>NW_028288857.1:2400000-3126885 GCF_059628265.1 Tinamus guttatus
AGACATAGAAAATTTCTTATGGGAGACCTCAAATTGTGCTATAATTTTCAACTGTAAGAGCTGCTGTACTTGATAATATCAGATTAGAGCTAGCAGGAAAAAAAATCTTTCCTTGGCAATTTTTCAGTGGAAAATGCCATCCAGTTGAAGTCAAGACTTCCAATCAAAATGTGTTGTTGTCAATGAAGTTTTGTTTCATTTTTTTTAATAAAATGTTTTCATTAGGTTGAAATATCATGTCTGGACCTTGTTGGAACAAAATGGCTTGATTTTTTGGTACTGAGAGCCTTTTCATAACAAAAGCAATTTAATTTTATGTTTTGAATAATTTATGTTAAAAGCAGGCTGTTTTGTTCTGATTTAATTTTATCAGAACAGACTATTTCAATTGATCGCAAATTATTTTTAATGTGGTTGAAGAGAAAATGTGTTTTTCAAAAGTTCTTTTTTATTTTTTTTTGATCTGGCACTAAACCTAATTTTGAGATGTCAGAATTTCTAATGGACTTCCAGTGAGGTTCAGCCCATTCCATGGCATAAAGCAAGAAGAAAACCCACATAAAACAATCAAATCAATGTAGACATTTATTACTTGTGAGAGCTGTAAAAGCATCACATGGCTTTCTCATAAAAAGTCATAAACCCTATTTACAGTCCTTGCATTATTATTGTAGTAACTAAAACCAGTGACTCTATGAAGTGCACGAGTGTTCAGCTAACTCACTCACGAGTAGCTTGGAAATGCAAAAAATACTGTTTTCAGAGCAGGAGGATTGTATTTTATATGCATTTATTTATTGTGTTTACCCCTTCTATTTATAGTTTGGCCCCTACCCAAAGGTCAAAGTTATAATTGTGTTTAAATCATGATAGCAAATGCAGAAATGAAACCAGTCGAATGCACCCGTATTTTTGTGAAAACTTGTAGGGTTTAGGTTACAGATCAGGGTTCAGTAGGGTTAAATGCTTTAGAACGGGAGTAGAAGCAGCTCAACCCCTGTATGCCATGGAGCATCCAGGACTTTCAGCCTTAGGCACTTGTGGTCACAGGTGAAATTTATTTGAAATGATCATCAAGCCCAATAAGACATGTGAAAAGATTCAACCAGGTTTTGGATCAAGTTCAGGATTCTCCTTCTTAGAAGTAATAATAAAAAAGAAATATTTGAGATGATTTGTTTATTGGTCAAGGTTCTTAGTGAAATCAATGAGAAAAAGGTCAGCTCCAGAGAGAGAGCTTGGTTGTCCTGTTAACCAGCAGCGTTGCCATTGCAAACACATTGTATTTGGGTGTTGTCATCTCTGGAACAACGTGCCGAAGCTTTTAGGCTGAAGCCAAGGCTTCCCTCAGACGCTCTAATGCGAAGAGCTTTTACATTGCCTGCAAAAATGACGCCACCCCCTTCTTTAGGAAGAGTTCAAAGCAACTCCAAAGCAGGATCAGCTGGAAATGTTTGCAGAATTTTGTTTTATTAGGGTCCTAAGTGAAGGGAAGTTCTGCTCCTCGTATTTTCTTTGAGTATACAAAACTCGGGCTTAAGGAACATGATCTTCTTGACTGCAACATAAATGCTCATGTTTTCTTTTATTTTCTCTCGTTTAGCGTCCTTTGCAGAGCCAACAAGTTCATCTAAGAGGCAAATGAGCTTTTCTGATAGTCAGTGGAAGAGCTCTGAGGCAGACTCTAATGTCTGAGCCGTTTCATACCGGTGTAACTGCTCCAGCATCAATATCGACAGGCCCAATTATAGAAGCTTTTGATGACTTTGCCGTTGTTATTTTCACCTCTTTGCTTCCATACAGAGCCCAGCCAATTTCCCCCCACAGATCTGGGGATCCATTGGCTGAGCTCAGCCAGATACTAATTTCCAGAGGCTGGTTCATGGCTCAGGCCCATGTCTCACAAAAGGGAAATATTGAAGGAAAGCCCTAGGCAATGTAGAGATCCATCACACACCTCTGTGGGTATGGTCACGTAACCCGCAGCAGCTCAGCTCACCTGAGAGCATCTCCTAAAATGCTACAGGATAAGGTGATAAAATTGCTCGGCTGGCTCTTAGGAAGGGATGAAATGTTTGAGCTGTGCAAAGCGAAGGCTAAAGAACAGTTTGGAGGGAGCAAGTTCAGATGTGACGGGTATGAGAGCAGCTACAACTGGGCAAGAGGGACAACACCGCTGGCCTTAGCCTGAGCCATGTTCCCAAGCAGCCACTCAAATCAGATAGATTAAAGCTGGTTTAGCTCCCACTTCAGAGAGGAGATGCCCCTTGGACCCCTTTGGAGTGCTCTGCGTGTCCTTGGGGCGGTACAAAGATGCCCATGCCGTGTCCTCCGGTACCCGCGGCATTCCCCGGCTCGCGTACGCTCTCAAAAGACACATGGTATTAGTCTTTATGATTCAATTATTCTGCGGTAGAGCTTGGACGTGTGCAATATAGTGAAAGCCTTTGGGAGACTATCAAAATTTAATAGGGAAAGTATGGCATTTCTTAATTTTTACTTCCAACCCTTGCCGTCAAATGATTTGTTTGCTGTTTTTATAAACACACTATAGCACCACTAGGGAGGTATGGGGACAAGAATAAACTGAGCCGACAAATCCAGTTGCAAAGCATAAGGACAGATTAACCCCTTGAGTGCTGCTCATTGGGTTTTCCATGTGTGCAAAGCCAACAAGCAAGTCCGACAGGCTTTTTGTCCTGGAAATCTGCCTTTTCCCAGGCAGCAGGGCATGCTGAGGTAAGACAAGCGAGTCTTGTGTGGAATTTGTGTTTGGAATTTCAGATACACTAGTTGCTATGCTTGTGGTTAACTATCCACAATATTTTGTAGGCAATTATTCTGCAGCCTTGGCTGTGTTCTCGCTCTTGGTTTCTCAAAAATCACCCTGGACATGGAGATGTTTCCTGTTGTGCCCTATCTCTCATTGGCAGTTACTTTCCTTCACATTTTCTGCTCTCTCTTGCTTGTTTCTCTTGGAGATGTTTGTCCAGCTTTTCCGTTCCTTCAGTTCCCTCCAGGATTTTTACAATCAGCCATTAGCATCTTTTATCTCCATGCTGGCCAAAGCCTTGGAGCTTGGGTCTTTCTCCATACTGTTTCTACCTACAAAGTTCTGCCCAGTCACACAGGCTCTTGTTGTCCGTTACCATTCTGGACAGATGTCCCAAACTGCTCTCATCATCCGTCTCTTTGTTTGTGCCTTCTTTCAGCAACTGCCCATCAAATCCAACTTGTTCTTTTCCAAGGTTTCCTCCTCTTCTGAGATCTTGGTCCTCTGCCACACAATAAAGCTCATCTAACTGCTCCACCTCTGGACCGTTTCCTACCGCTGTCTTCAAAACCCCTCTGTCAGCACGTGTAACTTAAAACTTGACTTTTAAGCAGCTCTCTGATTTCACACTTCCTGCTTTACCTACTTAGACTCTCCGGGCTGACATCTGGCAAGGGCAATGTACAAACCAGAGCTTTATTTTACACTGGCATATTCAAAAGCACACCACCTTATGACTTTTCCCTTTGAAATGCAAAAGCAAGCCCACTTTCCTTTCCCGTGTTGACTTCTCTTTTATGCCTGGGACAAGTGGTATTCCTCTACCAAACACTCAGCACTTCCTCCTCTTCCCTCTTATTCTGTTCAACTTGCAAGGAATTTGCTACACACTTCCTTTTGGAGATCCAAAAGCTACACAACGCTAATGTAGCATTGGACTCGTCATAGGTTGGCAGCAGTGAAATGCTTCTTAGTATTCAGTACATTTAACTGGCTGCTTTAACACCACCTGTTCTCCAACCCAGTCTACTTACATACCACAATTTATTTTTGTACTAATGGGAAAATACACTGAAAAATAAATTGTGTGCTTTTCATGTACAGTTATTTCCTTGAAGAGATGGCCTTGGAAGAGAACCCTGAGTGGGTCTTTACCTATGAATCACTGTCTGCAAAGAGTCTGTAGCTCCAACTGCAGATGCCAGCATGTAAAGAAAGAGGAGATGTTCTTCGTTGAGTGCATTTGTGCAGGCAGGGAAACATCAATTTTAGAGACAATTGAGGTCAAAAAGGAAAAAATATCACTTTACAAGTACAGGAGACAATCCTAAATCATGTTACATTTTGTACAATAACAATTTTGAAAGATACTACATTTACATAACTGCTGTGTGGAAGATTCAAGCTGCCATGGAAAATTAAAAAAATAAAATAATTTAAAATAATATATATGCAATAAAATAATAAAAATTTGAAAGGCATTAAAATGTGATTGCTCTTTCACTTTCATCCTCAGTACTTAGACTATGTTTGTTTCCCATTATAGAAGCAGAAGGGCAGGTACACAACACAGATAGGAGGAGTATCCCAAATGTCAGTCTTCCTTTAGAGAACTTTTGGGATGTGCAAACATCTTGGGAAACTCCCATTTTATTCCACAGGTGTGTGATTAAATAGAAGCTTCCTGACAATCTCGTCAAGAAGTTCTTTCAGGACACAAAGACACTGACCTCTGCTCACTCAGAAGAATCTATGATGCTCTTTACACATTTAAGTCATATCATTGGGTCCTGGCTTTGTGAGTGAGGGCTCTACAATCAATCTATAAACTCTCTTAGCCCGCGGACCCCAACTTTCTGCCAAGGCTGAAGTTGAAGGGTTTGGGGTATTTTAAAGCCAGATGTCTCTGTAATCCTTGATTCCTGTTAACCTCTTCACTCGAGCAGCTTTGGGATGATGAGAAATGTTTTTCTAATAAAAATTCCAACCTGACAAGCATTGAGCCGCGTGGAAAGCGAACCCTGAAGGGCTCCTTCAGAGCTCTTTCACTGAAGTGGATCCAGATCAGTCAGACCTTTGTGTAAATGCCTCAATAACTGCCTCAGAAAGATCCTTTTTGAAGCTGTCCCTCTCTGCTGCTCCGCTGACGGAGCGCTCGCTCATGGGCATATGCCTTGAGTTTTGTGGGAGGAGGTAGGGCTGAATCCAGCTCTCTCAGCTGTCAATACAAAGACGCCCAATGACTTTGTTGAAAGTTGGCTCAAGCATTGAGTCTAATGCTTAGCATATAGGCTCTGCCTCATGCTATCTGTATGTCTTGCCATGCAAGCCTTAGCTATGAAGTCGATGTTTGAAACCTCTTATAATTAGCTTCAGCTCCAGCCTTACAGAAACATGAGTCCCAGTACAAGCAGCAGGAGGAAGAAACAGAATTTTTTCATCACATCTTGGCAGATGTTTCTTTTTCTCTCTTAGTCCTAATCTTGATACTTGCAATCCTTTTTCTTTCTTTCTTTCTTTTTTTCTTTTTCATTTCAACCGTGACTTGAAAAGATTAGAGCCCGACGTTATTACTTAAAGAAAGAGACCTCTTCCAACAGGGTATCCTGCACGTTGCAAGTGGGAAAGAGTAGTGGTGACTGAAGATTTTTGAAATTATGGCATTCATACTTGGTGGTTTCACTGAACATAATCTTTTGTCTGAGGGTACCAGGAGCTGGATTTTCTCTTCCTCACTCCTGCTTGGTAATACTTTTGTGCATGAGTAAACCTCCGAGGGCAAACTCCCAGAGTAAGGCAACAGACAGAGGTTGTCAGACTGTTAAATTTTGTAACTTTCTTATTTAATGAAAGTCTTGGTCCATTTGAGACTTTTTATAGCATGTATTTCATATATATAACATGTCACTCATTTTTATGCCTTTTTATTGTTACTGCTTTGCTTAACCTAACACTGAACAAGATTTGACTGTTTTATGGTAGGAAATCACAAGAAAAATGGTCTCCAGGGAAGGATAGGAGTTTGCTGTGGTGTAGCAGTAGAGAGAGGTGACCCAGCAGTCCAACAGCTGAGGAAGATGCAAGATGCCCCAGTGGGCCATTCGGCTAGGACAGGGATTGAGCCAGTACCGAAGACCTCGTGTGTGACCAACTCTTGGAAATGTTGGCTTTGACAGAGGAGCTCTGGGATGCTTAGCTGTTGCTATCTGAGATATGACTGATCTTTATGGAGCCCCTTGTCTATCTGCCAAGAATTGCTACCCCTGTAGCAGTGGCAGCGGGAGTAATACATCGCTTTCTTGTTCAGCAGCCCATTCACTGCCTTAAAATTGCATATGAAGACATCATATGAAGATACTGCAGGATGAAGGGCTGTGGAGGTTGCAAATCCTCAACTGCACCTCCCTGTGAGGACAGGGACCTCTTGCAGAAGGGCTGTTGAGAATCTCAGAGGTGGGAGCACTGCACTTGGACCATGAGAATTGGTTGCTTCACACATGTGAGACAGAGCCCTTGTTACTATAGTTTAGGTTTCAACCAATGCACTAGTTGCTAAACGTCACCAGTGGGAATTTGCTGCTTTAGGAATGACAACTCGCTGTCATATGTGTTAAACAGACGAGCGTTTAACTTTGGTTGTAGAAGCAGGATAGCAGAGCTGCCAGCACAGCTAAGCGTGCAGCAAGGCTAATAGACCTCTTTGCATTGCAAGCTGTTGTTTCAAGGGCAGTGTCCTCTGGATTAGTGCTTGGTGTGAAGTGACAGTGAGGACATGCACACATGAGAAGGATCCAGTTTTGAAGGGCAATTACTACTCCTCTAGCCTGCTGTAATAAGGGTCAAGTATGAGTTATCACGAAGCCACAGGGTTGAAGAACGAATCTCATCTCCCCTCCTCTTGTCCTGGCTTCAGTTTATCCTTTTATGTCTCTCTAGTCTAACACATGGTTCACTTTCATCTTCTATTTAATTGATATTCCTGAATCCACCTCTCCTTTCTCCCCATCCCAGTGAGAAACAGCAAGTTTAAATAGGAACTCCAGTCTGGAGTCTCTGAATATCAGGACCAAACAACATTGCTGCCAGCAAATGTATTTTTAAGACAGAAAAGCTGAGATTTGCATATCTAGTTGGTTTTACTAATTGAGCCAAGCCATATATTTTATTGGCATTTTTACCTTAAATATACATAGCTGCCTGTTTACATTTACAAATTATGCTTAATGTACATTTCTCCCCCGACACAGATTTTATTCTAGAGTTAAGCTTTAATCCATTTACCCTTCTAGGGGAAAAAAAAAAAAAAGCATGAGCACATAGTGAAGAAATAACTAACCTCTTAGCTATCCTACATGCTTTACACAACCCTCTTGCAGTGCTGCATCTACTGTACTCTTAGGTTTCCTCCACAAAATATCCCTTCTGCCCATCAAGAACAGACATCAGCCTAATTCATGTGGTCAGGCTATTTAGACCTTGAACAATTTTTCTCAGCTATGGTTATGTACAAGGTCTAAACATTTTCCTTGAGAAGCACAAACACCCTTTTTCCCTCTATTTGCACATCCTCTTGAGGAGCTTGCATGAGAACCTTTAATCAGCACCATATTTTGAGGATAGTCTCTTTTCTATTTCTTTTTTTTTTCAGAAAAACAAGCAGTCTCTGGTTTACGCTCACATTTTTATTTTCATGTTGCCTTTGACACATGGAATCCTAACAAGGCGAGTTGTATTAATTTCCTTGATTGGCATTAAAAGTAAATTTGCAGCTTGTGTTTCATTTCCAGTCGGCTGCTCTGAATTGCAGCCCTTTCACAAGATAGATGCAACTAGAAGAACTTGGCAGGTTGTGTTTGCTTAATGAAGACTGCACTGCTTAACATATTGATACTTACAGAAAAATTCTTCCGTTTGTTCTTGTTTCCCCCTAAAAGCTGATTATGGATCACCTGGGCTGGGAAGAAAGCTTTCTTTCTCAGGAGAAGAGCGTTGTTCTACATTTCAAAGCAAGCAGACTTAGCAGTAATTCTGTGTTTCCTCAGACCCTGGAGGTTTCTATGACCTTTGAGATAGATTGTGGGCCACCAGAAGCTAAATATTCTTTGGTTAGTTTGACATGAGTTATGACTCTGGAATGCTGAGGTCCGTGTTCCTGGTATATTTAGGTATAACGAAGGGTTATAACATAAAATTAGATCAACAGATTGCTATCTGGCAAAACGAGGGCTGCAAAATGACACATGCCGCAATGTAGTGGAGTTACAGTCCAAACCTGGTAGCTCAGTTGCCCGCAACTACCGAATGTGCAAATTTGGGAACTCTTTTCCTCAAAATCCTTCCTCACTTCCCAGTAGATCTAAGCTGATTTGAAATAGCGCGGCCAAAGCTCTCCATGGAGCCAGGCCCATAACAGGCCGAGGAGGTGAGCAGGACACATTGCCCTCACTCAATGCCCTGTGGGAGGATGGAGTTGAGGTGTGGTGGGGAAGGAGGCTGAAGGACACTCTTCCCCTGGTGCCTAGGACATGGTGGAGCCTGGTTTTGCTCCAATATTTGCCTATATTTGTGGCTTGCTATCATTGCTGTAGAGTGTAGAGCAAATCCATTGGGGGACTGGGGTGGACAAACACAGCAAAAGAGGATGGGACTGGCAGGTGGGCTGATAAACCTGGAATAGTTAAAGCTTAGTGGAGAAATAGCAGTGGAGACGTTGATGGGGTATACAAACTTGCCAGGAAAGCTATGGCTGTATCAGTTCATTAGGAATCTCTCGCCGGATGGGCTCTTGTTTGCATTTGGAATATAACCAGTGTCCTCATGCTGTCAAACGATGACCACCATGATGAACAGTCCCCTACAAGCTGGGAGGCCAAGTGAAAACAATAAGAGTAGTTTCATTTTATAACTGCAGGAAGCAGAGATAGTTCTGACCGTGGATATGAGAGTGATAATGGTTTCCAAATTTGGTTTCATGTTCATGCCCAACATCTGCTTTGGCTGAGCCCTAGTAGGAGTACATTATTTTCTTTGGATTTTGGGAAGTGCTAAAGGTTTTCTGAGCAGTCGTGACTGCACTGCCTTTCCAAGAAGACCCAATTCTGACTTTATGTCTTAGAAGTTAATGTTCTTCTACATGCTCTTGACCAGAAGAATGTGCATGGTAATTTGGTGCTTCATTTCAGCATTTCGTGCTCTTAATCGCGTGTTTTCATGATTTCGATACAAGCTAAAACCCTCAGACATGATTGTATATTGCCTTGTATCGAGTAGTATGAGAATGAGGATTGAAAAGTCCTTTTCTTCCTATTCTGTAACTCAACTGCATTTCTTACTGTATCACTTCCAACTCCTGTCTTCATATGTTATCAAGAATCCCCAAGAGCAAAGCATGGATCAAAGCTGAGAAGTTTTGTCCTCCTCACTAAGGAGTTTCTGTACAGAAATAGATAAAGTATCATGTATGATATATAGATACCTTTCTTAAAACATTCATTTTTCAGGAAGAAGGAAGGGAAAACAGACATACAACCTGAGTTCACTTTGTTTCTGAGGAGCACAAACGCCTCTTTGAATGGAGCAGAATGTGTCAACTACCTTCAGCTCCAACATTTGCCAGAACAAAACCAGTTCTTGGCTTCCGGGCAGTGAGAACTACGAGAAATTGGAGGGCTAGAGAATTTCTTGTCGCAGGCAGAGCTTTGCAATTCTATTTGTTTTGGCATGCTGCCCTTTTATTTATATGAACTTGCAGCCGTTTTTCGCTGTGCAAGGCCATCCCCTAGAGAGTCTGTTTCAGAAGGAAATCTGTCTAAACTTTGATGAAAACTGTCATGATACCTCCCTCTTCTAATTCGCCCTGGGTATATGGGCCATGCAGCCACCCACAAAATGGTGAGAAGAAATCCAGAAGAAATCCATCTGTCGATAATAAAACAGTTCGGCAATATTTTTTTTGCACATCAAATCCCCCTCGGGTGCCACCTATGCAAGTTGCACAGCAGTAAAGCCATATGCCAGCAAACAGAACCAGGGCCACCTAATTATCCATTTCAGTAGCCATTTTTGCTCCTGATTTGGCTGGAAAATAGGTTTTCAGCAGCAAGTTAACGAAGCAGAGCAACCTCACAGCAGCCATAAATACGTGCTTGCTGCTGTGGCCATCTGCTGTCAAAGGCCACTGAACAATAGCTATTTTCAGGAAAATGTTTGGCTCGTTATTGGTAATGCCTCTAATCAAAGCTAGCCCAATAGGGAGATCATATGTTCGTTGGTAGGTGGCCTTAATGATTTTACCATAAAAGTAATTCCAAAAATATACATATCAGGCACTCCAGCTCATTCTGTAGCTAGATTTGTCATGTATGAACCAATATAGTAACTAGGCAGTTAGTAGTGGTAGAATGGCACCATTAAAGCTACTAAAATTATCTTGGCATGAATGGTAGTGCAGTGCCCTTCTAAAAAGTCACACGGGAGCCTGATTTTTATGCCATTTCTCACATTACCTCCTCTTTTGGAAAGAAAAGGCAAGGAGAAGACATGCTCAGTAGTCTCAGAAGATATGACCTGGCACCCCACAGGGTATGGTCAGCCCCCTCATCCTAACGATGATACTGGGAACTAGAAATGGTTTCCTGCCATCTTCTGACCCATATAAATTCCATGGTCTGACTGACTCTTCGCTGTTTTGTGACTGTGGGGGCACTCAGTGACGTTAATGGATCGCACAGTTTAAGCACAAATCCAGAAAGAGCTATTTTGTTCGCACCATGTACAATTACGTGGTACCACTCGTTACCACAGGATATCAGGGTGCACAAATGGTTTGAAAAGAGCTCAGAGACATTCCCAAGGGGTGAATCCATCAGTGACCATTAATAGCAGTGACACACATACAGCTTCCAGATGAGAAAATCCTTATGCTGATACTTGCCAAAAACTGGAAGAATATTTCCGAGGAAGAGCTACTCTTGGTTTTCCTTTTTCTTGTGGTATTTCCCTTAGTGCTTGTCACTGATCCTGTCAAAGAGGGATAACGTGATCCAACGTGGCCATTCATGCCTCTTTGCAAGTGCACATGGACAAATGCTTTGAGCCCTACGTGTGCTGTCGTGTCTCATGGGAAAACAGAATAGTGCTAGAGGCTCTGGAGAACATCTGCTGAAGCAGTTTGTGCAGAATATCGCCTGCTGCACCTGGGTATGGCCCAGTTTGGGTCACTTATGTGTGCAGTCTTCCCATTGCCAAGAGTAGATATTGATTAGAGTCAGAGACAATGAATTTAAAATGTTTTGTCCTCCCCTACCAGTCAAGTAATCCAAAAGTAATGCAAAATCTCAACATTGTGAGCACCCATTAATTTTAAGGACAAATAATATGAAGAGATACTTTGCACTGGACCCCAGGTAATCACTGGAATTCAGTATTGCAGGAGAACAAAGCAAATGTTGTGGCTGGAGAATAAAAAAAAAAAAAGAAGTGGGAAATGATATTTAATGTTTGCAGCTATGCTATACCTCAAAGGCATCATGCACCCCCTGCTCATGCAATGTCTTCACCTCCAGTTTTACTTTTGATTCATAGGGTTACCTCTGTACCGCAGTTTTCCTCGTACTTCCTGACACTTTGCCATTGTAAAAACCTGGGGGATATTGCAAATTCTGACCTAATTTTTCACGAAGCAATTGGCTGGCTCAAAGGGGATATATATATGATTTGTTGAAAGTATGTCATTCTGTTTCTAATAGATATGGTACTTTGGGCACATGCGTGTGCACAGAGACAATACCCTCATTTTTCTTTTGAGATACATTTTGCTGTGATTTGTATAACCTTTCTTTTCAGTTTGTTAATCAATTATACTTCAGGCTTCATCAGAGAGGACTGCAGCATAACAGCAGCCGCTTTTGTTACAAGGCAAAGAACAAATTGATTGATGGTGGGTAATCAAAGTAATATAGAGACTTGGCATGGGTAATATTTACTTTACATCTGTCACTTAAGACATTTTACTGCCAATCAGTGCCTTCAGAAAGCTGGCTGGAACAATAGAGGTCTTTCTACTTAATTCCTCCTATTGACTAGGGCTTACGCTGACAAAGTTCACTTGCTATGTAATCCTCAAGGCATGCACTCACTGCTGCAGCCAAGTTTTTAGATATATATCCCCCTGTGTCAATGAATTGGAAAAAAGCAGCTCATCGGAGCCAAAGCATTGAAGGTGGTCTCTGAACCGGAGCCCGTACAATCGGCGTTGGCCGCTTTGGAGGTGTCAAAGTGATAGGAGCGCTTACAGGAACCCTCCCTGCAGCTGCTGGAGATGTGAAAGGCCTTTGATGGTTCATTGGTGACCACTGTTTTCAGGTCAAGGCTGGCCGGGAAGATCCTATGCAATAACAAATGCGAGGGGTGTTGGTGGGAAGGGAGAGGAGGAGGGTTTCATTCCTCCTCTCGCCCTCTGTCTCGCTTTTTTTCTTTTGTGCGTGTGTGATTCCTGCCTGCTGAGGACACTGCTATTTACAAGATGACTCAGAAAAGCCACAAACCAGGTCTGGAGCTGGGGAGCGAGAAAACGATGAAAACGGCCTTGTGTGCTTTCCCTGGTGTTTAGTCCCCTGTCCCCATTCGTGTGTGATGCTCTTGTTAGATGTCCAAAGGCTAGAGCAGAGGGGTGCCAGGAAAAGCAGTGGCATTTCAGGCATCGGCGAGGTGGGAAGGAGGCTGCTTTTAGCCTTTTTCAGTAAGGTGAGTGGCGAGAAAAAGGATGAAAGGGGAAAAAAAAAGTCCCTTTCAAGGAGGTCATTTGTACCTACTGCTGGCACATGCTCCCCTGGTCTGTGACATGAGGACACCCCTGAATTTGTAAGGGGTATCGTGGGGCTGCAAGACAGAACTGATTCCTGTGTTCCATGCACCTGGATGCCTAGTCAAAATCCATGTGAATTCAGTGAAAAGAACCATTTAAACCAGGGATTTAGGGTCTCCAGCTTGAAGAGCTCCTGTAAATAAATGAATTAGGGTATTCTCCAAAATAGTGTTAACGTTTTTGATGCATTTACAACCTCAGCTCAAAACGGCCCTCTTCAACCCCACTTGAAAATACATCTCGTTTTTTTGGTTTCCAATTCCATCGAGCAGCTATCGATGTGGATTCAATTCACATTTGGCCTGTAGCTGGTCCTGCCCCAGTTTCAGAGTGCTCTTGGCACTTCATTCCTACAGCTTCTGGTTTAAACACCGTGTTGGAGCCTTCTGCTTTTGGACTTTAAGTTTAATCAAAGAACCTAGAGAATTTTCACACATTAAAAGAAGCAGCTTTGCCATCCTAGAGGTTTCTCTTATTGACAGTTTTCCGCTTCGCAAATGACATTTTTTTCTCCATGCACCTTCTTGATACACAACAAATCTGCTGGAAAGAGTTGAAAGTGAAGCACCGTTGGGCTTTCCCGGCTTCCAAGACCCTCTGCTCCAAATAAATGTGCTTTTTTTCCTTTTCTTTTTTAAGGGTGGTGGGGAAGAAGTTAAAAAAAA
Organism: Tinamus guttatus; assembly: GCF_059628265.1. Taxonomy (NCBI): domain Eukaryota; kingdom Metazoa; phylum Chordata; class Aves; order Tinamiformes; family Tinamidae; genus Tinamus; species Tinamus guttatus. The sequence continues at coordinate 2,413,304 of NW_028288857.1, forward strand.
TCCCTGGCTTTCCGCCAAAGTAACTAGCTAACTTCCAAGACATGTCTGTCAGTAAGTTCGCTCTGGAATTTCCTCTGCATGTACTGGAGGGTTCAATTTTTCCATAAAACCCAGCACTCACTATTATGTAAGGGGCACTGACAAATGTTTCTAGCCGGGCTCTGGGATTATAGCGCATTTGTTGGAGGAGTGACAGGAGATAACAGAGCAGATTCCCAAATCAGTGCAGTCACCCTGGATTCACACAGAGCAAATTTTTAGCTCTTTTTTACTCCACTGGAGATTGAGAAGAACTAGAAATAGGGGCCTGCAATTTGAGCATCCCAAATTGTAATATTGCTAAATAGCACTGGCTGACGTGTGTCGTTAGCGTGTAAATGACAACGCAGTGACAAGATGCGTTATCGGCGCTCTCCAGCTTTTGGCTTTCTCAGCTCGAGCCCAGCACCTGGGGCCTGCTAGCAACCGTGCAAAACAAATATGATACGAAACATCCCGCATATTGCATATCCCTGTGCAACAGCAGTTTCGGCGTCAGCACATTTTTCCGTTTTCGCCAGGGGCTCGGAATGGCAGCGGGTGTTCCGAGGTCACGGCCGGGGGACGTTGGCAGGGCTGTGCGTGGGAAAGGTTGACATTGCGATATGTCTGGCTGCAACCCCTGCAGTCACGCTGACCTCCCCGGGAACCAAATCCATCTTGTAATTAAAAGGGGAAAGTAAAAGTAAACTGGCATCTGCAGCGACAAAGCCCAGTGTGTAATCATGTATATATAGAAACACACATACCACCTCTTCATGTATAAAAAACACACATATATGCACGCTTTGCATGATTTGCAAAAATTAGAAGTGACATACCTAGAAGAGTAGTACTAAGATATCTGTTTATGATTTTTTGCCCTATCTTTTATCTTTCTTGAATGACTATAGCGTTGAAAGGTTGGGAGACCTGAGCTGGAGACCATGTATGGAACATATCCATTGAAACCTCGGATGGAAACACCCTTTGCTGCATTGCTTTCTTGCAGTTGATGCTCCAGGTTTTGGCAGTGCAATGTGGCACCTACATGTCTCCTGGATGCATGTCTATCATTTGGCAGGATCATCCTTGGAGCGTGGAGACAAGTCCATGTCCATGGCCAGGTACTGCTTGCTGCAGTCATGAGGAGGAAAGGCCACCGGGCCACAAATCCCACAGACCCATAGGACAACCTTGGAGAAAGACTCCTGTCCCTTTTCTCTGATGCCATTGCCTGGGGAATGCTGAGCTAGCTGGAGATTCAAGGAGAGCCAGGCTTGCCTACGCTATGGAAAACGTGCTTTAAACCCCAAAGCCACCTGAGGTCCCTTAGAAATCCTCCAGCCTTTCCAATATCTGGCTAGGGCAAGCAATAAAGCAAGAAAATCATGTATATAGAGCACTGTTTTGCCAGGATGCTTTGCTGGAGACCTTCTGACGACAGTATGGATACGGTCTCCTCGGCTCGCTTTCCGCTGTTCCAAGCAAGTCACAGCAAGGGAAGGAAAGGGTGAAGCAAGCTGCATTAATGATAGGTAAAAGGTAAAAGTTCACAAGTCCACACACATGCCGAATGCCTCACGACCTGGGAAGGATACGGTTTCAGATCATGCCGCTGGAATGCAGCTTGCACTGGGAGAGCTCGGAGCGGGAGGGATGAGCGAACGCTGCGGCAGAAGGGATGGAGCGGAGCCCGCAGCAATGAGAGCAAAGAAATGGGAATGCTGGAGTGGGGTAATGCTGTTCTGGCAACCCCCAGAGATGAAAGGAAGCTCAGGGGGATGCGGCAAGCTAGGCTACAACATTTGCAAGCCACGTGGCAAGCTACTCTCATGCTTTATTGATCCCATAGGGAGCAACCTTGAGCCTTCCCAGTCTGCATCTACCTGGAAGTCATGCCCAAATACCTGTTCCTTGTAGGTCACAGCTGATTCTAGTTAAAAATTCAATAGCCATTTCTTCCCCCTGAATAAATAATAGTAATTCATATGGTCATAAATGATTTTTTTTCCAAGAAAGCTCCCCTTGATAGTCAGCCACTGGTTGTCAAACAGAGGCTTGTTTCTTTTCCTGTTAATAAATATTGTCTTTTTTTTTTTTTTTTTTTTTTTTATCCAGACTTTCTGGAGCATTACATCACCATCCGCAAAGTTATGTCAGGTCTGGATGGAGATAATTCACATCCTGTCAGGTCTGACATAAGAGAATGGGCTACTTTCCAACATGTCAAAATATGAAAGGCAAAGTAAAATGGGCCTATTCTAGAGGAAACTGGGACTGGTGGATATTGGACACATGGTTGGAGAGGTGAGGAGGAGGTTTACAAGGTTGACTTCTGTTTGCTTGCTTGTTCCTTTCACTTCTACTGTTTCTGCCTCAAAAGCTGCATATTGTGAACATTTGCCATCTAAACAGCCAAAATGAGTAACAACTCTCACTCATTGGCAGAGGAAAATATTGGGATACTCTTTTGCCATTTCATCACAAAATGGGAAGGAAAAGTAAAACTCTGATCTAAACCCATCTGGGCCAGAAATTCCTAGTAATTTTGATCTAGAAATGGTGAAATGAGAAATGTTCTGTCAGAAGCAACATTTAGCGTACCCTTAAGGCTCTCCAGCTGTTCTAGCTCCCTATCAATGACACATTTGTCCCTCTCACCACTTGGAAGCTTTTTATAAATAAATAAATAAATAAATAAATAAATAAATAAATAAATAAATAAGAGCTTTCTTTGCTGCATTGCAGCCTGATTTCTTCTTGTGCTGTCAGCTCATAGCCACGCAGCAGATATCATTTCATCCTGTCTACAGCAGTAAAATACCACTAGCCTGGAAAATCGCCTAATTACGTTCCCATTTAAACTAATGTGCACCAATTACTGATTTCACTAGATTCAGGGTGAGGCCAAAGCCTGAAATTTGCTCTTGCTTTACAGTTACTAGAGAAAGGCAGCCAGAAACTGTAATTTCAGATTCTATTGACCATGTTTTTCCCTTAGGGCTCAATTGGACTCTGCTCAAGATTAAAATAAGAAAGAACCTAAATGTCTCACTTTATAAAAGTGACTATAACGTATCATCTGAACGATTTTAAATATAAACCATGTTTACTTGAAATAAAACTTGTACCAGAGATATGTCACTGTTATTTAGTGAGGGGGATTTAAGTTCTGCTCTTCCCTGCAATCTCTACCGTATCAGTGTAAAACTGGTGAAAATCTAAGCAGTTAAGCAGATTTACTCTGGATTTACTAAAAGCAAGGGAGAAGGAGTGTGGCTTATGGATCTCCATCTGTAGCTTGCAAACTCTGAAAAAAAATAGTAAATGCTTTAGTAAATGCTTCAATTTTTGATCCTGAGTTACTAAGTTGGGACAAATTTCAAGGGCTTCTGAAAATGGAACAGCTTTAGGATGAAAACTCATGCAAGTTATTTCTGTTTCACGTTTGCCCTATGGATCCATTTGGTTCCTGCTTTTTAATGAAGCCATCAGAAAGCCACAGCATATTTAGCCCCAGGAATTCCACTAAAGCTTTTCGAAAGAAAACACCAGCATGCTAGATCTGAAATGACAAGTGTGTTATTACAATCAAATGCAGGCCAACTAATGTTTGTTTGGGGTTAGGGAGAATGGCTTGTAATTCATGTCAGCTGATTTTTTTCTTGTCAGAATAAGAGTTGTTTACCTGTCTGAATCAAATTATGATTTTGCATCTGAGCAGTTAAGGATGAGGGAAAGCAAATGGAACTCAGAATGGTTATCTTCCCTTTTGAAAACAAAATCCAGTCAGAGTCATGTGTTTCCAAAGCAGGAAAGCAGGACTATGTTGTTATTTGTGTGAAGAAACAGTGCAGAGTTAAGTAAGGTGGCTGAAATGTGTTTTAGTGTGTGCAGCACATAGGCACGTATGCGTTTTTCAGTTGTGGGTTTTTTCACTGTCTCATTTTGAGTGCTTTATTGCTCCTCCAGTTTCATTTTCTGTGTAATTTGATAAAATTGCATGTAAAAAAAAAGACTTTTTTTTGAAACTATAAATGCACAATTTCAAACTCCATCTTAATAAGGCACCTTTGAAATGAATGGAACCCTCATTTGCAGAGTTTATTTTGGTAAGGAATGAAATTCCCATGTGGAAATGTGCCTGTTCTTGTAACAAAACCCAAAAAAGCTGCATGTCTGATGATTTTGCTGTCTAACACCCCAATTTCCTTCTCTGATGTGCATTAATAGACCCATCCCGATAATCTATTTTACCCCCTCACACCTTCAGCTCCAGGGCACATGCAGCAAGTGAGAACCTTCACAAGTGGCACAGGGAAAAATGTTGTTTCCTTCTTCCCACCTATTCAATCCTTCTGTCCTTCTTCCCTCCCTTCACCTATATAGCTCTGAGCCGTGTTAACCCATGCCAAGAAATGCCATTTGCAGCAATTTTCATGAATGCACAACCTGTTATCTTCCCACACTGTGAATGCTATTTACTTCCAAATTTTCCCGTGGTCCCTGGATGCTTCTTCCAATTAAATGATCTGCAGGCAGTAAAACTAACGGTAGGTTTACCTGCCATTAGGTGATGCTGGAGGGAGAATTAAAAAATAGCAAAGCACAAAGTGTAGATCTGTACCAGAGGAAATGCAAAAAGAAAAGAAAAACTCAACAGCACCTGCTTTAGAAATTGTTATTGAAGTCAAGGCTATATGCCATAAAAGTTATGTTGCTATTAATGGGTAATCCACCAAGACCCTGTCAGTGGGATTTATCACAATTAACGAACAGGAAAAGAAAAAAAAAGAAAGTGATTGCAAATCCGAACGGATTTCGATCCTATGTGACAAATGGAGTCTGCTGTGATCATCAAAGACAGTCAAAAAAAAAAAAAAAGGCATTTTTCCTTTAGCAAAAGATCTACATCAGATTATTTTCCTGGGGGAATTATTTACTTGTTTTTAGATATTTACTAAAAAAAAAAAAAAAAAAAAGAACTAGCAATAGCAAAGCTCATTTTGATCTATTTTCTTCCACCAAAAAAAAAAAACCTGTAAAAATGTCAAACCTGGATATGAAGTGCTCAGAAATAAATCCACAACAGGTTCATAGGTCAGTATGCAAGATTTCAGGTGATTATTTGAACCTTGGACTAGTTGCAAATGCTTCATAGCAAAGCAAATGCAATAAATATCTCGCCAGAAGAGATTTCTTTGCCTTCTTTCCCTGGGTAAAATCCAGACACGAAAGTGAGGCCAAAACCATTACGCTATGAGGAAGAATTTGAAAAATCTGTTTCAAGAACCTGAACCGAAAGTTGATTTCGGGCTTCATGTGGGTTTTTGATGAGCGTTTGTGGAGACTCAAGCCATTTTACTCATCTCTGCTAAATTAGGTTGCATCTGTTAAGTCAGTCAGCAAAGAGCTCTTGGAAATGTGAAAACCAGAAAAGCTTTCGCAGAAGGTTCAAAACCATTTCTCATTATTTATCATTTACGTGAACTTGAAAGCTTGTTTTCCTGCTGTCTGGAAGCATAACATGCAAGATCTCCTAAATCTTCCCCTCCTAGCACTTTGAGTTCCCGTTCTTTTGGAAATTTAACTCAAAACGCAGTGGGGCTGGGGAGCAATAGCCAGCTCGCCTGTCTCCCATGACATACCTCCCTCCTAGAGCCAAAGGATTTATATCCTATATTTATGAATAGCGAAAGTGAGAATAATGATGCGGGAGGGAACGACGTATTTTTCCCTGACATACTTTGTCACCCAGAGCTGTTGGAGCTCTGAGCAGATTTGTTTAGGCCGGCAAAGTGAGGGATGTGCCCTTTCCTCCAAGGTAAAGAGGTATTTGGAGTGGCACGAAGGAAGCTGGGAACAGTTCTTGTAAGATTGCCCAGAGGAAATAGCACCATGCACAACTGGCGGCTTGTATAGAAGACTAGATTAAAAGGGAAAAAAGAAGAAAAAGAATGCACATAGTCCAAAACTATATATGTATATATATAAGGAGAAGGGAAAAAGAGAGGGAAAAAGAGAGGAAAAAACAGAAAAATCAAAAAAGGGCTTATTTCAACCCTTGTTGAAACGCCTGAAAAGTTTCCCCGCGACACTAAATGCTCAAAGTCATGTCTCCAAAGAGTAGCTCATCATTTCTCAGACAACAGCAGGAATTTGTGGCTGACCTCCTGAGGGAAATGGTCAACTTTCTCCATCTTGCCTCTCCGTGCCAATGTTTGCCTTTAATTTATGTTGGTCAGTTGGAAATGGAAAGTTCAGCACCAAAGCTGAACTGGGAGAGGGGAAGTTCAGCGTGAGAAGGGGGTTGTTTGTGGGATGTGTTTGCAGGCGGGCTACGGTTTTGCACAAACTGACTTTCCGTGTTCCTTCCAGCCTGTTTATCACCTCAGTGTGGAGCAATTGCGAGTGCTCTGCCCAGATGGAAAAATGAAAGGCTGCAGTAATTGAGGTCAGTTGTTGTTACTGCTAACTGTTTGCAAAGGGTTTTTTTACAAGCTGTCAGGCCACCTCCATATGGTAAGAAGCTCCGCGTCTCTTCTAGCCACTGCAGTGTGTTTTCTTTCAAAATATCATAGAGGAAACATATTGCATCGAGAAAGATAGAAGCAATTTTCGATGAGCATTGGATGCTTTAACTCTATGACGTACTTTCCTATTGCAGCCATAACTCACTGGAAATCTAGTATGATTTCTTGATCAAATCAAACAAGGTTTGGTCCAGAACTGTGTTTAAAAATTGCCCCCAAAGTAGCACATACCGTGTACCATATCTTAAATAAAGCCTTAAATAAAGATGTGGAAAAAAGAGAGCATCCAAATTGAGGTGGCAGCAGTTCACACCCCAGTTATGACACCTAGTAACTGGAGAGGCTCTACATGCAGTTTGTTGAGCCTGATTTAGCAAGATTTTGGGGGGACCAGCCTCTGCTGAAGGGTTGGGAGATACTGGGGACACAGTTGTCCCTTGTGTCCCACCTATGGATTCCTGGAGCTCCCTTGCAATGGCAATAAGAGCCTGAGTGCTGCTTCCGTGTAAGACATTCAACTTAAAATAAGATCCAGCCCAAAATAACCCCATAATTGTATGGCAGCACAATTTTGGAGGCAAGGTCTTTCCTTTGGAAGCGTATAGCTTATATACAGACTGTCCAGAATGGCAAGTCTGACCTGGTCCTTATGCTGGGCGCTATCTCAGCCATGGGGACAGAGTTTGGCCCCACAGCACAGGGCATCTGGGCACTGTCTTTAGCAGCCCTCGCTGCAGCAAGCTGGGGTTGCTGTCTGAAATACACTGTTTTCACACATCCCGTGAATGCCACAATAAAAAAGGGAACTGGTGCAGTTTACGACGGGGCCTCATGCTGAGTCCAATTAAACCTACTGTTTCCAATCAGGTTTAATGTGAGGATAAAGTGAATGCTCCTTGAGATTTGGAGGAGGATAATTTGTCAGTAATAATAAGTGTAGACAAACAGGATGTTCCACAGTGCAGGGGCCTGATTAAAACCAAATGTGTTTCTAGGGATCATCTCGAAACTCCTGGCAGCAAACGGAATTGCTTGCAGGCTGCAGCATTGCTTTTGCGGAGGTTGGCAACATTTGCAATTATTCCAAAAACGCAGGGAAAAATAGGAGCTGGGCCATTGGGTCACTCAAGAGCTGTCTGTGCTTTTCTTTTTTTCTCTTTTTTTTTTTTTTTTTTTTTTTTAGCATGGTTCAGCTTTATAGCCTGTCAATGCAAGGACATCCTAACAGGAAAGGGAAAAAGTCTTGGGTTTTCAGCCTGGCCCTATCCTACTTCCTGACAAGAGCCCGTCTAGCTGCGCTTGATATCGGCAGAAATACATTTCCTGATCAAAATGGGGTTTCCTCCAAAAGGTGAATTCTGTCGTCATGAACTTTACCGTGGAAACACAATTGGCAGATGTCAAAACGCGGTCAAAAAGCCCCATCAGCTTTGGGGCAGTTTGCTGAGAAGAAACAAGGCAAGTTTTAAACAATCCCAGGCTTTGGGCTTTAAACTCGACTAAAGATCATTCTAATAACTTATTTCCGTAGGAGATGAAGAGGGTGAATTTCCTACAAAGGATTTTCTCACTTCTTGGCCAGATGGGAGACTCTTGGTAACTCAACGCTCGTTAGTTAAGTTATAGTCCCTGAGCAATCGGCGGTTACCTGTTGCTGGAGAAGGGCTTTTGTTCATTAGAAGCGAGGCAGCCTGAGGTCAATGTGCAGAGCAGTTAACGTACTAGCAAACCACTAATTAACCCGGCGCAGACGCGGGGCCCGTTTGCAGAAGGTGCCTCTCATTGGCCATCGCTCGGTGCTTGCAGCCGGGCCGTGCACGGAGCGTTTCGGCAAGGTGCAGAGGACTGGAATGAGCAAAGGACGGAGCGCAAAGGCACGTGCAGAACTGGACACCCCTTGGGTGTCTCCGTCTTCTCCAGTGTTGGCCGTTTGCCTTCAGGATGGGTCTGGCTCAGTGGAAAGCTGCTCTCCGGACCTGCTCCCTCCATGTGTCCCAGGTGCCAGGTGCACTTGCTTTTTTTGCAGAAGACCTTGGAAAATACAGTAGTGGACCAAAGGTGAATCCTTTTCTTTTTGCTTCTTCTTCTTTTGAAAGTCTCCATTTATGAGGAGACTTGGCCATATTCCAGTGACATGCCCCCTTCTTTACTCCACGGCTTCTCATTTCTTCAGTGAATTCTTCTACCTTGTCCCTTGTAAACTTTAAAGCCTTCTGCTTTGTTGCCAGTTGTTCGTGCTCTGGCAGTCCTCGTCTTCTTAGCAGGGTCTCATGAGATCCATCCTGCGTGCCCAGAACCACAGACCACCAAGTCCGATGGCCTCTGAGGAGGTTTTTGGGATCTCCAAAGTGCTTTGGAGAAGGATTGGAGAGGCAGTGGTCGAGGGGAGTGGGAACGTTGGGAAAACAGCCCGTCTCGTTCCTCTCTTTCATAAGCCCAGGTGAGATAACGGGGCTAAAGGCAGTTTTCTTCCTGTGGGGCTGGGTGATAAAGCAGTCCTGGTGGAACGAGGGGTTGAGCAGAGTGTCTAGGAGATAAGTGCGAAAATGAAGGGCCCTGGCATATTTCAGCCTCCAAGTGGGCCACGTTTCTTGGGAAAGAAGGAAGGGCTGTAGGACAGAAACCTCCTGCAAGCCTCCCTTGCACCCTGGAATGAAAGCAGGTGAATTCACAGGATTCTTTCCCAAAACGTACTTGTCACTGTTTTAAGAGGCCTGGAAGAAATCAAACTCTAGGAAGAAAAGGTTTGGGGATAGCTGGGGATGTAATGAATGAGGAAGGGGAAATAAAAAGCATCAGTAAAGACAAAGGCAAGTCCTAGGGGGAAGGATTTCCCTTGAGAGAGAAAAGAAAAAGGAGAAAAAAGAACCTGTGGCAAAAAGGCCACTCTGCCACAGGCACCCGTGCCCCTTGAGGAGGGGTGACAACAGCAAATACACATGGAAGGCAGCAAGTCTGTCAGAAAACCACATGGTGCATCTTAGGCAAGCTGCCCCAGACAAATAAGTGCTTTAATTTAATTTAGAGCCACAGCTCATTCCCAGAGAAGGGTAATCGGAGTCACAGGAAAAAAAAATACTGAAAAGAAATGCTGAAAAGAAAACGCCTGAGATGAAGCAAAAGAGGCAGCTCTGCTGCCTGGAATCCTGCTTTTCTCCGGGGACATTTCTTGAGGGACAAAACTTTTTCACTGCACAACAGGGCAGCTTCACTGCCCTGGCTTTCTGCCACTGCTCCTCCTCCTCCGATAACAGGCAACATCTTGGCTTTCTTTTCCTACAACTAAATAAACTAAATGTGAAAGAAATACTAATATTTAACACACACAAAAAGGGAAAAAAAAATCTGCAGATGGAGAGCTGCTTCAGGCTGGAGATCCAGGGAAACCCAGGGGTTGTAGCATCATCGCTCCTGCCACTACCATCCCGCGACATCCAAGTGTGGAGCGTCCGGCTCTTTGGAGAAGGTCCCTGAGGTCTGAGGTGCTGGACAGGGAGGCTGGAAGGAGGCCGGGCCTCCCCTGCGCTGCCTCCTCCCTCCGCAGGATCCCAGAGGGCAGCGCTGGCTGCGGCTCGGCAGGAAAACCGGAATTTGGTCCCTTGGGAGGCTCGAGGGCAGAGTGAGGCCCTGGGCCGGCTGGGGACACCGATGGGTCTGGGGCTGGGAAGAGGAGGTCGGGCTTCCCCGGAGCAGGTACCATGGACAGAGTACAACAACTGCCCCGCATCCGGAAAACGAGCCTAAAAAAGAAAAGGAAACAGCAAAACCAAGCAAAACCCACGCTGGCACAGCCAGATCTCCGCACTGCTTCCAAGGTCCTGGGAAAAGCACATCCAGGTGTGAATCTGGTTCAAATCTTGCCTGAAACCGGTGTCTTTCTGGTGTGATTCAGCAGTGACATTTCTTGAGCTGCCACCACTTTTGCCTGGCTGTGGAGGCAGGAGAGGGGAAGTGGCAGCTCTGGCGATGGGAGGCAATTCTGGATTAAATAGCGGCTGTTTGAAATGTTAATGCAGTGCATAAACACTTCACTCCGCACGGGATTTCCTTCTTATAACCAAGTACTGCCACTATCATTGTTTAAAATCAAGGCAGAATATTCCAAACTTCATTTCCTTTTTTGCTTCTTCTTACAATCACATCATTGTGATGATCATAAGGAGAAATTTGGGGGAATTTTTTTTGTCTTATTCATTGTTTAAATTTCATATTCCTAAAGACTGGAACTGGTTCTATTTACAAGACTATTTCCTTATCATATACCCCCTCAGTGAGGGGGATATATGAAGAGAGTGCTCATCCTAGAAATTATTTTGGGGAGTTTACTTTTAATAAGACCCATAAAGCTATAAGATACAACCAAAATAAATTAAGCAATTTTTAGTCCTTTGCTTTAAGCTGAAGTCCTCTCCACCCTTCCGTGCCTGGAAAATGAGAAAGATTTTTTAGCTCAGCTCCCACATGGGTTTGCTTCAGAAAGGGGCCTTCCTTCACCATATTTTTTAGATCCCTTTTCCAAAATGCCATCCAAGAGCACTGGATAAAATAGTAAGGAGAGAAAGATTCCCTGGCAGTGCCCTGCCGCTCCGCTCAGCAGCGTGCATCTTGGAAGTTACAAATGAAGCTTTTCTGCCCATTTTTCCCTCCAAGTAAATGCACTGAGGCTCCGCTAGAGGGAATTGCTCAGAGGGAAGCGGGGCTGGAAGGCCCAGGAAGGAGCAGCGGAGCCGGAGCCCTCTTGGCGATGCCGCTGTCAGCCCTACCCGCGGGTCCAGGGCGCAGAAGGGAAGAGGAGACCAGTCCTGAAACGTATCCCAATTAAAAACCTTCAATTATAAAGGAGATTGTTGCTTTTAGATTCACATGGATTGGATAAAGTTTGGGGGGAAAAAAAGTGTTTTATAGGAACAATAATGCCAGCTTGTTTTTCTTCTTTCTTTCATTCCTTTCTTTCTTTTCCTTGCTAGTTCCTTTGGCTCTTCATAAACCTTCCTAGACTTTTAAAAGTTGGGCTAGGAAGACCTGGGGTTGTTTCTTTTGTGTGTGTGTGTTTTTTTTTTTTTTTTTTTTCTTACAAACCAGGAAAAAAAATAAATAAAAAGGAAGAAACCATAAAATCATTTGGAGCCTTTGGAATTACTGCTGGCTTGTGTTGCACTCAACAGGTCAGCAATTGTAGCCTGAAATATTGAGTGGTGGGAAAATTTATGTCTTACCTTGGTACATTTTTTTCATTTTGAAAGCACAAAAATGTATGAAATGTAAGAAATAGTTAAGGCCTTCTGTGGCAGGCTGAGGGCCAATGCAATCTAATGAGATTACAAGGCAGGGGGTACTCAGGGCCCTTGTGGATCCCAAGTGGGTGATGGCCATAAACTACTTATTGGCCCATTCACTTGTTTTTAGCACCTTTCCCAAGACCAAATGCAGAAGAGGAGCAGAATGAGGGGTGTTTTTTTATGAGATCACAGGAGGGAGCTGTCAGAGGGCCCCAGGAATAACATTTTAGGACAACAAACTTGGCGATCAATCATCCAGGTTACTGCAAATGGGTGAGGGGCAAACATGGTGAGATAACAGACAAGGAAGATGAAGATAAATGTACTTTACTAATTTGCAAATTTAGACACAGGAGGGCAAATTTAAGCCCCACTTTAGGCACCTAAACTACTATAGCTCTTGAAGACATCTTTGTGCGTGGGGCCCCAAGAGCTTCTCCTGCAGAGACATCAGTGCCCTCAAATCTCATTGCGCTTGGTGGGCTATGAAGATGCCCCAGGAGGGGTAAGATGGGGTCCTACCTATGGGGTAGGTTAGGTCTTATGCCCTGATGCTGCAGTTCTTGCTTGCATCACCATATTGGTAAAGTTAGTGATGCTCCACACTCAACTAAAGCCTGTAAGGCAGGTGGCAAACACAGGGCAACAGTCAGCTCGATAAATATAAATAGAATATTTTATTAAGATTGTTTTTTCTCACTTAATTCAGTGGCAAAACTCTCCCTGCTTTCCAGGGCTTTGGATTTTAGTCCCTTCATGAGGATAGGAGGGTGGTGGGATGACATTCCCAGCCTTATCCTCGGAGCTGCCAGATACTGAGAAAAAAAAAACTTTCTTTCTAATCTGGCTCTGTTATATTGGGATTAAGTTAAGGCATGTGAGATTCCTTTCATTTCTCAGCGCTGAACTTTGAGTGTGTCATATTAGGGAAAGTTATGACCTGACTTTCACATGAATAATTCGGTCCACTGTTCTTCTGCATTCTCCTGCCAGCTAAATCACAGTATATTAGGGGTTTATAGGCGGATCAAAAAGGGTGCTGTTCTAAAAATGTGCAGTGTAAACTGGAAGAAAGGGCTCAGATTGCAACTGTCCTCTGCTGATTATTTTACTTTCTTCTGGACAAAGTCATGCCAATACTCTTATTTCTCAACAGCCCCCCACCTTGAATGCCAGACCCCATATGGGGCAGGCAGATTTGCTTATGTTATGGAAAGGAGAGCTGTTCAGAAAGGATCGATAGTAAGTGATCATTTATCAATATGTTTCTGAGCCTTTTCTTTTATTTTGTCTTCATTTCTTTTTTATTATTATTTCTTTCTGTCTTTATTTCTTTCCTTCTTTCCTTCTTTCTTTCTTTCCTTCCTTCTTTCTTTCCTTCTTTCTAAAGTTTTTATTGATTTCAGTAAGAACCTGACAGAAGCTCCTAATTTGCCAGATATCATGACAGTGGGATGAGCACACCAGGCTGGGGTGCAGATAAACCACAGTTTAATTCTGGGGTTTCCCACTGAAATTGCATCTTGGAAAAACCTCTTTCTTGCCACTGCCTTAGTTTCCTCATCTATAAAAACAAAAATAAATGCTACTCATTTTTGTTAAAAACTTTGAAATTTATAGGTATTATAGAAGACCTAGGAGTAACAAATAAATAGAGATATAAAATTGTACTAAAGAAAAAGATACAGGAGCTAGACCTCTCGATTAATTCTCATTAATCAATGTTCTACTCTCATTAAACTAATCCACATACACCAGCCAGGCCACAGCTAATTCCCTCAGGCTGTTTGCTCCATGTGCCCTCCCGCAGGGCCCAATCCGGGTGGTGCTCGGACCCCTATATTAAGACCAATATCACTCCATGCAAATAATCTTTTATTTCTGCTGTGAGAACCAGCAAGTCCAATGCTTTAAAATGCAATCCACAAAACGAAAAAGATGTGTATGTGTATATATATGCATGTTAAAATATATCTCTCTGTGTATATATATATGTATATTTGTATAGCATATATGTATGTGTATATATGTGTGTATATATATGCATATTTTTTCCTGGACGGTCAAATTGGTCTGGATTTTTTTTTTTCTGTCTGAAAGGGACTAGATAAATATTTTCCTATAGGGATGAACAGCCTCAGCCTCTCTACATGCTAAAGAAGCAACTGTGGGGTTAATGGCCAGCTAGATAAGCCCTTATCTAAAGGATGCAACACTTCGCTTTACAGTCCGCACACTTATTTACCGATTGCTAATGGCCACCAGGTTTATGGCACTTGTGCCTCAATTGCGGTGGGAACAGCCCCGGTTATTTGGGTTCTTTGCGGTCAGGAGCACGTCTGAGAGCGCATCCCCGGCCTGCCACCGGATTTGGGTTGGAAACGGGGGTTTCAGCAGGAACCTGCCCCCAAACGGGGCTTTTGCCACTAAAAGCGGCTGCAGACCCTGCGCAGTCGCGCTCCGTGGGTGACAGTCCACCCGACACGGCAAATTTGTCCTTCTCCATCACATAAGACTTTAAAATCGTTATTTTTGGCTGAAAACGCAGTTTTATGGCATGCAAACAGCTCTGCCAGTGAGGGGAAAACGCGCACTCCCGCTGCAGTGGTTCTCATTATATTTGCCCTTTGTTCATAAAAATGACTGAGTTGTTGCATAATGCAGGAATTAAGGAAGAGGGGAAGTATGTCATGTAGAGGGCAATGAAGACAGCCTGGCGGTTTTGAATGTAAAGTAATTCTCTGTTGCTTTTCTGGAGCAATTTCTGTATAAAACTGATTACATAAAACTAATATGTGTATACATATATATATATGTATACACACACACGACACATATATATATATATATATATAATAATTTTAAAATTACTATTTGGGGAAATAGATATTTTGCCTCCTCTGTCTAACATTTAAAAAGTCTCCCGAAACTCGCTGGAGTTTCTTGCCTTTCTTCATTTTTGATTTTTCCCACGGGTTTTGAATGGGTGTGATTTCTTAGGTTAATAAACCCTGTTTTTTGGAGTACAACGCGCTTGGCTTTCCCATGCATCAAATAGCCGGCTGGGGGCTCTCGAAGTTCCCCGAGGTGTCCGTAGCAGCGACCTGCATGGAGGAAGAGCCCATCGGGGCTGCAGTTTGTTTTGTCTGGGGGCTTTCCGGGCTCTTCAGCGCAGATTTACTGGCTTAGCCCGAATTTGCGTGGCTTTTAAGTATCCCCTTCTCTCTGTGTCGTTGAGGGTGGGAGTGCAGTTAAATCAAGAGCGTTAATGTCCCCCTCGGGGCACAAGTGGCCAACGAGGAGCTCTGCTCGCCAGGTCGGGATCTGCCACCAAACTTCGGTGGCTGCCACCTCTGTCACTTGTCAGGTTAGAGCCACCGGCCCTCCGAAAAACGAGTCCCCGTCGGGGCTGCTGGACGGCGGGGACACCGGGCGCTGCCCCGCGGCGGGACAGGGCGCTCGGACCGCCCCGCGTTGTCACGCTGGAAACAAAAGGGACATTATGAAGCTCAGCGGCAGCAAAAAAAAAAAAAAAAAAAAAAAAAAAAAAAAAAAAAAGCAGCTTTCCTAAGGCCCGCGCCTCCCTATGCGGTTATAACAGCAGTGTTAATCTTCTATCCAGTGTTTACCGAGGCAGCTCATCCGTGGGGTGGGTGGAAGGCGGCCAGGCTGCAAGAGACCCGGCTTTATTAAAAAACACCCGGGTATGTTGCTCTAAGCGGTGACCCCCGAGGCCGGGCGAGCTGAGCCCCCGCTGCGGGGGGAAAGGCGGAATAAAGGTAAATGCTCCCGCACCCCCGGCCTCTCTGGGCTCACGTCGATTTTATTTATCCCTCTATTTGTTTGCTTTAAGGAAGAAGGGGGGGGCGCTTTCCGTGCATCCCGGCACCCCAAATCTTGCCGGACCCTGGCGGAGGGAGGGGAGGGGTGACAACTGCTGCCCCCCGCCGCCGGGCAAGCGGCCCCGAGCTCGTTTTGGGCTGAAAAGGAGCAAAATCGGGCGAGGGTGCCCGGCGGTGCCGTCCCGCCGCTGCGCGGGGCTGCGCTCCCTTCCGCGCGCGGCCGCCGCTGCCTTTTTCCTCGACGGGCTGTTTGGTTAGAGACTTTGCCAACTTCCTGACGGTTCGTTTTCTGATTCTGGAAAAAAAAAAAAAAAAAAAAAAAAAAAAAAAGACCGCATTTCCTTTTTGGCTTAAGAGGGAGAGAGAGAGAAGCGGAGGCTGGGGGCTGGTGGACTCATCGAGCTGTATGTACCGCGCTTTTCGCTTCCCTCTCGCCCCCTCCGAGCCCTTCTCGAAACCTTCCTCCTCCTCCTCTTCCTCCCCGCTCCGCATCGGCCCCTGCTCCGCGTCGCGCTTTTGTCTTGAGCAAAAACGGCCCGAGCAGCCCGAGGGGGCGAGGGGAGCGGGACACGGCGGCCCCTCCGTGCCGAGACTGCGGCCGTCGGGGTTTGCCTTAAATAGTTCAAAAAAAAAAAAAAAAAAAAAAAAAAAAAGAAAACAAAAGATCTCCTTCTTTCTCTCCCTCTCCCCCCACCACCTTTTATTTCCAATTTCACGTCCTATCCTTTCCGTTCTTGGGGCTGCAACAAGGGATCCAACCTCAGAAAGAAAAGTAAACATGGAAATAGGTCCCACTCTATTTTTTTCTCTGCAGTTCGCTTTGGGTTTTCTCTTGTTGGGTTTGTTGAATTTGTTTTAATATTATTTGGATTGCTTTTTGAGGGTAGCAAAGCTATTTTGCTGCATTTCCCCCCTGCCGCCCCCCAGCTCTACTCATTTTTATTGCTGCCTTTAATCCTGTTGCCTTTTTAAACCATATCACTTTTTTCTATCTTTCTTTCTTTCTTTTTTTTTTTTTAATGCTTTATTTTCATCCCTAATGCTACCATAGTGGAATAAGTTTGAAATGGATGCTGAGGATGGGATACTCAGCTTGGTATAAGCTCAGCACTCTTTAAAGAATTACCTTTTCTCCCCCGCTCCTAAACTATTTTGCACGGCCTGATGTTTATCATTTAAATCAACAGTGACTTCAATAACGTCTGCAGCAGGTCAGGGGCTGAGGACGCAGAGGGCCCTATCCGAGACCTCCTGAAATCAGCGGGGACTTTGGATCAGGCCCTAAAGAAATAAATTAGAGGAAAAATCCTGGGTATAGTGTGAAGGAAAATATATACGAGTCAGGGAGAATGGCGCTTTGTTCAGCTGAGACTGGGAAGGGGGGAGAGCAAAATTCAAACTACTTCCTAATGGTCTTCCATCTGAAGGGTTTTTAACTGGGGTTGAAATCTTAAATCATCTTCAAATTAGGGCCTGGTTTGGGCGTTAGTCTCCAAGTTCAGTCAAACTCTATTTGCTACGCGGGTAAAAAAAATGCAGCGTAATTGGACTGGGTTTGGAGGGGGGAGCCCTGGATTTAGCCCACGGAGTAGAATCCAATCCGTGCACAACGTTCCCCTATACTTACATGTCTGTGTATAAATAAACCCATGCATGTTTATCGGCAGTGGTGCATGCATGTCTGTGCGGGGATGTGCAAAAGCATTTCTGGGAAGGTGCATACACATTTATTTTCATAATATAAGGTAGTAAATGTAGGTGGGGAAGACAAAAGCATGACACAATCCTGCATCCAGCATTAAGGAGCAGGGCCTGGGAGGGCATTCCTGCATTTCCTTGCAAGAACGTTGCTTCCTCGAGGGTTACAAGAGTGAGGAAATTTCTCCCAAGACCATAAATTCAAGCTCCCCATCTGCACAAAACCAGCGCTTTCGGGGACATAAGCCTCTCCCTGAAAGACAGGGACGGGCTGAGACAACGCTCCTCATTGCGAGTGTTGACATCCAGCAAGGAAATCAAAATATTTGTGCAGCCTTTGCTACAGGATTGTGTTATTCTTCCATCGAAACTGTTGCTTTGTAAATCTTTTTTAAGGCCGTTAAAGCGCAGATTGCTCTCGCCGGCGGCGGGGCCGAGCTGCGCGCTCTCTCCATTAGATGGCATTGCGACTTTGGCAGAGCGGCAGCACCGCCTGTATTTGCCTTGCAATTGGAAGCGTATTTATCTTTTCAGCACTTGTTATATACTTACGGGACAATTTACTTTATCAACAGACAGCCCGATAATTTTTAGGGGGGGTCTTCTGTATCAAAAATGAGTATCGATGCCCTCTCGCTCTGAACCGCATGCGTGTTGCTTGTGTTTCTTTTTGGCAATTAAAAGCACTATAAAAAATAATCGTACTTAAAAATAATAATAATGACAGTCAAGCATAATGCATAACAGATAATACGCTATGGTTTCCTGTTTTCCAAAGGGTCAGAGCCCTCACGCCTGAGCCCTCGCCGGGCTAGAGGAGACGGGTTGCGTACGCGTGCTCAAAAGCACGGAAAAACACAGGTTTCTGAGTGCGTGTAGCACACACAGGAATCATTTGTGCTAATTTAAATAGCAAAAATTATTACAACATCCCCCCCAAAAAATGAAGGAGCTATAATTCAATTCAAAAACCTCTTTTCTGCTCGCATGAGCCCTGGGTCTGTAGGAGCCTTCCTTTTGCACGGCATGGCAGCATTTTTCTGAATTTGAAAACATCTCCAAATTGCAGAAAAGTCTACCAATTTCGTTTGCAAAGGCAGAGGCAGTTTTAATCATACACTGATTAGTCTAATTTAATTTACACTGGTGAAATTTCATTATCTAAATTGGAGGCAGCGCCTTATTTACAGTGGGGTTAGCAAGAGCAGGCTCAGCCTCGCACCGTTTGCTATTGTTTGTTTTGTTTTGTTTTGTTTTGTTTTTATTTTTTTCCCCCTGACTTCTTGCTGTCATTTAATTTAAAGGGCAGACTTCACATTTATACTCATTTGGGAAAAAATGTTCTAAAGACCCAAATCTGCATTTTAATCTCAAGCCACTGGCTTCAGAGAAGGAGTTCCTAAGAAAAGATTTAAAACATGCTGATTTGCAGCGAAAGACCAAACTGTGTTTTGTTACAGCTAGGAACACTAAGCTGCATTGCAAACATAAGCTTGACAGTTTTGTGTTAAAATACTCTTACCAAGGGCTGAATAGATTTTAAAGTTTTTTTTTTCTTTTTTTTTAATCTAGAAAAATGATTCCTATTTTAAAATGTGATCTTTTTGTATAAATAAGGCAAATAGTTGAGCATTTTGCTTTCTTTCATGGGTCTTACTTGCACCAAATTATTTATTTGAGCAAATGTGAAGTCTGATTTTGTAGACTTTTTGAATACCCCCCCACCGCTCTTTTATGCTCCTTACATGAAGAAAGAGCCTGGCTAATTTGACAACTGAAGTTTTCATAAACTTTTCTGATATGAGGAGTATGTAACAGCACTTTTACTCGAATATGTGAGCCAGTGAAAATGAAAAGGAGTTTTAATCCTAATACCTTAGCTTTTTTGACCCCTGCAATGATAAACTGAATGTCCATGCCACATATACATTTAAGAATGTGAGCTGAGGAATGCTTTCCCCGGCAGCTCCCGAAAGAGCCCAAGGAGATGAATCAAGATCAACATCTAAATAGAAGTGTTGGAGGAAAAGGAGCTTTAAGGTCCGGGGAGCCCGACGGGGCCGCGCTGATTCGCTCGCACGTGGCCACGATCCTGGTTGTTTGTCCAAGGCCGTTTCTGCCCCGTGCGGATTCCAGGAGAGACCATAACGTTACGTGCTCCATTCCGGAGATTCGCGTCGCGTTATCTAGAGCTGCAGAAATGCAAATCCCGTGGCTCGGTTTGCAGCTGAAAACCGGAGGGCTGGAGCCGAGGAGGAGCGCGGTGGTGAGACAAAACCGAGCAAGCAAAGCCAGCCTGAAGAGCCCTTTCCAAAAAGAGGGTTTTGAGCCCCAACAGTGGTTAAATCTGTGGCAGGAGGCACAGGAGCCTGCTCTGCACACAAGCACGGAAAGGCTTGGATACCTCTGCTTTCATTATTTGTTCCTTTTCTTAAGGTGCATTTTCTACTTTTTTTCCTTTCCTTTTTCTTTTTTTTTTTAAGTAACTTCTGTCATTTTACCCAAGGACTGTGTTTTAGCAAACTGGATTTCCCCCCGCTCCCGGCCATGCTCATTGCACTGGCAGTGACACCATCACTATCACTAACTGCCACAAAGCAGGATGTCATGTAGGGGGGCAGAGGGGAGAATCAGAGACCAAAACAAGGAGAAACTGGTGAATTTCTATTAAAAAAAAAAAATAAACCAGTGAGGATCCCCCCCGCTCACTCCTGCTCCAAGAGGTGGAAGAAAACTGATATAAAAGTCGACAACCCTGGAGCTCCTTGCTGCTCCAGGGACATTTCAGCCCATTTTACCTGCTTGTGACCAAGCAGTGCCCAAATGCTGTGGGATGACATGGCCCCAGGACAGAGCGTGCGCCCTAATGCAGGAAATTTAGATGAAAGCAATTTAAACATATATATTCCTGTGACAGGCAGCAGCTGAAACAATCCACCCCTGAGAAACACGCGCACAGGCGGTCAGTGCTGCATTTTCCATGTAGTGCTGCATTTTCACGATTTCTCTAGCGTTGTAAGGCCCTGGTTTTGACGGCGGCTGAAGCTCCTGCAAAGTTGCAGAGCAAACAAGCAAGCAAAGAACAGGAGCTTGCAGGGGGCTCATTTCCTTGCTTGCAACGCCGGGCATCTCCCCTTGGGCACTTGTAGCTGCACGTCGGGGCGCTCGGCGCGTTGCAGATCGACGGGTTTGCACCTCCCTCGTGCAAAGGGTTAAGGTTTCGAGAGACTCAGATCTCAAGCAGTGACACAAGTCTCAATGAGTGCTCAAAGCCTCCAGGAAAAATATCTGTGCGGCTCTTCTGCTTTGAAGAAAATAGTAATAATAGTAATAGTAATTAATAGTAATAATAGTAATAGTAGTAATAGTAATAATAGTAATAATGAAATAATAATAATAAGCATGGAAGGGCCAAACTCTGCTTTAAGAAGCTCAAATGGAAATCACACCGCAGCAATGACCACACAGGCCAGTTCTTATGCACAGGAATGTGGCAACCCTCTGTTCTTACCTTAAGAGCAGAGAGGCAGAGGCTCTGCCTCCGTTTTCTGCCTCCTTTTAGGTTCCCGTTGGATTGGGGCTCAGGGGAATTCACTTTCCCATCACTGCTGTTTTTTTGCAGCATGTTCTCGATATCTCCATGATTTTGTCCAAAAGAGAGGTGCAAACAGAGGCTGATGCTGCTGCTCCAGTGCCAGCCCTGGGACTCGATTCAATCGGGTGCCCCCGAAGCGGAGGCACATTCGGATGCAGATCTCCGGGATCCCACGTGTATCCAGTGTGAATATAGGGGGGAAGTATTAGCTGATGAATGAAAGCAAGGAAAGTATTTTTGCTCATGATTAAAAAAAAATAAATTAGTTTTAAAAGAACATATTATATTTACCCAGTTTTGAGTTTGGCTGAGGTTTGCTATAAAAATAGTGCCGTAATTTTTTAAGAAACATTTTCTGTTTGGATAGATTAACTGTACACGCAGGCACTTTAGCTTTTGATTCCTTTCAGCAATATAGTAATATTCATTGCTGGCATCAAAAGCTGCTCTTAATATAAACAGTTTGGGAAATCTTCGGTGCCAGGCAGATAAAATCTCCTCGAAGCCCAGGGCGGTGCTGAGGCTCCGTCAAAGCTTGTGGTCCCTGCAGCCCCCATTGAGGTGGCCTTTTTTTGCAGCGATGCTTCATGCACAACTGCATCTTTTCCTGGGAGCCTCCGCATGGTGCCCAGGATAGAAATCCTTTTGGAAAACGGAATTATCACCAAACCAGGCGGTGCTGCACGAGGGGGTTTCTCCATGTCCCTTCAATGCCCACTCTGGAAATCTCTCTTTACAGCCCAAATCCAGGCTCAGAGGTATTATCAGCCATATAATAATCTCCTGAAGGGACTGGAAAGCCTATTTATAGCCACTATCCCCCTGACTATTAAATGGGGTCAAATCCACCTTATCCGAGGCAAATTTTCATAGTTTTCTTGAAGTCCCAAATCTATGTAAGCTGACGATGCCACCCTGATTGTCCACCCTGAAGTAACCCCCAGACCAAAGGTAGGAGTAGCAAAAATTAAAAAGGGAGGGAAAAAAGTGCAATACCAAAATAAGCCTTTTTTTTTTGTTTCTTATTTTTGCTGTTTTGGAGGTGGGAGCAAACCGGGTCAGACTCACCACCCATGTTCTTCCCAACCCCGGTCTCCCTGTGCCGAACACGAAGGGTTTTCCAGCAAAATCCAAGGAAGCAATTTCGCTTGACCCGTCCAGATTCCGAAGTTGCTGGGTCTGTAAATCACTTTTCCTTTGCTATGAATTTTCGGTTGAATTTCAGCCTGTTACTGGCTCCGCTTTCACTGGTGATTATTTATGCCTTGCAGTGCTCTTTTGTAAATCCTGCCATATTTCTGAGCTGTTAATTTAAGTCCTGTTAACGTCCTTTGCAAAAGTGACGTTGTGGGGTTTTTCATGCTGCAGCATTTTTCCTTTCGTGCATACGCTGATGAAATGCCAGCATGACCGTGAGCGGGCCCCAAAAAATGAGTGTTCAATTAAACAGCTCACTGCTCTCCTGACATCTTAATTTCTTCTCTCTCTCTCTCTCTCTCTCTCTTTTTTAAAGAGAATTAATGGGAACTCCCTTTCTCATCAAATTCCAAGTTTCTGTGTAATTCAATTATGCCTGTCTATATCCTTTTGTTATTTCTTTGGCTTAACCAAACTTCTCCATAAGGTTGTGCGTCCCTTCCAGAAAGGACGCAGATCACCCCAGAATTAGCTGTATTTCTGTATGTTTGGGCATGCCCTGTGGTATCGCTTACACATCTTCAAAAACAGCAAGTCCCAAGCTGATGTTATGTATCCTTAAACCACTTTAATGATGGTCCATCTTTAGAGATCGGCAATTCGTTACTGCAGAGGTAATGAAAATACTTTGGCTGCCCGCTCTTAGGAAGGAGCTTCACCCATTTTTCCTTCTGAGATCTGCCTTGTAGCTGCTGAATTATGGTTCTCTTGTCCCACCTGATTCCTCTTGCTATAGATGAGTGGGATGTCTGCCTGTCCCCAGGGTCCTTGTTGCCTCAGTCATATCTGTATCATGTGCATTATGGACCACGTATAGAGCCCCCACGCACGTCGGGTGGCCAAGGGGTCCCTACAGCAACTGGCAATCCTGAAATGCCAAAAATACAGGAAATGCCTTCCCTGAAGCCACTCGACTCCTACAGTAGAACAAATAATTGAAATTCCCCTTCCCTTAGCTGGCCTGTCCATCGGCACCACTGGTGGGTGCTTGCTTGTTGATCAAAGCTGGTGTTGCTTTTATTTTATTTTATTTTATTTTATTTTATTTTATTTTATTTTATTTTATTTTATTTTATTTTATTTTATTTTATTTTATTTTATTTTATTTTACCGTTCTCCTCCAAAACGTTTGCGGACAGAGCTGGGCACCGGGGCACGGCTGTACCAAGAGGGTCGAGCTGCATAGGCACAAGCGGACGGGTCTGCGGAAAGGTCACCCCGAGCGCCTCCTTAGGCCCCAGGTGTGAAAGATAAAGCCATCTGGTCACCATTTGACAGCTTAAATCGTAATTACACCATTTGGCCTACGAATTGCAGCGAGCCACTGTTTGAAGCTGCCGGGATTCGGCTATTGGAGCGGCGAGATAGGGATCGGGTCACTCCCCAGAAGCCGCGTTGCTGCAATCGCTCTCGTTTCATCTCTTGGGCTGTTTTTTTTCACCTTCCCAAATTTATCTCCGCGGATCTCCGTTATGATTGTGAACTTGGCAGCGAGCGTTCGGCATAAATAGTCCCAGTGGCCGGTAAGCAGGAACACCTGCTCGCCCATCGCGGGGAACGGGAGGAGGAGCGGGGCGTTTGCAGCCGAATTCCAGCGGCGCAATATGGAAGTGTTTAAGGAAGACCTGCACCGCTCCGGGTAGCAGAGATCTGAACCTCCGAGTTACAGCCGTGCCGGGCCTGACGATAAGTAAATAAACAATTCACAGCTGCATGGGCTAAACACAGAAACATATCTATCTCTTCCAGGCGTGATTGCTGAACAAGTAATTAAGTGCGAAATGTGAGCCCTCAATGTCAGGGCGAGATGATAAAGGTCTCCCCTTGTAAATTAAGTGAACTCCAGTGAGCCCTGGGTATTAACTCTTCAGGAGCCCTTGGGTGGCGATGGGTGCATTAGCACTGCAGGGATGGGGGAGCTGGATCCGGGGCAATTTGCATGCAATTATTCCTGACATTTGCCCCTGGGAATATAGAGGTGTTAGCTTAAATTAAAAAAACAAGGGAGGGAGCTGCTTTCTCTGCACTCTCCGAGCTAGCATAGGGTATCCTGCACTGCCACAAATGTAGGTTCAGCTCCTTCCCTTGCATCCCTCCCAGGACATCTTTCCATCTGCTGAGATGCTGTCTTGAGAACAAAATACATTAAACAGTGTGAGCTGCTCAAGCACTAGGATGAAGATGATATAGCGTAATGCAGATGAACTGGTATTCATCAAAGCCACAAAATGCAGAATCATGCACATGAAATCTTACCCCTTTTTTTTTTTTTTTAAGCAATTTATTAATCAGGCTCTGTGTAGCTTGCTTGTTTGCTTGTTTGCAAACTTTGTCCATCATCAGTTCTTGTGATTTCGCCTTGCATGGTATTTGATGATTTGATGGTTTTCTTAAGGACTACGCTCCTGGAGTCATACATTGTACAAAAACACCAGCATTCCCTTTCAGATACATATCTCTCATTCTTTTAGCTTGTAATGAGAATTTTGCAAATGTGCACAGAGTGTCCAGTGTCAGCCCAAGAGACTGGAAGCTACAAGAAAAACAAAAAGGACTCAAAGCAGATTTTTTTCACTCATCATTTTTAAGCCATATAATAATTTTCTGAGGTCTAAATTCTGACTTTGAAACTACTGGGGTTGGCTGTGCTTAATACAGCTCTGCTTGTTGGATGATTCATGAGCTCAGAGGACCAAATTGATGCGAGGGCTGGATTTGGCGCTGAGCCCTGACGATGAAGCAACATGTAATGGTGCTGCGGGAGGGACAGCTCTATAATTCTGCACCTCTGAGTCACCAGACCCCAAAAGACACTATGAGGCACCGAGCGGGTCTATCAGCCCCACATGGAACCGCGTGTCCCATCCTGCCCTTGCCGCAGGGGGATTAGCAGAGCCTGCCCCTTGTCTCCATCCTCGACCCTTGCTTGGGGCCAGCTCCTTTCCAGCCACGCTGCAGTGTGGGAGAAACTGCGGGGCAAGGGGGAATTTATGGCCATATTTGGCAATGCAGACTTGTATTCCGGGCGAGACCTCTAAAAATAATATTTGAACTATGGCTCAACCCTGGACCATGGATTTGGCTGCTTTGCTTTGTGGTGGTGCAAAGTAGCCTGAAAGTCTTTGTAAAAAAAATGTTCCTCTAAACAGAGATGACTCTTCAGGTGGTTGCTGTCTCTTCAGCATCATCACTGAGGTCCGTTTTGGGCTCCAGATGACTTGGGACTGCAGTAAGCAATGATTAGATGCAACACAACAGAGCTAAATAGCTCTTTTCGTAAATCTTTTCATCTACTGCCCTGAGCACCATAGTGACCCTGCGTGATGCATCCCCAACTGAGCCTAGGAGAGGTGACGTTCTAACACGTCCACATGTGTTAGAAAATTTTAGGCATTGGACAATGTGACCACAGTGTTTGCTTCACAAGGCTGAATGTTGAGAAGGTATCTACAGATACTGGGAATATTTCTAAATTTGTAAAATCTCTCTGTTTCAATGTCTTATCCTCACCTGCACACCCTCCTTTAGTTATTCCTTCATGTCCTTCAGTGCAGCCCAGGTTGCAGTGAAGAAGTATTGCAGGGGACCAGATATCTTCATTGGTTCCCTGGGAGGGAAGCAGGGAGTGATGAACACCAGCTTGATAGAACCTCAGCTTTTTTTTTTTTCCCCTGACAAAGTATGTGGTTTATTTGGACTGCACTTTTTATTGTATATCTCTTTGGATTTTGCTTATGGTTTCCTGAAGTCCTTTTCTTTCCCATCCTGAAGCAAGCTGGTTATATTTCACCACTTCACTCAAAGCCTCGGCAAGGGCCGCGCTCAGAAGGCACCAGGGTTTTGCAGAGGGCCTTGGTAGCGCAGCTGAAGGACTCAGACATGAAAATCTCTGTGACCCCTCGGCCGTTGGGCATGTGCCAGCCCAGCCAACACATTGCCCAAGATGCAAACAGGGGATGGGGACACCGGATAGCCAAACTGCCCGTCTACTGATGAGCCAGAAGGGTTTTGTCTTTTTTTTCCCCTTGCTCCAAGCACCTTATCAGAAATCCTCCATTTTACACAGCCTTTTCCTTTTTTTTTTTTTTTTTTTCCTTCTGGAGTCGAAGCTGCATCCAAGCATAGGGAGGGAAGGGCTTGCACTTTTGCAGCAGTCGTCGGCTTTAAGTCCTATTTCCAGGGAAGGCCCTGGGAACTGGGCAGGGAGACAGCAAGCTTTCAAAATCCAAGCTGTGAACAAGCAAGAACACTAAGAACACTCCTAAAATGTCCCTTTTAAATAGGAGCCTCCCTTTTGGTTTTAAAATGCTATCTTTGTTACAACCTCTCTAGCAAAGAGACGAATGTTATTAGAAAAGAGCTGAGCATGGGTGGGAAGACAAGAAAACAAAAGACAATGGAAGTGCTGAAAATTGATTTTCCATTAGAATCTGTTCTTTTTTTTCCCCTTATTATTTTAATAAGATTTTTATGAAGATTTTTGCACTGCTTTCTATTTTCTTTTAGGGTGTGTTATCTTTTGTGACTTAGTTTAGACTAAAATAAACCTAAGTTACTAATTAAGGATAGAAATGGAAATCCAAAGATTTGCTTCTCATCAATGCCAAATGGTAAATCCTTTAATGCTCTGGGATTTTGCTCTATAGCTCTAAATTTCCCATTGGTATTTAGTAATCTGCTGATTACATTTACTTTAATTCTTTGGTCTTCAGAGTTTTCATGTTAAGGCACTCACTTACAGTAGCTCTGAGTGTTATGGGCAACAAGTTAAAAGCTATAGATTTTCTTGAATTCCAGCTTTGTTTTTTCTATTGAGTCACAACTACTGTGTTCTATCACACTAATAAGAGTTGTATTGTGTTTGGAAGAATAACGAGGAATTGCATTGTCCTGTGGGAATCACGACATCATTTTCAATTTGCTTATCTCCAGTAATGAATGCCTTTAAGTTAGGAAGGTGAGCAGCATGCTACTGAGCTGCTGTTCTCATTCCACCCCGTCTGTCCTTGCTAGGTTAGAAGAACGATGTCACTTGCATAGCACACACGTGCTGGCTGCTCCAGATGCACCCATCTCTGTCACCTCTGAAGGGAATGGAGGTATTACCCTAAGAGGACCAAGCCATATGTACCTCCTGGCGTTTCCAAGAGCCAAACAGGAGTGGTAGAGCAGTGGAGGGCACAACTTCTTCCCAAGAGGTTGACCTGCAGGCCAACAGGCCCCAGGGAAGTCCCGCAGGCAGATCCGTGACAGGTTCCTACAAACTCCTTGACATTGAGCTCAACAAGAATGAAGATCGGTGACATGATCTGAAGTTGCTTGGAAACCTTTGGCCATGTTTGGACTCCACAGGGTCAAGAAGAATTTTAATCTGTCTTTTTTCACTTCCTCATTCCATCTGAGACTGAAAGGAGATGTTCTCATTTCATGGGAATGAAAGAAAGCCTCCCGACATAGCTGATTTAATCTTTGCCATGGGTGCTTCTGTGCTTATGGGATTAGGACTGGAGGCAGGAATTTCAGAACTGGAGAAAGACTGCATCATTTTCCGGTTTACTTGTGTCCTCCTGAGTGAATAGTTTCTTTACAGTGAGTCTCATATGAATAGATACCTAAATTATTAAGTGCTTTCCTAGACTGACTCTAATTTTTAACCTTTTCTGAGATCTTGCCCGTTCTTTGCCCAGAAAAGATAATCTAGACAGCAGACCTATAATAAAACTGCATAACTCCACCACTGGAAATATATATTTTTCCCTAGCTAAGCATCTGGCCACTCAGTCCACTCTCTTTTTTGAAATGACCACCTCTGAAATATGAGGGAAATGCCATTTTTTACCATTTAACTATTCATTGCCTTGCTACTTCCACTACTGGAGAATCATTCACATAGTAAAACTTGTGCTTGTACTCTCCCAATTTCAACACCAGTTCACATTTAAAATAATCCATGCCCAACCCAGTATCTCATGTTCGCCAGCCAGGACCCAAATTGTCCTTTGGGCTCTGATTCTGAGCATCTTTTTGGAAGCGTGGCTAAAAGAGGCTCGAGGAAGGGCAATAAGGCTGAACTTTTTGAACCACCTGGGAAAACAAACTCACAGCATCAGCTCAGGGAGGCCTCAGTGAAACCAGTGACTAAGCTCCAGGGCATGTGAAAGAGCTGACTTGACAGCACAAGAGAGGAGCGAAGGCTCCAAATCCCTGCGATGGGAGTGACATAACTGCATGAGGAAGACCTGTTTACATCCCCGAGATAACCTGTTTTGTTAAAAATAGCAAGGTCAGCGAGGCAATAAAGCTGTCAGCATGGAAATCACTGCGGTGCTTGTGTCCCATTGGCCAGAGGGCAATGGGGATGCTTCCCGGGCCGGGGATGAGCACGGTGCGGAATTCACAGCGAGGATAAACAAACCCACAGCAATATCAGAGCGCTATTGTCTGCTGAAAAGCTCTATTTGTGCCAATGATATTTCCAGGTTAGCTCCTCCTAGGCTCATAAAATCATCATGTTATTCTTTTTTTGCTGGGTTTTTCTTTCTTTCTTTCTCTTTTTTTTTTTTTCCTAATGCAATGAAAGATGGAGTGCCCATAAAACCTGACGGCACCATGTACGAAATCCCCAAGCCCCAGAGCCAGGTGTGGAGCAATTGGTCACCGCGCAGGCTTCCACCCGGGCCCGGCTTTGGCTCGTGTGTGTCAGTTTTCTGGCCACTGGGATGCTTCCCTGTTTTCTCACTGCGTAAATGATCATCCGACTGTGGGAATATTTCACACTAAAGCCCAGGCCAAGAGTGGAAACCCATCAAATCTATTCATCTAAACTGCCTTACGAGGGACTCGCATGGTCCAGATGGGAGCAGAGCCCAATGTTTTTATTGTGTTAAGAGTGTGAGTTCTCAAAAAAAGGAAAACATTGTGTAGGGTTCACATCCTGTTGGTACGTAGAATACATTTCTGCTATTGCTGTCTTCCTTTGGATAGCATTTCCCTTGGCTGAGTTGCCAAGCTGTGCTTGGACAATGAGTCATAATGATACAACTGATTTGGGGGCAACTTTTGAGCAGAAGTTCTCTGAGCCAAACCATACAGTGCTGATACTATACTTACACGTGTACTTATATCTGTGCAGAGTGAGTGCCGTGGAAGAAAACCAAATGAAATATGTAATTGCCATTGATGTCGCATAACATAGGTTTGTCTGTAAAACATTGAGTCTTTATGAAATTTCTCTTTAGACCTTTAAGATATTTTCCAGCCTAAAACTCTAAAAAAATGTTACGGGTTGAGTTCAGAGATGTGAAGGAGCCAAAAGAGGTATTAGCCTCATGTAAGAGAAATCCTCCTGCAGCTACTGAAGCTACCAGTGCATTACACAACTTTTCCTTTCCTTCGAGGATGGCACACCAATATACTCACAGCTCCTAGCTCAAAAAAATTGCAAACCCAAATTCCTGACGACTGTGCCCATCTGCTCCCATCCTGTCCAGACTCAAAAGGCTGAAAGATATCCATCCGAAAATGAAGTCCCACATCCAAAGCCCCATCACTCCTAGCTTTAGCGCCAGGATGTGATTCTGAGCAGTTGGATGGAATAAAATTGTGGTTGACTGGAAACTTTAGTTACAACTCAAATTAAACTATTTTTTTTTTTGCAGAGGTTTCTACATAGCTCTGTGCAATATTTTGTGTGCCATCACGCTTAGTGATTTTGACAGGAAACATAAACAGAAATACTGTGAGACAAGGCTATTTCCATGGTCTATTTTTGCTCTGTACTACAGGGATAAAAAAAAAAGGAAGGAAAAAAAAAAAAGAAAGAAAGAAAGAAAGAGAAGAAAACCTGTTCTTGTAGAATTTCCAGCTCAAAGAGAAATCAGAAAAACATTTGTGAGTGCTTTTCTAAAAGGAATAGTTTGTCTGAAGCTTGCATTTCACCAGCTCCTAATTACCCGTTCGTGTTACAGTTGATTACATTGATTCTCTGTAGGTGAGGTGAACTTCTAAGGCAATGAAGGAATTTAAACAGAATGATTTTTCAGTTTTGGTTCTATTTACAGACTGTGGTAAGTCAATTTGAAGAAAAGCCAGAATCCGAAACTGAAACGCCAGTGTTTTCTTCTCGCTATAATTGGAATCTTTCAAGACAAGATTCCAGTGTTTGAAGGTGTTCGCTGCAGGGTTTTGGTCCTTACCCATCAAGCTTTCACTACTGGTGTATAAAGCATGAAACTCAACGTTGGCCTCTTCTCCTTCCATAGAGCTCAACAGGGATTTTATTCTTTGATTTCAGGCAGAGCATGATTAGGCCAGTGCCAAATGCTTTTGGCCATTCAAAAGACACTGCTGTCCAGATAACCTGTTCTGGATCCTAATGGACTGCAAACTATGTTTTGCAGGTGCTATTGGCTTTATTGAGTCATGCTGAAAGGGCAGTCTTGATTGAGAACAAGGTTTTCTTTCCCTGTTGAAGAAACTAGCTATGGTTGCCTGAAACACTAATGTGTTTGGGAACAACCCTGCTTGGGAAGGAAGTCGAACACTGTTAATTTCTGTGATGATAAAACCAACTTTCAGTGAAGGAATGGGTTTGGCCTACAACTCCTTTGCCTTAGGGACCGGGCGTGAAGTGAAGTAGCTCATTATCCTTGGATTTGCCATGCTGTCTGCAAGGGCGTGAGAAGAATTGCATTTGTACATCTGCCAAGCTGTTCCTTATTTGTCTTTAAGAAACCAAGCTGTAAAAATCTCTTTCCTGCAGCAGTGTAAGGATCATCTCGAATTTGCTTTCGTGACATCTTTCAGTTCTTTCGTTAGCTGGATTGCTTTACACTTTTTTTTTTTTTTTTAAAGTAGAAAAAATATATGTATGCATTGCATGGGGCGAAGGATCAGCATCACCTGCAGTGAAGATGAGGGGGGTGGATGTGCAAGAGTCACAAGTCAGCATTATTTTAAATGCATTCTTTCAGCCCATGCAATAGGAATATCTTCTGCACAACGGATTTTGGAAAAGTTGAAATGTTTGCTTTACAAAACAGACATAAAATTTCTCCTTCAAGGTGCTAAATTTGTGCTGAGCTGGTCCAAAACACGACTACATCTGGCTATGTCTCGTGTCTGCTACTAAAAAAATGTCCTAAATTCCAGACAACCTCTTGGGTTTTGAAATAAAACTCATTAATCCTGCATTTGAATTTAATATTTGAAATTTTATCCTAATCTTTTTTTCTTCCACATGAATTAACTTTAGAAAACTTGGAAAGTAACACAAGGTTTTTTTTTTTTTTTTTTTTTTTTTTTTTTTTTTTTTTTAAGAGAGAGAGAGAACGTTCTTAACAAAGGGTATAAAATTAAACTAGATTTGACCTCTGCCTTTAGCAGATTTTCCACCTGGTCTGTGCAGGAAATCAACTTCTATATAGCAGCTCTTTCATAAGGAATAACATACACGAGTCTGTAAGTGACAGTTTTTCTTGGGTGGACAACAATATTAGTTACTTTTTATGATTAATTGATAAATGTTTTGATATAGTGCCTGGGCTCTGAGTCAAAAATCACTCTAGTTAGATGATCCAACACATGGGAAGCTGAGCCAACTGCAGCTCAGGCAGAGTGAAAACAATTCTAAAATATTTGAGCCTAAAAATGTGCATAGTTGTTAAGGAATCTTACACGTGGGTGTATGGTGGTATCCTGAATTACAGCTACGTGGTGGGCCAATTTCTTAAGGAATGCAAGGATGTGCAGGGATTCAAGGCTCTTGCATCTATATTTCAAAAGACTTGGGAAAACAGAAGAACCACATGGGCTCTTTGTGGCTGGGCACGTGCTGAGGAAAACCAGACAGAGGGCCAAAATGCACTTTTAGTCCTCTGGGTTACACGAATCCTTTTGCTTTTTTGGAAAGACTTTTAGACCTACTTCTCTTGACTCCTACTCTTCTCCTTTGAGATTTCCTGTATCTTTGTCAGCCTCCAGAACTTACTTTCTGCACCAACCTTTCTACCCTGTCATTGGATTTGCACCCTGACACTGACTAAGCCCTAATGTCTTTGTAAAAGAGCCATTAAAAGTAGGACTCCTCACATCTGTGGTTACAGATCAGGGAAAGATCCCAGCTGGATTTTCTGGACTCAGAGGTTGTCCATGCATCCCAGCATCTGTGCAAACCTGTGCTAGGACACAGCTGCTTCCTGTAACCAAGGTCCTCCAGAAGGATGATCTACCTCACGACTAAGGCTATTTTCTCAGATTATTAAGGGGAAGAAAGAATGCCTGTATTTTTCTTTCCACAGGTATGTGAATAAAGAGGCATTTTTTGAGCAGGAATTTGGGCATCATCAGCTCAAAACCCCTTTGGAAAATTCCTTTCTGCAGATTCCTAATGACTTTTTGTGTGACACATTGCCAGCTTTTCCTGACAAATCAATGGAAACAGAATGTGTGTCTTCTTTATGGCTCTTCAGTCCTCAGTATCAAAAATCCTACCTGGAGGTTTTGAGGGGAGCATGCTTGAATTTCATCACTCACATGCCGCCTTCATCCAAATTTCAGTGCCACTGAAGATCTGGAAGCTGTGAGGCAACATGAACTTCAGGAACCTCAGTGATTATTACCTGCTTATCAAAGAACTCTATATTTTCCATGCAAAAATCTGAAATTTAACCCAGCAAGCTTAGATCTAATCCCATACTAAAGACATGCCAATAGATTCAGACTTTACCCCATCTTCTTAGACCTCTGGATCTTCAGATTCTTCTATGTCTAGAAGAACTGAATAGTGTATTTTCTAATTGAAAAATATCTTCTTTATTTTTTATTTTGTAGGGAAGATCCACTCAAAAATATTTATTTGCATCTACAAGAAGGCTGAAATTATACACTTTCCAGCAATATTCTCTCATTTCAGGCAACATTTGAATGGCATGATCCCCCTTTCCCATCCTTTCTCCATCCCTGATTCTCTCTCTTGAAAAACTGGTGGATCTAAAGACCCTTCTGCTTTCTCTTTACTTAACACTGGTGGATTTTCTCATTGCTGATATGGCAGGAAATTTTCTAAGAGCACACTGCAAGCTTTACTGCTCATGACTTCTTAGTCATATGGATTTTATTTCATGTTGAGCTAGCAACCAACCTCTTCTAATAAACAGAGTAAAATCTAATTAGGCTACTGGAGAGGAGTAGAAGAATTTATACTCCTCCAGACACCAAGACATTAGGAATTCTTCCTGAAACACAAACAGGCTTTCTGGCAGCAGCCGTATTCAAAAGGTGTCTAATGGTCACATTAATTTGCACTTAGTATGCAGATACTGTGAGGAGTTCCTTGCAGATGGAAAATATACTTCTTTCATGAGATCACAAGGGGTAGCATGGCCTAGTGGAGGGTGCAGAGAGAAAAGAAATTCCGATTTCTAATCCCATGGCTCACGCTGCTCACTGTGTGGTCTTCCTCTTCCTTTGTGTCCCTTTCTCATGCGTAATCTTACTTATCCAGCTCATTCATGAGATTGTTGTGATAGTCATGCAATCACTTGGCCATAATAATTTTCAAAACTGAAGGCACAGTTAAAGCACTGAAGCACTATGATTAGTGACTCAAAGTCACCTCTAAAATATATGTTTGATAGCTCAGCACCAAAGCTGAATTTGGCTGCATTCCTGTCTTCGTAGTTCTTTCAAATAGTGCCAGTGAGAGAACTTCGAAAGCTGCAAAGCTTCTCTTCACCCAGCCTTGGGGGAAGGATGACCCTGATTCAATGGGGCACATCATTCCCCACAGAGGCCAGGCCATGGTGTCCCCCCTACCCATCAGGGACATCTCCACAGCATTTGCACACCAGGCTGGAGATCGGGACCTCCGGATACCCGCTGGGCAGGACACTCTGGTGACCACAGCAGCTGGAAGGGACCTGGAGCATCTCAGCACGAGGAGCCACAATACGTAGGGCCAGAACCATCTGGACAAGGGCAGAAATCGCATCGGCAAGCACAAGGCATGCCTCCCTCATTGGGAATCTGCACTTTAGGCTCCTGCGTGAGCCTGCACAGCTTCCAGTAGCTGTTCTTCAGCTGGAGAGCTGTCATCTCCTCTCTAGTATTGTTTAGCTCTTTTACATTGCTTGTCAGGATTGTTCCCATAAAACCATTAGTCATTTCTTAGGTTTGAGTCAAGTGAGAGAGTATAGGAATAAACATTAAGGAGTAAAAACTTTTCTTTCTTTCTTCCTCTCTTTTTTTCCCCCTCTTTCTTTAAAATATATGGTGTAATCCAGCCCCTAGCAACCTCAGAAGACATCTTTCTGTCTCGTGCAACAGGGCAGGGTGCCAGCTCCAGTCTCAGGACACCTAAACTCTTTAGGAAGGAGCCTTGTCCTGCTGAGCAGAGGTTTGCCCAGGGAGGGATGTAGCCCAGGAGCAGGAGGAGGTGACCTCGCTTCTCCTAGTTCGGATTTTTAAAAAATAATAACTTGACCAAGAAAAAAAATAATAAAAAGGCCTGCAGTGGTCCAAAGCTGAAGAATTTTTTTTATAGTACAATGAGTTTTTGTGAAATGGAATTGCTGGACCTGAAACCAGGAGGCATTGCTCAGTTTTGACTTATACTTTACTCAGGCAAAACTCCAGTTGATGTGAGAGAGCACTGGGTCATATTAGGATTTGGCCCGCGGCATCAGAGGAAAGCCAAGCGCAGAATGTCACATAAACATATTAGCTAGATACTTGGCTTTCTCCGAGATCCCAGGAATGGAATAAGGCCGTGGTCTAGTCTTCTGCGAGGCATAGAAGGAGGTTAAATTTGTCATGCTTAGAAGAACGTTAAAAGAAGGAGATCCAAACATCTGCATGAGCATCTGTATCGTCTCTTCCTCTTCCTGGAGAGGTCTGGAATACAGTCCTCTGTTTTGTGACAGGTAGAAATCCAGATAAAAACTGCTTCATCTGTTTTGCGTAGGTGAAAGAAGCAAACCAGGGGTTCTAAATGCTCAAGGTGAAAACAGGCTCTTTCTGGTGGTGAGGTACGGAGAGGGCATATTGTTCATTTAAACCACACTCTATAGTTCTTGCAGCAGCAAAGTATTTTTGAAAGTTTACAGCTGTGGTGGAAATTCCCCGGAGCGTAAGCGTCAGCTTTCTGCCAATCAGAAAGCTGAAGGAGCTCCGGTTTGGGCTCCAAAAGTGACATTTTAGTGTTACACGTCTTAAATGCGGAGTGGTTTCGAGAGAGCATCCTGACAGGTTTTGAACTCTGAAGAAATTATTTTCTGGTGCCAAGCTACACAGTCTGGGAAATGCTGCATGCTGCACACCACATTCACTCTCTGTGCCTCTGCCAGAAACCAAAATATATATTAAAAAAAAACTATAAGAATTATGGCTCAGGAGTAAGGCTTGCGGATGCATTTTGAGTTGGAGATCTCTGTAACATTTAATGCATTAGCTGCCCTCACATCCATGAGCAAATGGCATTGGAGGAGACCCATATGTGTCTATCTCTTGTAATTACACCATGGAGAAAAGAGAGAGCAAAAGCAGGAGGAATTACTCCTCTTACCCAAACCACCTACAGCATGAAGAAGAAGGTAAAACTCAGGCCATTTTTCACATTGGTCACAGCAATTCCAATATCAGTGTAACTCTGTTAATTTAATTTGTTTATACATGATTTTGCTGTGGTTTCTGAAAGAGAAGAGCCAGGCATTTGAGAAGGTTTAGCACCAATGTGGTACCAGGTTTGGTACCAATGCATTTCCCCATCAATGTGTCATAACTGTCTCCGCAGAATGGTCTAAAGGAGGAGGTCGAAGGAATAGTTTAACTCCTTACCTCCAAAACCAAATGGTTATGAGGGAGAAAGAAAGCATTCAACCTTTTATACTTCTTTATTTAACAAGGGGGAGAACTGCTGGGAGACAACTAGGCCAACTCGAAGTACCTTTAACATAATTAGAAAACTAAATCATCATTATTTAAGGCTTTGGTTGGGCACGGAGGCAATAACTGATTTCAGCTGGTTAGGTGGGATCCGTGTTGTTGTGGGCAGGCTTATCTCGAGGGGCATCACTAAGATGCAATTGCAACTGTCCAAAATGCAAGGAGCTCCTCGTGGGGAATAGCCTGGCTCTGGTTCTCGTAGTTCTCTCCCATGGCTGGGCAGAACCAGGGGGTCCTTCCCCTGGGCCCTTTCCAGGTCCTCACATGGGCCCTGGGAGGTTAGAGCATTTCCAAACATGCTGTCATGGATTTGATGACTTTGGTCCAGCACCTTCTGTTTATTGTTAATAAAAGTCAACACGAGTGAGGGAAAGTACAAAATGTCAACTCCTGACCTGATGAAATCCATGGCAGAGCCGGGAAAGGAAAGCAAATCCACCCTGTGGTACAGACTGTGTCCCTCACGCTGTGCCGGGTCCAGAGGCAGAAAACCCTTCTCGGGACTGGGGCTTAGAAAGTTGAGAAATTTGTCTCTCTCTGTTTTCATTACAGTTAGTTAAATACTTAGGCTGCTGTTAGCACGGCGCTCCAAGCTGGTTTTTTTTTTTTTTTCACCAAAATGCTGAAACCTAATTTTTGTTTAACAATTTTCTGCTTGAGGCCAGCATCAAATTAGTGTGCTTTCCACTGGCAGACTCCAGTAATTTGGTAGGCAGGAGGCTCACACATACTTAAGTTATTCAATACATTTTGTTATACTCTGTACAAAAAACCTAGTCAGAGAAGCCTGATTTATGATATCCCTCAGGTTTCCTGTTACTTTAAACCACTAACATCCTATGGCCAAGCCCTTCATAGGCAGCCAACACATCTGGCCCAGAGTGGTTCTGTCCCCTATCGCCAAAATGCCATACTTAGAATGAAGTCGTAACAGAGAAGAAGGAATTGTTTATGATGGAAAAGAAAAAGAAACTGAAATAGAAAAAGGTAAAGACACCAGTGATCATTTGTCGATGTTATATAGGTGTTTCTTTCAAAATCTAGATTTTGATCATATAAGAACACCTAGCATACTAACAAGTCAGATTAGACATACGCAATTATCTCTTCTCATCCACCTACAATTTTTTGAAAGCTCTGATTTTCCTTTTTCCAATGTTTTTATTTCTGATTTGTTTTTCATTTGTACACACAAGACCTTCCTGCCTGGAGCTAAAGCTAAACAGTCCCACTGACACCCCACTTCCAATTCTGCAATGACTTGTAAATAAATGTAAATCTCTTTGCCTTACAAAGATATTTTGAGTTTGTCTTCTCAGGGATTTGATTAAGGCTTATGTCATCATCACGTCTACGTTGTACTTGTCTATCTGGCTCTCACGTTTGACCAAGGAGTCAAAGTCTCCCAAAATATTAGCTAATCGTATGTGTTATAAAAATAGCTCAGACAGAGGTGGAGCTTTAGTGAATAACCTGAAAGAAAAGCAGTAGTGGATGCCCATACTATAGAAGCCACTTGAGATCTCACAGGGACAGAAATGAAGCTCACAACAAAAATCCTTAATAGTGCTCATGGAGCTACATGCTTTAAAAATAACTCTATAAACAAAAGAGCAGAAAGATCTGCAAGTTTCAGTCTAGCACAAGCACTGAAGGCAGGCAGAAGTATGAGGATGCCAATACGTAGAGGCTGGCATGAGTACGAATTTAAGTTATATATATTCCTAAAGATCACAGGCAAAGCTGGCAGTACTTTCTGCTCTAGGAGACACATTTTTTCAAGGATACATTTTTTTCTAAGGGAGTCACAAACTAAATATATAAATGATAACGGACAGATTTTCAACCACGTCAAACTCTGGGGTGCCACTATGGAAATCTGGAGAGCTGCAGATTCAAGATCTGAAGATTCAACATCTATGAAAAAAAGCTGAATACTGAGTATTTCTAGTCAGCTTCTTCCGCTAAAGGGATGTGAACTTTCCCAATCCTGTGCCAGACTCTGACATTCACAAATTGTTTCTCAAGTGGGTTTGTATGATGTAATCAATAGCCATAAAACGCTCCTCCACTTTCTGCATTGCAGCTGTTTGAGATGAATTTCTACATGAATAATAAACTTTTTTGCTATGCTGTTAGGACATATAAAAGTCCCTGTGGTAACATGGCATCATCTGAAGCAACCGTGCATTCGCACACAGGAGACCCACCAGCTTTGTCATTTTGTTCTTAATTATCCCTGGCGGATAAACTAGTTGGAAGACTGAGGCAGATTTTCCATTTTTGAAATCAACAGAGCAAGGCTGATTTACATCATCTTCCAGAATAGATATCAAATAAATTCCTGTGTAATTCCTGCAGAAACACACCGGAAGCTCAGCCTGCTTCTTTTGGCCTCCAGCTTCAAGCAGAAAACCATTTAAACACAAGTTTAGCCGCAAGCAAATGGTTAAACATATCTCCCAGCCCCTTGTCCTGCTGCTTTAGATATGTGTCCGAGCACTGTTAAAGCAGGAGCCTGGGGGAAGTGTCCACCATGGACATGCACTTGGAAGATGATGCCACCAATGGAGGGCTTCGTTGACCAGCTATGATGACAACCCTGCCTCTAGATGCTTGTTTTGGCAATAGCGCTGCAGGCCGCTCTCAGAATTAGATCACAGCCAGTCCCACCTTCACTACATATTTGCTAGCTGAACAAACAGGACGAAATTGGATGGACGATCGTGTCTGCTGGCAGAGGCCGGCGTTTTTGGGGCTGATTCCAGCAGTGCAGGGCATGCAACCCACCTCCCACGGCCCCGTGCTTGCCCGGGGCCAGCAGAACATCCTGGCGAACGCGCTCGCCCTCCCTACCCATAACACACCAACCACAAACACTAATTCACCCATTTTAAATAATAATCTCCGTGATATTAATTGCACAATACAAAATAATTTGTTCCAAGTGTGCAGCCAGCTATTTATTTATGTTCAATCCTGAGCCATAAATCTTTATTTTTGACTTTTAAAGTCTATTTGAACAAGTAAGGTTTTTTTTTCTTTTTCATTTGCAAAATGCCTAATCAGATGGGTTTTTCTGAGCTAAGCAGCTCTGAGAAAAGCAAGGTCTCTGATGACTAGTTCACTGCACTAAATATGAGTTTTCCTTATTTAAGCCAAGCCCGCACTGTTTCTTTATTAAATGAGATTGCGCAAAAAAAAAGATTGGTCTTTTTTTTTTTTTTTTTCCCCTTCAGGGTTATTTTTAAGGAAAAGGGAAAGTAGAAACAGGGGCTCAAAATAAGTTTAGAAAATAAGTGATTTAATGAACAGTTTTCTGCATCTTCAGTCATGTTGCTTGTCCCTCCCTAAGTGTTAACCTCTGAACCATGTGCCATGCTTCTTGCAAATGGCATATTGGATCAGAGGGAGGAGGAATACGTGGTTAAAACACAGCGATGGGGAAAATATATTTTATGACTCTGCAACTGTTGTTTTTTTCATGACTGGACAAGGTGCAAAGGTGGTGGTTGCACGAGCAATATTCCTCCTGCTGCGTGCTAATTTGCTCCCAAGCTCTCATTTGAGCTGAATTATCTTTCCGTTAGCTCCGACGGGGCACGCGAGCTTCACGCCAGCTGCAGGAAGGGAACCCACAGCTGGCTGGCAGATAGTGCCCCATCCAGCACACTGCCTGCCAGGGCAAAATGAATCTATCAACAGATTTAAACCCGCGTGGTGAGTCATGTTTGACCTGTGGTTTTCGTTATGCAGCCAGAACGTTTTCAGTTCATTGCTAGAACTGAAAACTGGACTTATTACCTCCTGGTCCCCTGCCTTAAAGCATCTCACATCTTCCCCTATAGAACAGGGTGATTTTATCTCCCTCTCTTGGCAAATACATGATTAGAAGCAATGTAGCATTCAGATATTGTTCTAATGGGGAGCTACCAAGAATCCAGATCATGATAACCTGAAGAATCTCGAAGAAAAAGTTCCCATCTTTAATATGTTTTGCCCTCATGCTAAAACATACATTGATGTCTACAAGTTATTATGTGTCAGTGGATGGAGAGCACAGCTAATGGTCCTGTTCATGGGGAAAGTTGGACAGGAGATATTTTTGTCTTACGTGTCCAAATCAACACTCATATTCATTGATAAAAGTGGATGAATATTTAAATAGGAAGAGAGGTGTTGCATGATCATTTAAAACAGTTGGTGTTGGTAGAAGATTCACTCTTACAG
Organism: Tinamus guttatus; assembly: GCF_059628265.1. NCBI lineage: Eukaryota > Metazoa > Chordata > Aves > Tinamiformes > Tinamidae > Tinamus > Tinamus guttatus. Next base: position 2,453,640 of record NW_028288857.1, read on the forward strand.
TAAGAAGGATACAGCAGATGAGTCCAAACTCTCCTCTTTCCAGAGCTATCAAAGTGAAAGGAAAAATGGAAGGGAAACCCAACTCTGTGGAGACACATGAGGATTGGGAGCATGTAAATGACCACTTGAAGACATCAGGAGAAGCAGAACTTAAGAGTCTAATGAGACTCATATCTCAGGGACTAATAGACGGAAATTAATGGCATTTTGGGTGCTTCCATGAATGAGCTTTCCACAGCCAATGTTCCCCTCCATAAAAGGGCATTGTTTCAAGTGAAGAAATTGCTGTGAAATGTTCATCTTTCATCTCTGAAAGGACTTTTTAAAACTTAAATCAGAGCCAGAGAGAGGTGTTGGATTGACACTGAAGAGTATGTACAGTGCAGGTATAAGAAAGCAGTGATGCTGGGAAATGTCTGCAATTAATCTTCTTCTATGTGCCACTGATTAAATATTTTGCTGCTGCAACACCTATAAATCTGGTCCTTGGTGTTCATGAAATACTTTGGAAAAGCAAGGCTATAGATCAAACTAATTATTATGACTGTATTTTTTTATTCTGAGGGTTCTGTTGCTTTGTCTTCAAGTAGCATAGGGGTATAAAAGAGTAGAAAGGAGAATTTATGCACATGCATGGAATTTTAGGAACTGTCCTGCACAATTCAAGATTTCTGAGTAGAATATGTACGTCAACTGGAGGACATTGTGCGATGGAGCAAGGAGGATGTTGGTCTGATCTTTAGATTCTCAGTTTTCCCCACTTTTCCTACTTCACCATAAATTTCTCTGGTATGATTTTATGCTTTTCCATTTTTATTTTTAATAATTCCAATAAAAAAAAAGCAGGGGGAAAAAATCTTCATTGGAAATATCTGAAATATTCTCCACTGGAAAAATAATATCCTGCATTAGATGGATAGTCGGGTAAACACACTGCTGCCTAGCACAACATGAGCAGCCTGGATGACTTCAGGGGGCATAGCAGGAGGCAGGAGGGACTTCACAGAGGGCTAATACATGAGGTTGACACCTCTGGAGATGCCCATTCCACTTGGAGCTCCGGTTGGGAGGGAGGATGAGTATGGTGGTCTAATTAGTTGATGTTGCGAAAATCAACCCCATGGTTTGGTACCATTGGCAGTTCTTCTGTAGATGAATCTCAGACTAGAATAACAAGGGTTACTGCGAGCTAGACTCGAGGTACATTGGCACGAAGGGGAAGTTTGCACAAAGCCTGGCTGTACCGGGGCCAGTGTTAACAGTCTCTTTACTTTCATTTGCTCTGAATTCACTAACATATTTGCAATCAAAATGGCTTTAAAGTCTTTTTTTTTTTCTTAAAAAGAAGGGGGGAAAGTAGAAGAGAGACAGCTTTAGAATTATAAAACATATAACAGACCCCATTCCCGACAAGTTTTATTGCTGTTCACCTAAATCCCTCAAGTCCATCTTTAAATTAGCTGCATTAGAAAAGATGTAAAACTAATCAGAATACTGCTGTCTAGGTGCTTCTTTGTCTGAAATATAGGAACTTTATCTTCTGGTAGAATCATTAGGTATGTTATCAGTTACAAATAATCCTTTATAAAGAACCAGTAAATCAAGCAGCTTGCATTTCTCAAAAGAAAATATAATCAGTTTCTGTTCTTTCTTCAATTAAACAACTTTAACATTCCCAGATTAGTCCTACATTATAAAAAGTACTCTGAGTTTCAACAGCATTTTTGCAATCCAGTTTGCTGTACTCAGCATCTGAACAACTTTGGGTGTACGTATATATCTTACTATCCCCCACTTTTCCCCCAGAGAGTCTCAAATGAGCCAGATATTCAGCTGATGGAAATCGGTGTTGTTCCAGATACTTTTAGACATGATATAGTGCATTAAATCAACAGTCAGTCCTGTACGACTGACTCCATCACCGTGCCTGGCTCACGCTGTAATTAAAGCCTGTGTTGCTCAGGAGTCAGTGCCCAGCAGCCTCGGAGGATTAATTAGGGCTGATATTTATTTCTTTTGATACGAAACCCAGATGTATGCAGTTAAGGCAAAAAGCCATAGTGAGAGCCATCCTGCTTTTTTTTCCAGTGGACAGAGGAAAAGCAGTGTTGCCCACCCAGAATTAAAGAACAGAAGCAAATAATTATCATCATGGAACAATTTGGCAGCGGCTCGGTTTCATAATCTGCTAAGCCACTTTACCTGCCTGTTTATCAAATAATTCAGATGACCTCAGCTTTCTTTTGTTACCAGCTACCACAAATCTGTATATAGGCACTGTTTTATTTACCTGATAGCTGGGAAGAAAAATATGGAGAGAATACTACTGACCTCCATGATTTCAGAAATGAAATTAGATTGTATTTCACTCTAAGAATACATTCACCAACATGCTATAAAAATATCTGCTCATTCAGTGAGGGAATAACCTGCAAATTAATTAAAAAGAATAGAAAATGGACTGTGAAAACATTCTAAATTGACAGCAAATGCTGGATTACCCCTGATTCCCATCATGGAAAGAACATCTCTGGCGGGAAAATGGAATTCTGGTTTTATGCTTAGCAAAGTTGCAAGATTCAGGGCAATTTCAAAGCTGAGTTTTTGGCCAAGGACATCTCTCTGACACTACTATCTCATTCATAAAATTCACAAAACTGGGCCAGCAATCATTTTCCCATTTTTCATAGGAAAAAATAGCCCTGTCTCATAGATATAATTCTGGTTTTTTTTCATCAAAAAAGAAAAAAGAAAAGTAGGAATCCAGGAATGGTTTCTAGTCTTCAAACAAAACCTCGTGGTGGTGGTAGGGGGTGCTGGTGATTGTTTTTGTTTCCAGCTCTTGATCTCTCTCTCATTTCTCTCTCTTCTCTTTTTTAGTGATCATATGTAAAAAAATCTAAGTATAGGAATGGGGATATCTCAAAAGCCAGCACTATGAGAAAAGAAGTAGTGAAAGATGGGACTGTTATGAAATTTCTCTTCTTATTCTATTTGGAAAAAAAAAAAAAAGGCCTTTTCAAAAAAAAACAGACCATGAAAATTCTGATTTTTATAATACTTTTTTTTAGTCCTTTGTTATTATATACCTGGCTATTGAATTAGAGCAATGAGACTCCCACTGATTTCACTGGATTTTGGATGAAATCCCTCAAGGAGATTAGAGCCAGTGATCTAATGATAGAAGACTGGAAAGCCCATTCCTTTTCCCTGATGCAGATAGCTAACTTAATATACTGGAGATATGCAACATTCTTCCTCTCTGAATAATTTCTGCAGAACTTCATGGAGATTATTTGCCTTCTCTTTCTCACTTACTGATGAGTATATTGCATGATATCTTCATATGCTTTGGTTCACAAGAAAAAAAATGAGTAGAGAACAACAGATCTATATTTTTCAGAAAATTTGTGATATCTATTTTTTAGGGAGACCATTAAAAGCAGGCTTTTTCATGAAATGGAAAATGTCTTTGCTGCTCTGAAGCTCATTCAATTCCATTTCTGTTGTTGTTTTGGGTTTTTTTTTTTTGCTGTTTGGAGAGGTTTTGTTTGTTTGTTTGTTTTACAGTCTATGGTGCATCTCATAGGTCTCCAGAGCTCCAAATGTCAGCTGAGAAAACAAGCTCTTTTGGACTCCTTCAGCTGATGTAAAACACGTCAAGACCCTCAAATATAAGGGAAAAAAAAAGCTCCATTTGACGTTAGGAGTCACTGCTACTGGTAGGTGTCTTATTCTTCCTCCCCTTCCAGGTTCTGGAGAACATCAGCCAAGGTGACCTCAGTGAACGGCCCCGACGTCCTTCTCCCTTCTCCCCAGGTCTCTGCTGGGCTTAATACTGTCAGAAAAGGCTCCAGCAAACATTTGTAATTGCAGGGAGAAAGAACACTGCTGTCTTTATTTTTTCTAACTTGACATCTATCAAATTTAGTTTAAGTGTTCCCCTGGGTCAGTCGAGTTGCTGAGCTATAAACTAAAAATAATTAAAATAAAATATTAAAAAAACCTCAAGCCTGCTTGCCAGGAGCGTATAGTTGGGAGTTAACAGCCTTCAATCATGTATTTCAGAGTGTTAGGATAGCTGAAATAAGACAGGCAGGCTTACTACGACGTGAAACTAAAATTTTTTGATGTTTTGACGCTACGGGCTTGATTTTTACACTGCCGAATAACAGTATTGTCCAAAACTCATTTCCATGACAGGTATTCAAAATCTAGAAGGTTTTTTTTTTGCTTTAATGCTATGTTCAAAATAAATCTTTTAGAACTGGATGAAGTCTTAATAAAAAGGAAGGGCAGGGGAAGGTAGGAGTGTTTCTGATTAGTATCTGAGTTAATTAAACCTCTCCCTGACAATTCTTGGAAGTCAGAAGGCAAGCTACCTTTTCCTACTGCAAAAGATAACTTTGCCAGTGTATTGAACCCCTGATAACTGTATCAGCTATCACCAACATTGGAAATTCTAGTTACAATGAGTTAAATTTTGGCTTAAACCCGACCAGACAGACAGCGTGTTCCCAGACTGGTCGCATTCATAAATGTCATAAAAACCATATTTGCTCTATGACATGCATGAAATAAAATTCTCAAAAAAGACATCTCTAACCAGAAAGGCATGAAGCAAAAATCTTTAACCACGTGACAGGGAATGAAGACTGCTAAAAATGGTATTTTGACATTGGGGAACTGCTAAAGTAAAGCTTCTCCAGGCATAGCTTTTATAGGTTTTGTTATTTTTATTATTCTTATAGCATTTGAAAACCATAGAAACTGTGTGAGGTAAGCAAAAAAAGAGAAATTCAGAGTACAATTTACAATTTTTGTGTGCGTTGTTCCACCATAAATTTAAAGAGGAAAAAGAAATGCATCAAGGATTTTGTTCAGGGAAGATGACTAGAATCAGTCCTCAAGAGGAGCGTAATACACAACCAAATAATTAACCTGCATTGTTAATTAATCTAATTAACCTAATTGAGTCTCTAATGTCTTCTCTTTACAGCTCTTGTGCACCTGAGTTCGAGATTTTTTCTTACATCTATTGGGAAAAAGTATAAATGCATCTCGTCTTTTTCCCAGTAAGCATTCTGTCATTAAAAAATGCTCCTTGCTGGGAAATGACATTTTCTACAAAACTTGGCATTATCAATATTTTAAAATTTTGCATAATTCTAAATGACATCTTGGAATTATTTAAAAAGCTAAATGATTGCTTGTTTGCTGAAAACACTGTTAAATACAACAGGATATTCTGTTTTCAAAAGATAAAGCTGTAGAGTGGAGGGGGCAACATACAAGTCACCATCCAAAATGGGCAAACGCACCTTTTTTTTTCAGCTCAGCACAAGAGGAATAGTCTTAATTTTTAAAGCCCTGTGTTCCAGCCCATTCTAAATCAAAACCAGATACTATGTTATTTTTTCTGCTCTTGTCAAAATTGCTGAATAACACCCTCCCCGGCTTTAAGCTGGTTCTGCGTCTCACCTCCAAAACGCCTGCACTCCTCTCTGATACAAATTGCTTTCCAGCGAGGCCGGGCCAAATTCCCGTGCAGAGGAGATGTCCTGCAGTCAGCGGAGCGACACCCACGGATGGTTTGGTCCCCAGCTAGCTGAGGATTTTTGAAACGCAATGCGCTCCAGCGTACAGATTAGAGGGTTTTGGGACTTTTCCAAGGCACTTATTTGGCGGGGTGTCGCAGAATGGCAATTTGTTGAAACTGAAACCCTCCACAAGGGAAGGGCCGGCTGAACAAAACTCCCAAGTCAGAGGGAAAAGCAAAAAAAAAAAAAAAAAAAGCAAAAAAGCAAGTAAGAAAACAAACCCAAACAAAGAAAAAAAAAAGGGGGTGAGAGGGAGAGAGACACTGATGGAAAGTGATTGGAGCGACTGTCCCTTCTCGAAAGTCGCTTGACAAAAAGTTGGCGGGTCAACCTTGCAGGACGTTTTGTACAGAAGATCTTTCTTTTTTAAAGAAAAATCACAAAGTCAAAATGGAAAGGCGATATTTTACCAGAATAGCCAATGTTAGTTTGCTCGGTCTGATCATTTGACGTGAACAAAGGTCCTTCACTTTTTTAAACTTTGAGTTTTCACCCCCTTCTGTGGCCAGTTTTACTACATATTGCCAAGGACTGATTGCTCTCAAACAAGATGCACAACCTAATGGATCCAGAAGGGATCTAGAAGGGATTCATGGTTAAGCCACTAGTTCACCATGAATCAACTAGTACAGGCAGACAATTTTCCATCCAACTAATTCTTTAATGGAAAATTATTCCCTTTTTTTCAGCCACTTTTGAACTCGCTTTTGCAGAAAACATACCCAATGCCTGGTGGACTACTTGAAAAACTGGTTACAAAAGAAAACAAAATATTTTAGAATTTTTGGGACAAATGATAAAGAAGAAACGCCCATTAGAACAGTTGAGAGCTGTTTCAGCCTTGCATTTTTTCAATGGATTAACTAAGAATAAGCTAAAATGAATTTAAAGAGGGTGTTTTGCGTGATCAGATGCTCCTCTTCATCTTCCTTACAGGCGCTACAGAAAGTTGTTGGTCGGCTCATGACATGGTCTGCAGCAAGGAATTGCAACCTGGTTGTCCTCTTCCAGAAGGAAAAATTAAAAATGGTTAAAGAGAAGGCATGGTAAAATCAGACCTGTTACAAACACAACTCTCCTGCTATGTAATATAATCACTCACTTTTGCATCAGATGAGTTTTGAGGCTTGCAGAGGCTGAAGACACACGCTGTGGTCGCGCTATACGGCAGGTCCATAGGGATCCATGAGCTGGAAGCTGCCATGGGGCATCTCCTGCAAGGTGGTGGGATGGAGGAATTAAATAAAAGTGATATATGCACCTTGGGGGTCACACAAAATGTGATGTTTTCTCTGTGGGATGTTGGATACTTATCAAAAGGCAGAATATCCCGGGGCTGCAAATGAAATATAGACTTATTAATGAGCTGTAGGTCGAGGGCTGCTCAGTAGAAGGCTCTGGATCCCACAGTGGGCACCTGCCCACCATGAACACAGTTGCCCCATTTTAGCATTTGTTTTTCTCCCTCTTTGTGCCCCAGGCAGGGTGGGGAAGAGCCTGGGAGCTGCATTGCAAAAGGGGGCCAGATTTTAAAGTCCCTTTTCGGAAGGACTTTCCTATGTCCTTTCATCCTCATGTCCCTTCTCCCCCTGCTATCACTCCCCACAGTTCCTGCCTTGCTGCAAACCTAGAGAACGAAAGAAAAAAGAAAGAAATAAAGAAAGAAAAGAAAGAGAGAAATATGCTGCCTGGATTGGAAAAGTCATCTTTTCCCAGGAGCAGTGTAATAATGTTAATGGAAGGGAGAACGGGAAAGAGGAAATGTTTCGCTAACGTGGAGAATTTCTGGCCCGCGTTCTTTCTGAGGCCTGTTTGTCAGGGGGAAAAGGAAATTGGTGGCTGGATGAAATATGAGCTGATGCAGCTGCAATGCCTTTAAATACAAGCTTTTTTAGGCACACTGGTGCTTCAGTTTGGGGATATAAGCAGATGCTGAATGCCTTTCCCTACTTCACATGGGGCCTTTGCGTGCTGTGGTTTTAAGACCAGTGTTCAGGTGATAAAAAAAAAAAAAAGAGGGGGAGAAAGAACGAAATGTCATTTCTGGAGAAGCAAAAAATACTTCAGGCTCTTTGGCGCATAAGCCATAAAGGGCTTTTTGTGCACGGGCAGGCGGTGCAGCGTCAAGAGAAATCACTTGCGCGAGGTGGAGTAACACTATCTGAAATTAAATTCTGCCCTCCATCTACAAGTCACACTTTAAGGTAAGAGGGAAAAAAATAAAATTAAAAAAAAATCAACTTTTTCTTTTGAAGAAACTAAAGAGAAGTGAAACACCCCTCTGCTCCTGGCCAAAAACGTGCCCTTGGTTTGCTTGCTATCCGTAACGTGGCAGCTGAAGCGCAGGGAGATGAGCAGAGCCCATCGGCTGCACCTAACGAGCCCGGAGCATCCCGCTGCTGCTTGGTGGCATCAGGGATGAAGCTCGGAGCTGCTCTCGCTCTGCTGGGACTTTCCAGGCTCGTGGAGACGCATTCTCATTTGCACCGAGCTTCCTTCACATAACGGGGCCTTCGAGTGGGCACCTTCCTGGGAACAAGCCCCTCACTGTTTCCTCTAAGGGGGAGATGCCAAATGGAGCATGGATGGGAAAGAGAGAAAGGGTCCCACTTTTATTCCTATTGAAGCCCTTCTGCAGTGCATGAGTAAATCTGCGGAACCCAAATAATCATGTATGGGGTTTTCACTGGATTCTTTTTCACTCCTGCTGCTGAAACTCCAACTGTTTTCCTCTGTTGCTGAGAAAAACGAGGAGCCACCTTGTCCAGCATGGGATTTGTGCAGTTACGCACTGGAGATGCTGTTGAAATATAAAGAGCAAATAGACCATTAAAAATAGCTTGGTGCCCCATGCGATTGCTTTCAGATTTAAAGATTATTCCAAGCTTCTGAGACCTACCAGCTCCAGTCCTGGCTAGGACCTTTCATTCAGTTTAAATGCCAGGCAGTGTTCCTGACTCCTAAAGGAATTAAGGTACATTAAATGCCTTTCAAAATCTGGCTTTTTGTCCACAGACAGTCGACCTGTTTTCTGTGACAATATTTATGAACTAAGACTCTCATCCAGAGTCCTGAAGTCCTCAAAGAAAACATATTTTACTCTTTAAACCCCCTTCATTGCCAAGCAAAGGTCCCTCAGACTGTAGAATAACCTTCCAAAAGATGTATCGGAAATCTGTTTTGGACGGTCAATGTAGCTGAACTGATTAATGTAGCTGTTTGTCATTTTTAGAACTAATGACTTTCAACAGAAGTGGCCTTTTTTTTCCTCCCCCCAAACTTCGTCCCAAGCTCTTAAGTTTGGGTATTTTTTTCCTTTCCGTATTTTCATAATCTGTATTGAAAAGTTTTGCTATGACTTGCTAACCAAAAATGCTTCACTATTTCATTTTAATCCAATAACCATTTTAGCAAGAAAATGAATCTGTTTCAAAGCATTATGATTTTCTAAAGGATCCATTTTGACCTCAGAATATTGAAACCCAGGGTAATTGCAAACACAGGTTTTCAACAATCAAGTTTATTTTCTCTGCAGAAAACCTCACCCATATGCCTGCAGGGAATAGCTGCATTTGCCAAATCCAACTTTTGGTGCACAGAAGAAGTGGGGCATATAAATAGAAAGTGTAAGCTTTTGGATATACAGAACGGGGTTGTAATTTAAGGCCTCCCAGCCGGTGGCAACAATTGCCCATGTCTTGCAGGGTGTCGATTTTCCCTCCTCTCTTTCTTTGGCTCAGCAAGGCTCCTTCTGCAATCGCAGTTGCACGTCTTGGCTTACGCATCTCTCGCCCCGAGTCGCTGCAGTCCTGGGGAGCTGCAGGACAACATCCACCAACCTGATGCAAACGCTCCAGCAACCCTGCGGTTGGATATTGAGAAAAAAAAAAGAGAGAGAAAAAAAAAGCAAAAAAAAAAAAGCTTTCCTAAATGATATAGCAAATTACACATTATTTCACTTGACAAACAAAAACTCTTTTGTGGTTAGCAGAATGAATCGTGTACATCATAATTTTGACAGCGAGCACTGAGGTTGAACTGGCTCTTTAAACAATTTCCCTGTGTACGCATTGCTGTTCCAGTTCAGTGCGAGCATATGGCAAACACAGAAACTATACTTACCGATGCCAGGGCATGACCAAAATCTATAATAATGTTGTTTACTTTCACCAGCTCTGCGAGAAAGAATGTAGCCCCATGCACTTAAACGACCTCAGAAGAGTCACACTTTTTCTTTGTTAATAATTTAATCGAAATGCACGTTGTCCCTGAGGAAAGAGAGGCCACATAAAACATTTGCAGTAACCGAGTCGAGCTCATCTGTACAGAGTCTCGCTTGTCTCCTGGAGAAAAAAATAAAGGAAATTCTCTCCATGACGTTGGTCAGAGCGGAGGGAGGCAGCGTAAAAGCGCTGCTTTTGGACTGCACTTGGCTCATGCTCTTTTTTGTTGTTTGTCATTTCTGATAAAAATCATAATATTTCAAAGTCTTCTGCAGACAGAGCTCTGCCAACTTCCTTCTCCCACTAAATCGGCAGTTCCTAAGCGCTGCCAGGAAAGAGAATATTTGAGCATCTCAGCGCAGCGCGGTCTGGCAGGAGGGCTTTGAAGGGCTGGAGAAGGCTGTAACAGCCGGTGCCCAAGGGGATTTCCTCCACACTTTTGTCGGGTGCTGAAGATGCCTAAATGACACGGAGCCATGGGACAGTCGGGACAGTATTTGAAAATACTCGGGGAATAAACAAGCCCAGGCAGCCGCCTGGAAACGCCAGCCCTTGCAGCAAAATATCTTTCTTCAGAGCCCAAATCAGAGTGTCAGCAGCCCTTGTCTACCATGGGTTGGGGACATCACAAGGCAGGAACCCTCAAAGATGTATGTTGAGCCATCAACTCAGTACAGAGAAATGTCCATGGGCAGCCATTGCAAAAATAAATACTGAAAAGACTTGGGAGATGCAGCATAAATAAATGCATAAATAGCATGAACATGGATTTCAAGTGTCAAAATGTCTTAAGGCTGTGAAAAGTTGAGTCGCACCAACTCCCTTTCCAGGCAGCAAGAGTCGGGATTCAGCACACTGATTAAAATAGGGATTACCTCTGCTGAATACAGTGGTTCTGCAAGGCTGAAGAAGAATCAGCTCTTTGCAGAGAGTTACATATATTTATTTATAGAAGGAAAGAATCTTGCTAATTTACTGACTTCCTTCTTTATGCTTCCAAATTCACTCACGGATATGTGTAGTGCCCCCTGCTAGTTCTCTGTCATTAAAGCTACAATCAGAGGAAATGCGAATCTGAAAAAAAAAAAGAAAAAAAAAGGGAAAAAAAAGAGAGAAACAAATAAAATATTAACCTGAATACCCAGATAGACAGGAAGTATTATTCTAGATGGTAAAATTCAGTTGTGGAAATTAAATAAAAGAGTAAATGAGCGAGGCAGCTCCAGTTTTCTCCTATGGTATTTTGTTGTTTAGTCACATCTCATAAAACAGACGCTGAACTCACCAGGATTTTGGGTGATGGATGGATAGGACAGGGCACCCTGGGAAATGTGCAGGCTCCCAGCTGCAGGGAGAGACCCACAGCCCTTGGGTGCATGAACTAGGATTCAGTTCCAGTCTTGACCATCTCTGGGTACAGGCACTGAGATTACAAGTTTAGTTGGACCTGCATGGAACTGAGTCAGGGTTTTCTGCCCTCTTGTTAAAGTTAATATGCAAGAAGATAAATCACCTACAGATAAATAAGTGTTAATTGTATGCCTGCTTCTACATAGAAAGAGGCATATGCTATAGGAATGAAGCAATCCCAAGGAAATCCAGGGGTAAAGCGTCTTCCACACCTAAAAGCAGAATCAATCACCTAGCCTGAGGCTCTTACTGGTCTGGAGACGTTTACAAACGATTGCATCATTGCATTGATGGTGACTTCTTCCATTGCTCAAGGCAAGGAGGAGTCCACATTTCCTACAGGTCTAAAATATTCTTAATAGCAAGATCCAAAGATCAAGGGAGTCACTGGAAGCTATTCTTTTCAAAGAGCTTTAGATCAAATTGGCATATATGTTAAGTGAAAGTCCAGTGAACAGATTTTGTTAGAGCTGCCCAAGTGTGGGTGGATCCAGATCGCTCCATTCTGCTCATCTTGGATCAAACCCAAACATGGAGATTTCAAATCCCAACCCCCCAATGTATTACTCAACATTTAGTTTTGATTTCTGCATGTGATATGTTCCTGGCTGGGACAGGGCCACTACTAATAACAAAAATGCAGGCATCAGCATGGATCATGGCCCTTCTTTTCCTTTTTTTTTTTTTTTTCCCTTCCTTTTCTCTCTCTCTCTCTCATTTTTTTTTAATGCACATAATTCACCTAATTTAAAGCATAAGGCCCCTTTATTGTCTAGAGGTGCATACTTTTATTAATGTCAGGTTCTCTGTTCTTTTAGGTCAGATCTTTTGTAAATGTTTCTATGTTCTGTAGTCAGGTCAGGCAGAACTTAACTCTTGTACTGTTTTAATTTTTCCCTTAGAAAACCAAGTGTTTGAGGCAAAAGGATGTCTGGCTATTCCAGAAGTTCACATTTGAAAGCTAAGCCACCCTGTACTCACAGGGGCTTAAGATTAGTTCCTTTGAGTGGACAATTTATTCTTTCAACTTGTAACCTAAGATCCTTCTTTCCCTTCTCTGGATGACTCCAAGATGAATTGAGATTTTTCTTCCACTAAGAAAGCCCCAGCTCTATCCCAAAAAATAAAGTGTAGAGAGTAAAGGGGGATCTAATCTGTCTCTTCACATAATACGGAAGATATAACACCACCAAAATTAATAGTTTTAGCAGTAGGAATGCACCAAAGAAAGGTTGTTTCCCTACCACTGTGTGGCTATTCAGATGAACCTGCAGCCACATACAATCTTTTCAAAAAGATCAATTAAATTATTCCCAAGCTCTAGTTTCACTGGACTTGGCAGCTTCTTGGTTCCAGTTACTAGGAGAAGCAGAGGTGCTGAAACACAGCAAGATAGGATATCCTCTTTGTGTCACTTTTCCTACTGGCAAGAGGAAATAATGGAAATCTTGTAAGAAATCCTGTTCTCATGAGACTTTCAGCTTCTTTATTCAGAGCAAATGATTCTGGCTTGTTCAGATAAGGTTACTCTGGATATTTACCCATTGTAAAGCAAATTATCAAAAGTCTTCAGGTTTGTCCATCATTAACAGGGGTTGAAAAATCCATCCTCTTTCCCACGATGGAGTTAAGAAAACAATATTAAAATCTATCCAGGATCCAAGAGATGCTAATTTCTGTGACAACTGCATTCTAGTAAAAAGATAATAAATAGGTTTATATGCATTTGTTTCAAAAGATGTAGATGTTACAGGGGAACAAAATTATTTGGGTGAATGTCTATTCAAAGCAAACTCTGAAATTCATGACGAATGGATGTCTTCTTCCAATGTGCTTTCTCTTCCTTATTCGTTATCTCGGCTTTATTTAAACTGGAACTAGCTACATGCTTAGGGCCTCCTCAGGCCTCAGGGCCTCCTGCTCCTGTTTGCTGAACATCCCACATGGTCAGAGGAGGAAGAAACCTTCACTTGAGGTGATAATACGTCGGTGTCCTCGGTTACCCTTCCCAGCGTCTCTCCATCCCGCATCTCAGACCTTTTCTTTGTACTCTTGTCTTGGGAATGAGGAAAAGGACAGCGGAAAGGAGCCGTCTGAGCTCCCCCCGGCACCGAGCACGGAAACACCAGCAAATTTGTGGCATCTTTTGGTGATTTTCACTGCTCCGCTGTACCTCTCTACTCAGAAACTCTTTGTTTATTGTATTCCCTCCTAATCCTGGCACTGTCAAAGCCAGGTCTATTAACTCGGCATTATTATGATTTATTAGCTGTGCATGGCTAACCTAGTGTTATGACAGTTGGGATGAGATTAGGTTGCAGGTCAACCTGCTCTTTAGACTGGAACATTTTCAGGTCTCTCTGGATCTAAGCTCAAGTTTTGGACTGAGGAAGTCCCAGAGGAGAAGGGAAGGGAGGTGTGCGGTGCTTCTGCATCCCAAACTCATGACAACCCTGATAAATGGCAAGAGAAGCCTACTTGTTAGAAAGCAGAGGCGGAAAAAAAAAGGCATTTGATGAAGGTGGAGGAACAGTGCGCCTTCTCTCAAAACCAGAAGCTCCCAGACTGAGAGAAAACACGCTCACATTTTCCAGTCCATGCCTAATTTCAGACATAATTTATGAGATCAAAACACCTTGGTGATCAAAAGTAGGTACTTCTTGCATGTTTCTCATTTTTTTCCACCCCACTGGAAACAGTTGGGTAGACATTCAATCAGCCTCTTTTTACACGCCAGAAATCCCAAGTATTCACATCAGAGCTTTTTCTAAATTAGAACAAAAATATTCACTACTTTTTGCCAACTTCCAAGCGCTTTCTTTTATTTTGCCGAGCAATTATCTCTGTTTGTCCAGGGGAATATCTAATAGTTCCCTGTTCACGGAGGTGCACTGACCTCTGAGTGAACCAAAAATAGCCCGTGCAATAATTCCAACAATATGCTTCATATCTGCCCGAGAGGCTGGTTTTCCTCTTTGGATCCGAGGCGTTTCATTGCAAATGGCAGAGCCACGTGACAATGTGGGTGACAGCAGCGGGACCGGGGCTTTGCCAGCCGGGAGGACGGAGGGTGACGTTTTTCCCTGGGCAATCACTCGGATCCGCTGCATCTCGACGCACGCATCCAGCAAATCCTTGCAGCCGCGTTGCGGTTGGGAAAAGTATGTTCCGTATAATTCGCTGCAGCCTCCTGCCTGCGGACTCCGCTGTTTATAGCGTGGCCTTAATTGCTTTCTTCTCTTTTTACTTTTTTTTCCCCAACTGAATTCATTTAGAAACACAATATACGTTAATGATAAAATCCTTCGCTAAACCACTGATAGCTGAGTGTTGCCTGACTGGGGCAGACAAATAGCCCATTTTGTCTGGAATCCTGTGTGCTTCTATAAGGCCTCTAATATGTCTAAATCATGCAATAAGATAGCATGGAGATAAAATATTTCATAGGAAACGCTTATGTATTGAACCTTTCCAAAATGCAGTGGAGTGCAGCAGAGAAGATGATTAAAATAACTGTGTTCTCTTCCAAACTCTCAAGCTGACTTTTGTGTAACTGGGGCTTGTTGTTTAGTCCCATCAAGCTTCAGGTCCCTCTTTCTCTTCTCCCTGTCATCCCAATGGCACCAATGTGCTTCCTGCATGTAGAGCATAAGCTGCAGCCTTATTCTCAGCACCCATTTTTATTATCATCTAATTACGGTGGTCTTGATCTTGGATAAGGACTTTGAATTGTTGCAGTAAGAAATGAAAAATAGCTTGAGTAATATTTGGACTGATCCACAAACTCAAATACTTCTGCCTAATCTCTCAAATCTACCTGCTTTTGGTATCCCAAAGCAATGGGTGCCAAAGATTAGCTATATACTGAGTGACATTTTTTCACCATTTTTTAAACAGTTTCCTATACAGGCAGGGGTTTTTCTTTTCTAATGGGCAAGCAGTCTCATTAGGACCAGGTGATTCATTTAAAGCACAATTACACAGGGAATTCAGCTAATTGATTGGATAACCCTAGATTCATTTGTAAAAACACAATCCTCAAACCTGAAGTGCTTGGACTTAGTGGTAGTCGTGTACTGAGAAGTTTACTTTAAAAGCAAACGTTTAGGTTAATGGGATCCATATGATATGAATTCCTAATAACTTTACCATGGGTGGGCTTATCGAACTGCTTATCATAACAGAAGTCGGGCGATTTCAAAGGATCTTTCTTCTGAGACTTTCTGAAGACTTTCCTTTCACCCCAGATCTTTAGAAAATTCCACTAACTCTCCATTGAGAAAATATTTGAGCTGTCTCCCTCTCATGCCATGATTCAAACAGGTTCATTTTAAAAACGTCTATTTTTTAACCCTTTGACAGCAAGATGAAGCGTTTGTCTTTCCAGTGTTTCCATAATGCATGTCTTTCCAGTGACCACTATCCCTAATTGCAGAGAGGGGAAAAAATGACTACCAACAACACCAAAAGAGGCATTTCAGTAGTTAGCAATGGAAGGAACAGGGTTACCTTTGCAGTCTAAAGACAAAGCTCTCTTTCTGTCTTAGAAGCAAGCAGAGAAGCTTGCTTAGAGTAACTAAAATGATGTTCCTTAAATTATTAACAAAAATTCCAAAGTGAAAAATGTACCCAAAAACACGTTGCTGGAAATTTAATGTCTCCATCCTTCTTCCCAAATTACAGTAGAGTTAATTGTATACCTTTTCCCCAATACAACTTTTAAAATATATAGAAAATTATAGGAATAATAAGCTAAATATGTTAGCAGAGCTTAATATAAATGAGTGTGTATGTGCATTTAAAGAGAAATCTGTTATCCTGGTAGTCTCTGGGAATGAGAAAGCTGTCAGCATCATGGCAGGTGTGAAAATTGACTTTAAGTTCCCCGATTTCCTGTTGAATATTCAGGCTGACATTGAAGACAGCCTAATAATTCTATCATTATACTTTCAGCATTTAATTAAAACAAAGCCTGCTATCATTCAACGGAAGAGGGGGACAGCGTCATAAAACATAAAACATGTGGATAAGATTCCTGCTGGGACAGCTACACAGGCTGAAAAATACGACCCAACAGCAAAGAATAAAACAGCTAACTATAGTCATTGACCTATGGGGGCATTAAAATGATCTACAAATGCACGAGAAGAATGCCCAAGAGCAGTTTTTTAGCATAAGAAAGATAAATAGGGAAATAGAGAATTTGAATAGTCCAGTGTGAAGGAATAAGCAGAGGTTATGTTTCAAGAAGCACTTTGCAGAAAGAGCTTATGACAGGGTCTCCAACAGTACCCATTGCTGTCATCATTCATAGTAAACCATATTAAATACAAATCCAGCCTATGCGAGATTTTGGCACAAAGTAACCCAAAGGTTTTTTGGGTTTGCGGAGAAAAACAGGAGGCCAAACCCTAACTACTTTGAGTGTAAAATGTGAAAGTGAAATTAAAACTATAATTCTAAGCAGAACAACCTGTAAATACTTCTGATTGCCTCTATCATCCTTGTCTGTAATACTCAGGAATGCGCCCAGAGCTTGTATATATATTTTTAAGTGTCTTACCATGTGCCCTACCCAACTGAAGTCTAAAACAGCTCAGTTTCACTCTTGTAAACGCTAACGATCCGCAATATTATTGCAAGGAAGTATATTTGTGATCGCCGTATCCCATTACAGCATGAGGGATAATGGTCTGGCACATTAGGAGATGTACAAGGTGATGAGAGGCCGCTGCTGCCGTCCAGCGTGTTGATGTACCGAGTTTCCAAACATTAACAAACGCCGAGGGAAGTCGACACTGGAAAATCTTGTTCTTGTCCGTGGCAGGGCAGCTGAGCCCTTCACAACACTATCAATTAATTTGCTGCAGACACTGGTCTCCTTGCAGGAGAAGGCCACATGGAGACCGGTTTGGAGGTGGGCATGTTACAGGAAAAGATTTGGGTTTGTTGGCCGAGAGGTGTGGAAGATGCGTGTAGGTGGCTTGTCAACACTTTGCCTGGCCTCGAGCGGGCACGTTAAATCATGGCATGCAAACCCACACGCGGGTTTGCATGAGCAGGAAAACAAAATACCAGATGCTCTACAGCCAGGTCTTTGAGACGAAGGCCGCTTTGCTGCTGGCTTCTTCTCGCTTTTTCTGAGGGATGAGGAGAATCCATTGACACTCTGCATCTGGAAGACCAAAGCCTCGTTTAAAAAAACAACTGCGGATCGCAAATGTCTGGGAGAAGAAGCAGTGCGTCTAAAATGTGGCCTCTAGGAGGCCTCAGAAGTAACCAATATTTTTTTGAAGCTGAGGTCTCCTATTGCTGGAAGATTATTGTGTTGTTTAGAGGCTTAACAGGCTTGGAAAAGCGAGGTTGGAGAGGCAGTGAAAGGGAGAGCAGTGTTTATTGAGCAATAAAAGAAACATTATGTTTCATGGCTCAGCCAAACTGCCCTACAGAAGCAAATCCCCACGCTTTATAATGCAGGGTGCAATAAATACTCATACTATAAAGGGGTCTGCTGGAAACACGGAGCTGCCAGGCCCTATCGCGGTGTAATCAAGCCTCCCATTAAATTAGCGTCTCGCTTGCGCTCGCTGCTTTATGGTCTGGGCAAAGAGGATGGCCCGGGGGCCGGGAGGTGCTGGGCTCACCTCCGCTTCCCCTCGCTTGGGGACCTCTCTCCAAGGCCAAGGGTTAGGTTTCCTTCGGGGGATTAAGCGGTAGGCTCATGTCAACAAGGTGGTCGTGGAGATAGAGGCAGAGCAGGAAGGACTTATGAGGCCGACGGAGAGAAATCCAACTATTTCAAGGCAGTGGATTAATCCTGATAATGCTGTCTTGGGCATTTTTTTTTCTCCCCTCTAGTTGGGTCAAGTTCCCTTAGCAACCACAAAGCCTGCCATTAATAAAATTAAAAACTCGGTCATAATTTCCAACCCCCGTGCCCTTTTCAGAGGCTAAAAGATAAATTGGATATAAAATGAAAACCTTACTTTTTTGGCCTTTGTGAGCCTCTTCGCGCTTTTTCACTTTCCTCCCCATAATTCCGCGTTGTTGACCTTCTTCCAGTCGCAACGGACTTGGGAGCACACTCAACATATGGACCTCATTGTCCGATGGAGCAAGGAGGCCACCATGCTCCCTTTCCCATTGACCTTTCCCTACACCGTCACGGGCACGTTACTGCTTATCTGCATTACCAACGGCATCTACCTGGGTCGGGCTGCACTTAAATCCTGTCTTGAACCTCAGTCTGATATTACAATCATTATCACAAGTTGAAATGTGTCCCAGAAGTTTATTTTTTGGAACAAAAAGGGGTCTTTTTTTTCTAACTGAGTTTTTTTGGCTAAAATTTCTATTTCTGCTAAGATGATTTAGTTACTGGACTCTGTAAGAAAGGAGAGGCTGAAAACCAAAATGGAGAAAATTATGAATATATCCGAACATGTTTTAATTTTCAGAAACCAGAAGCAACTGAAGAACAGTTGTTAAAATTTGGAAAAAGTGTTAGACTTTGGGATTTTTGTCAATAAACAAGAACATTTCTGTGGAAATCCAAGGTTTTTCAGTTGCTTAGAAAAATCACTGGAGAGCTACCGCCCTCCAGCCACCTCTCTTTCATTTTCTTCTGGGCATAGAACACCAGGTTTCCATTTGCTGGAGTAAGCGAGGAAGCCATGGGATATCCCTGCTCATTTTTTTCACCCAAATAATCCCATTAAAGTCCACAGGAGTTCTCAAGCCCAGTGGGCAGATTCTGACCCCAATTGTTTTAACAGTTCTTTTGTTCTGCATAAAAAGTCCTATGAAGCTTGACAGACATCTTAAAATTATGAGTCTACCCCAGGATAAAATTAATATTGCTGGGATCAGACTATATGTATATATGCTACTTGATAGAATTCAAGTTAAAAAAAAAAAAAAAAGAGGAGGCTATGATACAGGAAGAAAAGTGTGTGAGCAAACAGTTGATCCAAGTTCAATGAGTCCAGCTAACAACATCAAAGGCTTCCTGGGAAACCCTGATCACCCCATTTTGTCCCTTCGGTGCCTCAGTTTCCCCATCTATAAAATGGGTTTTATCAAACTTCCTGCTTGCAAAGAGTTCTGCACATAGAGTCGATAGTAAACATAAGGGGATCATATAACACAGCAAAGTCTGCATTTTTTTCTGCATTTTATTCTTCAAATAAACCAAGAAGTCCTTTTCAGTAAAAGCACTGGCCTTTTATCCTATTGCTACTTTTCTTAGAAGTGCAACAAATGACATTTTTTGCACAGTCACAAATGCTTAAGGTGAGACATAAGTGATGCGAAGAGAGTAAGTTCTGTGCATACTAAGGTAGTATCGCATTTCCCTTCAGAATTGTTATATTCAGTCACAAACATAAATTTCTGAAATTAATTCATTTTAATAGAATTTCCACAGAGTTTCTCAGATACTCTTCTACACCGAAGGCTAACGCCTTTCCAAAAGGTTTTTGGCTCTTTCTAAGCTTAATGCAAAATGACTAATGCGTAAGCCCAAATTTTACTCTATTCGTTTTATGAGGTTAGCAGCACACGCAGAGCAAGGTACTCCATTCTACCTATCTTCTTCCTCACATCTTAAGGCTGATAGTAGCCACACTGATTTTATTTCAGCTGCAAAGGGAAAAATCACTTTTAGGTTCAGACTAAACATGAGAAATTGTAGCCAGAAAGGAAATTTTTTAAGAAAGTTATGTGGGAAGATAAAAAAAACAGTGGGTTAGAATGGAATGACTCTTTCAACTTGAGTTTATTGTGTTTACAGAATTACTCAAGTTCTGAGGGAACTAATAACCATCACAAATCTCACTAACATCCCATATTTTAAGGCTCGAGTTTTCTATATTTTCTGCTATTTTAAGACCTAACAACAAAGAAACTTTTGAGAGAGGGGAAAAAAAGCACTAATGTTAGAACTACTACAAGAAACTTAGTTCATTCTTGGAGAGCCAAAATCCCTCTTGTAATTTTAGCAACTTTTCTGCCCTCCCAGCAGCCTCCTTTACTCCCCATAGTAGCCCCCACTTTTCCAACATAGTGCTACACATCTGCAATATATTATGTGCATAATTTGCACTTAATTACCAACCACATTGATTAAACCATCGCACAACAATTAAACTTAATTAGGTTTTCTTTTACAGTGCCTTCGCTCTTTAGCTGAAACACGTCAAGTGTCTTATCGGTTCTCATTGAAATACTGGCTGGAGATGTTTAACTTTGAGGGCGATCACCATTTCTTTCTAATTTCAGGTGAAGGCAAAACTGGGGATTAACAAATGTGTGTCAGCCTGTGCCCCAGCATGAGTCACTTTGCATTCCCAATTGCTTCCATGTGTGTGTCAGCAAACGTTCATCGCGGCTCTATAAATAGCTGACCAGGCTGCCCCTACCATGAAATCAGACAAGTTCTGTAGCACTTAGCAGGAAGGGGGTTTCAGGGGGTATTAAGAGCTGGGTCATGGAACTCAAAGGGCACGTTGAGTTTCCAGTAATATAGGTAATAATTTTAGGCTTTATTTTCTCTAAGCCACTATTGCGGCTTCTACCAGAATGTGCTGGTCTTAAAGACTTTATGGCATTAGGGCATTAAAGAAGTTTAGCTGTATGGACAACTATTAAGAAACTAATAGTTTTATTTATTTATTTATTTTAAAATCAGCCTTGTCTAAATAGTTTTGCATTTATTGATTTATTTTACTTTTTTTTTTCTTCCTCTAAAGAAAGCAATGACAGAATAAAAATGTAAAGTGAAATGTCCATTGCCAGGTACTACAGGTAGACCTTTGAATTAATCTTTGCATGAAATGAGGAAGTTTTATGTGGCTTTTTAAAAAAGTGTAGTCTTACTGGGTTGGAACTAGAGAGAAAAAAAAAAAGGGGGGATTTCCAAGTCAAACAAAGCAATGTAGTTGTTGTAAGTCAGGAGGGATAAAATGGGGTCTCCTGCTAATAGTTCATTTCTTCCCTAATCAAAGAAAAAAAGTTTAGAATATGATCTGACTTTATTGCTGTATCTTAGTGCTGTTAATGGGCTGTTCATTCCCTGAATTTTCTTTGTTCCCTTGAATAATGTTTTCTTCAGAATTCTAGACTGACTTAATTTTTGTCCCACCTCTATAGACTTATTTAATGCATATTCTATTTTTAACAGCAGTAAAGACTAGTACTTAATTCAACTACTGCTTTTGAGGGAAAAAAATAATATATATATCCCTAAGCCTGAATGACACAAGGAAGTGAATATGAGACAGACTTCAGATATGCAGGTTATGCTCTTAATTCTACTTTAAGCTTTCATCTGATCATCAGGTTTTTATCTATTTTCAAGAGGGACAATTAGAGTCTTCATTTTATTAAATTTCTTAAGTAATATTTAGGTGTTTTTCTTTTTTTTTAATAAGTAAGTTAGTTCTACTGCAAGGTGGATTTCATGAGTGCAAATAAGTTGTTTTGGACTTTCACTGCATATATGCAATTGTTCAAAAAAAAAATGTTGCTTGTGGTATTTTGATTGCCATCAGGTCCACCCATTAGATTAGTCTGTTGAATAAATTCTTAGGGCAATGCTTTTGGCAGACATTGTGATATCTTTTTGCTAAATGATTTGACTAAAATGTTATTCATCTCTTTCCCAGCTGATAGGCTTGCTCTGGTAATTCTCCCATCCTTTCAGCAGGGGAGAAAAGGAGGATTTCTGTGAAATCTTTCAAAAGTAATAATTTCAGGCAAGACATACTTTCCTTGAAGTCACCCAGACCGGTGGCTGTGGAAACTGTAAGGAGAGCTGTGCTAGGAAAGCTCAGCGCTGATACGTAATGCTGCAAATCAATAGGAGTTACTCTACTTTTGCCCCTAACATTTATTTTCCTCTCTGGTCGGAGGAAAAAAATAATAATAAAAGTAGCCGCACTAGCAGCGGGACCTGAGCGTGCCCTGGATGCTTTAGGAGGTGGAGGGAGGATCGCTTTCCTGTTCATGGCCTGCCGGGAGCATCAATCCCGTGGGATCCACCTTAAAGGATGCTCCATGGGCTGGGAACCCAGGGAGCGCGGAGCCGGCGTTCCCGGTGGCTCCTTTGGGCGAGTGTGGAACGCCATAAAGCTGCAGTGATGCCGCTATGAATGGCCCGTTTGTCTCCTGCTCTCCTGGCAGCCCCTTTTTTCCCCCTGCTTTAATTTTTTTTTTTTCACCCCAGACTTGTCCAGCGGCCCAGAGCAGTTTAGCAGATACAGCAGGTTCCAGCTCTCACAAATTATACAAATCTGAGTGTGGCTCAACTGACTTGCACTCCAGGTGCTGGCGCTTCTTGATGGGATTTTTACTTATTTTTTTTTTCCAAGAAGCTTCTCTCTTCTTGGGAGAAGGTGGAGGATGAGGAGCTGCCTTCGTTCCTAGGTGCATGACTTTGCAGACTTAAATGCAAAAGGCAGCAAGTCTAAAGTCAATTCTGGCTGTGAGCATCTCCCAGCACAAGGCAAATACAACGGGCATCTCCATCACAGGCAGCTAAAGCTCCAGTTACAGAGCTCTGCTTGCACATGTAATATCTCCAGGGCTAACTGTTGCAGGTAATATTCTTCCCATAAATATATGCATATCTGGGAGACAAGTAGGAAAAGGCTGTTCATGATCTCTCTTCTTCATGTCACCCTCCAAAGGGACAAAATCCATCTTTTGTGCACTCTGAGAAAGAGGAGCCTGAAAAATGTTGGAAGAGTTTGTTTAATTAGGTGGCCCAGCAGTTCATTTCAGAAGTATTGCTGGCACGCCACCTAACCTTCCCGGGTTGATGTTAAAATCTGTTTCCACATTTTCTTGAAGAAAAAAAGATTATCCTTCACCCTTTCTAGCAAGCCAGGAAAGCTTGAAACTGAAATGGTGGCTTTATGCCCAGACAGAGAGGAACTGAAATAAATATGAGCAGGGTTAAGAATTTTCTTTATTGAGAGCACCTGCTCCAATTTTATATGTAGCCCTGCTAAAAATTCCTTCACTGCGGTGTGCTCAGCTCCGTGGGAGTTCGGGGTCTTTGGGACCTCTGTGGGGAAAAGTTTTCCCTGCTCTATTCCAAATGGGTGAATTTAAGGTCTCCAACATGCAGCACAGGACAGACCTGCACATGGTGCTTCCAAAGCCTGTTGTGAGCAGGAGAGAGGCATGTCCTCATCGCTGTGCATGAGCCACAAGCCTGAGCTTGCAAAACTCTTCCCACCCACAGTCTATTTCTACCTTTTCCATGGTCTCATGGAAAGAGAGATGGTCTTGAACTCTGGCAGCTTAATCTCAGTGTTGACAGTGAGTCTCTTGGTGACCCTGGCTGACTTATATTTAGTTGCACTTTGTTTTCCCCAAAGAGACAATGATTTCTTTATTAATGATCTGAAAATAATATCAACGATAAACTTTTCAACTAGAGCAAAGCCTTTGCATGACAGATTCTAAAGTGCTTCAGGAAGGGCTGTGTGAACAGTAGTGAAAATGACAGCATGGAAGAAACCCAAGTGATGCTGGAGATGGCCAATGGATCCGGTCAAGTTGGCTGAGCCCATGAGGTGCTGCCTGAAATTTCTTCCAGAAACTGATCTCCCGTCATCAGCTCAGCAACCCTTTCCTTGGAGCTGATTGCAATGGGTGGCCAAACCGCTGTGCAACCTGCTGGGAGCCAGGGCTTGGAGAAAAGGCAAGTGAAGAAGAAAAGGAAGGAAAAATAAAGGCAGTACTTGATGAGAAGCTTGTACAGGTAGAATTTTACCACCACGCTTTGCATAAAATAACCTCCCCACCTGCAGAGAGGTTTGTCATGTACCAGACTGATACCTCTCATAGCATCCTACAGACCCCAGGAAAATGCTGATATGGCAATTAAATAGCCAGTAGCCCTGGCAGGACCCATATGTGGTGCTACAGTAAAGAAGACCAAGGTGGTGAAGAAATAGGAGATTAAATTGGGAAGAGCAGAGATAATCATAGAGCTGCTGGGTCTGTTTGGAAGGACAAGGACTGGGGCTTGTTCACTGAGGGTTTTTTCTTCTGCAAACTTGAAGGCCAAACAAATGTTAAACCGGAGGCTAGGAGGGTGGCTAGCAGGAGCAGGGATTCTTGGTGCCACAGC
Source organism: Tinamus guttatus (assembly GCF_059628265.1). Taxonomy (NCBI): domain Eukaryota; kingdom Metazoa; phylum Chordata; class Aves; order Tinamiformes; family Tinamidae; genus Tinamus; species Tinamus guttatus. Next base: position 2,478,014 of record NW_028288857.1, read on the forward strand.
AAGACAGAGGGAAGTGGCCAGTCCCTGCTGCAGGGAAGATGAGAAGAGGATGAAGCTCTTCCACTGATGGTGGTCTGGCTGATGACTCTCCATTGGATATGAGGCATGATTTTGGCTAATTTGGCACAAAGCCAGGAAAAATGTAATGTTAGAAATTGCTAATATCTGTTACAAATAGAGCGGTGCTTTCCAAAACACCATCTGGACATGAAATTTCATCTGAAGAGCTGGCTCCCATGGGTCCCCTCCTTGTGTTGGAGTCGTCCTGTCCCCGTTACTAGAAAGCTGCTGCTAAATGACTTCTTTCAGAGATTTGGCAGGCCAGCTTCCGTTCAACAGTGCAGCAAATACAGTGTTGGGGCTTCTTGTAGCTGTTCTAGAAAGCCATAATCAAAATATAGAGAAGTACTGCACTGTTATCAATTGGGAAATGAGGCAGGTGCCATTGCAAATGCAACACACCCTGGACCCATAGCCAGGATTTACTGCTCAGGGATGTCTATACTGCGCAGACCCATGTTGAGCCCGTGGAAAGTGGCTGCTTCCACATACAAGAAATTATTCCAAGCAGCTGCAAAAGATGAGACAAGAGGTGGAAAACCATCATGGGAGAGGGCTCCACTCAACTGCACCAGGCACTTCGTTCAGATGCTTCCCCTGGACACAACCAAGCCGAGGAACCGGTGATGATTTGGCTTCACTGGGGCAGAAGGAGCCTTTTTGAACCTGCAGAAATTACGACGCTTTACTATGGGATAAGTCTAATCAGATTGTATCCAAATGGCCTGCCTATAAATTTTAGCCACAGATGTATCTCATTTTCGTAATATCCAAGCCGCTTAGGAGCTTTCGCGTATTTATTTTCCTTTCGCCCCTGCCACGCAGCGATACACTGTCCCTCTTTTACAGCTGGGGAAGTTGCTCGCAGAGAGACTTAAGTGTCTGTATTCAGGGCAGTCACGGAGGAGAACGGAATTCAACGGAAAACCCACCTGGGAGAGAGGCCGCCTAAATACTTGGGCAAGGAGCTCGGCGCTCCATGCCAGCAGTACCCACGCTATTTCATTTAGAGCAGGATTAAGTGCCCCTACTTGTGCTCGCTGCAGGGTAGGAAGCACACAGACGACTTGTGCAAAGTGATGCAGCTGCATCCCCAAGGCTGGTGGGAGCTCAGCCCAAAACCTGGGCTGTCCCTGCTGCTTGGGTGAAGGAGGTGCAAGGTGGAGACACCAAAAACAAGGTGTTTTCTAAGCATCCATCACACGTGCACTGTTTTGCACATCTGCACCGCCAGTTTCCCTTGGATTTTTGGAAAGGGCCTTTTAGAAAAACAGGGGTACAAGAATAAACCAGAGCAGCGGTGCAGGCGTGAACCAAGCCCCAAATGTGGCACCGCAACCAGGGTTATTCCTTGAGCCCCAGTTCCTAATTAACTCCCCAAAGGACAGAAACCTGACAGGAAATCCAAAATCTCTTTGCAATCCACTAAATATTGCAGGAATGAATGGCTGGCACAGGGAAAGGAATGTTGGCTGAATGCAATAAGTGAAGCTTTTGGTTTTAGCTTTTCCTGGGTTGTGTTTATTTAGCATATAGCTTCGAGGCACTTGCTGCTTCATATCTAGAAATGGAAGGAGCACAGATAGCATTGAGCTGGAAGAGAGGACTAATATTCAATTAAACCTGCTCCTACCCATAGCTGAGTCCTGCACCTGTGCAGGGCCCAGGGCTGGGGTTAAACTATTTAAATTGCTCAACCGTTGGTTTGAGCCAAACAGCCTAAAATGTGGCTGTCCCTGCGGGCCTTGGCAGTGACAATGTTAGGTCCCAGATATGAGTCCCAATGGCTTTTCACTCTTCCTGGGTAAAGAAGAAAAAGCCTAAAAATCAAATCTGAGCCTTCCTCTCTCCAAAACATAACAAAAAAAACCCTACTACCCGTCAGATTCAATTCCCTGTGAGGACAGGATGAGAGAAAGGAAAGCCATGTGTTGTGTGAGCTCATATAACCACGATCAGCAGATGAGCAGATACGACATGGCGGGGGCCCTATATGAACTAAAATAGAACCAAAAATTATTAGTTTCAGTGAAATGATACTGATTCACAACAGCTACAGATCCCCCCTGTCCTCAAGAGCTCTGGCTGCAAATGTTACTCATCCTGGGCTGATGTTTCCCATCCTTTCGTTCTCACAAGCCCTTGCTTGAGAACATCTCTCTCAAGCAGGTCATTTCTGCCACTCCATCAAGATGGGTCAAGCCAACCCCTAGAACTTCCGAACACCTAATTTTACCAGGCATCAGCAAGCCCTCGGTGTGGAAATGCAGGTGCTGCTTTTCCAACCAGATAAAACAATGGTGATTCCAGATGACCCTGCCATGAGCTGCAGGAATCTCCATGCGTGGAATGTCAGGATTAGGTTTCACTCAGAGCCGGGACACATTTATAATGTTTCACTAAATGAATAGGGAGTGCTGTGACCCAGCTGGGAAATTTATGGCCTTGGTTGTGGCTCTGACAGGACTTTGGAGTGAGATATCGTGGGCTGGCGGGGGGAGGCTCATCTTAAACTTAAATTGGGGTGGGGGTAGGGGTGAGAAGCGGAGATAAAGCAGCTGTTGAAAAGCTTAAGCTGTGCGAAAAGTGACTGGAGGGAACTTGCTCACCGAGGTGTCAACCATCTACCAAGTGCCCATTAGTTGAAAAATATTCCAACTGGATCTTGAAGCTCGAGTCCCCTGTCGGGAGGTGATGGCCCTTGCTCGTAAAATCTGCAGATTGCAGCTTTTGGAGAGGGAGGGAAGGGATGGTTTATTGGGAGGAGAGGTTGAGCCTCCACCATGAGGCTGGGGTCAGGGCTCTGCAGCGCCGGGACCTCCCAGCCATGGTCTGTGCTCACCCAGCTTATTTTATCTGATGTCCAACCAGGAGCTTTATTGCACTTTTTGGATTTTCAGCAATATATGTTACATAATCTGAATTCAAATGAACTTTTCAGCACTGGAAGCTACTCTGTGTCTATCCCAAGATGCTGATGTGCCATGGCCTTCTTGCCTTGTACTTAGAAAAACCTTGCTTAGAAGCAGGGAGTAAAAGGTGGGTTTTAAAGCTCTACTGGGGCATATACGAGGGTGGTAATATTTTTCAAGCTATTTTGTTTTAATGTAATTTCGTTTTCATTGCCCCAGAAAACCTGGGAGATGATGCTCAGAAGCAGAATTTCTCTTGGCATTTGGAAACTCAGACCCAAACTGCTTTGTCTGTGAATAGAAGAGAATTTATAACACGCAGTTTTAGGTAAGCAGTCAAAACACTTGCTGTGGCTGTCCACGCAAAACCAAAAAATGCTTAGAGGTCCACAAAAGATGCATTTTGTAAGCCATGAGAAGGGTCTTTTTTTTTTCCTCTTTTGATCTTGGATAATTATTTTGAAAAATTTCCAAAGAAAGTAGTGAGGGAAAAAAATGTTTTGCTTTGTTTTCAGTTGTGACTATCTGGAGAGGAGCCAAGATTACACGATTTATTTTATTTGAAGAAAAAAAAAAAAAAAAAAAAAAACAGTTGTACCTATGAAACTGGAAAGCAGGTAAAATTTGCCCTGATGTGGGATTTTCTTGGAGCTGAGAAATAATCAAGCTCCATTAGCTGAGTTACCAAAAAGCCTCTGCCCCAGGCTTGCTCAAAGCAGGACCATCCCATGAAACTACATGGACTCAGCTGAGTTTCACTTTCGTTCTTCTGGGCCAACCTGCAAGTCTGCGTCACAGCATGTTTGCCCCGAAAGCAACCTGAGATCTACCCAAAAGACTGGGAGAAAGGGAAAAACAGAAGAAAATTCCTTGGAGGAGCTTCATGTTAGCACCATTTCTCGTCAGTGCATATTGCATTAGGCAATATGGGATAGATGTGGCAAAATAACTGAGCAAGAGCTCTTCTCCGGCTCATTTCAGTTGTGGGTAAGGATGGGAATTTTTTTTAAGCATCCATATTTTTCTTAATTTAATTTGAAAGGGGCACTGAGCCTACCAGTGCCTCAACAGACACTGGATAGTTCACCTGCAGTGAGAAAATCAGCTGATATTTTGGCTATCTTGCAAACTGCAAAGCCTGTTTTTTCAGTCCAATCTACACCTATGCAGTCGTTTTCCTGGAGTCTAAACCAACTTGTGCAGCCCAGATCCCTGAATCCTTGCCAGAAGTGATAAACACATCCCATTTTTCTTTCCTTATCTGCTTGCATTCTGCTAATATCACCTCTCATCCCCTTCCGTTCCCTTCCAGGGCTATTATCAGCCGACAGCAAAGAGATCCTTCCCCAGCAATGTGTCTGCAACTTCTGCGTGGGAAATTTTTTCACCCGTGCTTTGTGTTCACGTAAGTCTTGATTTACAGTGGGTGGCAATACAGGGCTTGATTGCATGCGTTTAATTAAGATAAAGCGTGTAACAGGTAAAATATTAGCATGGAGGATGATAACGACTTCTAGAAACTCTGATTATATGGGAGACGTCAAAATATATTGCCACAAAAATCAGGGAAATGTGCTGTTGACTTCATCTGGAAGGAGATTTAACATTAGTTTAAAGATTCCTGCTAGTATTCAAACATTAATGTTCTTTTATAGATGTATTAAAGAAAAAAGATATAAAGTAGAAGTCAAGAAGGGGAGATCTACCTGCCATAGGCTAGTTATCCGGAATTCCAAATCTGTTTATTTTGCATTTTTATGACTGCATCCACATTGTAGGCTGGAAAAAAAGCTCTGCATGCATTTTGTTATATCACATGTTCTAAATGTGTGTGATCTCTCAAAATATTAAATTTAAATTAGCTTAAGTCTTTTTTACTTAATTACATATGTTTTGTATTCTGTGTTTAGAGAGGGGGGTTGCCATCAGTACTTCTTTATTCACTGTGCTAAATTAATTTGATGAATACAGCCTGAAAGCTGAATTCTGAGCATGTTAAGTTCTCACGTAATAGCTTAAGACAAATTATCAAGTGTATATGCATCACTGATAGCTGTATATAGGAATTAATGGTATTTTTTTAAATACAGATTGCATTGTCTTCAGGTGGGAATTAGAACATTTTAAAATAGCACAGTCCAGATAGAAACCCAGCTCCCTAATGTTTGCTAGAAACGTGGGAGTTGCTGAGGGAGAAGCCAATATTGCATTCCTCAGGTCTAGGGCAGAAAAAGTGGAGGAGGTAAGATGAAGTACAGATTTTCTCCTAATCAAATCCAGAAGACGTGCTGTAAACCTTATTCTAAGAGATCCGCTAAGTCTGCAGCATGAACATGACAGGCAGGCAAAATAGTGGATTTGATCATTTAAAAACCTGTGGATTCCTGGGGTTTTGGCTACGCTAAAGACTCTGAGAAAAGACATGCTGAAAATTGCTGAGGGGTGTTAGCAAACCAGGTTGCCAAAGGCTTAGTCTGCCCCAGTAATACAGAGAGCAGCTGGTTGAGCTAACTCCCAGTTAATTACCTTCATTTCTGCAATCACTCCATAGTTTGTTTAGGGCAAGGTGGGCCGGAGGTTTCAGTGCCCAAATCATTCAATTTATTCATTTGCTATAGCAAATAAAAGTTGGAAAATAAAGACCTCATTATTGTACATATTTTTTCCATTTAATTTGTTATGGGCATATTACAGAATGGCTTTGTAATTTGGGTAATCATGCACAAATGTCGAGTTTTGCTGCAGCGTATTCAGATCAAATGCTTGTTTGGCTGGAGCTGGCAGGCGATGCTGGTGTCAGCTCGTGGGGAGCGCAGAGGTGATTGATTAATTGCTCCCGTAAATTTTAAAGGGCCAAAACCCGAAGCCTTTTCACACTCAGAATCATGTAAGACTTTCGGCGCCCGTGACATCAAAGCCGTTTTTTTACTTGGAAAGACAAAAGTCAGATCAAGGGGATAAAAGCTCTACATACTCTGTTATCTGAGAAATATGGGAGAATTCTGAGAAACCATGGAATAAACCTGAGAATAAGGAAAATGAAAATATGGCCCGTCTTCTTCCTGCCATTTAATGGGATCGTTGTAGGATTTTTTCATACAATCAAGTTTTTCAAGTGTTTTGACCCATCTATTTTACGTGTGCTTGTAGCTCATGGTAACAGCAAAGTGTAGCAATCAATGCTGATTTATGCTACTTGATATAATCCCCGTAGATTATCCTAAACAACTGGTCTTTTTCTTTGTCATTTATTATACAATACCAAATTACAATCTCCTACAGTGCCAACCTTGTTTTAACTCTGCAGCACATCTAAAGTCAGCATTTAAGGAATGTTTAAGTTGTAAAGTCAAGCTCTGAGGAGATTAGGAAGTGCTTGGATCCAGACTACCCAAGCAACCTTAAATTGGCCCCATTCTATAAAGCCTTTAAATATCGAATTGCTACAAGTTCATGCCCCTTCCAACTACTGCAAAAAAAGGAGGCAAGAGACTTGCAAAAATAGTCCATTTCAAGGTACAGCCTGGATTCATTCCCACTGTGCCTTTCCATCCAAGGCTTTGAAGGATGCGGAGAGTTGTTTGGAAGAAAACAGAATGTGATCATGTAATTAATATTTTCTTGTGTAGAACCACAGAAGACCCCAGCAAAAAGTGAGAGCAACTGGAGGATTATTCACGTGCTTACTCTTGACAACTTATTTTATGCTAATTTTCCATCCTTTTCTAGGAAAACTTAGAGGGTTGCTATTATTTTTTTCTTGGAGATGAGGAATTGTAATGAGGTATATTGAAGAGTTCCTTGAATATTGGATACTCTTTTGAGAATTTACATCCCTTTTCCATTTTACTCCTTCATGTCTTCTCATACTTTCCCTCCTAGCAATTAAACTGGAGCTTCATCAAAAAAACACACCCGTGTCCTTTGGAGGTTATAAATGTTTCCACGGGACTTTCAGTCTTGCACAGAGATAAAGTCTTGGATCTGTTGTAAGATTCCGATTCAGGTGTCCAAATCATCCGATGTACCCCAGATTTTGCCGTTTTTATCACCTGTTACAGCTCTAAGCTTAAAACCAATTAAAGCTTAAAACCAATTAAGCCAAAAACCTTTGTTTTATGTTGTTTTAAAGAACCTATTCTTCCCACAGTGGTGGTGGGGAGGTCCTCATTAGCCCTTTTATCACCTGATCAGACATCTGTTTTCGGAAGTCCTTATTGGAGTAATCAACCAAGTGAGTGGTCCAACTGGCTAAATATTTTTTGGTGCTGGAAGCAGAAAGGAAAGACATTGCTGTGGATTTGACATCAGCGAGGAGCCAGAAAGTGCAATTTGGTGTGCAGAGTTCCAATGTCATTGGCTTGGGAAATCAAACAGGTCACTTTAAAAAAGATTATTTCATGCTTACATCTTTTCTGTGTTCATAATTGTCTACAACCGTCCAAATAGAAAAAAACAAAAGGTGCAAAAGACCCTTTTGGTTTTGCATCTAGCTAGTATAATCCCTGATATTTCCAGATCAATGCAGTGAAAGAAAAGACCAATCTTTTTATTTTTTTTTTTAATATTATTAATCTTTTAGAAAGTATGTTTCCAGCTGACTTTTCTACTGCCATACTGGCTTTACCCAAAATGTTTTTGGCTTTCACAATCTAGGTACAAAATCAAGATGGCCACAAGGGCTTTGGAAGACCTCACACGGAAGACCTCCTAGGATCAGTGGAGGTCTTCTTAGCTCCAAGTAGCTATTTAGGCAGCGTCCCAGGAGAGGGAACTGCTCTTAAAAGCATCTGCTTTCCTTGGGCACTCTCAGATCTTGACCACACTTTAGCCAAATCACTTAATGTGAGCATGGTGCCTGTTCACTCCAACATCCTGTCAACACAGGAGGTGGTTTCCATGCAAAGTAGGGACTGCTCTTTCCAAAGCTAAAGGTTCGTGGTGAAGAAAACTTTACTCATTTCCTTTTATTCAGAAATTATATTAAAAAAAAAAAATTGTTCAACCCATCTAGAGCTTTAAAAATTAGTACTCCAACTGGAGCGGGCTTGTAGGCCTCTGGTGTTGCTATATTGTTCCAGTGGGTTCCAGCCTACAAAGTGGGTTGATTGGCTTCCATTTGATTAAAGGTGTTGTCCAAGAGAACAGTCAATTTGGAGTTGACAAAGGCACGGAAACTACGTCTGCTTCCAAGAGCACTCACTGCCTCCTTGCCAGGCACAGAAGAAAAAAAAGCCTGACTTCAAATTTCTGGCTATGAACTTCATGTTCTAGTTTGCAGATCTCCTTTCCTTCTCACTGCAAATATTGCTAAGAAATTACCAGAACATCCTATACATGGGGAAAAAAAAAATAACATCTTTCCTTGTTCCTTCCTCCATGCCAGTAGCCCCACATCAGTTCAATCTGGACTGCGGGCCAATGCTTCTGTTTCATGCTAGTCCAGTAAACCCCGAAGGCATAAACTGAAAGGTGCGTTGGCCTGGACCATGATTTACTCCTCTTCAGACATCCCTAACTGCATTTCAAGTTGGCCTAAGCTCTGAAGAACGCTTTGGAAGAAGGTGGCACATTGAAGTTGGTTATTGCCTGTAACGACCGTGTGGAAGGTGACGATCGCCCCGCAGGGCAGCGGATCATGTTGGGTTCATTTAGTGCGTGCTCCGTCTGCTGTGGTCTGTGATTCATTCACTGCATTGCAACGTGCTTTTTGGAATCACACTCCAGCAGCGACTTTCTGACATGCGGTTCAAATATTCATTTCTTTTCAGACCATACTTTTATTATAGTGAGTAGATCTGTATATAGCTTTAGACTGCTGCAAATGTTCAAGGGCCACGTCCCAACAAGTATCACTTTCCAATTTCATTCCCCTCAAGAAATTCTGTCAGCAGCTTCTCCCAATTCCATTAATCTTGTGTTTTACCATCTTGAAGTCTCCCATTCTCTCAGTTCCCTTAAAGATGTGACCAGTGTTTCTCCAGGAGTGCTGACAATTGCTTTCTCATTCTTACGTGGAGCTGCTCTCCCTGCTAAGAACCACATGCAGCTTTCAATAATACCTATTCATCAGTAATGTACATAGTGAGCCAGGTCTGGATTTCCACACTGAGGTACTGATGTGTTTTACATACCTTTCCTTTCTCAAAAGGGATTTTCTGTCTCTGAACAATAAATATGAAGAGCATTTTTCAAATTCTTTGACAGAATGCTTTTAACATATCAGCAGACTTAATAAATCTTTTCCATTTGTTCTGTTCACTTTTATTCCTAATGAAGTATTGATCAGGAACAAGCAGGAGTTGTAAGGACAGTTCTCAAGTGAAAATGATATATGGCTCTACTGGGACACAGATGCAAACCATTTTGCTTGGAGCTGCGGACTTTCAACCCTAAGGAGGTTCTCCCAGTAGCAAGGAAACTCAGAAAAAAGAGAACTTTATATCCATGCCAGACCACCAACATGTCAGAGCTCTCCCCTAAGTTTCCAGATTTTCTTTTCTTCACCTTTTTCACTGTGATGCTCTTGGTCAACATGAGTATTTTTTGCCTCTTCAAAATCCAAGCAACTGATTGGGTCAAAGTGACTGATCTCAAGCAGAGACCCAGTGATGTGGGGTACAACAGTACTGATGTTAAAAGCAACTCCTTAGAAACTCAGTTTCACCTGTTGTCCACACCATAGATTCAGAGAATCCACAGGGCCATCCCTGGTTTGATTTTGTTTTCCTAGGTTTCCATAGCTATCTGTGTATTCCTACTCTTTTTAGATACCTTATGAATGTGCAGCAATTAAAGCCATTTATTTGCAGACAGATTGTGCAGATGCGTCTTAAGTCCCCGTGAATCTTGATCTGTAAGATAATTTGGCAATACTGCAAAAGCTTGCACTCACAATAATGAAATCAAAATAATTTAACAAATATTTGATGAAAGGGAGCAACCTAAACAGAACAACATTGACAGAAATCTGTGAAATAGCTAATTGGCAGCAAATTAGTGAATGGTTTCAGTAGAAATTGGTATTAGGAAGACGAAGGATGACATCCAAGAGAAAACTGGTCTTTTCTGTCGTTGTGAACCAAATTACCTGGGGCCCCTTATCACCAGAAACATATTGTCTGGTTGTGTCATGTTCAAGGGAGACGGCATGATAAAAACGGGCAAAACCAGAGAAAACTGAAATGCAAAGAGCTAACCTACCCAATTACCAATTTTTTGATAAAACATCAGGCAGGGATATCCTACAAATATTTGTGGAAAAAGCATTCCTTACAGAGACTGTCTCAATACCTTTTCAAGTCCTTGCATGAAGATGAGATGGAAAATTAGTTGCGTTGAGGTCCGTAATGTGGAGGAACAGGATGTTCTGAGAGGAAGAATTCAGTTTAAAAGTCAGAAATGATGGGAGATGACTTGAGTCATGGAATAGTCTTCTAAGATACTGGTAAGAGTTCTTTCAATTAGGGTATTTAAAACTAGTCAGTGCCATAGGGAATTGTCCTAATTGGCAAGGAAATAGTCTGGATGACCTAATAGTTTTCCATTTCTAGTTTCCATGATTCTGTAATTCTATGATTTTTTTCTGTTGCTGTGCATATGAAAAAGCTTCTGCACACACGAATTTTTCATAAATGTCCAGTCATTACAACTGACGTTTAAAATTTCAGTGACATGTTGTGACTTTGTCACCCTTGGCAAGGAGGCAGGGAAGGTGCAGGCAATCCATGGAGCAGAACAGAATGTCAAAGCGCAGTTGTAGCATGAAAAGAATAAGCAGAGTTTGGAGTCGGGAGTCTATTTTTAGTGATTAAAGATTGTTCCAAGGTTAAAGGAACATACAATTCTGGGGGAAGGTGGAGAGAATATTTGCCCTCCCTGGAGTGAATCCAAGAGGATTTCAGAATAAGAGGTCAGGGCAGTAAAGGGAGGGGAGGACTTTCTGTGACACAGCTGGTTTTGAAAACAGCAAAAAAAAAGAAAAAAAAATTGGATAGTAATCCAGGGTTCCTCATGCTGTATCCCACTGAAACATTTTTCAGAGTGGTTGAATGGAACAAATGTACAGTCATATTTAAGGAATCAGACCACCTACATCTTAACAGATCCACAAATTGACGTTAATGAAGCCATTTATTTAAAAGAAAAAATTTAAATTCAGCTGGAAAAATAGAATGAATGTTGAAACACTGGGTTACTTGTTCAAACTAGCTTTCTAAAGCAGTATTTGATATGTTTGTTGGAGAAAAGAACAGAAAGGACAAAGTTGTCTAAAGAAGATGGATCCAAGGCAATACTTTTCTTCAGCATGTGACCAACCAACAGTGGAAGACCTTGCATTGTATCGATGAAAAATGTTTGCATACAAAATAGGAAACAGCAGCTTATTTTTTGGCAGGAAAAAGAACATTTGGGCAGCAAAGGAGACTTTTGGATGCATTTACTGGAGACGAAAATTGCTAATGCAGCAAAATTTGGTCCCTGTAAATCAGTGATCCCTAAACTGGTAAAATGTTGTTTACACTTTTTTTTTTTTTAAGAGACACTTGCAAACTACCTACATCTTTTATAGCTTTTCTCCTGTATTTATTTAGAAAATGAAAACTGTATTTATTTTTTTCTCCTGGGACTATTTTAATGTTAGAAAGGAAGAGTAGCAATTAAAATTTGGACAGATAAAGGCACGGGAGCTGCCCACTTGAAAAGCTTTGAACTCTTTCTCCATGGAGATCTGTAGCAAATAAGTAAGCTATATATGAAAACAAAACCATCCGTGTTTCCCAACATGGGTACTGGGCTGTTTTATAAGCAGGTCAAAAATGCACACAGAATTATTTCTTTTCACCTGCCACTCCACGGTTACCCACACGTGTTCTGGATATAGGTCCAATTCTTTTAGAGGCTGTTGCCTGTATTTGGGGATAGACTAGAAAGCCAATATTGTTAGTTTGAGGGCTATTTTTAATGACTACATTCAGAGAGCTCTCTAGAGTTGCCATAAATATCCTGTTTGCTTTCTTTCTCTTTCATTTAGCTCTCTTGGTATCAACCAGACTATTCTTTCTAAAGTGCATTACTATACCCCTGCTGCTCCCTTTGGAGGAGAAAAACAGGGAAACACATTTACAAGGGGAAAGGTATATTTGTTCAGCAATGAGCAACTTTTAAAAATAGTTAAATCAATTTAGAACAAACTTTCAACAGCAAATGTTCGCCTCTGGACTGAGCTCAAGAATGGAAACTCTCTGACCAAAAGGAATTTGTGCAGAATGCAATGAGGAACTAAAAATGTGCGTAGGTTGGAGTGAGAGGGGGAGGGTGATACTCCCAAAATCGTGTGAGTTCACCCCAAATGGTGGGGTAGACATTTTCCTCTTTTTGCCATGCACACGTGTATAACATTACACTCAGAGCACATAAAGCACAAAAAATAAGTAGACAGAAAGCTCGTTCCACTCTACAGAATAACCATACCATGAGATACTAGAGGGTTATATATTTGTTGTTATTTATTGTTTCTAAACTTGTTGCCCAATTGCAAGATTTGCTTATAGGGCATATTCCCAAATCAGAGGCTTGCCTACCCAGTCTGTTCATTACACAACTTTGCGCGCTCTTGTCCATCCTGGATGAAGGAAATTCATCCTTAAATATTTTCTGCCTCCGATTGCAAGGAATGAGAAACCTTTTAAAATAGAATGGTGATGCTCCCGGTCAAACTGCGGGCACCTGCAGGACGCAGCACAGACTTTTGTGGCTGCTGTTGCTGCTGTTTGCAGCTTGCACGAAACTCAGGAGAGCAGGAATCCAAGTCGCCACGAGCCTCCCACCAAACCCATTAGTGTGCCGAGGAGCCAGCAGATGAGCTGCTCTGCTTAGACTCATTAAAACCGGGTTAACTCCCATCATGGAGCTGCTGGCCCCACATCAGAGGGCAATAACACGCGGAGCGCGACAGAACGACTGTTCTGATCAGGAAATTTGGGACGTGTGTCATCGCCGGGAACAAACAGGCCCAGCAAAGGTGCCGGGCAATAACGCGGCCGCGCGTTCCTCCCGTGCCCTTTATCGGCTTCCTCCGACTTGGGATGCAAACAAAGCCTGGCTCTACCTGCGGGGCAGGGAGATGAGAGACAGCGGCGCACAGGATATTCCCAGCATTTTCAATGCTTCCTCTGCGGTGCCATATGGATGTCTGAGTGACACGGCCTAGCGAAAGTGCTCCGGCTTCCCGCGGGACCCGAGCGGCCGTAAAACTCACAAACATAATAATAACAAAGCCATAAATCCTGACCCGCGGTACAGTGCGAGTCGAATAACAGCTCCCCAGCTGTGGAATATGTGCCCTTGTTATGTGAAGATGGCAGACCCAGGGGTAAAGTTCATGTCGTATTTGTTAAGTTGTGCAGGGCCAGGCCCGTTTAATGACCCCAAAGCAGCCAAAAACCTACGTGGTAGGAGAGATGCTCAGCGGTGTTTTCAACCTCTTATGATTTACTGATTTTTTTAGTAAGTAGCAAAAAGTTTAAAAAAAAAAAAAAAAAAGCTAATGGGAGAGAGATAAGAGGGCCTGGGCAGTGAGTGACTGAGATTTGATCCTAATGGTGGGTTTATTCCTGTAAAACACCCAGGACCTTTCCTTTTTATTGCTGTACCCAGTGCTGAATTAGTCCAGGACATGAGGATTGGATGCAGCCCGGAAGAAAATACAAAATACTCCATGGTCATCTTCCCCCTGCTCGCAGCCTCTCAGCCTGGAACCCCCTGGAAGTCCTCCAGAAAACTCCAGGCCATGCAGAGAAGCAGGGATAGGAGTTGGGTGAATATTATGAACATCCTATAGAGTCATCATCAAATCCAGACCCTTCCCAACCAAGCATGGTTCACCACGCAGAAGGCCAACACACGGGCCATGCAAAACCCAGCCTGTCCATCCCAGGAAAGGATTTTCCAAGGAAAAGGGTCTCTGGGAACACTGGTCCTTTCCCTGGCAGCTCTGACCGCAACAAGAGCAGCCAATGGCTTGCATCTTAAAGGTGTTTTCCAACCATAGTGATTCTGTGACTCTGATGCCTTCATGTTTGCCCTCCATGGGCTCTTGTACAGAGCGATGGCCCTCTGTAACCTTCCAGAATCCCCACTCTGCACCCAATCCCATGTTCTCCATGGAAAGGAGACACCCAACATCCCTCTTCTCTGCATCCAAGCATGGCAAAGAGAATTTTCTCCATGCCAGAATGATGTAACACTCCCAAAGATAGTAGGATTCCTGCTGTGTTTCGCCATATATGTGGCTCTCCAAATGACCCATTTCAGCTGCAATGCCTTGGAGTAAATTAAAGAAGGCTCAAATACACTGTGATGGGCACCTGCTTGCCCCTTGTAGTGTGGGATGGGGAGTGGGAGGTGTTTTAGTGAAGACATTGTCACCACGAGGAAACTGGAGATATATTGGATATATTGGATATATAACAAGCTAACTTGTTAGCTGTGATGCCCAAGCCAGTCCTGGGTTACAAAAACGCATTCTGGCCAAATGGTGTAATTGGGACTCTGTATTTATTTAATGCCATTTATGCCCTGCTCTTGTCTTTGGCTCTTGCTCACCTTGCTGCCCGTCCATCCTCGCTGTGCCCAGAGGTGAGGGTGGCACACGCAGGTACCTGCCTTGTCCCCAGCAAGGGGTGCTCGGGCTGGCCTGTTGGGTTCCCCTAAGGTGAAAGGTGCTCAATAGAGCACCTGTAACTTAAATTTTTGCAAGGGCACATCAGAGAGCGCTCGAACAAGGACCCTTAACATCCACCCCGGCCCTGCTCGGTGCCTGGGTCTTCAGGTTTGAATGGGAGCTTAGTTTTAAGGATAAACACATCCATCACAACAGTGCCGGCCGCGCTCCAGCCAGCCGTCCTTCCCAACACCATCCTGACCTTTCCCGGGCGCGGGAGAACATTCGGGAAAGCAAGGGGCTACTTCACCCCTGTCTAAAGCACTCCTGGTCTCCTATATTTGGCTTGGGTACAGCTCTAAAACAAAAGGTATAAAGAAGCTAAGTGGTTGGGGCGGGAGGAGGGAAAAAGTTGGTTTGATTTCTTTCCCTTTTTTTGAGAGCCTTGGAAGAACATTAAAATTTCATAACAGGCAGGGGAAAAAAAAAAAAAAAAAAAAAAAAGATTGTTTGCTTATAAGGTCTCTGGCGTTTAAAGAGCTAGACACAAAACTGCCGAGTTGTATATTCCAGTTTATCCTGTGGAATAGGAAGGAATGGCCCCAGGCGTAATTACAAGTAAGTAGTGCACGGGAGAGGGGAAAAAGCTCAGGAAATCTCATGTCTGTAACCGTTTTCTCTGGTGCTTAATCAGTTTGCTGGGGTGCACAGGGCATGGTGTTTGTTTGCGTTTTTTGCTGTCCGTCCCAGTTGTAACATGCTGGATTCTTTGATGCTGGAAATGTGGGGTGGGAAGATTTCTCTGCAGCTGCTCCCGAAATTCAAGGCGTTATAATGTGCGAGCGGCAACCAGGAGTGAAATGCGGAGCTGGTGCCGGGCGCTCGCGGGGCTGGAATCTGCAGGGGGACATTTTGGCGGTGGTCTCGCTGCTCGTTCATTTTTTTAGTCTTATCAACCAAACAAGCAACGTGAGACAGGTTTTAGCAAAGTGGGGGGATGATATCTCGCTAATGCTTCTAACTAGCAAAAAAAGAAAATAAAAAGAAAATAAAAAGAAAGAAAAGAAAAGAATAACAGCACTGATGGTTATAAAGCAGCATGGAGATGATGATGAATGCAAGGCTGTAGATGAAAACTATACATGGCTGTAGAGTTCTGTAAAAATATGTTCTATTTCTGTTCTTGAGCCATTCTTCGGCTCTTTAAAAATACATTAACATTGAAATGGAATTTAAAAACGCCAAGCAACAAAGCTGGCAAAATATTTCCTTGAGACACAGACCTCTGGATTTGAAAAACAAAATTGCTCATAAATCACTGAGCACATTAACAGCCACAATATAGGTATTGAACATTATAAAATATCCTTTACTGTACCAAAAAACGTTAGCAACTGCTATGTTATTGTGATATGAAGTATTAAAGGCATTATATTACAGCCGAGACTGCAGTTATCAGTTCCATTTTAAAATCATTGCATAGTACTTAAAAAATCATTCATAGTGAAAGCTTTGTTCTGTGTTTCATCATACTTGTTTATGAAAACAAGAAACTTTTTTGAATTATATTTTATTATGAATCTGCTTTTAACGACCTATAATTTATACAACATTATTATATTTAATGGCATATTTGTTGCAGTAGAAGATATAGATCTTTATGTTTTGTTTTACAGAAGGAGGAAAAAACAGAGAAAATTATCTTGCTTATAGTCTCCTATATTCACAGTAGTCTGCGTAGCCTTTGAGCTGAACAGAAAGAAAGTACATCAAATTATTTATTTAAGAAATACACATGGTCGCACTTCTATGTATGCCTAATGCATATGCTTCGTTTCCAGAAGAACAACCATACAGTTATGGGCAGCATTTTAAAGGCGTCTGTCCTTTAAAGTGCTGCTATCTACTCTCAGAGAAACACCCTGACTCACTTATAAATTAAACTTGTGTGTTAGATTGTTCCTGTGATTTGAAACGTTCATCCCACAAGGACAATTTATTGCATTTTGTTAGGACTTCATTTTCTCTTTATTTTTCTATCCCGCAATAATAGATCGGCTTCATTACTTTTCAACTCTTAGCTATGCAATTCTAAAAATAAAACACGAGGAGTTATTCTGTAGATTGTATATGTATAAAAACTCGACCTTGTTTTGTGGGACTTTTCCAGATAGGAGCCTGATCCAAGCCATGTTAATGAGTCATTTCTATCTGCTGTAAAGGATTTGGACCTTAACGCTGGAGTCCTTACAAATTGGAAGCTGTGCTTTTGTAAGAACATGAATTTTATCATTTTGCAAAATCAGAAATAGTTACCCATGCAATAGTTTAGACTGTAGTTGGAGAATGTGGTTTGGTCTGATAATGATATCTTCTTCCATGTACTTTGGATTTATCACTGGCTTTGTGGCTAGCAAAACATGTGTCAGCTTATTTCGCACCATGTGTTAATAAAAGACTTGCTTTGGCATAATGTTTGTGTGTTAAAACACAATGAGTTTTTAACCCAGACTTTTATTTTATTTTTCTAAAATGGATGAAGTTAGTCATCTAAAAGCTCATTCCACATACTCATAATTAACAGTGTAGCTTTAACTCCTTTTACATTTATGAGCAGCTCTCTCTCTATTTATTAGGGATTGAGGAAGTCTAGGGATTTATAGGAATTCTGGAGTCAATGAAGGTTCAAGTGCTTTTTGCATCCTTTTCTCTCTCCCTTTCATGCATTTTTACTTCTTGCTGTTACTTTGTGTGCGCCGTTTCACAAAGCGCTCATTCTGGACGGGGAACAGGGTCCAGCTTAGACTAAACACCGTAAGGAAACAAGGACTGTGTTGTCATATGAGGTTTGCTCAACACTTAAAATCTGCCTTGGGTCTCCATGTCCTGCCATAATGCAAATGAGAGTGTTCTTGCTGGGAACATGTCATTCTCGTGAACGTTAAACACTGTCATGCAAGCCTCGTGGGAGCAAACTGCAGCAAGCCCTTCTCCTGATTTAAGAGCTATTACTGATGCTGCTATTATTACTTTACAGGGGTACAGCAGGGATTCTCAACCTTAATTCTCAACCTTTCCCTTATTCCTACATAGGAGGAAGCGAAATGGCAAGGCTCCTAGGTAGATACATTTGTCGGCCCAGTATGTCGGAATAATTGCAGAAAGGCTCCTGTTATGGAGTTTCTCCAGCATCAGGGGCCTCTCTCAGGTCAGTTTTCAGATTGAAAGTTTGAAAAATGTGACTTCTGTTTAAACATGCCTTGCCACAGGGCTGCAGAGAATCAGTAGCTGCCCTTGCACATCCCAAGCATAGGAGCAAACACGGTTTCAGAGCAGGGAAAGGCTTCTGGGTCTTGCCATAAGCATGAGGATCCTCCTTCCATGAGGATCAAGCTCATACGAAAGGAAACCCAGTGTATTCTGGATTCTACTTCATTTCTGCTCTTTTCTGTAGGTTTTATGCATGCATAGTGCAGAGGGCTTGGAAGTGGCCAGAGGTGTCAGGAATAGGACACAGCAGGTCATTCCCAATCACATTCGCAGAGTATGGAAACATCTCTGACTTCCCATCTACCTCCCACCCAAGAATGGGAATCTTTGCTGGCTTGGGGTTGCAGTTTGCAGCCTCTGTGCTTCATCAGTTGTAAATGGAGACCTTTTATTCTCCAAGTTTTCCTGTTCCAGAGAAAATTAGCCATAAAAAGGCATATCTTCCAATAGCTCTGCTGAGGGCATGCCAGCCCAAGTCTTCAGCATGCAACTGAAATGCATCCGATAGTCTTAGAGCCGTAGATATGTCCTTATCCTTCCCTTTATCCGCTACACTTGATCTCTCCACAGTCAGTAACTTGTTGTTCCTTCTGAAGGGGACAATGAAAAAAATGCCAAATATCTGATTTATTTGTGATTGGGAAGATGGTCTCTGAATGAGCTGAAACTTTCCCTCCTTTTCGGTAAAGGACCTGCCAAAATCCTATAGGGTCAGAAACTTTCCCCAGCACTAGCAATGCTATTGCAGCCCCCTGGGAAGGATAAGGCCCCTTGTTCTTGGGCATATTGCAGGGAAGGCAGCGCGTCCTGCAGCAAAGTCACTATCTGCAGCCGGAGACAGGACAGAGGATGTGGATGAACCTCACAAATGAGGTTGTGATTGGCTGGGGAGCAGATGGAAAATCAAATCAGCCAAAATTCAGCAAAGACGCAGCCTGCCCTTTCGTACTCGCAGTGTAGTCTTTTCCTTTTGACAGTCTGCTGAAAGGACCTCCATTGTGTGTTACTTAGCACATCTGTGGGTTTATTGCAAGCTGATGCTTTCTGTTTTACATCTCAGTGGCACAAGCAGAAGATGCAGAAGAACAGCTAATCCCACATCTCTGATTCCAGCCTGCATCCTGCTCAGATCCTGGAAGACGCTGATGTAGGAGAACCCTGCTTGGCCTGGCCCCATCCTGAGTGGTACCAACACCTGCTGGGTCTCCAGATGCTTTGGGAAAAGGGAGAGAAACTGGGGCTCATTTACAAAATGCAGCCCTTAAATCTCTGAGCTATGAATTGTATCGTATGGGTGCACTGCGGGGGAAGGGGTCTAACATAACACTGGCCAAACTGCTCATGTGTGCAAGTCCCCTTGTCCCAAGTTTATTATCCTTCAGCTTGCCTGCGGGAGAATAAGGCAAAAGGGAAGGGATACAGCTTGCTTGGGGAGGGCTAAAGCCTAAATTTCAGTTTCTCACTCTTGATAAAGGAGTGGAAGGGGGTGATGCATCAAGGAGATGTGTTTTCCAGCACAATTATCCCACCTGTGCTCACTTGCTGCTTCTTGGACTCCGGCAGGTGCTGCTGGACCAGGGCAGTGCAGAAGGGGATGCTGAGGAACCCCTGCCTCTTTAGCTGAGCAATATCAGACCCGATCACAGCAGGTTTCTGACCATAGGGTGTCCTTCTGCTAATGCTTCCCCTGCCCTTTACCTTACTTAGCCCCGTGCAACGGGCCATAATGAAATAATGTTCAGCATGGCAAGAACACCAAATAGCTCATGATGTGCCTCAAACTGTGAGAAAAGAGTATCCGATCCTCCCCAAACATGGACCTGCACGCTTCAAAGGGGGTATTATTTAGACAGTAATCAACATCGTGTTTTATTCCCATTCCTGGCCCAAAGTGCGTATTTGCTCAGCCATGCCCTCCACCCGCCCTGAAAATCTGCTGTTTTGGGTCCGCAGGATGCGAGCAGGCACGTGGGTCGGAGCCTGCAAGCAGCCAGCGCAGCCCGGCCCCGGCCCAACTTCAATGCACATCTCTCAGAGTGAATTTCTTCAGTTCTCAGATAGTGTGATAAATATTCAATAAAGAAACAGCGATTAAAAACAAATGTTGCTTGTATTTTTTTTTTTTTTAGGTCAGCATCTGTAGCTTCTCGTGCTGTTATTTATGAAACAGCTTTATTAACTTATTACAAAAGTGGGCATTTGTTATGCAGTAAATTTAAGTTTCATAGTCAATGGATGTTTTGTGGCCTGGGAAAAAGTAAACATCAACTGAAAAAGTCACTTATTCCTATTCTTGTTTTGGCCCAATGAGAATTAACATCAGATGTGTGAATGGTGAAATTCCTTGAAGGAAATGCATCTCCTTTGTTAGGGATTGTTAGCTAAAAACACCAGGGCCTTGGATGATGTAACAGCCAGACGTCTGCAGACTTTAAGAATAATGGTAGTTTATTTCCAGGAATAAGGGGAAATTTATTTCTATTCCTCTTTCCACATCACTCATCTTAGCAAGGATAAATGCTTTCCAAGGCACTTCAGCAGCCGTTAATGCTGTAGATCTGTATGGGTCACTCCACTCAACAGATAAAATGGAATCTAGCATCAACCCTAGAAAAAAAATAAAAAGAAGTCATAATCCGAGAATGGAGAAAGATTGAGGAGAACTGAGCTGATAGAGCTAAATTATTCAGCAACTAAAGATGAAGGATGTGATGCCAAAATATTTCAAGAAATGCAGAACTGCGTGATCATCATCACATCAGATAACAATGGAGGTAGATAAATGTCTGGTGATGTTTACAGGAGAGGATGGGAGGAAATCCTGATTTTGCATGTGCTCTGAATTTGCTGTAGCCATTGAGCAGAAAGATCTTGAAGTTATAACAGAGATTCCTACAAAATCAATTATCCTGTGTAGGAGTTGAAATCTGTAGCATTCAAAAAGTAAAGTGAATGTTAGAAATCATTAAGAAAAATAAGCAGAATATAAACAAAAAAAATAGTTATGCCATTTTACAAATCCTTGGGGCATCTTCACCTGAAATTTTCCCTCTTCTAAAGGAAATCATTAAACTGGCACAGACTCAGAAGAGCAGACCAAGGGTAATTAAAGATTTAGAAAGGCTCAGTGCAAAAATGATTAAATAGAGTAGATTTCTTCAGCCAGAAGAGGGATGATTGAGAGGGGATACGATGGAGGTCCCTGGTATTGGGGAGGATAGTAAGCAGATGTGCACTGTTTTTCCTTCTAACACAAAAGCTCGGAAGCATGAAACGGAGCTGGTAGCCAGTAGTTTGAGCCATCAAGCAGCGATGCTCCTTGACACCATGCTTAGTCATCTCGAGGAACTCCTTGCCACAGGATACTGCGAGTGCTAAAAGTTTACTGGATGCATTCATGAAAGAAAAACTCATCCGAGGTTTTAAAAAAACCCATCTGTGTTTTGTATTAAATACAAAGACGCCGCGTCTGGTTCAGAAAGCGCCTGAGCCAGAAACCACTGTAGGTTGGGCAAGTATTTTGGGGAAAGTATGCTTGTATAATTGACCTACATTTATACTCTTGCCTGGGCTCTAACTACTGGCCACCACTACAGATAGGACGTTATTTGGCAGGGACCTTCATTCTGACCTGCTGAGGCTGTTCCTATCTTCTTCATGCAAGCCTCGGCTTATAAATGATAAATAATTCCAGACAAATGCATTCCTTATGTTCTCTCTTAAATCTAATTATAATGTTAACTATTAAGGCAGGTGATGACAGGCCAGCAACACAAGTAGTGGCCTCAGGTCTTGGACTTCTCCTGTTCTAGTTCCAAATTGCTTTTGCACTGGGTTGATACAATGCAGAGCAGCTTACAGGTGCTGTAAGGACATGTCCGTCTGGGGGACATCAGCTCCCTCTGCCAGGCCTGAAACACCATAGCTGTGTCAGAGCAACCAGGAGATAAGCTAAATTAGCAAATGCACAGCAGGACACTGCTGTGGCTCATTTGGTCTCCAGCCTGGCTTTCGTTTTCCATCTGGACATCGCAGAGCACTGATTAGATCAGTCTGGTCAAGGAGAAGTGTCCAGATTTCTTCCTACTACCAAGCAGTTTTGATGTGCTGATATGGCAGCTGGCATTCAGAAAGGCTGAAGTTTTAGCAGGGAGCCAGTTTAGAAAACATTAGTTTTGGCCCTAAACTACCAGAAGATGTCCATAAAAGGGACTGACACTCTTGTGGCTAGCTACTCCAGCTTTAATTGCCTGCCAGGCAGTTTTAAATAGCTACATTAAGATCTGGACAAATATGTTTGTATTTTAGTGACGCATTTGATAGCCTCATAAAATTCTATTGAGTCAAACCGGCCTGGATATAAGCACTTCTCTGTGGTCTTTGCATTGGCTGAAATATCAGAAATGAAGATTAATGATAAATTTCAACATGTCAAGTTTGAGGAGCAGGGGGAAGTTCTCGTGGGAGAGCAACAGAAGTTAAGACTCGTTTTAGGTCTCCATTAATAAACTGGAAGAGGGAGCAAGGTAAATGCTCATTGATTTGCAAGTGGATGGGAAACACTTGTGAAAAACAAAGAAAATGAACTGCTGGCAAGTCCATGGTAACTCAAATTAAATCAACTCCAGCAGGAAGAGTCTAAGGGTATGCAGGGGTAACTACACATGATTGTCTATAGGGCAGAATATTTGACATCTTCTGCCCATATGATATGGGAGTGGAAAACATGTCTCATATGGGGACTCCATAAAGAGAGATGGAGCCTCATTGACCAGAACTGTAACAGTTTTCCTAAGTTTGGTGGTGGTAGTGCTCCAATTTTTCAAACACTCTTCTTTCCAGATAACCTCAGTAACAAGAAGATACCAAGAAAGTAGAGAGACCTCAGAGAAAAATTAATAAAAGAGAAAAAAGAAGTAACATAAATGCTGAAGAAACTGAGGGAATTATGAGCAAAGCTTAAAAGATTGAAATATGTACAAACTGCCCAAATTATGACTAAGAGAGGAAATGATAACTGTCTGCATATATATGAGGTCTCCAACCCACTAAGAAAGGAAAGGAATAGTTGGCTTAAAAAGAAATTCAGGAAAAAATGGATGAATTCAAACAAAGGAAAATGCTGAATGAATAACAGGAACTCTTCCTAATGGTAAACTTGATGAGAATTTGCAAGACATTTTGTATAAATTGGTCGGAACAAAACAGCAAGGAGATGTGAGAACATTGCTTGGATCCCAGTTATTAAAGATATTGGCTTCTAATGCTTCCTGTAGCAAGAACAATTGACAGCGAGCTCAATGGAAAGGAATTGGCTCTCTTTGTTTTCTAGTGCAGGAGACCAACGATCTCAGAAAGTTCTGCCAATGAGCTCGTTATTAAAAATGCAGTGAGTGCATCCAAAAAGCTCTCAGTCACAAACGAACATGGATTTTGAGAGCTTATAGCGGCGTTCTCTCTTCCTCCAAGGTTTCCAACCATTTCTCAGCAAACCGTGCCAGAACACACTGCTGAAGTGCTATAATTGGGGGAATACGAAGGGTGTGATAAAAGGGAGAAGCAGCTTGATTTGCACATTCAGCACAAATATCAGGTGGTTCAGGAGAAACAGTTCCATGTCCCGTTTTCTTAAAGTGGTTTTTGATCAGAAAAACTCCCTATTGGTGGAGCACTAATTCCTTTGCTAATCGTGGGCTGCAGGATATAAGATGACCTAATTGCAGTGTCCATGGGGAAGTTCTCTGCCAACAGGGCCTTTATGGCAAATTGAAGAGAGGTATTCCATGAAGCTGTTGTGCGGTGGTCTGATTCTGGGCACAAACAAGTAAAAGAAGCTTCTTAAGATGGAGACACCAACTAAATAAAGAAACTTTGAACTCTGGGTTGTGCAAATGAGATCCCAGAGCTCCTCCAGAGGCTGCTCTGTTTCCTCCTCGGCATCAGCAAGATCAAGATTTTACTCTCAGAGCCTGGAGTTCCTAAGTCACAGATTGTTTTCGTCTTGTATGACCTGATTTTCCAAATTACCTAAAGATGAAGGATTTCCATAGAAGCTTGAGTAGGGAAGGAGGAAGTCCTCAGTACCTCTGTCCATCACAACACAACTAAGCATTTGTGTCACTTCATTACCACCTTTTGGAGGCTGTGATTTTAAGCCAGCTCTTTATCGAACCCCTGGGCTGCTGCAAGCCAATCAAATACATATTGGTAGCTGGCGTAAGTTCAATAATATGGATTGTATCAAGACTCAAGATTTTCATATTTCAAAGAACGTTATGATTTCTAAAATCACAAACAGAAACGTATTTATGCACAGACCCATGCTGTGTGCTGCGTTTTCCACTTAGACTCATATTACAAAAATAAGCTGTAAACACTTTTGATGAAAGGATTGGACACTTCGTTTACACCCTGAGAATGCACTTTTGTTTTAATGCCCAATTTCACTTTGGTATTTAACCTTTCCCCTCCATTTTACATATATTCCATCATATAATTCCGTCTTGCTATTTATTTATGTTTGTGTAGAAAAAAAAGGAAATCGTATTTTTTTTAAAAAAAAAGGATAAGTAAATACATTTACAAAAGAAGTGTTCTCTCACCTTTTCGTTGATATGTGCTGCAAATCGGATTCTAATTATCTTGGAGCTCTTTGGGTTGGAGTCTTATGCAATTTCCATTGGCTTTGAATAAGCATCAGCTAAAAGCCAAATGGAAAATGTTTTACCTGTCAAGACCTTAATTAAAGTTTAATAAGGCCCTGTTTGCACAGTGCTTTAAAGATACAAAAATGTTTTGGAAGTCCAGGCATATTAAGGTCTGCATTGGCTACTTCAGTAGTTTTTGGCATTAGAAGTGGCCGATATGGAATCAGAAATTACTGTGTTGCATCGAGGGATTGATGTCTAATGCCTCTCCGGGGCTGCAATAGCAATGCACAAGAAACACAAGTTCTGGCAGCTCTAGAAAAGCAATGTTTTCATATATCTTTTTCATATTTTTTAAAGGCTAGGAATGCATCCTAGTTGGCCAAGGCTTTCCCACAAATTAAACCTTGCTTCAAAGTCACCCCAAGTTGCACGTGGGTGTAAGCACCGCATTTCCACTGGATGGCTCAAACCAGCCCAACCACCACGAAGTCTTCATCACTAGGTCCACTCCCTCAGACTCCTTGTGCAAAAGAGTCCTACATAGAGACATTTAAAATAGGACAAACAATAAATTGGTTGCATAGTTTGTGTCCTTCACTCTCTGAACAACCACGCAGAAGACCTTTTTTCAAAGACGTCTTGCACAGCAAAAGAGGCGAGTTGATGTTGGTCAAAAATAATGGCAAAAGTATTTCCTCACTCCAGGAAACCTAACTTTTCATGGATTTTATTGTTCTTTGTGAGTACTGTGGCAAAACAAAATGTTAAAATAGAGCTTTGAAGCAAGGAACTAAGCCAGCTTGATGGATATTTATGGTAGGATCTCCTCCCAGATTTGAGAAACAGGATGTTGAGAAGGAAAATATTAG
This sequence comes from Tinamus guttatus, assembly GCF_059628265.1. NCBI lineage: Eukaryota > Metazoa > Chordata > Aves > Tinamiformes > Tinamidae > Tinamus > Tinamus guttatus. The sequence continues at coordinate 2,503,440 of NW_028288857.1, forward strand.
AAGAAGGGTGATAGATGATGGGATTAGGAGCGATGGGTGTAGGGGTGGGTGCTTGGTCATGGGAGGCAGACAAGGAAGTGGCAGGTTATGAAAAGCTCAGAAAGGCAAAGCAAGGGCCTTGGGTCGGATACAATGGAGAAGAGGAATCCAATAAAGGAATTTTAAAAGTTGGGTGATATGTTCAAATCACACATTTTTTTTCAAGAACATTTGCAGAAAACAGACTATGATGGCCTTTTTTCATTGTGTTGCGGCCTAATTTCTAGAGAGAGCTTCTATAGATTTCTGATAATCATGTGAACTCTTCTGGCATTTTTCTGAACCACCAAATTCTTTTTTTCTTTTTTTTTTTTTTGATGTTAAGCCATCACTAATTGTAAATGAGCACTTTGGTTTCCATTTCTTCCAGACCTTTAAACTGCCCAGGCACGATTATACAGTAAAAAATGTCACAGAATTCGCATAGAGAGAGAATAATAGTGAAATCTGTTCCTCATTTTTTTTTATATTTCATATGGGATGCAAACCGTTTACTCCGTAGTAATTGCAGATGTTAGACTGAGACTGTAATAATGTAGCTGGCAATGGCTCTATTGCTTTACCACAAAAAGTTTCCCAGTAGCATTAAAAAGACAACAGAAACAATAGTTTCAACACATTCATATGTACTAGTATTCTGGAAGCACTCAAGCTACTGATTTATCATGTAAACTTTTGCTAGTGTATGTATGAACTCCAAATATTTTCTCATACTGTTGTTCAAGAGATGACAATCCCATATTCTCCTCAATCATGCAATCTTTTAAATTTGCAGACAAGTTTTGCCTTCCCATGGTTGAAAAAGCTCTTTATTTTTCGTCCAATATAGATCATAAAAGTGCACTCTTTTCTTTAATATTTATGCTTTTTAGCTTCTTTGGCCTTTTCTTTTCAGTTTCAATCTCATGTGCTGGATTACAATTTTGAGTTCTAATTTAAAATGTCCAACAGTCTGTGAAAGGGCCCCTGTCGCTTGCCTGGACATTGAGCTATCCTATGCAATGTGAATGCACATGGTGCAAAAAGCAAATACACCCCAAAATCGACCCTTCCAAGCCATGTGGATGCTCTTATCACACGTTTTCATGTGAAAGACAAGACTGGGTACATATCATTGTGCCTTCAAAGTACCACATTTTTGTCACAGATGTTTTGCATAAATAAATGGTGTCATACAGGCTGATTAAATCAATACATCTGTATCAACTTGCAGTTCCTGACAGCATGTTCCAGAGGATATCTTTTGCTCCAACTGTACCCTTTGAAATTTTAGATATAAACAAATAATAATAATAAAAAAACCTTGTTTTTCTCCCAGGTTAACGTTTCATCTTTATCTAATGATAATAGCAACTCCTCTGATTATAGCGGTGAAAAATAATACGCAGACAATGCGGATGAAAGTGTTTAATGCAAGGTTACTGTTTGAGCAAGTTATCCAGTCTGGTGGTACGGGAAACCACAGGAGCAGAGCTCAATGCGAGTGTCATCAGATCCCCAAGCTGGAATGTTCTTGTGCTACAATTTCGGTTTTCCAGTCATTCCTTTCTAATCCAACTCTCATACAGAGAAGCCTTTTTTTCTTTCCATCCATTGTTGCATATTTGTGTGTTTGGTACCGTAGTGTGAGATTAGGAAATTTCAGTTTGAAAAAGGGCCTGGGGGCTGTGGTTTTCAGTTGCATTCGCATTGCAAAGAGGTCATTCCTACATTGATAGCTGCTGAAAGTAATAAGATTCGTAGCACATCAGCAATAATATCACGTTGGGTATCTGCTTTGAGTTGTCTGGATATCTTTGGAGCCTCGATCCACCGTGCGAGTGTTAGTAATTGTGTTAACAGCGTGAGATCAGGGGAGGATCTGGAATTTTAGGGACTTTACGACTACCAGGGGAAAAACATGTCCCACAGTTGATGTTCACAGTTTTCCATCTAAATTAATAGCAAGTAAACAGATGAGTAATGTATGGTAACAATACCAACTTCTTGCCTGGAGGAAAAACTCCCACCAGGACTTGAATGTCTCTTTGGGCTCTAGAGCAGCTGCCCCGTTCAGCCTCCGTCCGAGGTGGATCCATCCCCGGCCTCGGAGCTGCTGTGCAGATGTAACCACATCTCGGTGCCATCCTCAGACACAGAAGGGACTCGCCAGACCTCAACACGAGCCGCGAGCCAGCTGAATTTTAAAATCAGACTGATCCTGATATGTAATTGGACTTGGACTGGCTTTGAGAAAAGCCCTAGCCCGAACCCTGCATCCCCAGTTACGTTGATGAGTATTAGAGGTAAGAATGAAAAAAAAATAAAACCAAGACATAATAGTGCGATGCATAAGCTGCCTTGAGAAAAGCAGGATTCATTTCACCTCTGGCACTGGTACATTTTGGTGTCGGATAGCTCCAAGGCCCTGTTTTACAAACTGAAATAAGTCTTCTTGGAATCGGATGAGGCAGATTAAATGTACTAATAGTCAGGATTACTTAACATTATCCTTCCATTGCTCTTGTTAGGTGTTACAGGGCCATCATTGCAGACAGCCTCTGAGCACTGTTCTTACAGAATTCATAGCAAATTAATGCTACAAATGAGCAAACAATTAAGGGAAAGAGTGAGGGAGAAAGTGTCTCTCCCTCTCACAAAAGAAATGATGTTTTATGAGTATTTGGAATATTTCTGTGTTCATTATCTGCATCTTGGCTTGGCTTATCTTCAGCCCCCAAGACTTACAGAAATGTATCTCTATATCACTGTGACCTTCCAAACACATCAGTCTGGCTAGGAAATCCAGAGAATTTCTGGCACTGAGGGTACTGACTCACTCATTGTTCCTGTTCATTGTCAGTTCAGGAATTTCCTCTGGTTTGGTTTGAAGGAAAAAATCCATCCAATGGAAGTTATTGGTATTTTGCTGTTGTTTGCCAGAAGTCTAAACCCCAAAATATTTTCTCTGCTCAAGAGCATCATGTTTCTGATTAATCAGGGTCAACTTTTCTTTTTTTTCTCCTGACCTCTAGTAGTGACCCCAATGTTCCTTTTAATTTGCTTGATCTATTTGCTACATTCCCTGTATGGTCTCTGGTGTGCTGAAGATCGGAAATAATTTTCAAACACCTTCGACTGTGTTTTGGTTCCAGTCAAACTGGTCTGAATCAAGAGTAACTGCAGGAATTGCCAGGCCAAACCTACAAGAGATCCAAACCACAGTTTATAACATTAGGGATTATGTCTTTCAAGGGGGAAAAGAAAGCTCTCACATAATTTCTATAGTATTTTCTTGGCCCTACTGATGCAGAACTCTTCCTGCTTCCCTTATCCACAGAGCACAGACCATGTTCCCTTTTTTGAAGGCACTTTTTCAGGTCTCCTTGGACCAGAAAAGACCAGGAGGGGCAGAAGGAGCTGTTGAATGGAGCACAGGCACGAGCCTCCAGGTGACCTCAGTGCACAGCGCCAAGGGGAGCATTCTGGGGAGAAAGCAAGAAAACCAAGCAGTGTTAGAAGTTGAAAGGCTACGAGGGAATGACTAACATCTTTCCTTCTTAAAGAGCATATTCCAGGCGGGATCTCGCCCTACCCCTGACTAATCGTGCCTTCTCCTCAGGATCTGTTCTGATAGATGCCTGTTGTTCCAGTCCAGTTGCATCTGGGAGGTATAAACTCCACTGGAGATGGGCTCGTGCTGTGAAGCTCGAGCGCGCTGGCTTGCTCTGAGTTTTCCGGGCTGTCTCCAGGACCCCAGGACTCAGATCCTGATCAGCAGGGTGTGGGCGAGCTCACTTTGACAGGGAGGGTTTCTGCAGAGGGAGGCCCAGATGATGAATTTGGACCTGAAAACATAGCCATAATATATTTACCCCGTAATATATATATAATGGCGTATGTGTGTGTGTTCGTGAAGGAATGCTGGAATGCATTCATGCAATAAGACATGATTTATGTCAGCTGCAGCATGGATCTAGCCTCCTTTTATCCTGTTTGAAGAACTGTCTGGGAATTTCATCGTAGCAGGAAAAGGCTGGGGTGAAAAGACACCCTCGCTTTAGGTGATCTGACTCTCACCCCACTCAGTAGCATCTGAGAGCAGGTGACCACAAGCACCATCCTGATGCCAGGACTTAAACTGTTTCCATTTCCCCATCAAGGCCAGCTCACATTATCCAGCGGAGATGAGCAAAATTTCCATTTGCCTTGGTGGGCTCATTAGTTATAGGTAAAAGTTTGTTCTCCACACTGGCTAAATCCCTTAAGGGTCCTTTGGGTCCATTCCTAGTCCCGTTAAAGTCAATGGAAGCCGGACTGGGCTCCAGAAGGTATTATTCTTAATTTAAACATTAATAGTTTAACTCTCTGTTGTTAATAATAATAACCCCTTGGAAAATTCAGGCTGAAATCCGTTTCCTTGCTGGATTTCTTCTCTCCCATCAGGCGTGCAGGCTGGTTTGTTATTGTTGGGTTGCTCCGAAGTGCTTTGGGCTGCACCCACGGGGTTGTTATTGTTGGGTCGCTCCTCGGCGCTCGGCCGCACACGCTCCCTCATTCCTTACCCAAGGGTTGCTCCAAGCTTCACTCCGGTTTATATCGCCCATGGGTTGTGCGTTGGGCTGCCCTCCTTGTTTTAGCATTATTATTATTGAGGGCTTTCGTGAAAGTCCCACCCTGTGACAAATTTAAGGCAATGTTTGGAGATTAATCCATTTTGTCTATTATTTTTAAAAAGAAAAAGGGATAATTAAGGCTTTAAGAATTAGGAAACCTGGTTCTTTTTAATATGGTTTGAAATACCATTTCCTTCCCTACTTCCCTTTCTTCCCACATCCTTCTTTTGAAACATAACTTTTTATAGGTATCCTATCTTCCATCTTAATGCTCCTGCTAGCTTCCCACCAGCCTTTCAGGAAAAACTTCTTTATGGAAGATTTCCTTTCAGGTTCAGTGCAAGAGCAAATACTCATGACCCTTGATCTTAATACTTACTTTCTTCTTTAATGTCTTCATTTCAGTTCAGTTCATATGTTCACGATCATCAGGACAAATGGAAAGAAAAAACACTGGAAAATATTAACTGAGCAAGAATCCTTCATTTTTGTCTTATATAAATGAGGATTTGTTGTTATCATTGTTACGGAACAGCCTAATATTGAATAGAAGCCGTGTTTTCCTTATTCTACAGTCAGTGCCACTGGTGATCTGGCAAGGCTAATTTGGTTATTGTTCTGTGAAAAACATGAAGATAAAGGCCTATCAGATAAATAAAACTTTTTTTTTTCACGGCAGTAACTACTTCCTTGTTAATAAAAATGAATTTAAATAAGGAAAGAGTGGAACTCTTAGCTAATTCATGCAGCATTACCTGCAAAGTAGATCATACCGTCTCTCTTCCACACACACATATCGGCAAACATGTGTGTGTGTGTTCAGTCCAATTAAATGAGTGTAAAAACCCCTATGTGAGCAGAAGACGCAAGCTTGAAAAGATCTCCTCATTGCTAAACCCAGCTTACCATCTCCAAATGGCAACAACCCTTGCTCCCTGCAGATGCTGCCTGGTTCCTCAAAATAAAAAACAGCAGTATCTTCTGATTTTCTTTTCTTACCCAAACATCATTTGCCCCGAGTCTTTATTTTCCTTTTGATAGAATTGCTTTTCAGAGAGAGGCTGGGGCTTGGGGCAGGCAAGGAGCCTTCGGCAGCCTCTGTGCCTGAATAAATGGAGCAAGGGGGCTCCGTGCCAAACTCTGCCCTCGAATAAACACTCCCGACACTCATTGACTTCTCTGCAAGCTGCCAGCACATATCTGAGGGCAGAGTTTGGCCTTACAGGCCTGTTGTTTTGGTTATTTTGCAATTCCACTGCAGAAATGGATATTTTCCTCCTCGAAGGCAGGCGTTTGCTGCCGCATCCCCGTTTGCTCCGTGGGTTTATCGGCAACAGCTTTTAACTGCTGGGTCGTGTTCAGATTCTCATGTTTTACAGCCGGGATATAGGATCTCGGATACGAACACCCGAGGATTTATTGGTCCCCCAAGGACGCAGGGCTTGGCTGGAAGGGCAGTTCAGAGAGCCAGGGGGAGTCAAAGGTTATCTTTTGTAAGGTCATAAGGGATTTGCTTGTCGCCCCCTCCCCTCCTCCTCAGATCCATCTGCTAAATCCATTAGAGAACTTTCCTTCACCCACTGGAACGGTTAGTGTCTTTTTAGCACCGAGATGGAGTTGCTGACCTCTGCGTTGCCAGTGCACCTTGAGGTTTTGGAGCCCACGGAGGGATTTTCAGCACTAAAGGGAAGGATGTGAGGAAAGATGGATGGGTGGGTTGCCCAAAGTGAAGCTTCGTGGTCTTCTGGCTTGTTCAAGGAAGGCCCTGCTTACTCGTCCATCGCTATCTCCTGAGATTTTTATTGGAGAAGAGGCTTCAGTCCTACAGGGCAAAGAGTAAATGGAGCTGGAAACAGGATTGAAAAATGAATGGTCATTCAGAGCCTGGATCTGGAGCCTAAGTGAGAAGACAACTTGATGCCTTTGGTCCAGCTCAGCAATGAGGAGGAAACCATGGCAGAGTTTGAGCACTTGATGACCTCTTGCATCTGTACTGAGCTTTCCACAGACAACCGATGGGATCTGCCAAAGCCTTGCTTCACCCTGTCTTACATAGATGTCTATGGCATGATTTTTAGGAGAATCAATGGATGAGCTGTGCTGCTTTCCTCATCTGCTGGGCTCTTCTCCTCCCCAGACCCTCCATCAACTTTCCTTGCACAGCAGTTTGTTTCCTGCTACTCACTTTGCTTTGCTACTTAAGCTCTGTTTGCTTCCCAACACTGGAGGGGCACTGCCACAAAATTAGCAATAAAATAATAATGATCCTGCAAGATGGAGCAAGGCTTTTCCCACCATATCAAAGAGAGTCTCGACAAGGTCATCTAAGGCCTCCGTTAATGTCCCGACCTCTCTTCTTCTATCTCCCGCCACATACATCAGTGATCTAATCACCTGCGAAACCCAAAGCTGGCTGCTGCGATGCGATTCCATTACAAAATTAGGATTTATTCGAACATGAGAAGCCTAGCAGGGTTTTTTTAATGATATACACGGCGCCATTCCTTTCTGTGAGCCTATTTGTTCCTTTTATACCCCGAAACTTTTTATCATTCTTGACACCCCTCCATCTGTTCCTCGCCATTCAGTAGCTGGGGGTCTTGTTTCACCAGGCAGCAAGGAAGAAATCACTTCATCTCAATAATGGGTTACAGTAATTAAGTCACTGTTTGAACAGTAACAGTTTGAACAGATTTTAATCTGCTTTTGGAGTAAAGTCTCCAGGATTCTTTTTTTTTTTCTATCCTGCTTAGAAATTGACACCCAAATACCCACAGTCATGGGTTATTGACTTTTAAATTTAATATATTTTCTCTTTTTATTTTAATAACAGAGTGATTCTGAATATTAGATTTTCTTCTTGCAAAAGAAAGGCAGGGGACAAATGTTCTCGAGCACTTACTATGCCCAGATCACCTGATAGCACGATCCAGAGAGGGGATTTTAATGTGTAGTATAAAGTGCAAAAAGAAGACAGGAAAAAACAAAACAAAAAAAACACCCTACTTCGTTTTCAGCTCAACACTGAGCCATTTGCAACCTTTTAGCTGAGCAAAACAGCCCCAAGATGCTATTGATTAATAGTAATTACAGTGATGCAGCAAACAGATCAGTGACATGCCCAACACCTTCTTGCCAGCACTTGTAATGATCTAGTTAAAAAGTTAAATTTTGTTTACGTTGCATGGAACCCATCAGGAAATTGGAAAATATTGTACATGCTTCTAGCTCTGCTAAACCCCGGCTTGCACTGGCAAAAGGCAGGAAAGAGCTTCTTCCATGTCTGTCCTTGCCTGATGATATCCAGATATGAGAAGAAAATCTTGTTTGTCCCAAAGCCAACGCGTTTTCCCAGCTCTATCAGTCTACCTAATAAAAGATATTACCCCTCTCATTAAGCCCTTGTCTGGCTAATTGTTGAATCCTGTCTTGCTTTAACATTTAATTTATCTTTTTAGGAAATTGTTGCTAAGAAGAAATGAGCAAATATTTTCGGTCTCAAGAAAGAGATGTGGCTAACAAAGAAATCCTGCTGAAGTAAATGAGTTCAGCCGCTTGCACATATTTTTTGTTTATGAGGGTCATTAGGTACAGTGTCAAATAAATCCCTGAAATTCAAGCATCAAGTTTGAGGATAATCACAGATTGTTTTACAAGCTGAGTTCAAAAAATACAGGTTGAATTAAGGCAGTTATTTCCCTTGGGTTGAAAAAGAGAAAACTGCATAGAATTTGGGGTAGAGTGCCTTTACTTGATTAAATCGGGGTTTTTCGAAGCCTGTTTCTAGCTGGGATTGATCCACTTTAAATGTCCTTTTCACTGAAGGCTTCAGCTGGGTGGGAGAGAAAAATAAGCCCAAGAAGGATAGGGAGGAAGAACAGTCAGATGCTGGTCCCCATGCATGTCTTCAGCCTCCAATCCTAGCTCTACCAAAGACCCAGCTCGTCTTTGTCCAGCAAAGGTGTTTTTATTAATTATATTCACATTTGTGCATGTCAGCCATGTAGCCATGAGATGGTAGGATTATAAGCAGTGTTTATGTGAAATGTGAGTGTAAATAGAGTTAAACAACTGCTAGGGCCTGAACGGAGCTGGCTCCACTGACACGGGATGAGCCAAATCCCCAGAAGTGTTCCCTTGACTTTGGAGGGAATATCCATAGCACACAGGCTCGCTCCACCTGACTGTGGATGTGAACGGGCTGCAGGCTCTGACACTGAGCAAAAACATGGAATTTTAAAAATAAAAGGGTAATATCGCAGTACTGCTGTGCCTAAAGGCTCAACTCTGCCTCTGCTTCTTCATAATGTGACTCTCCACTGGCTTTAAAACTCAGCTTAAAAAATTACTCTCTATTATGTCTTATTTAGACCCAGTGGCCCAGCCTTGCTGAGCAAGAAATCTGGAAGGCAAGGCCATTTAGAGAAGTTCAAATAACTAAACTGGCCGTGACCTGAACTAAAACTAATAGTTTGTGTTTGTGATGGCTACGAGAACGGCATCTGGCTTACATTTAAATAGAAGGCTATTCAATAAAGCCACTGCTTCTCGAAATTGCACAGAAGCAAAGATTAATTATTGCAACTAATGATGTTTCGGCCATTCATGCACCCAGGGAGGAAAGCCCCCCTGCCCCAGCCCCAAACAACAGCAACCAAATCTTGCGGAAAGCTGAACAAGGGAGAAAAGAAACCAGGCAATATTGTTGTTCCTGATATTCTGCCCAGGCATCCTAAACATGGAATTAAATATAATCTTTACCAGCAAACTCTTTTTGCTTGTTATCCTCCCAAAGGAGAACCCGGGGTTTCAAATGGTCTTTTAATAGCAACGCTCTGAGAATCCAGCCTCTATGTCTTCGAGCGTCTTCAGGAGATCATGTTTCACATTTCACTCATTCCTCAGTGTGTTGGCACAGCCTAACACTGGCTTCAGACATTTGGTATTTGAAACAGAAAATCTTGGTGTTTCATTCCTTGACTCACTTCTCCCTGTGTTTCTCCAGCATCATATAATATTGACAGCCCCTGCCTGTAAAGAAAGGCCAGGTTCTCTCGTTTATTCAGCTGCAGGCTTTAAAAATGTAGAATAGGGGTTTTGTTCGTTGGAGGGAGCAACTGCCAGTGAACTTTTTCCTTCTTTACATAAAAGTAGGATAGCACAATAAACAATGGTAAGAGAAGTTGGACCCAAGGTATGTATGCACATATACAATATTCAGATGGCCAGTTTTTTAGTGCCCCAGTTTCAGGGTGCAAATCTTTTCTCATTTGTGTGAGGGATTTATATCCCTTAACGATCTCAAAACTTGCTACATCTTACATCAAAATCCAGAGCAAAAGATCTGCCCTATGTATGGCTTGCATTTTGGTGGATCCCATGCTGATGCTCACTGATTATCACAGTTGTGGACTCAGGGCTTTCAAGAGCAAGACCATGCCTGTGTCTAGGGCAGAAGGGAAAACAGAAAGAGGAGAGACAGGAACAAGCACAGGAAAATTGCAGAGATTGAAATATGTTCTTGTTTGTGAGACTTTATTCTTAGACTAGGAGACATTGTGATTTTCTGGCCTTTCCTCTGCTGCATCAATTTTAAAAGGAAAACAGATACAGGACTAGCTCCCCTTCTCAAACCCTTCTCTTTCGCTGGAGCAACCGCAGAGACTGTTCACACAGGAAAGCAGTATTAGGTGAATGTCTGCATACCTCTATTTCTGATACAGCATTTCTTGCAGCAGTGCCTCAGCATCAAGAGGTTGACTCCTACTCTCTAATATGATGGCAATTAAAAATGCATCTCACTGCTTGTCTCTGGATATAGACTTGACATCAATGAATATCTATTGCTTTCCATCATGCAAGGCACAGTTGCATCTTCTCCAGTTCCTCTCGGATTAACCTCCCCATCCCAGCTGTTCCCGTCACCTCCAAGCAGGGAAGAGGAGGATCTAGTTGACCGAGTCACCCAAGAAGCCACCTGTTTTGGGCAGACCCCCGTAACCTCTGCCGTCCATCCCACCTGGCTTTGCTGGGTTGGTTGAGCCTGGGTGTTCAAGCAGCTGCAGCCCCGCGGTGTTGGGACACGCAACACAACCAGGTTGTGGAGCAGGACTCATGCCGATGGCAGTCACAGATTCCTGCTTTCCACTGGGCTTGCAGATCCTCCGCTTGCTCCAGACAGCAGGAAAACACCGCATGGAGGAAAGGCAAGGTGGTGCAGTGGGGTGTTATGAGAGATGGGCACGGAGGCAGCAAGAGTAGGAAATAAATCATTGCTCAGGTATGATGGGCACTTGAGTGAGTTGCTACAACAGAGCTGGAGAGCTTGGTTTGTGCAATGTCCTCATCGAATGGTGAACGAGGAGAGTAGGGAGCTCACTTGCATCATCTCCCTGGCATCATTGCACAGGATTAAAGCCATTTCTCTCCACTTGCAATCTTCCTTTGGAGGATTTCTGTATTCGTTTTGGCTGTACGCACAAATGCGATGCGAAAGGGAAAGCAAATTCTGTGTCGTTACTGTGCAGAACATAGGCTAGAGCTGCATTTCCATGCCAACTGTTTGCTTGTTCAGTCCTAATAGCTCCGGAGCTGTCATCAAGTGTAGCATTGTGTATATATATGTCCAAGCACTTCTTATGGAAGCGGATATGTGACCCAATAGGTTTTATTTAGCTCCTTCTCACTAAGAATCCTTCAGTTTTGCTGTATCTAAGAGCAATCGTAGGGGGTTCCCCCCTGCAGAAGGCCTGGGAGGGATGTACAAATAACAGCACATCATCTGTAGATGGTGATTTTGCCTAAGATGGAGGTAAAATCTTAACCCAGCAAAGAAATAGGACCTTGTTGTCTTCAAAGCAAGGCACATTTTCACTTTACATGCACTTAATATATGTCCTTAGCAGAATAAGGAGATGACTCATCCTTTAAAGTCTCTCCATACACAGCATGTTGCATTCACAGAAATAAATTCACTTTAAAGGGGTCTCCAAAAGTGACAGACCTTGTGGAAGTTTTTCAAGAGAACAATCGGCACTTGCAATTAAAGTGCTCTTTTCCCCAGAAATTTCCAATGGTCTCTTTCCATCCCTTTTACCAACTTTCTGTTAGAAGCCCTTATAAGCAAAATATGTCAATTTGGGACTGCAACCAAGGCCCAAGGTGGACAATTTTAGATAAAAACCTCATTTTTAAACTAGTATATTTGGAGAAAAAGAGAAGCCACAATTATTTTCAATGAAGTAAAAAATACTTTGAGCTAAACAATGTTCTTTAAAAGGGACAGTTAAAGATTTATTTGCCATTAGAACAATTATAATTATCCCAGTTTGTAAACATACCCATTTCATGTATTTATATTTATTCGAAACTCCTTTAATATTATCTTAAAGAGCAGATCGCACCTAGTTTAGATTTTGGGTTGCTCGTTTCCCTTCTTTTCCCTGGCAAAGTGGAATTTACCCTTGGTTCTTTGGGGAGATGGAAAAAAAATCCATGGACAACCGGTCACAACTAATTGCAGGAGTTTTTGCTGGGCTTTGCCTTGCGATCCGTCCCTGCTGCTTCCCAAGCCTGAGTCCTCAACATGGGAATAACCCCAAAATGTTAAGGGCATCCCAAAGCGAGGGGAAGGAGTAGCCAGCTCGCTGCAGCTTTCCGGGGCAGATACGGATCACATTTCCTCCTGTTTACATGCAAGAAGGTCGTGAAGATCTGCAGTTTCAAGGTCCATCTGGTTCTCGCATCAAATCAAACAGCATCGAGCGCCCAAGCACTGGGGCCGATGTTAAAATGTAGGAATGAGCGCGTGTTTATACAGGATTTGCATTAATGCTTCCTACGGTTTATTTTGAAAGCGAGGAAAGAACATCGCCGGGTAGGCAACTCAACCCAAGCAATGCCGGTTGAAAGCTGGGGCATGCTCCTTGGGATATTTTTCCCGGTGTTTTGAAGTGTCCACGGGAGGAGGGCCGGCGCGGGGGGGCAGAGGAAGGCTCGCTCCGCGCCCTGCTCCGCGCTCGCCGCTCATCTGGTTTGGATTAGGGCTCCTCTCTCACACTCCGTCGACTTGGGTGTTCCGCGCGCGGGCTGTTTTCGGCAGGAGCGGGAGGGGGGGGAATTCGGCTTTGCTTTTTTTCCCGGCAGGAAGCGACCCGCGCGGACCACATGTGCTCTGGTGTGGGAACGGCGGGGGGGACGCGGGAGCCCCACGGAGCGCACCGGGAGCGTGGGCGGAGAGGCGAGAGGCGCCGGGCGAGCGCGGGGATCCTCCGCGGCGCCTCCCCGGGATCCGCATTGGGGGCCCTCGGAAGCTGCGGCTTCGTTTCTCGGAAATTTCCTGCTAACCCCGGCCGACGTGCGCGGGAAATAGGCAGGAAAGGTTTAATGGGTCCTACCTAACTGGGAAATTAGCAGGTGCTGTCGTGGGCCGAGCGCGAGCCCGTGTCTGCGCGCACCAGCATCCTCCTCACAAGCACCCGACACAGCGGGAGCATCCCGGATCCCAAGGGTCTGCAACCCTCCTGGCATCCAATCTGCTCCCCTTGCATGGTGGGGGCAAGACAAGATTCCAGATACTTCAGGAAAAAAAAGCAATAATAACCATTATATCCAAAATGACCTTTCCTTTTTGGACTTTTCAGCCTCTGGCAGTCGGCAGGTATGGAGCTTCCTGCTCCACAGCCTGTATCTGGACCATCGCCTTTATTAGTCATCAATGGTTCTTTTTTAATCTCGTTTTAAATTAATTTTTACTTCTGGCCGCCATAAAATCCCATGTCAATGAGTTCTGCAAGTTAGTTTTGTGTCGTATGAAAAGTACTTATACTTGTTTTAAATCTCAGTGTTATCCGTGACTTTAATTCTATGCTAGTTTTTTTCAATAGAGAATAATTTATATGAAAATCAGCCTGTCTGCTCTAAGATGCCACTTTGATACAAAAATTATTTAAGTAATTGTACTCTTTCAATTATTATATTATTTCTGTTATTATAAATAGGATTATGCTGCAATAGCAGAAATCCTCTGCAATTGTTCATCCGTCAGCAAATAAATTATTAGGGAATGACCTTTTTTCAGCATTCACCATTGTTTAAGAGTTATAAGCCTGCAATTAAATTCTGATTGTTCAGAATAATTGTATCTCCAATGAAGGTAGAATTTGGTTAATTGAATTGCTCTTATTACCTCCAGAGCAATATTGTTTTAATATGCTCGGCCAACATAAAGCAAGCCTCCCCTTTGGAATTTGCTTTTATTAAGTTCAAGTCCAATCGGGCTCAAAAGATCTTTCTGCAAAACTTCGCTGTCCCCTAATAGTGCATGACTAATGTCTTGCACTTGGCTTTCCTATAAATTGCCCTCTTTACTGAGCAATTTCTGTGTCAATACTCAGACATCCTTATCAGCACTTGATGTTCATGTAAACCAAGTCTCGTTAATGACTACATGGACGCGGGAGGGGGCAAAAAGTAACATTATGCAGACCCTGAGACTCCTGCTCCATCAGGACTTTGAAGCCCAGCTGTTAATAGCAGCGTTGACTACTTACATAAAAATGTGCAGTAAACTGAACTGACATTGTCTGATTTCAAGTGTTTGGTCTAAACCATCACAAATGGCTCAGGCTCCTGCTCTTTTTTCATCTCTCTGTCCCAGGGCTGTCACTCAGGATGATTAACGTTGTTTTGCGATACGAAGGCTATTGTGCCAGGCTGGAAAAAAAAAAAATCAACGTTTTTACAGTTGGAAGCAAGAAGGATTTCGGACAAGTTCCCTTTTGCATGAAGAAGGGATCCCCAGCTGCTGTTTATTATCTCTCTGTTTATATCACACATGTGCATGCGGAGGACAAAGTAGTTCAATAAATTACTTCTATCGATTTGGCCATTACAGACTGCCAGGAACAAAAGCATTTGATGGCTTGTTGAATACCTCCGAATGTTCCTACTCTCATTTTTAACTCTCACCAAGTAGCTGATCTCATCTCATCTGCTTTACTACTCCATTTAGGGTCCAGAGCACTTTTCACATTGCATGCAGTAAACCGAAAGTGAGATAAATTACATCCTCGCTCTACTGTTAAAGTGGTTACCACATATAGGCAGGGCTTTACATACTGCACCGGGTCTCTGACGCTGGGGAGGTGAGTTCTGGTCCTGGAAATGCCTCTGGCTCCCATGAGATTTGACAAAGTCACAAAGTGACTTTAATACTCAATAATCTGTGTAAAGAAATAGCAAAATCTAAGCATCTTTAACCCCCCCCTCCCCAAAAGAAGTAAATAGCCACCCCCCTCCCTGCCCCAATCCTTCAGTGGGGCTGTTATCATTGAATAAATCCAGGCCTGACTGCCCGTGAGCTGGCACACAAACGTTTTCTTCAGCAATGTAAGTGGCATAGAAATATGAGCGAAATTATATACATATATATTAAAAAAAAGAAAAGATCTCTTTTGAGTTCTCTTTTTGACCTGGATGATTCCAGAGGTCCCTTTGCAGCACATCGCCCCTGACAGCTTCATAAACAAGGGAGGTTTGGAAGGGAACTCCTCTGGCCAGCTTTGCCACCACAGGAGATGCTCTGCAGTCTCGTGTGTGCAAGGTCAAGGTGCCGGGTACCACCAGCTACCTCGTGGTACCTCCATGGAGACCCTTTCAGCTAAGAGCCGCATCCCGAGCCTCCGTGGATTGAGGCAGGGAGATGGGCTTCTGCTCCATGAGGAGCTCCATGAGGCTTCATGTCCTCTCCGGTTGTGGACAACAGGATGGGCAGCTTTGCTGCTTTCCTTCCACCCCGCAGCAGCTTCTCCTGAGCTGCAGGGCAGAAGATGCTGATGATATGCATGGCATCTCCAGCTCCAGGTTTAGCTCCTGAGCCCTGCAGCACCCAAGCACTTGCACTTTTTCCTTTTTCTTGCTCAGTTCCCCAGTGGGAGAGTTCCCCGGTCAGCTCATTGCCAAGCATCACCTCAGTCCCCCTTGCACTGTGTCAAGCATTAAAAAGCATTTCATAGAATCATAGAATCACAGAATGCTTAGGGTTGGAAGGGACCTCTAGAGATCATCTAGTCCAACCCCCCTGCATACGCAGGGACACCTAGAGCACGTGGCACAGGACTGCGTCCAAACGGGGTTTGAAGATCTCCAGAGAAGATTTAATCATGTGCACAGTGCCAGGCCTTATTGCTCACGGCTAAGGCCAGATTGAGAGCCTAACTTTTAGCAAAGTCAAAAAGAGATGACACTTACAGGCGAGGAGGCAGGGTACTGATCCCGGGATGATATGCAATCCCTGCAGGAAAGAGGAGGAGTTCAATCTGGGGAGCTTCCCTTCTCATTTTTGCAGCGCTTTGGGGCCGAGCTGTGTGAAGTCTGCTGGACACGCTGGACTTAATTCAAGATCTGGGATCAGTTACCGCAGATCGGCATCCAAACCCTACATCTTATCCCACAGCGAGCCCATGCAGACAGCAGGCGAGATATTAGTGCTAACACCCGGCGTCCCCTCCCAGCACACAGCCGGCGAGCCCTCCTGTTGGGCTTTCAGAAGCAGAGGGTGCCAAGTCCAGGGTGTATTTGTAAATACACTTTAAAAACAAACAAATGAAAGCCCTTCAGGAAATTAAAGTTTGCCTCGTCGCTGCGGAGCGCGGCTCAGCTTCAACGGGCTCTGTGCTCTTTGCAAACGCTCCCGCTTGCTGCTGAGTGCGCAGGGACGAACGCTCCCGCAGGCACCCTAAGGAGATGCTCAGTCCGATTCCAGCTCCAAACCTCATCTAAAGCACCACTTTCATGTCCCAATAAATAGCCATGAGATCAACATTGAAGTAGGAGCGCAGAGTCCCAGCCGCTGTGCCTAAAAACGCTGCACGAAGGTAGTTGGCCATCACCATAGGAGGCAGAGTCTGCATTTCCATAAGATGATATTTACTTGAACATGACCTTCCAAATGCTGGAAAAGGCAGCAGTTAATCTTTAGGTCATTCTAAAATATTTGGACTTTTTTTTTTTTTTGCATATGTTTGGATTCAAGCAGAGGTCGCAGCACAATGAAGACGGTAGTTATCTCGAGAGCATCAGGAAGGGAAGCAATAAGGATGAGAAATTTCCCACAGACAACTTGTGCTGGCGCGGTTCTCCAGCCCAGGTTTCTTCACTTAAGGAATGCGAATAGCTCTAAGCCTCAGGAACCAGATGAACTCGGGGAGGATCCTCTGACTGAAACCCCACATTTTTTTAGATTCGCTGGTGACCGCTGTTACCCTGAAGTTGCACCAAGTCTGAAGTTACACAGTAGTTGTAGTCAGTCAAATAAAGACACTGACTTTCTTGATTCTTTCTTGGCTAGGAGCAACCTCTTGTACATTCCTACCTTTCACCCCTTCTTCATTAAGTGGAAAATCCGAAGTTTCCTTTAATCAGGTTTGAGCTTGGCCTGATGTGATGTTTACTGACTGAGACAGTGGTTTTCAAACGACGTCAGGAACATCTGGCCTCGTGGCTTGGCAGAGAGCCCAGCAAATTGCCAATCCAAAGGCCCAAGTTCACAAGCAGCTTTGGGGCTTTCATCCTGTAACGAGAAAGCCCCGAGGGCACTGGAGGTGGTACAGCTCCTCCCTGCTTAATCATGCTGCTTTACTACCTGTGTCCTCCACGGCTGGTCTCTGCAGAGTGCGAGTGTCCCAGGTTAAGGCCCTGCGATGTCCATGCAGACCATGCCACCTCTGGGCTTGTCTCCATGTTCCTCCCACCAGCTTCCAGTCTGGAGGATGGAGGAGCCAGGGCCTAGATGGGATAAAATGAAGACCATGCAGCAGATGCTCCTCCAAGCAGGCAGGATACAAGACACATCCATCTATTGCCTGGTAGGTCCATCCCTACCCTGCTTTTCATATCTCCATCTACCATCCTGCCTTTGTGGACTGCTGCTTCCTAAGGCACCTGAGAAGTTTGTACCAAGTGAAGAGCTGAACTCAGGTCTCCAGCCTCTCAGTGGGACATCCTGACCAGAAGACCAGGCTGGCATTTTGTCAGCAAAGGATGCCTGGAAAGCATAGCAGCAGCAGCAGATGTTCTGCACACAGAAAGCGTTTGCATCAAGTGCAGTTTGCAACTGCCCACCCATTGCAAAAGCTAATTCTGGAATGCTTTACTTGCACGAGGGTTTTCTGCTCCAACCAGCAGACCCATCAACTTTAGCAAATGGAGAAGACCTCCAATGCAACCGTATAGTGTCTCTTACTGTGAGGACTGCTGCTAAACCGAGAGCGAGTGCTCTTTCTGTGTCTATATATATGTACATGTATATCATTGTAACATACCTTGTGCACTTGTTTACACAGCAGTGGAAATTTCTGAAGATAAAAGATTGTGCAGCTTTTCACTGCTTTTAAAATAAACGTGGTCAAATTAAAAAGTGTGTATGTTAAAAAAAAAAAAAAAAAAAAGACCTTTTGGGATTAGCACCAGTTGTTCTGAAATGCTGAGTGAGGTGAGACAGAAAAGCAGCCAAGGGGGAAAAAAAAAGAAGTTTCCAAAAGTGAAGCGACCAGTGGCCAAGAGAACAGCGCGTCTCCGTCCTGACCTCCCGCGAGCTCCGGACTCTGCTGGCACCGTCCGCGCTCCTCTGCTGAGAAATGCGGAGCTTACAGAGAAAAGTCATCTTTGTTTCATGAGATATTTATATTAGAGAAGGGAAGGTCTTTTGTATATTGTCACTGACCTCCAGGCAGGGGGAGAAATTGTAATCAGGTTTCACGATCACAATTTTTACAGCTGCACATAATAATTCGATGCAGGTATTTGATTCATGCATCGAAGCTGAAAGCTCGTCTAGAACTAACAATTTTTACGTTTTCCCACAGACTGTTTTGCAGAGACACCCTGACCCTTCGAACAGCAGATTATTGATCTACATGCAAGGAACCTTGGACTGCTAGGAATAAGAAAGGGAAAAAGAATAAATAAGTTAAATAGAAATGTGTGTGCCCAGCACTCATTTGTGTCTGATGTTTTTTTTTTTTTCCTCTCAAACACTAGCAAATAAAAAGGAAGAGCTAATAGGAGTTTGGCTCCCTCTCCTCTTCCTGAAACAGAGTGGGGTCTACAGAATTTCCTGCTCCTGTGCAGCTATCTCAGAAAGGCTTAAAAACACAGACGAGTCCAAGAAAAATCAAAGGACGATTGCTGAAAAAGGATACAGAATTTCCAAGATCCGAGGGTGGGAGGCACCTTGGTGTGGCTGATTCCATGGGGCTGGAAAAAGGAAGCAGGTTCAGGCTCTGTGTCCTGCCTTACACGGCAATAAAATTCCAGCCTTAAAGACTGCAGTCGGGAGATCCATCCCTCCAATGCTACGGAACCTGGAAATACTCCAGAACTGGAGATGAGTGGGATATAGAGAGGGTTGGCAGCCCAGGGAGAGGAACAGAAGAGCCCACAACCTCTAAGCAAGCAGTTTGCCATTTGTGTCACTGTCTTTCAGCATTTTAAGCCTCATGGATAATCTGGAATGCACTCCTGCTTTGGAGACGGATAGCTGTGAGGAAGTAGGTTGGGAGAAAGGAATAATAAATACCTGAAGTGGAACAAAAATCTTCCCTGTAGGCAGATGACCTGGGATTCTTTTCTCAAGGTACACAAATGTCCCCACTTTTTACTGTGCTGGATGCACTATTAACTTTTTTATTACAGTTTTCCTGTGCTGTCTGGTAGAAGATTGGAGCTGAATGCTAAGGCCTGGGGAAGTCGAGAGCGCTCTGAATTTTCTGGGCAAATAGGAGAGGCTAACGGGTCGGCTCACGGCAGGAAAGGCAGCATCAGCTGGCTGAGCAGAAGGGGTTGCAGAGGTTTCTCTGTTACCCACAGGTTGCTTTTTTGCAATTTGGGGACCACTCAGTGGTCATCCCACCTCATTCCCAGGGCTGTTGCATCCTGGTGCAGACAGGAGCTGTGAAACAGTTGGAAATGAACCCATGTAATGAATTTCAAGCTTCTTTTTGCACTCTTCATCTCGCGGACCTGGTGAGCATCATAGACACTGTGATTGCCACCATCTAGGAGGACAGATTTTATCTTGGGTGAATTGTCTAGTGACAGAAGCCTAGTTGCAGGTTCCTGATTTGGAGTTATGTGCTATAGTGTAGTCTTGGGAGTGCTGTCCAGCAGCTTTTTCCTGTTGCCAGGGCTTTCACAGAGCTGTTTATCCAACAAAAACAGAGCATGGCAGCCTCTCTCCCAGTTCTACCTACCCTCGATCAGGGTAAGGTCCTCTCCACCAACCCAAGAGCACCATACACTGTGAGAAATGGGGAAGATATATTTGCTCTTCATTTTTTTATCATGCAAAGTTTGCATCAAAACCATAGGTGGAAGAAGGACAATCCCACCAGGCAATGCTATGCAACTATTTAGGACAAAAAAATGGAGAAAAATAGCAGAGCCAAAATACACTCCATACGGTTGACATAGGAGGCTGAAATAAGATAGGCAGCTTGTAATTACTTACATTGGAATTTGGCCAGCACATTGAGGTTAACATCACAACTTCACAAGGACTTCAGAAGCAGCTGAGGATCTTTCTGAGCTGAGGAGACATGCAGGGAACTTCCCTGAAGCCTCCTGGCTCTGGACATCACGCGCAATGCATGCAAGTTCTCACCCGGGCCACAGCCAGGGTGGAACGCGATGGGTAGGAGCAAGATCTGATACGTCTTCATTGACATGCTGGAACCAAATAAACAAGCAGAGAGGCTGTTCCTCCTCAGCCTAGGGCTGTTTGTCTTCTGCCCCAGAGCTGTCATTCCCAACAGCATGGATCTGCGCGGGTAGTCCACCTTTGGAGAAGATAAAGCTTAAGAGCAACAAAGACACACACAGCTGCAGCCCACAAGCGTCCCAGCCCACCACGAGCACAAGGAAAAGCTTGAAGAAACCCCACACAGCTGAGTGGTGACCAAGATTTTGCTGGAAAAATAAAAGAAAGAAACAAAGAGTTGGTTTCAATAAACATAGGGGACATCACTGGGCTCGTGCAATGCGCAACACGCGCTGCGAGCACCAGCTGCTGGGTATCATTCCACCAAGGCAAATGCCTTTTATTATGCTCTTAATTTGACCCTAACCAGACTCACAGGCAATAATTTTTGCACGGTGCTCTACAGAAAGACCACACCTCAAGTTTATCTTGGAACTCAAATACTTTAAGAGCAATCCTGCTCCTTTAGGAACTACTTTTTTTTTTCCTTTCTTTCTTTCTTATTTTTTTTTTCTACTAAGAAGTCAGGTGTTTGAGTCATGGACTAAGAATCCAATGGGACACCTTGTTACTCTAATTAAAGCAGGCTGCAGGTTCATTAAAGAAACCCACAAAGTGCTGAGAAAAAAAAAAGCAAAGATGGCCTATTGACCATGACATGAGAAAAAGGACATTTCTTTTACCCATCAGAGCTCACGAAGAGCAGGTGAGAGGAAAGACGCCTCTTGTGAAAGATCTTTTGCACATGTTAATAGATCTATAGATGAGCTCTGTACCAGTCAAAATAGGAAATACCACCCATTAAAGCTGGAGGTTGGAATGACTGAAAAGCTTTGTGAATCTGCGCCGTGGAGTGCTAAGTAGAATGGAAAAAACATCAATCCTGAAGCTGGTCTTTGGAGATTTCTGGGAAAATTGGCCTACCTGCTAATTTTTGCATAAGTTTTGATGTGACTGGTCTTAACCCTGGCAAGAACTCTAATCTACTCACTTAATCTGGCTGCAAAACAATGCTGTACTGCAAAGAGCAGAGATGCTGTTTAGGTCATTTAGCTTCACTTTTTCTTTCCCAGGTTGCAAACTCAGCCAGCCCTTTCTGTTCACTTGAATAGCTTCTTCTTCAAAGGGACTGCAGAAAAGTCTTATTTCTTCCCCCAAGTGACAGATTTTTAAGCAATCTCAAAGATATCTTGTCCAACAGAATTACCCTCCACAAATCTGACTCTGACATAGCGACGGTAAAGTGTGATTTTTAACCTCAAGCACTAAAGCATGTCAGGAAAGTTGTAGTTGTGGCGGAAAGACCTTGAGGTGGCTAAAATTTATGGAGAAGAGATGTTAAAAGTTTTAAATTCCAGATGTTCGAAGCTCCAGCCATTTGGTGAACAATTGTGGAAATTTGGACTGCCTCTCCAGAGCTGATTTCAGGCTCTGAAATCTATTCAGAAAGCAATCTAGATTTTTAATTGTCTGTTTGTTTTTTTTTTATTTTGTCTTATTTAGATAGTTTGTTCACATCCTGGGGCATAAGAAATTAGCTGCTCTTTAAAATCACTGGAGAAGACAGATAATAGCACAATTTCAGAGTAGCATCCACGCATTATTACCAAAGAATCTTGTACAAAATGTCACTTGACTTTTTTAAATTTGGGGGAGAACCTGTTGAGTGATTGTTTTTGGAGATAAATAAATTAGTGGAGAAATGGAAATGCTAAAGGCAGGAGGGTTCCCCAAGGCATCTCTTGGCTCCATCCTCAGGACACGTTAACACCAGGAGCCCCCAGAGCCTCAGCCTCTGCCCTAAGCCCTGATGCAACACTCATACCAAGAAGGGCCATAAATTTAAAGAATGACCTTGAGGAATGATCCCAAATGGTGTGTGGGCTGAGGAGAAATTCTGCCCCATGGATTTCAGGGGAAATGGAAGCATCTGCTTTCCACAGAGGTCTTTTGCTGGATTTTGAGGCACATTCTTTAGCTTTCAGATGGGTATTTGGGGCTGGGACAGATTCCGTCTTCAGTGGCAGTGTTTTCCCCCCAAAAAAGACCAAAGAAAAAGAAGAAAAAAAAGGAATAGTTGTTCTTGAAATTTCCCCAGAAGAGTTTCCTCCTCCCATTAGCTTTCATTCAAAAAATATTTTTCAAAATAAAATATTCAAAGCAAAATATTTTCCATCCTTTTTAAGCCTAGGCTCCCTGACCTTTTTGGAGAGATTTACATGGTTTCTTGCCTTGCACCCTTGAGGTGAAACTGTGAGACCTGTTGATCAGTTTGTGACTTCCTTATCTCCGGTGAAGCTTCTGTATATGCAAGATATATAATAGTCAACAACATTTGGCTAAAAAAAAGTATAAGTTGGTTAACATTTATTATCCTAAAAGTACCATTGAATTATCATTATTATTTATATTTCAGTGTCCCTCTATTCATTTTCATGTGCTTTTCCTTGGGACATGAAGCCACATGAAAGATGGGATGGCTGCTGCTCAAAGACCTTGTTCCCCAAGGACCCATAACCAAATGCACTTTGCATGGTCGTGTCACTAGCAGATGCTTTCAGCAAGTCATGAGTGAAGGTCTGAAGGCCTGTGAAGTACGTTGAAGATTTTTGAAAAGTGACATAAGAAACCAAGTTCCTACATGTCATCTAACAATGTGCTTATGGGAGGTTTGCATAGGGATCTACGTTCTTTATGGAAAATCATAGGGATTCCCAAATGGTAAAACTTTGGAAGCCATGCCACCCACATGCAGGGCTGAGCATTGAGGACTTACAGATGGCATCAAGGGCTCCCAGTATAAAGAAATTCATTAGTGGCAAACAGAGCCCAAATTAAAATCATGTCACTGGTCTAAAAAGTCAAGCATTTGAAAATGATGAAATGGAGAAGAGCAGGGCAGCCCAGCCAATTAATGTGGGCACCTTCGAGAGGTGGCTGGTAATGACAAGTGACAGCAACTCACGCCCATGGTGTTTGTGACATCTGATAGTGCATCTCTAGAGGGCTGAGGATGGGAAGCCAACCTAAGCTTTGAACCCTGATTAAAAAAAGAAAATAAAAACAAAGAGATAAAAGAAGTGTTTTTTAAAAAATATGTTTACACACACACACAGAGTTGCTTTTTTTGGCTGCTAAGGAAAACAGGATATGTAGGTGGGGCTGGATCTGTCAGTAATAAATCCACGTACAGTAGCCCTTCAGCCCAGGATTTCATGCTTTGCAACCAGGTAGTCTGGCACAACTATGAGTCGAACATGGTTTTAAATAAACTTTGTTCTTGATGCTTCTCCACAAAAGGTCCACACAGCACTTAGGTAGCCAAAACATTACTCCTTCCACAGCAACTAATTAGTAATAGTTAGATGAGATGTAGGTTTTACCTTTCCTCACTCACACAAGCATGAAACCAAACTAGTTCTGTTGAGAAGTGGAGAAAGATTTCCTTAAAGATGGCCTTTCAGCAAAGTTTTGAGTTTCTTTTAAAGGAGAGCTTGGTTCCAATTTTAAAGATTTGTAGTTTAACATAAGGGCCCACATTGCAATATTTGCCTGAGATACTGCCCCAGAGGAGCCCAACTTCTTCTCCGTGACTTAAATCCCTTCCAATCATCTTGCCCATTTTGGACAAGCTTCCTTTGACCAACACAAGCAAGTAATCCCGACGTTACAACTAACCTGCTGTGTCCAGTTCTCAGAGGATGCAGATCTATCCCTAGTGATGAACTGCTGTGTCTGCTTCCAACCTTGATACACTTGTGAAGCCCCAGGTAAATGCAATTAGTCCCTGCACGTTGCAGGACAGTAGCATTTGCCCTGGTTCGTATGTCCTCAATAAGCCACTGTCCCCACTTTTTTATTTACCAGCTTCTTTGTCGAGGAGCACAGCATCAAACTAGCCCAGGAGCTGACTAAGTGCTAGGGAGTTAGATTTATTCAATGTCCAGCAGATGACGGATATTTCCGCCTTGGGTGGATTATTTATTTGTTCAGCACTGTTGGCATGCAGAGGTTCCTGACTGCTACAGGTAATTTTTAAAAACTCGGTTTGCGAGAATATGAAAGGAGGCAGCGAGGCTTGGTGAACACGCACGGCTGGGAGCAAAAGGTCTCGCTCTGCTCTTTTAAATGCTCGTTGTATCTCCGGCCGAGGACCTTGAATGAAATCATTTATATTAGCTGCAATATCTGGCTGTCTCCACCGATCTCCATAATCAAACGCAAGAGATTTGGAGGGGAGAAGGAGCCGGGGTGGGAAAAGAGCCTAGAATTAAAACCTTGTTCTAATCCTGCTTTGATGCTTTTGCCAGGACAGGTTGGACTAGTCAAAAGCCCCAAACATTTTAGCTAGGTTTTTCTTTTTTTTTCCTCTTCTTTCTTTCTTTTTTTTTTTTTTTTAATTCTGTCAGTGGCTGCGGAGCAGCAAAGTGGTTATTAGCCTTATAAGGTACCAAGGTAAATATTCCAGATCCCCGGTGATTTTCAGTCTCTCCCGGCTCGGTTTATTTGTTCTTGTCAGTGGACAGTGAAGTTTTGTTTGTGGAAACCAGTCGGGGCAGAGAGTGACAGCGGCAGCGGCCGTGATTTATTCCCTGCGAGCCGCTGCTTCCCTCCCGTCCTCGGCCCGGGGACACGGAGCCCCACGGGTCACCCCAGGCACTGCCCGACGGCGCCGGTGGGTTTTTACCACCGTCTCCAGGCCTGGCTGGTGCACGGGAGGGTTTGGGATGTCTCGGTCCCTTCTGGAGCGGGTTCTGCTCCCGGGGATGCTCAGATGCTCCCTCGGGCTCGGATGCTCCCTCGGGCCATTGCAGCTGAGCAACTCGCTCAAGCGGCCCCCAAAAGCAGCTGCAAAGTGCTGCGATGGCGTTGCACAAAACTCCACATTTCTTCAGCCCCAAGGGTTGCTCCAAGTCTCCTCGTGGTGTTTTGGAGAGGAATCAATGTTCAAAGCAGAGAGAGCGTCTTTGCAAAAGAAAGAAAAAAAAATCAGCAGCTTTTCTTTGCATAACCATTTCTTTAGAACATAGAAGAGGGGGCGATAGGAATAGAGTTAAGGAAATCAGTTTGTTTAGCTTATTAAAAAAGATGAAGCAGAGACTTGTTTTTAGCACAGAAGTATTTTCATTGAGGGAAAACAGCAGATATTAAAGGTCTCTTTAATGTGGTAATAGGGAGAGGACAGTTCAGTTCCAACTGCTGAAAGAGAGAGCCAGACAAATCCAACCCGGAAATGAAGCATTTTGTTTAATTCCATCCCTCTTTTTTCATATATTTTTAAGCAGGAACAAGGTTGAAGCACAATTATGTGGAAGATAAAGCTGAGCGAGGAGCCACATCCACGGGACTGGGGCCTGGAGCCCGTCTCAGCCAGCGGCACCATCCCATCAATGTCTGTAGGTGTCCTGCAGAAGTCCAGGAGAAAAACCCTCCTTAAGAGCGGCCTCATGCTTGAAACATCAAACTGGTGCCTGGCAGGCCCATCCTCTCATTGTAGGATGGGGCAGCAAGAGACTTTGCTGTGTTTTTAATTCAGTGCTACAGGCTGGACGGTGGCATGGGAGGAGGAAGAGGGCAGCGCACGGAGAGGAGCCTGGGTGGGAATGCATGTGCCAGCATGGTGGAAATGCAGGGGCCAGCACGGATCTGGCTGTAGCTCGACAAACAAACGTGCAAAATCCTGGTGGGAGCAGTTGGAAGAAACCTCAATAAAAGTGTGGGGCGAAGCATGCACCAAAAACCGTCTCTGCGCAGCTGTGATGTCGTTATCCAGATTTTCTGCCATTCAAAGACGTGGTGCTGACCCTGCTTAGGGCACAAATCATCCTATCGTAATGCTGATATAATTCTGTGCAGAAGTGCTCATTAACCAACCTGCCTTCCCCCAGGTGAGCACAGCAAGATGCCTCAGTCTTGCTGGCTGAAATAGGAAAAAGGAAGGATATGAAGGAACTGGGCTCTTCTTCCTTCATGTTTCCTTCATACCCTTCAGCAAATGTGTTGTTCAGTTCGTGCTCTTCTGCATTTTGACCCTATTCTTTTTGTGTATTTATATGTTTTCTCAATGTGCACAGCAAACAAATAATACAGAAAAAAGCTTAATGTTCAAAGCTTTGTCAACCAAAAATCACAGATGAATTATCTTTAACAGCATGTTCTGGAGATTGAAATCTATACTTTACTCTGACATTTTAAGTGTACATCTCTTGAGCTGCTGCCATCTTTCTGGAGTGATTAGGTGACTCCAAAAAGGCAAATATTTTTTCATACACTTCCCCTGAATTGGAGGCTGTGCTGCTGAAAAGACCTCAATAATCCTGGCTGTATTTATTTCCTAAAACCTCACTTATCACTGTCAAAATGTTATCAGCCATCCCCAGCTTTCTCTCCAGCCAGGAATCTAATTCCAATTATTAAAAAAAAAAAAAGAACGCTCTGAAAATGAATCTTCTGCAGCACTCTCTATTTTTCACATCAGACTTAATCAATTATTCAAAGGAATGTATTTTCCATGTGGGACCCGACCTGCAGGGGCATTGGAAGTGGCTGCAGCACCGATGGGTCGTGCTGAGCGTTGGGAAACGCGGGCGCGGGAAGCGCGTTCTCCACCAAGGATGTCCTAGGGGGAACGTCGGATGGGAAGCGGCCCGTTCCTGACCTCTTGGCTGCTGGCAGAAATGAAGAATTTGGTTCTGCAGACGCGTTACTCCCTGTTCAAGAGCAGGGAGATGGATCTCGAGCGCTTGACCTCGCCGGCAGCGCGGGAACACGGTGCCTGCGAGAGCCACGGCGGGATCGGGAGCTGCTGCATCCCTGCAAGATGTTGGCCCAGTCATTAGAGCAATGGGGAAGGGGCTGTGGCTTGGGAAAAATCCCTTGGAACAGCCTTTTGTGCTGTGTGGGTAGCGATGTGCCCTGCAATGCTCCTTGAATGGGAGAGTGCTTCAAAGGGAGGATGGGAACTGGATTTTTTTAGGGCTACGTCTTTGGAGGTTGAACCCTCTCCACTCAACCAAAATCTTCCCCAAGCAACACAGTTCCCTGCATGTGGATGGGGACATCCCTTCCCTAGGACTCCTGGAAGCAGAGATGGGGTCTCCCTCCCATTCTGACAGGAGAATCCAGCCAAATATCCAGGACAACTGTGGACACAAATCCACACCTTTCCCGGGTCTGTGAGAGTTTCTCTGCAAGGAAAGACTTTGTGGTTAACTCCAGCAGGACTGGGGCTTCTGCTACCCACACCTGAAGGAAAATAAGTTGCCATCATCAAATGTAATTCCCTCTTTTCTTTTGCCACTTCTAGCTGTTATTTCAGGATGATGCTGTAACTGTCCTAGAGTATATTCCAGGAAATAACCTAGTAATCTGTTGTTATACAACACTGTCCTGCCTGGTGATGCAGAATACTGCACCTGCCTGGGTGATGCAGAACAGAGATATTTTTGTGCAAATGGTAGCATTAATGGGTCTTATTATATCAAAAGTCCTTGGACTTTCTGCTGAAAAATGCAAATGACTTTTTTTTTGCCTCCACCTAAATGAAGAGACAGTCTTTGGGTTCGTTAAACTTCATGAGGTGCAAAGCTACCGATGAGGAGGATTTGGGTGAGAGTTCAGAGCTGCCAGTTTGGGTGTCACCTTAAAGTAAGCAGTCAGTGTTATCAAGTACCTTTAATCGTGAAGGTCTAAAAGAGCTTAAAAGGGGTCTCAGAGATGCTCTGGGAAGTTCTGGTTTTGCTGGTAGCTGGATGGCATCAAGGGCAGGTTTGGCATGGTGAATTTGCAATGACCTTCTGCAGCCTTCGCACCTGCAACCTGGACCTTCTCTGCCTGCAGCTCCTGGGGAAACGGAGCTGGAGACAACAGGAATTGAGTTATCACGTTTGTACCTCAGGGAGGTTTAAGGAGTTCACGCCTGTTTTTACAGGGGGGTTCTCAGCCTACTTTGAACTACCTTAAAACAATAAAGTTCTCTTTTCAACAGCTTGGTTTAATGGAAAGATTTACTGTGATTTTATTCTCCTGATGAAAAGTAATAATAAAGTCAAGTGCGGAATCCACTATCTAGAGGATGTGGATTTACAGGAAATATAGGGTCTAGTAGCATGCATACCACCTAGATTGCCTGATGGGTGGGAGAGGTGGACAGTTCTACATGGATCACAGGGTGCTACGTATAGGGAACATCTTTATTGAAAGCAAACAGAAATCCTTCACCAATCGCAGAAATGACATGCTGAAATTAAAATTTCAAAGAGAACCAAAAGAGTGAAAATAAAACAATAAAACTTTTTTTTTTTTTAGTTTAACAACTAGCTGTGCCTAATCAGAGCATCAGCTCTGGGCACACAGCAGCTGGTCTTAGTACTTAGTGCTCAACATTGAGAATGGATATAGGGGTTTCCAAGGGGAAAAAATATGGCCAAAAAGCCTAATTTCACAGGCAGACACCCACAATATCAAGTCAAAGAATCCATTACATTGCTACTTGCTTTTTTGCACTCTCCCCCTCAAGAAAGCATGTAATAGAAGTGGCCCATTTTATGAGCTGTAGTTTCCAGGTTTTAACTTTTTAATCCCCCACCCACATTGGAGAAGGAGTTTTAACTTCCACGATAACAGCATCAGGCTGGAGTATCCTTACAGAGTATTCCTTGCCCATTTAGTGTTGAGGGAAATAGGCAAAACAAGCCTGAAATTAGATTTGTTAATTTTTTGACAAGTTTTACCTAAGCACAGTGACAGGGAACCTTTGCAAGAAACATTTGAGAAGCCCAGGAGCCAAGGTATAATAAGCTGTCAGAGAAAAAGATCAAGTAGCCTTCTCTAATTCATCTATCCAACATCAGTGTTCCTGCTAACAGTAGACAGTGTTAGCCAGATTCCTGCCCTTTTTATCTATGAAAAGCTACATTTATCAAAATAAGCAAAAAATGTGAGGCATGGAATGCAGTTCATTGGAGGGCAGGGCTTTATTGGTTGATTGGTAAATTGAAACACATGGAAAAGTGCTACACAGAGGAGCATACTGCTGACTGTATTACTCATTTTTTATTGGTTAATCTCTAATAAGAACCAGCTGGTAATAAAGAGCCGAGTTCATGGGAACCCACCCTTTGTTGAAAGCGAAGTTGGTGTCAATACTAGAAACACATGAGCACAGAGAAAACAGATGTAATTGGCTTCTGGAGGTCAGGTTATGTAAAGACCCCCAGTGAACAGAGGTGAGGTTTAGGCTGCAGAAAAGGACAGGCTAAAATTGACGTTATTTCTGTGTTGGTAAGTGTGTGCATCCCTGGAGGGGGTGGATGATGCTGGGAGCGGTGTTCTGAGATGGGACTTGGCATTTGGCAAAATGGGAAGGAAAATTCCTTTAGGGAAGGAAACCTGCAGCTTTGGCTTTAGTTGCAGGCTAAACCCCACTCTTGAGTTTTACAGGAATTAATTGTTTTGGGTGGAATTGTGCAGTGATGAGGCTGGCGCTTGGAAGTGCCTGGTGGTTTTACAGCCCCTAAGAGAAGGGGCTGGAGCTTCAGCGCAGGTTTAAAGTTAAATGCCTGCAATAATGCCCACTTCTTCCATCAAGACATAAAACTGCCTTGTTAGAGCTTCAGTCTAGTTTATAAAAGGAGCAGAGAGGACTTTTATTTCTTTCTCTTATGGCAATATTATACGCTACATAAAAAATGTTAATGTAGCAGGCTGGAAGCATCAAAATGGCAACGCTCTGGATTTTATCAACAGAGACATTAACGAAGCATTTAAGCTCAGCTCTGCCTCCCTCGCACAAAAGTGATCTTTTTAAGAGCACCCTTGAAGGCAGTGGACCTGCTCCTTCACCAGGACTTCTAAGCTCTTTCTGTAACAAGATGCTGAGCAAATGATTCATGTGAGCAATGTAGGCAGCAAATGATTTTTCAGACATAGTCTTTGTTCAGAGTTATTTGCCAAAAATACATCGGAATGAGGATTGTTCTGCAGCAGCTATTTGAAATCCAAGTGTCGTAGGTGACACTTGAGCAGTCACGTGGCGGCGGCTCTGCCTTGTGTTTGGCTCGCTATAATCCTCAGAATTGGGATTCTGCTATGAATATTTGTGGTTTGGAATTCGAAATTCCCTTTCTTCCAGCATTCCACGATGCCGGGGTTGGACGCACTCCTTCGTGCCCATGGGTTCCTTCGCTGACATTCACTTGCAGGAAAAACCAAAGGAGACCCACATGCAACCCAGGCTGGCAATGGACCTGTCTAGTGACGTCCTGCTGCATTGCAGCAGAGCAAGTGCAGGACAAACCCTGACTTAATTCACACGTGCGTGAACAGTGTCCAAAACCCTCAGAAACCTCAAAAAACAGATTTTTTTTATTGTGCCAATATTGTGCCAAGGGCTGTGTGAAAGGTAGAGATCGTCTGACCCTGCTGAGACCTTTCCATCACACCCCAATACTTCTTGTTCATCCATGTGTCTGGTGGTCTTCTCCAAACTCCTGGAATAAGGAACAGATATGCTATAAACTGCTTTTAAAATCTATTTTTGTTCCTCACTCGGGGAAGGTTTTTCTCCTCGAGCAAAGGCACAAAGGGAGGTTTTCAGAGAAGTGTTTGCTGATGTTATTTTTAAAGTTAGCTTAATGCCTTAATACCTTTCAAGAAGTGGTGGTTACCAAAAGAGGGGAGGGGGAAAAAAAGGTCTGGGAAAGAATTATTAACACAAAATTCAATAACATCCCCCTCACTTTCTCCGCGGTATAGCCTGAGTGACTGCAGCATTTACAAAAGGGATTCTAATCTGAAATGAATTTGCAGCTAATTCAACCTGTAGGCTAGTGACTCTGGGATTTCCTAGATAATACAATCCAGACAGTAATGTTGATGGATGTTAAAGACCTGCCTGTGTAGCTGTTGTAAAGCTCTGTCATAAGAACAAATGAGGCATTATTGCTTTAACAAAAGTAATCCCACCGCACCCGTAAATTCTCCACTCTTTCAATATCGCATGATTATTAGTTACAGTGACTTGGTGATGTATCTTTCTCCAAAAAGGCAGCAAACAGAAGGCTTCACCCCTAGATTTTCCACGCAAGGCGCTCCTTGCAAAGTGTGTTTTTACTTTTCATTTACACATAGGGTGAATTCAGTGCCACAGGATAGGTTTTCTTACCTAGATCTGGGAGAGATGTGGCTGGGTCAAAACAGCTGCTACTGGGGTGTCAGAGGCTAAAAAAGCAGATGACTATTTTTGTTGCTTCATATTCCTTCCTGCGAGGAAGGAAAGAGGTATGAAAGTATAAATAAATATGTATGTATGTATAGTAGCCTTAAGCAGCTAAAAGAGCATTTTATGTTTGGAAAACACTGAATAAAAATGGTTTAGTGGCTACATACTTTCCTAAAGGCTTCTATTGAAGCTGCAGATATTTGGCTAACCAGGACTAGGCTCTTTTCTACATTCACCCTAGAGCTAATGTGTTTTATGGATTTTGATTTCTGGACCAAGCCTCAGTTACAGCATCCAGATTTCCATCCTTCTCTTTGCTCTTGAATAAATTGGCCAACCCTCCTTTTACTTTCTCGGGCATCCATACACTCCAACATTATCAAAAGTTGCACCCTCTGCCCATAGTCTATTTTCTTTGTCGTTTCAGTGTTTTAGTCATCCTCTCACATATCTGCTCATCTTCCTCAGAGAGCAGCTAAAAAAACTCTTCACTTTGGTGGGAAGGAAACATTGACCAATGGCAGGGAAAAAAAAGGACTGTTAAATTTATACACGTTTTACTTATCAAGCCCTGCTGTGATGTTACTGCTGTAGCTCTCCTTGTAAATTTTGAAAACCTCTCTTGCAGATAGTTTGAGCATTAGGAATACCATTTTCCATGTCTGGTGGTCTTTCTGGTCCTAATAGTTTCCAGGCTTCCTTCTTGCTTCCTAGAAAACAGCTGATGGACTTCAGATTTCTGACCATTGACCCGTTTATTCAATCTTGTTGGCTTTTTAGTCATTTCTCCTTTTCTTATGGAAAACATCCTGGCTATATCTAAAGAGCAGAAACCAGAGATGACCTAACTCTGTTTTTCCAGTGAATTCTCCTGGCAGAAGAGGTTCATCAAGAGGTTGAAAATGTTTGTAGGATGTTGCGGCTGGGTTGAATTGTAGGGTGCTCCAGGAGCACTAATGGAGACAGAGGACAGGTTTCGTACATGGGGTGAAGAGACACCCTTGTGCTCTGCTGGTTCCCAGTTGCAACATGGTCCCCCTGGGACCAGAGCTCATCTTTGGGCCGTTTTGTGCCCGTTGGCTGTAGCAAGAGCCAGAAGAGGTGGTGGTGGGACCAGTTCCTCCAACTCCCCTGTCTGTATCAAAGATGATTTGACTGAGCGAGGTGAACACGGTCCTCACTGCGAGTAAACCTGTGGTTTAAAAAATAATAATAATGTTGGAGTATGGAGGAAATATCACACTTATTATGAGTCTGTCTCAAGATGCCTTTCTGCCAGAGGTTAATGAGGAGAGTGCTGCAAGGGAATCTGGGAGGGGAGAGTGACAGGCACCTGATCTGCCATGATTAATTTGACAAATGTCTTTCTGGATTCCATCCAGTTCCTCGTGGAGATACAGCTCTTGGATGCGTTCAGAATGACCTACTTTTTGCTGCTGGCCAGGGTTTTCCTGCTTTGTTGTTATTGTTGGACTTTTCTACTGCTTTTGATACTATTGTGCATGAGATTTTTGTCCTGTGGCAGATTGCTAGTCCTGTTGTGTTTGAGTACCGGACTTTGCAGCTCGTGTACATGCTGCTAATGATAAGAAAGAATTGTATTTGAGGCTCTGAGACTCTCAGAATGTTTTGTAGCTATTTTTTTGCTTTTCTCATTGCTGTGCTTGCTAAGTCAGCCCTATGTAGAGGTCCTACAGCCTGCTCTGATGCGGTTGCTCCAGGTATGAAGTGGGTAGATGGACGTAAGAAGTGAATGATGATCAAGCCCAGTCAAAACCTCTGAGGACCTTGGTCTGGACCCATGGTCTAACTGATGAGCAGAGCACTCCCAGGACAGATGTCCTCCTGGGCTCATCCTCTGTCAATGCCTGGGCCAGGGTGACCAGCGGTTGATGCCTTGGATTTCCCACACTACTGGAAAGGAGGAGCAGGCATCTTGCTTGGACCAACTTGGGCCAACTTTGGTAACCTTGCCATGCAATTTTGCGCTCTTATATTTTTAAAAGCTTAGTGTTGGAGATGATGATGTTGCTGTTTGCTCTCACCTGCTGTTGCCCTTCAGGACCAGTTAGATGATCCCTAGATGTCCCCAGGGGCCACCGAGCATGCACCTGACATACTTGTGCAAGCACACGGTGCTTCCCTTCACCTTTGAACTATGCCCAATAAAACCCGACATCTCTGGGGAGAGGTTCAGGGCTTGCCTGCATGGATTCCCATCCTACTAAACATGCCCACAAACACCTACAAAACATGTCCTGAATCACTTGTAGCAGAGCATTAGGAGGCAGCAGCAAGCACAGCCTCACTTAAGAGCTGACAGGCAGCTTTACAATTCCGTTAATCCAGAAAAAGCCCTGGGTAACGAGTGAGTTTGATGACCATCGAGAATATGGAGAACATAATCCAAAAATGGTAGATGAATGAATATATTTAATAGTGATTTTTTTTGGCTGTGCCATTTCCAATTTATTAGGGGAACATCTCACTATTTATCTCTTATTAAATGCAAGCATGAAAGAAAGGCAGAGGTCTAGAGATGTCTCTGCATTAGTCCAGCAATGTGATGGCTGTTTAGTCATGTTTGAAACTGAAATAATATTTTCTTCAAACTCTGTGTTTGCCAAATGCAAAGTGAGCTGACATCTGCTTGGCTACAGCTGGGGTCACATATAAAGCAGTGCCTAAACTGAACAAATATTTCCAATCAAAAAAAAGAAAAGAAAAGAAAATCATTAACCTTTTGTCATTAGCATTAGCCGTTCTTTGAGCCGCTCAGCAGTTTGAATTAGTGCACCTGCCAAAATAAGCACCAAGTGTTGTTACCCTCTTAGGGACAGCCCCGTTCCATAAATCACAGCATTTCAATGACAGCTAAATGTGTTTTATATCATATAGAGAGCCTGTGTTTATGAATGTGAGATAAAAGGGGTTTAACCAGTGCAAACACTAAGACTACTGTGTGCAGTCTGGCTCTCTTTCATGATTTTTTTTCCTCCTTTTCTTAAATGTGATTTCTATTGCCTATGCACATGCCTATCTCCTAATTTTCTGGCAGTTTTGTCTGCAGTTGATCTTTTCAATTCTTCCTGCCTCAAAGCACAATGCTGACTATATTTAATCCTAGTAAGTGCCCAGCTGGAAGAAAAGGGGATTTGAAGGAATAAATACTTTGCAAGTACTCTAGGTCTTCTGCTGAACACAAGAAAGCATGGCCTTATTGGTTTGTAAATGAATATGTGTGTTGCAGAGTGAACTCCTATACCTTTTACACCTTGCAAAAATCCTGACAAATTCACTGTTTTCATGATCATCCTGAAGGCTGATGTTTCTTGCCTTGCAGCTGTGAGCATATCCAAAAGAATGCATTCAGATGGGCTGTAAAAAAAGGTGATAGTCTTCCTATTTTTCTACTTGTAAAAGTAAATGGGAAAAAATCAAGATGATTGCAGATCCTGGGATTTATTTTGAGCCTGCTGTTTGATTCTCAGTTTGACTTTGGGCTTCTCTTTTCAAAACCCCATGTCTTCATGCAGCCAAGATTTCTCTTTTCACACTCCATGCTGCTTG
This sequence comes from Tinamus guttatus, assembly GCF_059628265.1. NCBI lineage: Eukaryota > Metazoa > Chordata > Aves > Tinamiformes > Tinamidae > Tinamus > Tinamus guttatus. The sequence goes on from NW_028288857.1 coordinate 2,538,622, forward strand.
TGGAAATGTGCCACTATGGATGTACTAGGAAAAACACAACTGTGTAATTCCTAACTCTTTAGGCTTAATTCTTCACTCTTTGTCCATAGTGAGCTTCCTGTAGGACTTGTCTTAAGAGTAAATCCTTTATGCATGAGAAGAGCAACAAGCAAAATTAGATGCACTTTTGTTTACATGCAAGTAATTGGCTTCATTACAGTAATCAAATTTTATGCAAGATGTTATCAAGGTTCCCAACTGTGCAAAGAAACAATCACCTCTCAGGGATTTTGCAATTTAGATTAGCAATGTCCTGAAAATACCTAGAGACTCTGACATGTCAGACTGAGCAGGTCATTATCAGGGTCTGGTCTTGACCATCACTGTCCTAAAGCATCTTTAAATAGTACATACTGTAGCAAAAGTATAACCCAAACTGCTTTGCTGTTTCCTCCTGTGATAAAAAAAAATTCACCTGCACCGGCCTGACATCAATTGCTTCTTGCTCCAAGACTAGCACTGCTGTAAAATTAAATGATTAATAGAAGTTTAAATTTTCCTTTCAAGCTACTTTTTTTTCTTAACTAACCATATCAGTTTCAGTTTATCCTTGGGAGCTGCGCCCTGTGAAATTACAGTTTGAGCAACCCTTAGCCACTCTTAATTAAGGTATTGACAATAAATCCAAAAAAACAACAAAATGAAGGGTTTGTGGGTAGTCCCTGCAGTTCATGATAGTGCAACCACTGAGTCATTATTTATAAAGAGTCGCTATGTAAATATATGAGAACACTGTAATTTTCACTTGTAGTTCAGCGCTATTTTCAAAGACCCGTAATTTATTTTACAGAATTTAAATCCCTTGGAAAAGCATCTTGAGAGTAAGCACACAGAAACCACTTGCTGTCTATGGCAGGAAGCAATCTTCATGGATGTCTCCCTGAATTCGTTCCAGAACATTACACTGAACCAAAATGATTGAACGATTCATTTCCATTGCAGTGAAAGTGAATGAATAAAAAAGGTCAGATAGGAGTCAGAGATCAAGGTCAATAGTGGAGTGCAGGGGTAGTCTAAATGTGGAAGTCTAAAATGTGGAAGGCATGATTTTCCATCAAAACTTGTATGTGTGAGTTTGGTCAAATTCAGTTAACTCCCTCTAAAAATGGAGTTTTACTGTTAAATTTTCCATTCAACAGTTTTACTGTCAAATTCCACTGTTTCAGTAAGATTCAGCTGTCTCTCACTTTAGCCACAACCTGTATTTGGAGATATTCGGAGTGTGAGGTTTTCAGATGTGCTCCACATGTGAGTTGAAAAAGGATCCAGAAGGGCCAGGATCCTGAAGGAAACTGTGATGGGCAACAGGTTTGAAATGGGCTGGCTTTTGCTTGCCCTTTTCAGATGAAATAATCTTCTGCGAGACAGGATGAAAATCCACAAGGCTGTCATTGAATGGCTGGTTTCCCCTTCCAAGGAGCATGTTCCTGGGCACAGGCACTGCTATGTGTCATGCTTTGCATGGAGAATCCAGTTGTGTCCAGAGCACGTTCCCTCTGGGAAAGTAGGCATGAAGGCCAATTCCTAAAAGAAAATGCCACCCAGCTCAAATCTCCCCAAACAGCAGTGGTTTTTTTGGCACCCTGTATTTATCAGTGACTTCTGCTCGTGAGCTCAGCCATCTCCGTGCGCCAGGGGAAAGCTGCTACCCTTGATCATGATGCCCTCAGCTCAGCCGGATGAAATCTGCTTCTCATTGGAAAGGCTTGCGGCGAGCAAGGAAGCGGCAGATCCGTTCCCAGTTCTCCTGGGCAAATTCTTTGCCACCTCAGACGTTAATTCCTAGAAACTCCATTGTCAAGGGCACGAGTCTCGAGAGCTCCGCTGCGCTTGGAGCGGGCTCTGCTGCAGTCATTTGGATGGGCTCCGCGTTGCTGCAATCCCCATTACAACACAATAACAGGAAACGTTTCAGTGGCCTCAGCAGTGCTTGCCATGTTATTTTACTTTAATGCTCGTATTGTCTGAGCATTAATAAAACTGGAAACTGGGATATAATTAAATCCATTCTTCCTACAGAGAAGATGACTGCCTAAGATAGTGGCAAGAGCAGCAGGCTCGCATGTCGCCTGGAGAAGAGAACATGGTCCTCTTGCCAAGGCACAGCATACACGTGCCTCATTTTATAGCCTTGTGCATCAAAAGAGCTCCAGCTGAGAGCTGGAGACTTCTAACACCTCTGGATACAGAGCTACAAGGCTTTTTTGCTATAAGATTATCCTCCTAGACCAAGGAGTAACTCATTCTGAGACCCAGTATGCATAACTCAAGCCTATAGAGGTACGATATGAAATGCAGAGAGCAAAGGTGCCTCTTTATGGTCTCGTACCTGTGTGGGGTTCGTGCTCGCTCTGCACATCCATGTGCATCCTGGAGCCAAGGCTTCCCTTGGGCTGTGCCTGGCATTAGCTCCTTTGCAATAGTCCAGGTGCAAGGGAGTCTCTGCTAAACCTTAAACATAATTCTAGGAAGTGCCATCTTGGCTCAGAAGGGCTATTTCAATGCTAAGAAAATGACAGGGTCCTTCTCCAGTGCTGCAGTCCACAAATTGGCTCCAGACATTCCTGCTTCAAGGACTACCCCAGCTTGTTAACTGTTAAAATGGTGTTTTCAAAGTGCTGATGAGATTAAAAACCTGCAGAATGTTTTGCGTTCAGTAAGGCTTGTTGGTGAAATTAATGGAAAGTCCTCAGAAACACTTTTTTTTTCTTTTTCAAGTTTTATAAGTTATTTATGAACTGGTTAGCTCACAAAGATTGCAGATAGATAGGATTCATGAAATATTGTGAGGGAATAAAGCTATAAGACAGGTTTTTTTTCAGATTTAATTAAATGCAATACAGTAAGTGTTTCTGTGTGACCTCGCTCTATAGATTTAAACTCTGAAACAGTCTTTCCATAGCTTTCAAATTATACAAGACTTTCAGGAGAATAATTTTCCTCCCTCTAAGCTATCACTTTGAAAAATAGGTCTGCACAATGCGCTTTCCAATCTAGTTGCTTTTAGGGGAGAGCAAGAAAAGAGGAAAAAAGAAAGATCTTTAACAACTATTAAAATTCTTCTTCCAATAAGATGTCACAAAGGGAAAGCAAGTGAAAATGGATTTGTGTTTAACTCCACATTTAACTCCAGGTTCAGATTCTGTGGGACAGATCCAACCCGGGGCTTTCTTCCCCGTTTCCTCAGAGGAATTTGGCCCTGGGGGAGGAGATGAGGGACAGGGGTGAATTGTTGACCGAGTTCCTCGAGGCAATTTTAAAGCCAAGTATCTGCTAGATGTGTTTCCAGCTTGCACACCTTGTTTTCCTATTTCTCAGCCTACTGGATCTAGCACAGACGTTAGAGGGAGAGGAAGAAAGTGCAGACTTTCAAAGTGGTTGTGAATTTGGGGATGAGTGAGAGATACCTGGAAAGGACTGTGCTTTTTTGGGGGGTGAGGGTGGTGTTCTCTTCCATAAATCGCCTCCCCAGCATCTGCCAACTGGAAGCATTTCCCTCCCTTTCTGCACTTTTTAAGGAGACCTCAAGTGGCACCGACTCACCCGCTCCCTGTGTGTTTTTATTTACTTTTTCATCTCCTTTTCAATTCTCCCGTGGCCAATGTGAACCATGTGAGGACAACGCAGGTGCAAGGCATAAGTGGAAATGGATCCAGCCTGCACAATAAGATGGAGCTCAATATTGAACATCCACTCCTCACCGAAGGCTCCTTGAGGTCGGAAATGTTTGTAATCCGGTACTGGATGCAGGTCACTTTACACTAAGCAACAAAGAAGATTCCAGTTGCCTCCAATCGCCTGATTTTTGGTTGACTTGAGGTTTCACTCATTTTTTCCAACTGCTTGAAAAGTTTCTATATATTCTTCCAATGCTGCAGTTTCAGTGCAAATCATACACTCTCACCTTCTCACCCTTTGAGCTTGCTATTGGCTTCTGCTCCTTCCTCGCGTTTGAGAATGTAGCCATTTTGCTGTGTTCTTGTCCCAGATCTTTGCTCAGATGTCAACAGCTGCTTTTGCTAGTCAGAAGCTACAGACTGCTCTAACCTTGGTTTTAGGGATTACAGATATTTTGGAGGGCTGTCATCAGTGTGGGTTAGGAGTTGGAAGATGGTTTTGTCTTCGGTTAAAAACCTATAATGAATCAGCATGTGACTTCTTAAACCGCCTTAAGAGGCAGCCTTCTTAGTGGGGAAACCAAGAGGAATCCAAGTGTTCCTCCTGACTTCACTGTGAACTATTTGCAGAAAAAGGTTACAAAATTGGAAGTGGGGGAAAGATCAAAGGTTAAGGAGCTCATATTTCTACATAACATGACCTTATCTTGGTGGCAACTCAATTCTCATGGTCCACTGCTGCGTTCTCACAAAGACAAGTCCTCTAACGACACAGCAGAGCGGTTTAGCAAGGAAAACAGGAGACTGCTCACAGCAATTCCTTTGAAAGATTTGCCTTCTTGGAAGTTACAAGATACTGTACTTAAAACGTCAAATCAAGCAATCTGTTCTGAAAAGAAAATTACCAAAGCAATCACAGACCTTGATTTCCTCTAGACTCATGGAATACAGACAAAATTATGAAAATCGCTTGACCACCCAGAGCCTTAACGTCGAAGTCCCAGGTCAAGGAAAGCTCAAGCAATTAGCCTGCTGTGCTAATGACATGCCTGTTTGATATAGTAGCTGAATAGCCCCCTGATTGCCTATAATATGATTATGCACATTTGGGGTTGCTTTGAAAAAAATTTGATGCCTTGGAAAAATAGAACCTCATTTCTTTGGCATTTCTGAAAGACCTCTGTTTCCTGAAAAGCCAAGGGCATATTTCAGCTCCTTATGTTTCCACAAATATATTATTAGATTCACTCGCTGACCTGCCAGTAATGAGTAGAAGATGTCACTGTTGCAAAGGATATTAAAATACAGTAGCATGAAAATGTTGCCCCGTCACAGAGCTGTTGCGATTCATGGGGCCCATTTGTCTGCATGGCCTGTTGCAAAATTTAAGGAGGTGAAAGAAGACTGCTCCACATTGGATACGCCGAAGCTGGAGTTATTTATTGCACAAGAATAGCTCTACTAGTAAGAAAAATGCTCCCTTTCCCTTAAACAGAACCCAAATTCTGAACTGATTCATCATTTTTTGAAAGCTCAAATACATTTTAAATCTCTTTCTTCATATGTGATTCTTCCTTCTGACTAGAACAAAAAATCTGTGGCATTGAATAGGGCAGAATTACATTCAAACTTCCTGACCATTCACCATCCTAATGAAAACCTCCCCAAGGTCAGCCTTAGCTTCCCTACCAGAAAGTACCTGCCAGTTTGCTATGGCCATGCAAAAATCCCTAATTTAGGAAAAAGAGACAAAGAAAATATGTTTTTAGAAGATCTAGTCTCTTTGTGCATACCAAGCACAAATGATGCTTCTCTGGGGATGAGCCCAGAGGACACCTGAGCATGCATCATTCCAAGGCTAGAAGCTTATTTACTGCTGTTACATAGAATTAATGTCACCAGTAAAATAAACTGGAAACTTGACCACAAACAGCAGCTTGAGCTATTCAGTATTTTTGCAGGACCTGGGGACAAAGAAGCCTGTGACACAGCCGAGGCGAGAGCACCACAAATGTGAGATGAAAAAAAAAATAAAAAAGAGGAATGGAAAAAATCCCAAACCTAATTCAATATTTGGTTTGGGAGGTGATCTGGCTTCTTTTAATCTAGAGCTGTTTGCACACACCGACCAGTGGGACCATCACTCTCTTCAGCTGCACCATAAAGCCGGGATTGTAGCGATCCGGGCGAAACCACAGCGGTTACCTGCACCTCCCGAGGCTGCCTCTGCAAGCAGGTTGGGGTCCTCCAGTTTGGGGCATTTCACTTTATTTTTTTCTTTTTTCTTTTTTTTTTTTCCTCCTGGTTTTATGTCCCTGACAGTCTAATCTCAGGCAGCACTATTTATTGACATTAAAAAAAAAAAGAAAATCCCCTCTTTAGAAAGAGGAAAGGGAACTCTAGAAGTGATTAATGCCATAGGTCCTATGTACAATGACTGCCTGTTCCTCATAAATGCACCAATGAGATTTAAAGCTGATACTTTTTGGTTTCCCAAGGAGAGGAGTGGGAGCTTGGGAAAGCTCCTGACCATCTTCATACATATTCAGAGTTTCTCTTTGTTTTCTGATGAAGGGATAGGCTCTGTCCTTAGAATTTTGAATGGCCCCTTGACACCAACCCTGGAGATTTTTTTTTAATTAGTCCTGCCTGGAATGGTTTGAATTTGGATCCAGTACTGACAGTTTAGCTCCTTGGTTTAAAAGGGATTTAAACCTGAAAGGAAGTGGGAATCTTATATAAATTCACTTTGCGATTTGAAGGCTTTTTCTTCCAAAAAACTTCCCTTCCTTCCATTTCTCCCCTTGCGTCTGTTGCTCCTGGAGGTCTCCAACAGACTTGGTTGGAAAGGAGGCAAGGGGGAGAAAAACCACCAGCAAAAAAACCCTCCTCACCAAGTAGCAGCCATCCCAGGAAAGGTCTGGCCAGTCCATTAGTAAAGATCCCTTGGGAAAAGATTTCCCAAACCACCCAGATCTTGAAGGAGGACCAAAACAGTGGAGACAAAAGGAGAATCGGTCAAACCTCAGGATGAACTTTAATAAGAGAAATAAGCCAGCAAGGATAATCAAAAACATAAGGAATTCTAGGCATTGCTGGTTTTTTTTCTTTCTCTGTGGCTAAGTGCAAAAATGACCCAAACTTCATTTCTTTATTATTGTAAGAATGGCCACTCTTTATCAGGAGAAAAGACTGCAGCTCCTCTCTAATTTTACAGGCACAACATTTCGAATCTGCTTTCCCATTTTTAATCGCGCGAGGGAAGAAGAAAACAAAGTTGAAGTTGTGAAGATGTTGCAACTAAGATTTGCCTTCTTGCACGTTTGTCCATGGTGCTCGCTACCAGAAAGAGCAGGGGATGCGTAAATATTTATTGAAGTTTAATACTCTGCCCTTATCTAATATGTTCAGATAAATAAACTACAAATATGTTACTGGGAGCGTGTTTACATGTTTTACATGTTCCAGTCCTCCTCCTTCAGACTTGGACTCAATCATTGGTGTGTTACAGAAGGATTATTTGAAAACCAGACTAGCAAAAGAGGCTCAGCTGCAATTTGTCTAATGCAACGTCTTGTAATTATTTTGTCCTTCCCCTGCTTTTGACTTTCTGACTCTTTTCATCCAGTTGGTACCCAAGGGATGTGCAGCATTATCTGTGCACATCAATATTTTTCATGCAACATGTGTTCTTAGTTTGCAGCAGACTTTGCTCATTGTTTAAAAGTAGCAAAAAAAAACTCTAATAAAAATTGATGCTTACGTCCCTTCAACACCAGATACAGGTTTTTCTAGCCAACATGTCGGATTTCAGGTTGGAATCTGTATTGCCAGCGTTCCTGGTTCTCCACATAGTTAAGAAAATAAAATCAGGCTGTTGAGGCTTTGGGAGGGAAAAACAAATCAACCAATAGATATTTAAAGGGGAGTAATTTGAAGAATATTAGATAGACTTTCTTTCCTGAACTTTTTCTTTATTTTAGTTTAGGAAAATTAGCTCTACTTCCAGTTTCTTCATATCCCTAATATTATCTCAGCATCTTCTCAGGCTCAAGTTTTTTGCTGACTCATCTGCCATTTCACTCTTTTTCTATACCTCTAACTCCTGTATCCTTTATTCTACTCAAATCCATTCTAGAGCCCTAAATTGGTCCTGGGGGATTTATTCGATTTAAAACAAAAACAAAAACACTTCAGCCCCTAGGAAATAGACAGTATTTAATTTAGACTCTCATCTATGAAGACCCCCAGATCATTCTTTGGTGTCTTTCTTCTTTTCTTCACAGGTTGCTGGGATGTTTTGCAGCTGCCAGTCACTGTATTACTACCCACAAATGTTACTGCTTTTGACTTCCTTGGAATCATTCAGGTCTTAATTATTTGGATTAATCCTTCTTTTCTTCTTCCCCAAGCATGTTTTGAAAAGAAGTGAAATGCTGTGAACATGAAGGACATAGACACCTAAAGCTCTGGTCGGTGCCCAGCAGATCCTCCACGTGTTGCTTTGATCCTAATCCGTAGCGTGCTCTGTCACTCCAGTTCTCTCACCTTTTAATGTTATTCATCTCTATAAACCACCAGCCCAAGCTGCTGTTGTAGCCAAAGGCCCTTTCCAGCCTAAGAACAGGGCGAGATGTTGTAATGGAGACACATATTCCGATCAACACCTCGCATTCGTTCTTGATCTACTCTAGGGTTTCTGGCAGGCCTGCTGGCATAGACACGAGGAGGATGAAGGTCCAGGAGAGACATTAAGTTGCTGGAATACCTTATTGCCCCCTGGGAATGGCAATCGGGCTCCTTACCCATCAGTAGTCTGGAGTTTACCCTAAAGGACTGTAGTAAACTCATTACCTCTGTGGCTCTCCTTCATCGCAACTTAACAGCTTTTTATAGATTTTTGTTGGATCCGAGTTAAAGTGCTTGAAAAGCAGTGATGTTCTGCCAGTGATTTAACTCGAACCTCAGACAAAAATGTTCCCTTTGCTCTGTGCTAAATCCTGTGTACAGGGATGTGTTTCTTTTTAACAGAAATATTTTTTTCCAAATCTCTAGAGAAGGAGCTGACAAACTCACTTCGAATATTTTACCTTTCATGCACCAAGTTTTGTTGCATAAAATGCAAATCCAGGACAGTAAGATGGGCAGATTTCACTTTAATGACCCAGCTGTGTTGACAGGAAAGCTGTGAGGGTCCTGGGGGGCAGAAGCTTCTCTCTAAAGCATCTTTGCAAGTTTATGAGAGTCTCCTGACCAAGTCACATCACTCCAGGCACCCTGGGTGTCTCTGGTGGCTTTCTAGAATGGTGCAGGACATCGGGCATGGAGCACCCTGATGCTTTTGGATTGCAGCACCCAAGGAGGGTTACTCCAGAGGGTGCCTCTCCTCCGAGTGCCACAGGGCCTCTGGGACTCAGATGAGGATTTTAGTGGTCAGGACCAAGCCAAGGGACGGATTTCAGAGCAGGTCCATGAGATATCAAGGACCAGAAAATATAGATGCCTAGAGTCCAACGAGGCAAAGCAAAAACATGAGTAGAAATGCATGGAGATCTTCCCACAATGGAGGACCAGGGATAACGGGCTGGAGGAAGGAGCAGGAACCAGCAGGAACCTCAGTGAGCTGCTCTCGTTTACCCAGATGGGCACTGGGCAGTTAAACCAGGGCTACACACAGTGCAGTAAAACACACAGCTTTTTCCTATTGCCTAAGCATAAAAAATTCCCTGAAAAAAGTAGAAAATCATTTGGGGTTTGCACTCTTTCCAGCCACTCCTAACAAAGACCCATTTCTTCCCTTTTCTGGGAGAACTTGGGAAATTCTCTGCTTTTGCAGGGTCTGCACAAGGGCGACCATCTCCGCTCTCACTTTCATCAACAAGGGCAGCAGTGATATAATGAAAAGTACATGCTCTAAGTGGGGCTTCTTCATTTCTAAACAGTTGCCAGCGCTACATAAATGGGACTCCTTCTTCCCTGACCCTTTGCCCTACTTCAAATGAGCTTTTAAACCCTTTGGAAAACATGCGGTTTTACTTTCAACTGCATTAACGCTCATAATGTGTTATTTTGGCTCCCCTTGCATATTCAGGTTGAAGGCATAGATTTCATAGGTTCTGCCTGGCAATGTTGACAAGCAAGCCTTACGCAGGGACTATCAAGCACCCAAGTCAGCTTCTTTTAAAGCTCTGTTAGCTCAGCTGTATTTTTCTTTGTACACCCAAATACTTCTGGACATTGCAGGAGTCTCTGCACTCAACATGCTCCAAGCAGCTCATATATAATGCAGCGAGTGTCCGCCAAGGGTACTGATGGTGTCAAAACTCACCTGGGGTTTCCAGTACACTAAAGAAAATACCGGTGGCATCTAGCCCTGCTGGCAGCCCTCCAAAAACCTGCACGCGGTGCCGCTGCCAGCGCGCGGAGGGACAAAGCTGGTGTGTCCAGAGGCGGAACAGACTTGTCCACCTTCGCCCACACTGTTTATTCAGCTTTGTGCAATGAGATTTTGCATTTTGCAATGGGGATCTTTGCAATTTGCAAGTGGGCTGCCCTGGTGGGTTAAGGATGGTCTGCAAAGGAGAGGGGGAGAGCAGGAGGACAGGCGGTTTCCTGAGCGTTTTGGGGTGCCAAGGGGTTTCTCGCATCCCCACAGCCTCTGCATGTGCCCAGAGTAGGAGGATTCCCAAGGAACCTGTTTGCAACTATTCTATATCCCATCATTTTTTTTCAACCTATCATTATATAGTGATTTCCACCATCCATGGTTTGTTGATGGCTTTCAAGCTACAGATATATGTCTGTGAGATTTTTTATCATAAATAACCAGAAAATTCCAGCAAATATTTTTCACTTGATATATCCAAACTTGGCTCAGCCCAGCTCTCAGACAGGTTTTCTAGTTTTTTTTTTTTTTTTTTTTTTTTTTTGACTAAATATTTTGTCAGCTCTAGAGAGGGAGCTCCCATTTCTCCTTTCCTTGCCAAAGGAGGGAATCACATTTTGCAGCTCTCCCTCCCTCCAGACATCCCAGGGAAGCTACAGAGCAATTACAAGAAATGCACCCAAATAGCAGCGTGACAAGACTCTTTACACAAAAAACTTGGATAAATTCAAGGCTGCAGATGCTCATTTACATAAAATAGTCCCTTCATGTACACAAGAAAAATCTCAATATTTTATTCACAAAGGGTTTTGAGTTAAAGAAATAGAAAGGGGAAAAAAAAAAAAAAAAAGACCTTACCAGAGTATATTTATGGAAAATAACCCTGGCACACAAATGTTTTTGGGCATGTGACCAACAACTTTAAAAATTATTGTAGATTTTTCTTCGGGAAACGTTTTCTTTCAAGTTGCATTTATTTCTTTGAGTTTAAGAAACGACTAAAAGGGGTGCTACTTACTCTAACACTCTATTAACAGTGTAATTAATTCTCAGTGATGGGAAGCCAAAACCTTTCTTTTTCACCTCATCTTCTAGGAGTCTGACCCTCAGTCTTCTTCCAGAGTCCCTATCAAACAGATGGCTTTTATACGGATAAACATATTGAGCTCAATTTTCCTCCTGCTGTGAGAGACATTCAAACAAACCCAACTTCCATACTGCCACTAGGAAATTCCAAGCATCTAGAAATACTTTTACAGACATTTCTTGGCAAGTGAGTCTTAGAAATGTGTGTGGTTCAAAAAAGAAAAAGAAAAAAAAAATCCAAAGCAATGAATTTCACTTATGAAAACTGCAGATTAAAAAAAAAATGGGGAGAAAAGGAAGAATACAGGATAAGGAAGGAGGTAAGCAGACTTTCTATCTGGATAACCGAGTTTTAAGCATTTTTTAGCTTGGGCTCATTTTCAAGGTGGAACCTTTCAGGCTAAACAGGACTTGTGAGGGAGCAGCATCCAATTCTGAGACAGCCCCGGCAAATTTATCGGCTCGAGGATGGAAGTTGGTGGTTAAACCACTCTTGGAGCAGAAGCCAGGCGAATTTTTGGCGGTTGATCCTAATTTTAGCGGGTAAGGTTTAAGGGATGCAAATGTGCGCAGAGCAAAGTCCCTTCCGATCCGTGTGAGCACAAGCGGGTGTTGCATTTTAGCAGATTTAAGGTCTCGTTGTTTTCATAAATTCTGTTCTCACTCCCGTTTACGAGACGTTTATGCTGCTAACTAATCTTTGAGTGCAGCTGAACGCTGCTGATACAGGAATGGAGATCTCCACGGAGCGCTCTGACAATAATCCAGATATTTCACCTAGTAAATACATGAGACATTTTGCTGTCTGCCAAGGGTTGTGTTGGCAGACTTAAAATCTGCTATATTCTGAGCGTGGGGGAATTTCCAGAGGGCTTTAACCTTCGGCAGTGAAGGGGATTCATGAGAAGTGGGTAAATTTGAAGAAAGTCAAGCTCGTGCAATAACCACGTACGCCGGCAAGATAGAAACTCAACAAATATTTTCTAACTCTTTGTTATTCTATTGAAAGGTGGAGGAATATTTTAAAAGCAGCATTTTCTGTGTGCAAAATGCTGTTGCTGGCTGTGCAGACACAATGTCACAGTGCAAGCCCCAGGGTCCGAGCTCCAGGCCACTGGCTGGACTAGAGGGATTGATACCCCCTCTTCTCCCCTCTCCTTTTCCAAACGATAACCCTCCCTGCATTTTTTTTTTCTTATAATTGCCCTTTGGCTTGGTTGGGTTCTCAGTATCCTGCATTTTCCTCTCTCCAAGCTCATGTTTGTTGCATATGAAACCATTTGAGGACCCCTGGGAAAGGTCTCATAAAAATTCAGGAATTATATCATGTCCATGCTGTTTTTAAGGAAAAAACAATCTGTTTTTTTGGAAAGACTCTACCAATCATTAGCTGCACTCTCTCGTGTGTGTGTGTGTATGTGTTTGCATGCGTGGTTGCTTTGCCCTGGGCCAAACAGCTTCATTAAATCTCGTTCCAGTGCTGGCTGCGGGCGGCTGTTGTGACTCCAGCTCGAGTTGGAGCCGAAAATCGACAACCTTTAAACGCAAAACACATCTCATTGGGCCAATATAATTTTCGTCTTCCTGAACATCATCGTCTCATCTGTACAACCAATTAGGCCTGTTGTTAGTCTTGGCCCAGTGTCAGCAAACGATGTGCGGATCGCACAAATATGGGACTTCAAATGTGCAGACTTATTTTTTGGCTAATACTTTCAGATAAGGCAGTGTTATCTGCACCTTTTCTCTGCGCTGGCTCTAACCCTGCTGAAATTGTTCTATTTTACAAGCCATATGTAAACAGTACCTGTTTATGGAAGGTGACACCGTCTCCCCCCTGCTGCTGGTGTTATCGATGAGGAAGCACTAAGTGGGCGTGAGAGTATTTTTAAAGTACACTGCAAAAATAAAATAACAAGGGAGCCCTTGATTTATCCGTCTGTTAACAAAATAACGAGCCTGCCACCTACACGTGCATTGTTCTGCATAGTATTCCCAGCTCTTCTGTGCTCATTTTCAGAAGAAATTCCCCTTTCTTCTTGCAAAAGAAAATATTGACAGTGTCTTGCAAGTCAGAGCTGTTTTCCTGAGGTTTGGTGGGCAGACGTCAGCTACGTTGGTCCTACCTGCAGAACTGGGGCTTGAAATTGCTGCGTTCCCCCACATCTGCTTTGCTGAAGGTCTCTATGGATATCAGAGAAACAGTGGGAAACCCAGGGCTGCTTCTACCTAGAGCATCTGCATAGGAACCGGGGATACCCCCATTATTTTCCATACTACAAATCTTAATTAAAAACTTCTTACCACTATTACACACAAATGTATATGACCCTGCACATGCAGGAATCAATTGTTTCCAGTTTTTAAAGGTCCAGTTATGTTTCTGGGTTGATAATATACCGCAGTGCCTGTCAAAGCATTTTTTAGAGTTGCATTAACCATTCCTGATCCTTTCTACATTTGGAAAATTCAGAGCTTTGATTTTCCAGTGATATATATAGGTGGATGGGTGGATATATGGTTATGGGTGTGCATATCTGTTTGGGTGTACTGCTAGACCTTTGCACACATTGGTGATAAGCAGCAGAATAACACATTTACAGTCACAGAATACAAACATTGGGGGTGTTTTCAGGGGCAACCTCTAGGAAAAAATACTATAGCAACATATGCACATGCAACACTGTCATACGTGTATAATTACAAGTATGAACAATCTAAATATCAACTCATAATATCATAAGATGATACATGATTATATATGGCAGTATTTCACACCAGTTCCACACCAATTCCATAACTTATCTACTTACACTTTTTCTGAATATTGTAGCGAAGAAAATAGTGGGACTTGCACCTATCTCAATTAACCTTTCTGTGGGCTGATGGAAAGCAAAAAATGCTCTAGGCATAAAATTTCATGCTCCAGCTCCGCTTAATCCATTCATATGTCCCTAGTTACACTCAGGTGAACTTCTAAGAATCCATATTAAGGTAAATTGATTATTACTGAAAAAATATGACATGGGAGAAGGGGAAAAATTAGCAGTGCAAGCAATTTGAAGATTTCCCTGACTGGGATCAGCAGACCAAAGTTCCTAGACACATGTTGATGACATGTTAATAATAATCCAAAAGAAAATGAAGTACGGCTATATTTTAGCCAAAATGAAAAATACACTTATCTGCTTTTCTTCGCTTCATGCAAGATTGTTGATGCTAAACACTCAAACGTTTGTCATATTTGATGCTCAAACACACAGCTAACAGCATGGTAGAATCATTGATCTTTTGTAATCAAAATATTACTTTTATTGCCTCTTCAGAACCGCATTTTTCCACTTACATACACTGGACCCAGGGGATGCTCACAGTGGACAACCTTTCTTTGTGATGACTGCGGACAGAGCACGTGTACAGGCAGAAAACACAATTTTCATCAGGGAATTCAACTTGTTTTATTAACAGAGTGTCCAAACGCATTTTTTTGCAGAGCAAACAATGTGTGTGTGAGGTTTGCTACGGTCGGACAGCAGTAGCCTCTCGTTACATGCTTAATGAGCTAATAAAGACAAGCAATGAAGAGACCTGGTACTAGACATAGTGCAGCTGTCCTGAAGTTATTCCTCCTCTATTTCCCTCTCAGCACAAGGCTGGGTTGCAACCTGGCCTAAAGCTTAGCCTTGTCCAGATGAGCTTTTCCATGGACTGCAAGAGGATTTGAGTCAGGCAACATATCTGCTGAAAGAAAACCAAGCTGAAATCAAGCAGTCACATTCAAGGGAGGAAAGGAAGGAAAGGCTCTTCAACAAAATGTGCTGGGCCAAATTTGAGGGATGTGTTAGGGAAAAAAACGCCTCTCGTTGCTTTTCTAAGGAAATGAGCATCCAGAGATGAGAAATGGGATTCATTTCAGGATGATGTAAATTCAGCTTTCTGTAGGGCTGTGTGTGGAAAAGCTGCTTTGAGACATAAATATATTTCACTTGTTGATAGTGGAAGAAGCACTGTTTCCTTTGGTCATAGCGAAGAGCAAACAGTTGCTTTGATAGTCTTGGCAAGTGACAATTTTTATTTTTATCGAACAGCGAAGGAAACACCGCGTGGCCCTTGCCAATGTGTTTTACGCTACATGACGAGTCCCATGTAGCCCAGCGGCTCTGATGCAAAGCTCTCGCGACACATCCACGTCCATTTTTGTAAGGAAGTATTTCATCCCTTTCCTTCCTCTTCTGGGCAGGGAGGGGAGGGCATGCCCAAGACAGTCTTGCTTGGCTTGTGGTGGGAGGAAATTTTCTGCATGAGAATATTTTTTTAAAGCAGACACCAGAGCACATGAGCAGCTTCTTACGCCTTGCTGGAGATGGCAGGACTTCAATGCAAACAGCCTTCATGTGAGATGTGAATGTCTCTTCTATAGGTTGGTGGTCATTGCAGGACCTTAAGTGCCAAAAGCTTTAATATCAAGGTGGTGGGTCGGTGGGTTATGTGCAATGGCCTTGGGCTGGTGCTTTCATATCTACCTGGTTTGAAGGAGATTTGCACTGCCCACCTCCTGGCTGGCGTGGACCCAGACAAGGATCCTGGTGAAGATAACCTGCATCACCAGCAGCAGGGAGGTGCCACCCTGCTCATGGGCTCGCTGCTACGTAAGCCCTGGATGTCTCTACCCTATGCAAAAAAAGTTTTGCCTTCCTGCTTTTTTCTACATTTTCCTATTGGAATATTGGATATTGATTGGCTTTTTAAGGTACCCATATGCACTGCTTTGCAGCAAAACCTAAATAAAAGTCCACAGAGAGCAGAGGCAGAAGCCACTATAGGGCTGCTGGAAGTCTGGGTGGGCATTTGGTGAGGGATCTTCCTTCCTTTCCTTCCTTCCTTCCTTCCTTCCTTGCCTTGCCTTCCCTTGCCTTCCCTTGCCTTCCCTTGCCTTCCCTTGCCTTCCCTTCCCTTCCCTTCCCTTCCCTTCCCTTCCCTTCCCTTCCCTTCCCTTCCCTTCCCTTCCCTTCCCTTCCCTTCCCTTCCCTTCCCTTCCCTTCCCTCCTTCCTTCCTTCCTTCCTTCCTTCCTTCCTTCCTTCCTTCCTTCCTTCCTTCCTTCCTTTTCTCTCTCTTTCTCTCTTTCGCTCTTTCTCTCTTTCTCTCTCTCTCTCTTTCTCTCTTTCCCTCTTTTTCTCCTTCTGCAACAGCTGGCTCTTAACAAGAAGGCTAGTTCTTAGGCCGTCTGATATGATGTGAGAAAGCAAAATAATCACCTGCCAAGGATTTCATCTTCATAAAAGGCAAGGTGTAAGATCAAGTTTCAAAACGTGTAGGAGTTCGGCGCACGCTGTGACACCAGCGTGAACTCTTGAGGAACCAACTTCTGTTAACTTTAAAAACAGAACATCCATCTCTGCCCGATTTTGGCAAAGCCACGGTCTTCTGGAGCCCACGCCACGAAGATAGCTCAGAAAGCAAGAAAAGGAGGGAGGCAGGACGGCGGCTTCGGAAACCCGTGTAATCCCCTCCCGGCTCCGACGGGCTCTGTGCTCCTCTCTGATAATAACATCTGAGAGCTCTTCTCATGCGCAAGGCAGCCCAAAGTGCTACCTTCACCCTTGGCTACCCAGGGAGAATTTGGCCACGTCCACGGCTGATGTAAAACGGAGAAGTAGGGCTTTATTTTTGGTAGACACATAAAGGGAATGGGCTCCTCCTGTGAGGAAAATTGTTTGGATGCAGTTTAAGGCTTAATAAAAACTTGGCAGTGTAGCTGTCATGATAAAACACCCCTCTTAAGCAAGACATGCTTGTGTTGCTATTCCACCTTTGGAGAACTTGAGAGGCTGGTTTACGTTTCATTGTTAATTAGGTTTTACTTCATTCAGCTTGGAGAGAGAAAAAAGATTTAAGGATCTCATTTGCTAAGACTGTGAGTTTTTTTTTTCTGTTTGAGCAAATATTTACATTGTTACATAATATTTTTATTGGTTTAATGATGAATGAGAGGATGGATGGACGGATGGATGGATGGATGGATGGACGGATGGATGGATGGATGGATGAAAATAATATTTATGATTTTAGTGAAAAACTTCAAATCTCTGATTCTTCGTTGTGTTTCGTCTTAATGTCCAATTCTACAAAGAAAAGGCAGAATGGTTAGCAAAGGCTGTAAGTTTAATTTAGTCACCACCAAGCACTTCTTCACCCCTGCATCTCACAGCTTTTCCCACGTGTGTTTATGAGGAAGAAATCCCACCAGTGTTCTTGGCCTTGGACTTGCCCTGTGCCAGGTGCCACCGCAGGTGACAACAGCCACAGAAGTCCTCTCAGGACCCTAGTAAGTCTGTGAGTGATCATCTACAGATATGGTCTTGCTAATTGCCTGGTGATTACATATATGTGAGTGCACGTGTGAACAATATATACATTAGTATATAGAAGACTAATCTGGGGAAAGATTTAACATGTTTTATCACGGTCTGGTAAGAGATCCATGGCAAGGCAATGACCGGCTAGTCAGCCTCTTGTTCCCCATGATTTTTCCTATCTTGTTTTCTATTTTCTAAGCTTCCAAATTAGTACATTGTAATTACTACATTAGGAAACTATTAGAAGGGAACAAGAGAAGATGAGTCACTTGCTTTTTGTCCATGCTTTTATCTGATTGTTAAAACTGAAAGAATTTTAGAAATCTTTTCTAGGTCAGTGATCCTTCCAAGCGCTCATGCCCATCTTCCCTCCTCCCTCTTTTCCCGGCTCCAAGCGATTCTGCAGAACTCGGTGTAGACGCAGGAATCTACCCACAAGGAGTAATTTCCAGGACCTGCCTTTCAGCAGTAAAACTATTTATTTCCTTTTCACATTTCACTCCCTCTAGATAAGGAAAAACAGCTAGTCGGTACAATTTTTTGTCTTGTAATAATAATTTCTTCTGAATTTCATTTTATGGCTCCCAGGCTTTGGCTCGGCTCAGAAGTCTTCTCAGAGTGGAAATGCTGGTCAGAGAGATTTAAAGACAAGGAGGAACATTTCAAATGAAATAAAAACACGTAAAAAATGGGTGTTGTAAAATGCTTTTCTGGAACAACCTCCATCCAGGTCTTAAACTGACAATATTCTATTTTAAAGGATTAGCTTAATGCGTTTGTTGTTACTTTCTTCTTTTCAAGAGCATCAGGGTATCTTTGTGTCAAGAATGTTACAAAAAAGGGCTTAAAAGTCTCCCAAATCCACATTTAAGCTCTGAAATAGTGATATGTTTTTCAGAAAAGCAGAAAGCTGCATCCCTGACTAGAGAGGAAGTTTTCAGCCCAATTTCAAGTGGTAGCATTAATATTTTTACATCAGAAATATGTTACTTTATCATCTTCTGGAAATGAGTCTGGCACAGTCTAGAGAGCCCCATTGCTGAACGAGAACCGAGTCCTTTCCTGGCTATTTAATCACAATATCCTCTTTGCAAGTCACTTTACAATTGACTTGCCAAAACATGTGAGGTCTGCTTGCCTTAACTGCAGCTTGGATTAAAGCTGATTGACAGGACACACAATTAAGATCTAATTCAGAATTCAACAGGTCTGAATTCCTTTGGTAAGAAAACGCTTTGATCCCTCCCAAAAAATTGCTAGCAGTGCTCTTCAGAGTAATCATTGCACACACAAGCTTGGATTTTGAAGTAATAGTGCAGCACAAGTTAAGAAGAAAGTAAAAATTAATGCAGAGAAGTGGCTGGTTACAGTTCCTTGAAACAACAACAACAAAAACATGAGGCATTTAGATTAAAATCTCTTTGTGTGCTTCCTTCTGTGTCAACCTGATTTACATATTGATATGTACCAGATGTTTCAGAAACAAATGCTGTTGCATCCGCTGATGGATTAGCCTCAGCTGCTTGCGAACAGCCACTGGAAAGGGTCCAGTGGCAGGAGAATGTCACATTAGTCATTCTCATTTATGTTATGAGTCCTGTGTTGACCCAACAGTTTACCTGAATATTTTTTTTTTCGCTTCAGTAAATTACACATCACGGCAGAGCCGCAAAGTTGTGCATTGGCTAAAATGTAGAAAATAATTTAAATTTTAAAAGTTAAAATATTGCATGAAACTCAGGAGCAATCACTTGATTTGCAAATTCAAGCTCAGTTCATGTCCATTTTGGAGAGGAATCCCAGTCTTTTTTCCCTGTGGCTCTTAAGTTTTCTGTTTTTTGACTCCAGATACTTTTTATTTTCACATTGAGTTTTCCCAACAAACAGCCACCACCACCACCTTTGCTAGAGGCGATATGTGCACTCATGCCTGTCTTCTATCCTTCCAGGCTCTGATCTTTGAAGTAGCATGTATTAATTAATAAGGCTGAGACTCAAAAATATGTTTTACTCCCCAGCAAAAACTGTGCAGTGAAAACCTAGCAATGATGGTTTAAATGGCAAACTTCTCATGGACTTCATGGATCTTCAGAAGCACATTCATTTCTACTGTCTGAAATTTCTTCTAAGGAAAACAAGACCAAACTGAAGTGTTCCAGAGAGAGAAGTGAGGGCACGTGGGTTCGTATGTTTTGCCATTCCTCTAAATGTATCACAAAATAGCTAAAAGCAAATGACTATTGTATTGGCACACAAAAAAGATGGTAGAAATTCACGGGCATTACACATTCTGGTTCCATTCCGTAGAAGAGCTTGCTTCGAGGTGCTGCACCATAAATGTGCTGTGCAAACAATGCACAGAATCCTGCATTAGAGAAACCCAAATAATCGGTACCTAAGGAAATAGCCAGGATTTAGAAAGCTTAAATCCAGGCCCTGCTGTGATACAATAGCCTTATTAAGCGTGATATTTTATATACATTTTTGAGAGTTTGGAGGTTTTGCGTGGTGTTTGGGTAAGGATAAGTGGGATTTCAGGAGCTGTGACCTCATCCCGCACGCGATGCTATCGGCGCTCAGCTGTCCTTCTTCGGCAGAGGGCTGCGAGGTTTGGCCAAAGCAGAGCTGGAAGCAGGGCTGGAAGCCTCCGTGTTTACCAGCCCTGAGACTATAATTGTTTTTCTGTGGGGGAAGTTCAAGCCCACCCAAAGAGCGCTTCATAGGGCTCACCAAACCAATAAACGTAATAGCTATGAAAGGCCACATACCGTAGCTGCTGGCCAAGGTTTTGCTGCATGGCTCCCTTTGACTTTAAAGCAAATTGTGTGGCTAAAACCTCATGCACCTCTTGGAAAGACTTTGGGCTCAGCTGCCCGCCAAAACCAAAGCATCTGGAAGAGAGGCAAAAAGCTCCCGCGGGCATTGCAATTTTTCCCCAAGGGAGAAGCTCTCAGCAGCATCGGGCAGTTCTTGCTCTATCACACCTCTCCCTTGGCCAGTCCTTTAATCCTGCGGGGAAGGAGAGCTGGAGCGGCTGGAAGCAGTGGGGAACCCTTGCGAGTGTGGTTGCTCCGACTGCACAGCCTCACCTCCAAACTGCGGGGTGGTGGGAAGTGGGAAAGGGGTATGGAAGCACTTACAGCAATCATTCCCCACTGACGACTTTCTGTCAGAGGGTTTTTATAGCTTTAGGGTTTATTTTTTTGTTACAGCAAAAGAGAAAAAAAAAAAAAAGAAAAGAAAAGCCTGAGGAGTACCACAAAGACGGTAGCCTTGAAGTGTCTGCCTTTGGGTGCAATTAAATCAGATGGCAAAGGATGTTTTAAGCATAGGTTTGGGATTTACAACTGGTGAGAGATTACATGTGGAAAAGTGTGTCTGGAGTCATTCTGCCTCATAAATTGGGTATTCAGATATAAGGCCACTTGTTTTGAGGCTTGCTTACAAACTTATCTTTCACCACCCGTGTAAACACGTTCTCCAGATTAAATCAGACTTGCCTACAGGCTTTTTTTAGTGTTTGTGTGTGTGTGAACCACATTCTGAGCATGATGCAAACATGAGGATGAATATTTATTTCCCTAATAACTGATCGTGAACTACTCTGGCAGCATCTGCAGATCTCAGCCTATAAATGCACATGACCTGCACTTCTACCTTATGTTGGGCTAGAGAACTGAATGCTCAGATAAGAATCCCTTACTCTGGAATTTGTCATTATGGGTATTTCTGTTATTTGACAGGTTAGGCAAGATTTTTGAGGACAGAAAAAAAATCAGAGGACTTGTCCATGTGTCACAGACACCTGCCCTCTGAGCAGAATTTGGTGTCTCTGAACCCTGGTTTAGTCTGCACACACTACATCTCTTGTGACCTGTGTAAATCAGCATTTCATAGGAATCAACATGTTCCCAACATGATCAGGCTACTGACATCGAGTTCCCAACATTGTGTTAGAGAATCTAAAGACCTGCTTTGAGTTGTACTGGGGACAACCAACGGCTTTCTCTTCAGCAGCTCTGATGTCCATTGGATCAGGCTATAACATCAAAGTCAGGCTGCCTTTCTACCCGGAAATTAAATTAGCAGAATCTAATACATTTTACACCCCACAATGCTCCATTATGGTCAGAGCGAAGCAGGAATACCCAGGGCATCTGATGTGCTTTATCTTCCTCTATATTGGGAAGTTTCTTGGCTGACATGAGGAGCAAATGTTCTGCAATCTCCTGGGGTGTTTCTTGAGGCTGACTGGTTTATAGCTGGAAAAAATCCTCAGCTGGTCTCAGTAGCTATTTGTTACCAACTTAAAGATCAGGTTCTTCAAGGTAAACTGAAAATGACAATTGGAAAATAAACAGGAGCCACTTGGTGTGTGTCCTGCACTGGACTGAAATGTGACCCATGAGCTGAGAGGTTAAGGGGTTAAATTGTGCTTCGGTCATTACAGCCCACTAAAAACCTTGGATAAACTCAGAGCTCGGCACTGGGACAGCTCTGAAACCTATTCTGCTGCTTGATGCGGCTGCCTAATGATATGTGATACCTCCTTTCTGGACCGTCATGGTTATCAGTGGCTTAGGCTTATAAGCACTGACGTCAAAAAGCGTTGAGACTCTGCCTCTTCTTGCTCTGGTTGTCACCGTGAGCTCATAAGAAAAGAATCAGGCATGTTTACACATGAGAAACTTATTAAGTGCCCTCACAGAAGGGCTTTAAAGGATGGAGTCTCACCTGGAAGATGGCTGGCTTGATCTTAGCCCTTTTCTTCTGCCTGGAATACCCACCTCATAAAAACTGAAATAGGCCCCAGAGAACATTCACGTTGCCCCAGTCCTGTCCCTCATGATCTAAACCAGCTTCTGCTAAGAGTTTTAAGACCACCCTGAATATAGCTGCTTGTCAGGCCACTCATTTAGGGTCAGATGCAGCCAAGCACATCAGTATGTGCCCAGAATTCCGGCACCTGCTCACTCCCATTGACTTCTGAGTCTAAGTTATGCCTGTCACACTATTACCAAACAGAGAGCCCTTCCAAAAAATGTCATTTAAATATGCTTTTTTTTCAAAAGCAGCATCTAAATATGTACTCACGATAGAAATCGAATTCTAGAAGCTCACTGTGGCAATGCTTAGCTTTAGACTTTGCGAAGGAAAGGTCTCATCTAAGAGCACATGTGGTGCCTTTCTTCTTTAGCCGAACAATTCTCGTTTGCATATTAGTTAAGAGAAATAGTTTACGGAAGGCAGGCACACAGTTGTGCTCCTGTGACCCAAGTCATCCCTGTTAACAAACATCCAGAGACAAACTATTGATTAATGTTCCCAACCGAGGCACTTTGATCGAAGCCTTTGAAATGCGTGTAACACATCTGTTTGCTGTGATCATTATTTTCTTCTTAAATACCAGATAGTTCTTTCTTCCAACAGCATTTTGGAAACCATACTTTTTATGAGAAGTGCCCAGAATGCATGAATTTAAAATGACAAAGTGACCAATAATAGTCTTGCCCTGTTTGACCTGAAACAACGATTTCAACATTTGATTTTGGGCTGCCCAGAACCGCACTTTTTGATGACTTGTTTATTTGCCAAAGAATTTTTGCTTTGCGCTGGTCACTAGCTGCCAGTGGTTAAATTCTGGGATGCCTATATAGTTAATGTTTTACACATGAGCCTACTTGACTTCTTTTCAAGAAGAAGCCACTGGATCTTGGAAAATATCATCAAGCTGTCAGCATTAAGTGTAGGACAAGTTAATAAGGGTTTAAATAAATCATGCTGAGTGTGTCTACTATTTATGATGATTGGTGAAATATATATTTTCAGAGGTAATGAAATATGTATTCACAGTGCAATTCCATTATTTTAATGTAGCATTGACTCTGTCACACTAAATCAGACCACTGGTCTCCTCGTTTTACATGAAGTTGTGCTGTGCTCTTTTCTGTATCTGTTCAGAGCAAATGTGGATTAGGGTCAGTGTGAGCAATTGCGGCCAGTGTTTGTGTAGTTGTTATTCCTTCCCTTCCCATATCATCAAGGAGAAGGACTGCATGGAAGTTTTTCAGAGGCTCAACATATGCAGGATGGCTATATATTCTATATTATTAAAAATATTTTATATTTTCCATATCTGTTACGTGCACTGACACACATAGGTTGTGCACATGGCAAATTGATGGGCATCCGTGACAAAAGAAAGGCTTTGAAACCATTTTGGGTTCTTAACTGCTCTTTTTGAGGCAGGGACAGCACAGCCTCAGCATAGGAACCTTTGCCTTTTTCCTGGATGTCATTCAGTAATGGTAATTCCTGGTAATTAACTCAAACTTCTTTCGGTAAGGAGTTGCAGCAATAAGAATGGCCACTTCTTAAGTGAAGATGTTAGCTTCCCTGCAGTGATACAAAAATGAAGTGCAGCATTAATGACCTTTTCAGAATGGACCTAAACTTCCTCTGGTCCCCCTGGGTTATCTCATACCTGCGTGGTTCACATCACTCATAGCTCTGATCCTAGAAACAATTTCTTTCAAATAGAAAGATGGGCACAGTTAACTTCCTCTTCACGTGGACCACTTTACAAGCCCAGCCTAGCTCTTTTCTTTTTGTTTCTACCGCCGCCTTTCTCCGTGCAATTGTTTAAAATATACTGTTTTCCTTTTGCGGGTCGAAGGGGGTTGTATATTTAAATTTCTCACGCTTGTTAAAGTTTTAGAAGGTATCGCTTACAAAGTCAATACCCAGGAATGAAAAACATCTTCCAAAGTTTCAAACAGCTTCTGGCCATATTTAGAAGGCGGCGTGACTTTGCCCGCCGTCCATAAACTACATGCTAATAGAAAGACATTGCTCTGCTTCCATCCCGCCCCACCACTCGTAGCTGTGATCGTAGATAAGTCCTGGTGGAGTCGAGACGGTGACTGGCTTACGTTGCACGTTATACCCTCTAACCTCTGACTTGGCGAGGAGATGATAACAAGCATGAGCAAGCTCCCAAAGGGACGGTGCTAAGGGCTGCTGTGGATTAAACCTCCTCAAGCACGACTTCTTCCAAAGAGCAGCAGAAGAGCTTGAAGCAAGCTGCAGAGATTGCTGATTAAGAGCCTTGAAGGATTTTCCTATCCCATCTCGTCGAGCTACTCACTGTGTAACCACCAAAAATCTGCTCTGACAGAAGATCAACTTGGCTATTTAAAGATCAGCAGTGGTGGAGAAAGGCTGAAGGATGTTTGTGTTGCTTTTTGCTTTCACTCAAGCTGGATTTTTTGCTAATGTTTTAGGAATGCTTCCTTATTGGGATTATAAAAAATAAATATAGAAAGCAGCTTGGCAGTCAAGAAAATGAACCATATAGATTAGGAAATCATTTAGTACCCTTATTTCTTCAGCTAACTTAGATTGTCTGATCTTATGAGCAATTATCCACATGAGTAATTCTCCTATGTGAAGATCTTTGTTAAAATCAATGAAAACATTCACATAAGCAAAATTACTCACGTATCTTCAGATACAGGGCTTAGTTTACTGATGCTAAATGTTACAAGAGCAGATTGTTTCCTTTAAAGCTTGTTTTTTTCAGTGAAATGCCACTTTCTTCTTCGAATTCTCTCCAGAAGTTAAATGAAAAAGTTTCATTTTGAAGAAAATTCTGTGAATCTCTCTACTAATACATTTCTTACAGGTAGATCCTCTGCCAGTCTTAAATAAGACTGTAAGTAATTGTTGGTAGACTTATGAGTTGGTGACTGGCTTAGCAATGATTTGATGCTTTTTGACCATTTTTAACAAGCTTAGGATCTAGTTCACTGAATCCAAAGGATTTATGCCTGTGTCCACCAGTTACTTGTGGTGTGGCACAATGAAGGGTTGGTAGCATTACTATTGCTACTGATGTAGTTTAGCTTAATGCTTGGATATTTTGATGTTAGATGATAAGTATCCAACCCTCGGGCTTACGGGTTCCAACATTGCAAAGATGGGAATTTTGGCAAGCTGGGTTTTCCACTTTGCTTCTGAACATCGCTGTAGTAGCTATTCTTAGATACGTCCCCTGGCAATTTAAAGGGTAAAATATGCTTTGTATTATGAACCAGGGTGCAGTGTCACATGCTTCATATTTCAGAAAGGGTTCCATAAACTTGGGCTTGTTACTGAGTATATTCTGTGACAACTTATTAACACTTCTAGGCATGAATGCCTAAGGCAAAATAGAAATGAAAACCATGACCCCGTTCCCTAGTAATATCCGCACTCAGGTACCCAGCTGGTGAGTTTGGTAAAGTGCTTCTATACACAATTCTGTGATATAGAAATTCAAAAAAAAGGCAATCCAAATTTAAAAGTCACCGAACAAAAAAAAGGAAGTTAGATGCCATTTTCATAAGGTTCCACTTGGCCTAAAAATGTGTACACTTGTATAATTTTATATTTTTTGTGAAGTCTAAATGCATATTTTAAGACAAGAAATGTAAACTTTTGGCAAGCCTCTTTTAAAACCTGCTATTAAGTTTTTGCATGTATTTATAAAATAAATACTGTAAAACATGAAAAATCATCCTATCTCTTGTTTTGCCACAAAATTCGTGCAAGTTGACTAGTTACATTAAAAATGTTTAGAAAGTTCAGCCCCTTCTTAGAGGACATACCTGTGAGCAGCAGCATGTCGTCTCAACCAAGGGCTAATTTTTTCCTTTGATTGCTACAGAATTTTACTTGGTTTAAACCAACGAAGATCACTTGGACAGTGAGAGCAGAACCTCTTTGAACAGAGATGCTGTATTTCTAAACCCTCTCTGTCCCAGCGTGGCCCACGAATACAGATGCCTCCGAGACTCTCCAACATTTTCACAGAGAGAGTATTAACTTGGATCCAAAATTGTATTTGGCCAGACATTTCAAATCCACAGAGAAGAGGCCTGAAATGCTTTCTCTGAGCCTGATAACTATCACAGCTACATGATGGCCTTACTCCTGATGTACACTGGTGTAGAGGAACAGGGAATCAGTCCTGTTGTGCTGATAAAATTCTAGCAACAAAACTAAATAAATCCTTAAGACACTTTTCCCTTGTTTGTTTGCTTGTTGCCCAATGACATAAGTAAAATGCCCGGATTATCTTTATTATTTCTTGAAACGGATCCTTGTCAGGGCTTGCCAGAGCTGTGCCAAAGGCATGTAGCAAAACCACATAAAATTCACTCAGTTTGATGTTTTCTTTATAAATGCTTTAAAATCATCTTGACTCTGTCCCAAAGGATCGTTAAAGTTCCTGAACTTTCTGGGGCAAGCGCGACCAAGTTCAAAGCAAATCTGGGCTTGATTTATGGTTCTGATTGGAGACCAAGGAAAAGTCAAATTTACAGTCTAAGTTTTATGTTGAGTTTCTTGTGCTCTTTCAAATCTGAAACTTGAAGCAAACATCAGGGGGTTGGAACTCGGTGAACACTGAAACCATTGCTGGTACGACGCTCAGCTGGTGAAAACTGGCAAAGCCCTGCAAGCTCCCCAGTGACTTGCACATGCTGAAGACTTTACTCCAGTGCCAAAGGAAGCAGTAGGTTTTGTTGCTTTCTGTTAGCAGTGTTCAAAAGGTGAATACAGTGACATTTGAACAGGACTAAATTGTTTCTTGCAAGGTAAGCTGAGTTTTTTTTCTAGGAGTCGGGCTGGTAGGACATAAGCTCCTCACCGCTCCAAGTGTTTTGAATAGCCTAAGCTAAATGAAAGAGCATTATTTACCACTGGGGCTGTAGTCATGAGAAATTGTTTCTGCAAAAAAGGGTCGAAATGATTCTTAAAGACGTTTAGGAGCGTTTAGGAACACAACATGGGGCCATTGCAAGATCCGAATGTGCAGGACTTGGTGAGTGACTCCGGACGTAGGCGCTTGGCTGTTGTCACCCGTTATGGATGGCCGTCCCCGAGAACAATGGCTGCAGCAGGAGCCACCGGGAGCGGAGCCAAGTGGAAATATCGTATCACGGCCAGTGTTTGCTGTTAGTCTGAAGCCTCTGTGCCTCGCCATGACTTCACAGACCGAGGGTGCATGGAACAAGGGAACAATGCTTTTTGGGCTTGGAAGAGGGATGCTTGTTTGTACGCGGAATGGGGCGACTGGACAATGAACTCCTTGTAAGATCATGGAAAAACCATCGTGGGAAGGTCTGTAACACCATTTTTTGCTGCCAGCCCCTGGCCCAGGTTATTGTAGATTTTATTTTATATTGTTTCTGAAGTTTAAATGTTTACTTTGTTTTAGTAAGAATCACCCCTATGTCAATGGTTTTCTGTAAATTTTGATCTTTGCTTCAACCTTCATATCCTGAGATGTGTTAATACTCCGCCAATGACCCTGAATCAGTGTTTTCCTTGGAAGAAAAGACATTCCAAATCACCGCTATTTCCCTTGCCATTAGTGTTGCTGTGCAGTACAATAAGGAAGTGTATCTGTAGGAACCGTTTGCTCATACAGGACCATGCTGGGGGAAGACTTCTAGGGCTCGAGTGCTGTAGTGAACTAAGCAGTGCAGACTTGCTCAGCATTGAGGCTACATGTGATTGAGCTGCAAATCCTACAAAGAGTCCTTGTACAAAACCATCCAAGTCGTCCTGGAATCCCTACAAATCAGATGGATAAATAAGGGACCTGCCAAATAACACGCTTGGGGCTCAATTTTCATCCTACATGCAACCCTTTTGGGTAGGTTGTACGTGCACTGATACACACATCTTAGCTGATTGCAGGGAAAGGGGCAGTTTGTTTTCCCGTGTCCCAGGCCATAGCTTTGCTTCCTCCAAAGACTCCTCCACCCTGCCTGAATACTGCAATATACTTTGGGTGAAAGAGATTTGAGATCTCTTTTGTTGTAGATCCGTCTGTCCAGTACAGCAAAAAACAAGACTAAGGCTTAAGTTGTGGCTTAATGAGGAACCCCAGTGGTAGCTGGGGTTCATTTTCATGATTTTTTCTCTCTTCCTCTCAAAATTCCCTCCAAGATGGATACTTCTGGAGAATTTGGTTTCTTGTCAAAAAAGGTCCCACAATCCTCATCACTAGCAGGAAAAGCCAGCTAAGGAGAAAAAATATGTATATATTATATTTCTATCACATATACATGAAAATAAGTTGGCAGATGCAAACAACTATTCTCATATCTCCCTCTCAAACTTCACACAAGACCACAACAAGATTACCAAGATTTGGGTTTTAAAGAAAACCTTAATGCATGGAACATTCTTTTGTATGGAATTGAGTAGCTAGTTAATTTTCAGTCTCTGAATATAACACAAATCACTTGGGCTCTTTGACATGAGTCATGGTCTAATTAACATTTTTGGCATTTTTAGAAGGACCTTCAAATAATAGAAATGGCCTCTGAATGGAAATAGGAATAGGCCAGTTAGAAGAAAAGTGCTTTTAAGGCTTCGAGAATTAGCAAAAGCTTCCAAAATGTCAGGAAATGTTAAAAGTTTGAAAACAACTGAGGTCTTATTTTAAAATTGTGTCAGAGTCAATTTGTCCTTCATTTGTTTTTTTTGTCTCTAATGCTGTCGTGGTAAACTAGGCAGACATTAACATTTCAAATCAACATACAGTGTAGGACTCTCTGCCTCCATTTCCATGACTATGGTTCTCCAAGGAATTTTCATGATGTCTGACATTGTCCCATCATCATTAAAAATCTCATTTTTTACTGATGTGAAAAACAGGCTTTGGAGCTTTCTAGGCCATTTACTTTGTCCACACTGTGGATATACGGTGACTGTCATCCCTCCCAGGTGATGACTTGTGTAACAGGATCCAAAGAAAATTTTTCAAACTTTATTGGGCACGGAAAACTAAAGTCAATTGGTTAAAAAGAAAAGTGTTAATCACTGAGATCGAAATACATAGAGTTTGCTTTTATTTTTTCCTTAGTGAAACTTTGCCAATTCATTTAACACTATCATTAAGTTAAAATAAGCCCCAGTAAGAGTGTTTTTTCCTCTTCTTTTGAAATGATTTTCCTCTTCCACTTGCTGCACTCCATCAAAATAGTCCCTACTGTTCTCCCAAGAGCCTGAAGAAGTTAAAAACACTTTATCCTCTTATCTAGTATAATTTCTCAGGGGTCCGAAGGACAGACATTAACGTCTCAAACAAATTTCCATTGATCTCATCCTGTGTTGAATCAGACTAAAGCCATGGAAAAATGCAGACTTGTCTCCCCTTTCGTTCCAAAGGCCATGACTTGAAAAGCTGCGTAGACTTGGCCTCCTTCTTTTGCAGAGTGTATTGAGAGCGACGGGGTTGTTCTGCACACAGCCGCATCTCGAAGGGGATAAATTCACAGAGGTGACACCAATGAGTCACGACTTGTGCTGGAGCTTTGTCCTCTGCTGAAATGTTCCATTTTGAGAGCAAAAGCAGAGGTTTTGCAGGGGACAGCCTTCCTCAGCCTCATCAGCAAGCAGGACTTGTTGCAGACAGCACTTGCAATCCTGGCACACGTTCCCTGTATGGTTGGCCCCAGGTTATCCTTCGAGAGAGATGGTTTAGTGTATAGTTTTGGTAACAGAAGATTGGCGCCATTCCTTGAACTCTGTTTTAATAGCATCAGTATAACTGCTGAAACAATATTTTTATTCCACTGACGTACATGAAAACGCAGCGTTCAGGGCTGCCAGGATCTCTTCTCACCTCTTTTCCAGCTGAAGAAGAGCTAAAGCTGAAAAGGAGGGTATCACCTGCTTGTAGACTCCTTGCTCCTTGGATTTTGGCTTCCTTAAAAAGATCACACTTCCCTTCAAATGTGCTACAAAGGAACAGAGAAATTACAGGCCCCCAGTATGAACTAACCCAGTTTGACCCATGCAATAACCCAATCTTTGTTGGTACATTCATACTGCTGTGAAAAATTGAGGTACTCCAACATCCTTTAAACAAGTTCACCCAGGTAATGGGAACAGGTCTAGTAAAGAGAACATAGGTTTATTTATCCTGCTAAAAGATGGCCCCATATTACCTAGAGGCTCCTTGCTTGATGTTCAGGATATATCACGATTTAAACTGAAATTCAAGCATCTGGGGTAACATTGCATTGCCTGCACTGCTCCTGGTACAAGGCACTGAAAGAGAAAAGGTCTTATTTCCTCTCCCTTTTTTTTTTTTTCGCTTTACAAAAATGCCATAGCATTTCTCTTTTAAACATTTGGAGTCAATTGTGTCATTGTGCTCTCTGGTGTGTTTTTCCCCTGGTATTGGGTGAATGCAGAAAGAGAGTAGGTGTCTCTACTGTCCAGGCCAGATGGGTGATATTTTTGGGTTATTTAGGCTGGATGCTAAAGTGCAAAATGTGGAGCTGGCTCCACCAGACTAGCACTCACCAGATGAGCCAAGAGACTTCAGCAAATGAAACCCAACCGCTTCATTCCCATGAAGATGCATCACCCCAAGTGGCGATCGGCAATTGCAACTCTGCATCAACATAACTGGTTTGACAGCCCCCAGTGAGGATATAATTCAGTGCTATATTAGATAATGCACAAAAGAGTTAAACCATGACCTTTCCTTCCTCCCTCCCCTCCTTTTCCCCGGAGCGGGAGGCTGGAGGGCTGTATCTGGGAATTAGAAAGCAACATGGGTGGTGACCCCCTGGTGTCATGAAGAATAAACCATATGTTGTGTCTTTGCATGTTGGGAGGTCCTCTCCCCGAACACCTCACAACTGTTTTCCAGCCTGCACAACTTAGCATGCCCAGGAGAAGCATCCAGGATGCGGGAATGCCTGGGGAGGGCAGCCAAAAGGGACCAAACACGTTGTTTGTTCTCAAATGCTAAGCACTGCTGGCCAGTGCAACGTGCCACTCTCACTGGGTTCGCAGCCAACTGAAAAATCATTACAAACGCTGACTGCAGCTGTGCTGTGACAAAACTCATCCTCCTACCAGCAAATGCTCTCAAGCTGCATCGGCCGCCAGTGATATCCTTTTCTCAGATAGCCGGCGCTCCAAGGGAAAACCAAGGGCCATGAGCTAAGGTTGGAGCAATTTTGCCTCCCAGGAACATGCAGACGTGGGTCTATCCTCCCGCAGGACCTGGGCTGAGCTCCTCCAGCACAAGCAGCCCCGGGTCTGTGCATGGTGCTGCATTAACCAGCTGTTTGGGATCTTGCAGCAGAGACACGAGGAGG
Source organism: Tinamus guttatus (assembly GCF_059628265.1). Classification (NCBI taxonomy): domain Eukaryota; kingdom Metazoa; phylum Chordata; class Aves; order Tinamiformes; family Tinamidae; genus Tinamus; species Tinamus guttatus. The sequence goes on from NW_028288857.1 coordinate 2,570,280, forward strand.
TATCTCCCCCCACTTTCCACCATCCATCATGGGGCTTTACTGGATCCTCACATTTTTGTTCCCTAATTAAACCTTCTGTCAGGTGCTTTTAAATTATGGCACCGATTACTGACTTCAGATCAAAATTCAGCAAGCTCTGGAAGCTGCCATTTTATTTAATTACTTGCAGTAAATTATTTTGACACCTTCAATTAACAATGTCCGTCACTTCAGGCCAGCAACGATGAGTGCAAGGAATTTGCCATTTGATCTGTTTTGTCTGGTGAAAGGTTGTATAGTAAAAAAAGACAAAATACCACCTTTGCATAAATGTAGCAAGAAATTAAGTATATTTCACCACCAAAGTTAGAAAATATTAATAATTTCCTTTATTCTATTACAAATTTTATTGCTAAAGGCCAAGGCACATGTGGACTGGATAAAGTCATTCTGCATAGCCAGGGTTACAGTTGGTTATTGTTGAAAAGATAGAATAGGTCTCCATAAATGGGTGTTATTTATAAGACCAACCATTTGAGAGCAGGATGGTTGCCTGTGGGCCTCAATCTAAAGCTTATTATTATTTAGGTGCTAAAGTTTTATCCACATCCAACAGTGCTTGATCCAATCTGAGATGCATCAGCCCAAGCTCACCAAGCCAATGACAGTGTCTGCATCTTCCTTTCATACTTGGGGAAGGAGCTGGCTCTTCGAGTACACCCCGAGGACAACATGCAACCAACATCTCGTCAACCAAACGCTTGGCTGCTTCCCTGGCCGGAGCAATATTAAATGCCAGCATTCTCGGTCACTTTAACAGCCTTGTGGGTGTTGATGATGGAGCTAATTAGCCATGTTCTTTAATTTATTAAAATCATAAATATTTCACTTCAAGGGTTCCTTTGGAGGAGGGAGAAAAAGGGGGTGGGAAGGTTAAAGGGAGACAACTGCATGAAATTCCTTGGATAATTAAACCTTCCATATTACACAGCAATATTTTACCTCTGTTAAGTGATTCGGTGGCACACCAGACTTGGCATCGCATTCTTCGCCCTGTTTATTTTTAATTACGGCTATTATTTTATTAACCACAGATAATTCTGTGGATGTGATACGGCTGGCTGAAAAAGCCAAAGAGCACAAGATCATTTGAGCATCTGGGACTTAAATAAGAGCAAAAGAGCAGTGAGACTGTGAAATGTATCACGTTTGAAAGACATAACATCATAGGAGATGCTCTAGAGTAGTCCTAGGGTAGGCTCAGTGTAGCTCATGCACAAACCTACAAGGTTTTTAAACAGGAGCAACCAGAGATCCACCTTTCCTTCTCGTCTAAGGATTCAGGGCACTCTCCAAGACCTGCATTTTGGTCCTTTTTTTGTCCCATGGATGTTTTCCATGGCTTTGGGAAAGGCATGTAGATTCTCCATGGGCCCCAGAACAACCATAAATGTGGTTCCTGCTGCAAAATAACTGCCCAAGAGCAGCCTGTGTCCAGCAAAAAACCCACCCATGAGGTGATGGGGTATGAAACTCATCCTGAGACTGCTGTGGTGCATGCCATGGGACGCCAGTATCCTGGCTGCAAAGAGGAGATGGATCCTGGCCCTGTGGGAGGGATCCAAGGAAAGGGAACGTGTGGGAAAATCACAATTGTAGCAAGACTCAGTTGTTGCAGAGCTTTTTATTAGTTGCAATGGCCTGTAGCTGTTATAAAAGGCAGATGAGGAGGAGGAGGAACTGATCCTGGAATGTGGGAAGCCAGATAAAATAAATGGGATTCTCAAAGTTAAATCCCAGCTCATTCCATTGCAGCTTGAGCTGGACATCTAGACGTGATTTCCCTCAGCAGTAGAAATGGAGAAGACAAAATGACTCTAAAATGCCTGGGATTACCTGTCATTCTCTCCCTTTAAATCATCCCTCCCTTGGTCCCTGGGAGATGCTGGAGATACCCAGCTCCATGTCCGCGGGGAGATGCAATCTGGTCCTCATTGCCTGGTAGTAGCTTGATTATCTCGGGGAGAAAATGTGGAGTGGTGGCACCCAGCGAACCACGAAATTGCCACCGCTCGGAGGAGCCATTCGTCATGTCCCCGGAGCACGGCGGGATGCGGGATGGGGCACGGAGACAGCCTGTCCCAAGGTGCACATGGAGCCAGGGAGCCCAACGGCGGCCCAGACCTTCCCAGGAATTCGGTGCTGAAGCTCTCCGAGAGCAACGGCTGCGATGTCCGAAGAACACATTAGGATCGATGCCGAAGGAAAACGACCGGGACTTTCTTGCTTCCTCTTCAGTGGAGAGGCCATTGGGGTAAACTCATTAAGTTTCAATTCCTCAGGGCTCAGACCATGTATTCAGTGTCAAATCCGTGTTCTGAATCCAAATGAGCAGCTTGTAGAAATGTAGGGGAATCTGGACGTGGAAGGGCCTCCCATCCCCAGGGCAGATTCCATCTTTAATGACCCTGGCCCCCTCACTTAGGAACTCGTTTATAAACTAAACCCCAGTAAATAGGTCACTATATTCCACACTCTAAAGAAGAGAAAACGCTGATACCAGCTGAACGTTACTAGAAGGTATGAACCCATCCTGAGTCAATTTAACAGTGTTTCCCACCGCCGGCTGCGGGGATGGATATTTTGTCTAATTCTTGTCAGCTGAACCTGCACAGCAAGTGAGCGGGGCAGACCGGGCGAGCTGACATTTGTGGGAGCAAAAGACACGGCAAATAAATAGAGAAATGGGCTGGATGCGCTCCTGCCTTCCAGCTCCACTCCCGGAGCTACGAAACTTGATACAGGGAACCCTACGGGGCCTTAGAGCAAAGGAATTTCCTCCCACCCATCGTGGCTTCAGCCGAGCTCCTCGTTTCTCATTACTTTTGGCTACGGCCAGGAGAGACACAGCTCCGACCCGTGATACTCCTTGTGCTGAAAATCTAGTGGGAATTCCTTCCTGGGTGCTGGAATAGCAGAGAATGAGAAAATAGGATGCCATGAAAAAAAAAAAAAAAAGCCATGCAGCTCTAAAAAAATCCCAGGAATACAGCTCCATTGCTTCTCTCTGCACTGTATTATTTACTGATGTAAAATCTTGCTTTTCAGCAGCAGGGAATTGCAAATAACCAGGGTCCAGGTGCTTCACCTTCTGCCGAATTGAAAGTGCTGGTTTGTGTTGCCCCAATAAATAAATGCTCATCCCCAAAGCTCGGGCTGGGCTGTAACAGTCTCTTCTGCTGAGTGTTTTATTAACTGGCGAAATGATGAGGTTTTATGGCACTTCCAAATCTCGTGACAGTCTGAGTAAATCAGATTTTTTGGAGTAAATCAGATTTTACAAGACTTGGCGCCTCTCTATCCCATTTCCATCATGAAGATAGTGACAGGGTTGAATTTTACCCAGAGGAAAAGCATAAGGCAGAGCCTTTAACTTCTCCTTAGCTTTCCAGTGCGTGGTGTGATGTTTGTGCCGGCGCCTGCTGCTGCGTGACCATGTGCTGCAGGCTCTGAACATAGGAATACTGTCCTCTGTTGATCAGAAAGGAAACAACCGCCGCTCGTACACCAGAAAAAATGGAAAAAAAAAAAAAAAACTCCACTAAAATCTCAGTGAAAAACAAACTGCTTTTGATATTTCCACTTTGTGCCTATTTGAAGCTTGGCATACCTTCGAAAAGCTGACTCTAAGCACCCAAATCTTTATGTATTCGGGAGACTGGGGGCTCGTTTGTCATTTGTATAACCACATACCTCAGCCACCCCTATTTTTTGGCAAACACAGACATATCTGTGATTGATCTAGAGCTCTCCATTTATTAGTAGTTAATTCTGTAGCAGGATTAACTAATTTAAACAGAAAAAAATATCCCAGCCCCTTGAGGTAATCTCTGACTGATGCTGCAGAGAATGAAATGTATTGATAGAAAAAGGGGGTGGAATGGATCCAAATGGGCAAAAGAGAGGGCTTTTTTGAAGATTTTCCTTTGTCACCTGATGTCGCAGAGTCACAGTGTGTTCTGCAAACACAGAGGGCAGAAATTGCCTTAAAAAAGAAAACAGGGTAAGAGGTGGGATTCTCATCACCTCCAGAAAGGACCCTGGGGACAGGTACCATATGTGGTGAGACTCGTTAATGGGATCACGCAGATTAGCTCCAGGGCACCCCTGGGTTCAGCATCCCCACTGTTCAGAGACATGAAGGGTCTGGGCTTGACCAGAACCCCAAAATGTGGATCCAGAGCTGAGCTCAGATTTCAAGCACCATGAGGCACGTTTCACATCCCTGAAAATAATTCAATATTGCTTGCAGTTTTACCTGTTTGGCTCTTTTCTTGGCAGCAAGCCATCAAATCCGGCAGCTTGGCTCACCCCTTAGCCTCGTGCTAAGCTCGATGAAGCCTTTCCTCTCGGGAGAGCACGTTGTTTTACCTGGATGTGGCAAAGAAACGGATGACGCCATCATTTTGCACTCCCTACTCGAGCCTTGCTCTAAATTAGTCACTTGAAAGCAAGAGCCCAGTCAGCCGAGCAGTCAGCTGGCAAGAAACTCTGGGAGAAAAATTTTCCATGGGCTATTTTTAATATGAAATGGGTCCGAAAGCAAAGACCGGGACGGGCTTTCTTAGCAAAGAAGGAGGTACCGATGCCAACTGTCCCTATTTAGGAAGGATAGTTGCTATTTTTTTAAAGCAAAATATCTCTTATTTTTCCATTCTGTCCTTCCTTTGAAAGCTCTCACGGTCCAAAATATTTCAATGGACTTTAAAGGTGTGTCTCTGTTTCTCGCTCTTAAATGTGCCTATTTGTAGTTCCATGAATGTCGCTAGCAAGCTGCAGGAGGGCAGAAATAAGGGCTTTACTTCTTAACGTGTGAATTATGGAGCCAAACAGGAATGCAGAGGAGAGCAGCTTGTAGGTGGCTCTCGCTGTGATGCCATGCGAGACACATAGAAACCCCAGGCTCAAACTGCTACCATCAGTTGTTTATTAAGCAAACCAAAGCAAACTGACCCAGACACACAGAAAAGCACCGACAGACACACAAAAAAAATCCCTCAAAGAGCACCAAGGTCGTGAAGTATCCTACGGTTTCCTATGGAAAACCAGCCAGCGTTCTCTACGCAGCCTTTGGAGTAAATTTCCCATGAAGGCTCGTGCTTAAAGAGAAACCACTTTCCCTTCCACACACATTTGATACTGTTCCCTATTCCGGCACTGTGCTCGCTGTCTGCCTGACCTCAGCGGGTGGAAGAAGCTTTTTCCCCTCTCCTACCAAGCCCCGCTGTTTCCCAAGCCCGCTGTTTTGCTAAAAGCAGCTTCTTCACTTTGCTGCACACATGGCTCTGGTGTCCACTCGCTGAAACGTGAAATCTGAGCTGTTTTGACTGGACACCGAGGTCCCCCAGGGCCGTCTTGTGTTCTGATCGAGTGCAATCATTTAGGAAAAAAACATTCCTGATGCAAACCCTCTTGGTTGTGAATGCGAAATTCTTCCTCTGTGGAAATCCCATGGCTGCTGCAAACTCGCTGCTCCCACAGATCCCGCTGCCAATGGACTCCTTTTAAGGAACTGGAGCAGAAAACAAAAGCAAAGCTTGGACACGTATTTATGTCAAACATTAAATGGGCAGTTACGTGTCGTTTTTGTTGGATTTGCCTAGTGCCGCTTTGCAGTTTATCCGAGACAAAATTTGGGGGATATTGACAGGAACAAGAAGGGAAGGGGATGAGGTTGTGCAATGTGTGCCCTGGGGACGCTGCCAGGGTAAGGATGGGGGTATCGGGCAAAGGATCCAAATTCAGAGCATCCCAAATGCTGAAAATGGCCCTGCCAGGCAAAGTACCCGCAAGAGCCCCGGGAGGTCTCTTGCATTGCTCAACCCGTAGCCGCTTGCACACGGGCTGGGAGAGATCCATCTTTGTAAACAGTAGCTTAAAGAAAATAAAAATAAAAACTTGTGCCTATTACTGAGAGACAAGCCAGAGAAACCTTCTTTGGCACCATATAAGCCCAGGGGAGCCTAAAGCCTGTGAATCATATGCAGTAATTTAAAGTAGCTGTGTCATGGGATAGACCAAAATACAAGGCAGCTCCATCGACTTCAACAGATATTCGTAACCTAAATTATAGAGGTAGTAAAAATCTGCTGGGAATGTATCCCACTATTGCTTTTAATGGTACTCCTAATCATGTTGGGAACTGTGCATACCACGGGCTGAGATTTTTCAGGACAATTCAAAGCTATAAAAAGCGGCTCCGCAGCAGTGCTGTGATGAACCTCATGAATCGTTGGCTGTTTTATTTGTTGTTGTTTCTTTTCGTGACAACAGGTCACAACACAGTGCTGTTTTGAAGTTTCTTGATTCCCATAAATCAAGCAAGCATATCTGCTCTCTCTCTCTCTTTCTCTCCCTAACCTTTTTCTTATGCATTCCTCAATGTTAAACATAGCCAAATGTATTTTTTTTCTCTTAATCTGCAGGGAAAAATGACAAACTCTGCTTGCAGGCTGAGCTCTCGCGCCAGTTTTCAGCTGGAATGGATTTCCATCACTCTGCTTAACCCCTAACAATAACTCTTTCATTTTCTCAGTGACTTTCTGAGAACAATAATAAAAAAGGTAGAATCCCAACAGACATTTTTATTTAATTTATATGAAAAAACATTACAATTGGTGTTTGTGAAAATGCAGGCTTATTTCCAGTGGCAAAAAGCAGGCAAGTTATATGGCTAAAATTATGTAAGGCACCGTCAAAGAGCTGTCCCAGGGTATCTCAGGTCTAAAATACAGTATTTCTTTCTACTGCTGTCCTGGGACAAACTTCAGCGAAAGGTGCAATTTGAGTAAAATAATCCGGTGCATTACAGCAGTTCTCCTGTGACCTGCGAGCCTGTGACAAGTTGGATATTCATTAAGACTGGCGAGTTAACAGTTCACTTGCTATTTCTGAATGCATAAGCGATGAACCGCTGCCAAACCTGTTGCAGCCCGAGTGGCTCCCGGGTTATCATTCACTGAAGGTGGGATTCAGAAGAAAATAATCTTTTTTTTTGCATCTGTCAGCCTCGAGGCCGAGCGCTGCCATCCTGGGGCAAATTAGGACAGAATCAGGTCTAACCTGAAGTCTGCTGTAGCTTGCACAGGTCCCTTAGTGCAATTGGTCGCCCTGCCCACAGCAACTAAAACTGTTTTTACACCACTGGGGATCAGAGCTCCGGCTGTTACATATTCAGGACTCTATGGGATCCAGTCAAGCCCATTGGTAACACGCAAGAAGAACCCACTGGAGACATGCACATGAAAAAAACTAAGTAACTTGCCCAAAACTACAGCAAGTCAGTTGGAGAAATGGAAATAAAATCCCGGGGAGCTGATTCCAGCCCCCTCCTCTAGCTATATGCTTTTTCATTATAGAAAATGTTTGGTTAAGTGCTCTGAATTGACTGCAAGTTAAAGCAGTCAATCTAGGAAATCTATGGTTTTCATATTTGATGGAGTGAAATGCACTGAGGGATAATCAAAGCTTTATGTACCAGCCTTAGAGAAAGCATTTCACAATGCTAAAAAACCTTATTACTTTCCTAAGGGGGGAAATGACTAATGATGCACACATGCTGATTCCCTTTCTCTGTCGGGAGCCATGGCCAGGAGCGCACGGAGTGTGTGATTCAGAGGCGCAGACGTATCCAGAGGGGTCTTGCAGCATTGTTAATTGCTGAGATACGTATCTAAGCTTCAGCAAGTAAATGCAGCCACAAACTTTAAAAACAATCTTTTTTATTTATTGTTTTTAAGCAGCCCATATCAAATTATGTGTAGGCGGTGCACGTAACTGGCAGAAAAGCTTCTGTCTGCAGGTGGATTGGCCCTCGAGCTGTGACTGAAATCGCAGCAAGGTGGATCCAAAGCCGGGGCAGGATCCGGGCCACTGATTATGAGGGGAAGGAAGTTTCTGTGCACGAGCAACACCTTGGTCCTGATGCATCCCATTCCTCTTAGAAGTAAGCAGGATACCTACAGCAGACTGGCTGAGAGCTATGGGAGGTCAACTCCCAGGGAAAAAAGCAAGCTTAAGGAAAAGCTTTTATAATCCAGTGACTGCAGCAGGACATAAAACAAAACAAAAACAACAGTTTTCCCTGTTTTGCAGCCTGTACTCCATGTCAGCAGCCTGACAGGAGGGTCACCTAAATAGCAGCCAGAAGAAGCTGCCCTGGATGCAGAGCACAGAGGAGGCACAGGGATACGAGGGCTAATTACACGTTTCCTTCTACTGAATGCATCACTTACAATAAGAGTAATATATTGTGGACGTGCAGCTGTGTCACTGTGCTGGGGAGGTCGGGTCCCTGAGGATTGGTGCCCACACACACATCCGATATGAACGTGCTCCGTGACTGCTGAGGGGAGCAGCGGATTCCATTGTTATTATTATTACTACTATTATTATTTCTATAATCATGGTTACCATTGATGTTCTTCAAGGTACCCCCATGGATACACAATCCAGGCAGGAAGGTTGGTGGCCTGATCCCTGCATCTGGCTTCTCCTCAAAGACCTTCTGTCCTTCTCGTGCACATTCAAGCCACAACAGAGACATCAGAGGAAAAATAAAACTGACCTCCCATGCTGGGATGATGCGGGGAAGAACATGGCGCCATTAAAATCCAGGTCTTCAAAGGTCCTTTTTTTCCCTTTCTGCTCAAGTTCTGCTCAAGGTGCTAACTGTTCCTATTTATCCACAGGGCATTTCTATCGACCACGCATTAATTTCACTAACATTCAGCAATCTGACGTTTGGATGAGGGCTCGCTGACCAGAAGCTGTTCCAAACCACTTCCTGTGGTCGTTTCTCTGCACGGTCCGTGGGGTTTCTGAGATAGAAAACTCTTTCCATCACTGTGCCACAAGCAAAGAGAAAGAGCTTTCATTTGCACACCTTAGATAATGCAGGACCTGTAACGGCTTGAAATCTTCCTCCCCTCGAGTTTCCCTTTATAAGGTTAATGATGGTTTGGATTTGTTTCTAAAAAGCCCTTTCACACTATAGCTGCTTCTCCTGCTCTAAAGCCTCTGCCAACTCTTAATGCAGTAAAGGGGAGGGGGAAAATTTAATAAAGTTCCTTAAATCTCAGGAAATGAAGCTTTGCCTCTTTAAGTTCCTTTTAAGAATGAATGTTCCACTGTGGCGAACAGAAAGTGCGCTGAGGTTTTCAGGGCAGCAGCTCGGGATATGGGGGCTTATTGCTAGCCCGCTCCTTTCCCTGGCAAGTTCACAGCGCAAGAAAAAGGCAAAAAAAATGAAAAAAAATGCTGATCTTGCAGCCCCCCCGGCTCCCCGTGTTTTGCAGAGGTCACTGCTCTTGCCTGATGCAAAAGCGACTTTGTCTGCTCTGGTCCTCGGCAGGGCCATCATCAGTAACGCCGAGCAGCTGGGATGGTGGTGGGACCCCCCCCCGGTCCCGGGTCAGTGGTGGGACCCCCCAGCCCCAAATTCCTCCGGCTGAATCCAACCTCAGCTTTGAAAAGTGAGCGGGGAAAGATAAGAAGCAAAGCAAATCCCATAGAGCCGGCCTCATAGAAAGCATAAGCCCGAAAGTTTTCCCTTAAAGGCTTCTCTTTTCCATATGACTCTGTATTTTTCCTGAACCTCCCCTCTTTTTCTTTTCTTTTTTTTTTTTTTCCTTTTTTTTTAAGGTGCTGCCATTTGTTCCCTTGTGAAACAGGCTCGGATCTCTGATGCCGCATGGCCCTCCCACGGGAATTTCGCTGCCTAGGTAAAAAGCTCAAGGTTTGCCCTGCTAGCAGGCAGGAAAAGAGGGAAAGGAGAGAGATGGTTACTCCTGTTAACACCTAGGAAATAACAGGGGTTCAGGGTTCCTCCTGCTCTCAGAGTTTGGCGGAGCCAATTGCTGAGAGGTTCTTGGGGCAAAGGTATGAAGAATAGGGGCAGGGGGAATGAAACAACCAAAAAGCTTTGGCTGGGGGGACGTTACATTATATTATTGCCCAAAACTGGGAGATCTCCTACCCGAACAACATGCAGAGACTGGAAAAAATACCATATTGCCCAGCAAGGGATTTACGGCATGACCTTGCACCAAAGCCTTGGCCTGGCAACCGCTGTAGCCCACCTCTTCTAATGATATCCTTCCAGGAGCAAAACTAGGCCAATTTTATTTGGAACATATGTCACACGAGCTGGTATGTGCTGCGGTTTGCAAAGGCTGAACCCACCCATACAGCCAGGGTGTTATTAGCAAGTTTTATCAAACCAGCATGGCTAACTACTGGATACTCCTTCCCTCCGGCTGTTCGCAGGGCATTGGGAGTGAAATGTAGGGTAAAAAAGCCTGCTTCTCACCCACAAGGTTGTGTTATGAAATATGCTCCAGCAGCAGCTCAAATTGACGTTGATAGACAGCTGGAGAGGGCAATTAAAAGCAGGAATATGGAGCTTCTCCCTCTCACGCTTGCATGCAACATGCAACGCATGTGATTATTCACCTAACTTCCTAGCCTCATCTAACATCTAGCTTTCTGCCAAGCAATTGCTGGTCAACACCTTTGCAATCCCCCAGCTCTCATAAAATCACAGCTTAACACACATGCATGTCAGGAAAGTCACAATTTATATATTCCTACTGTTTCGTGGTGGCCCTTTGGAGGGATTCTCTCCCAGAATTTGAAAGAGAAACACAGTGTGTATATTGTCTCCTGCTGACATCATTTCTAGAAATCTTCTAGGAAGACTCCAGTTTGGGGTAAAAAAAAAAAAAAAAAAAAGATGCGTTTAGAGGCCTTGGGACTGTAAACTGTGGACATACTTTCTTTATCTGTGCACTAAACAGCGAGCACAGCTAATAACTTGCCCAAGGTCATCTTGCCAAAACAGAAATGCTTTTCATCTTATAAATTTAAATTGATCAAAATACTGAACATCCTCAATACCAAATATATCCTCTGATTCTCGTGGATTGCCTCAAAAGCATAAATTTGATTGTAGCCGTGGTGGAAGTAAAAAAATAAAACAATAAAAATATTCACAAATATTAACAATGTTAGCATTCTGAGGTTTATATGTTTGTTCAGACCTGATAGTCAGTTGTCTGGATACTTATGATACAGGGAAAATAGCCAGATGCTGTCAATTTTGCTCAAGTTGATCCGCAGGAACTCCTGGGGCTGCAAGGACTTCCTTGGGATTTTACAGCAGAAGTCACCCTCTGAAATTAAAGCCAGCCCACTTGCTAACAAGCTTGAAGGGTGTTTTTGTATTTCCCTCAATTTTGCCAGACTGCTAAAAGCCTCAGAAATTTTTGTTTAAATTAAAAGAAAAAAAAATGCTGGGCAGATCTCCCATTCGCCTCAAGACTACTCATACATCTGCCGGCACAAGTCCTCTTCTGCAATATTCACTCAGTGTATACATGAGAGGAACTGCCGCGACTGTGGCACACGGGGACACGGGAATATTTACAGGGAGTGGGGGAGCTGGACCCCCTCTTGCAGCAGGATTCGCTCTATGAGAGACTCAAGCTCAAGAAGAAGCCTGAATGATCCATAAGGAAAATCCAGTGCATTTACCTGGCCCCCAACAGCAGCGGAATGGAGCCAGGCAAAGCGGAGACCTTCTGTCCATGACCCACTGCAAGGCCAGGCCCTAGTGAAGGACAGCTGAGCTAGATGTGATGAGAAATGAAACAAAACTTTCAGCTGGAAAAAGAAGTGCAATTATCCTCCCTCCCTCCCTCCCTTTTTCTTTTCTTCTTTTTCTTTCTTTTTCTTTCTTTTTCTTTCTTTTTCTTTTTCTTTCTTTCTTTCTTTCTTTCTTTCTTCTTTCTTTCTTTCTTTCTTTCTTTCTTTCTTTCTTTCTTTCTTTCTTTCTTTCTTTCTTTCTTTCTTTCTTTCTTTCTTTCTTTCTTTCTTTCTTTCTTTCTTTCTTTCTTTCTTCTTTCTTTCTTTCTTTCTTTCTTTCTTTCTTTCTCCTTCTTTCCTTCTTTCTTTCTTTCTTTCTTTCTTTCTTTCTTTCTTTCTTTCTTTCTTTCTTTCTTCTTTCTTTCTTTCTTTCTTTCTTTCTTTCTTTCTTTCTTTCTTTCTTTCTCCTTCTTTCCTTCTTTCCTTCTTTCCTTCTTTCTTTCTTTCTTTCTTTCTTTCTTTCTTTCTTTCTTTCTTTCTTTCTTTCTTTCTTTCTTTCTTTCTTTCTTTCTTTCTTTCTTTCTTTCTCCTTCTTTCCTTCTTTCCTTCTTTCCTTCTTTCCTTCTTTCCTTCCTTCTTTCCTTCTTCTTTCCTTCCTTCTTTCCTTCTTCTTTCCTTCTTTCTTTCCTTCTTTCTTTCCTTCTTTCCCTCTTTCCTCTTTCCTTCTTTCCCTCTTTCCCTCTTTCCTTCTTTCTTTCTTTCTTTCTTGCAATTATTTCTTGTTTCCAAATTCCCGTCTATTTCCTGGTTCCAGTGCAGACATACCATGGGAAAGCCAGTTCTCACAGCATTTGCACAAACAGGAAGCATGTGAATTTTCAAAAGAGACCCTATTTTTATGAGAGTTCCCGCTGAGTTTTGCTGACTCAAGAGACCTTGGCTTAGAATTCAAATAAGCAACTTTGGAGCAACCGAACCAAACCTTGCGGGCTTCCAGATCGCTTATCGGGCACTCATTTTCCAAAAAAGAGCAACCCGCCCCTAACAAAATTATATCCTTTGCATGCAAAGCAAAGGCATTAGCAGGCTGGTACTGAGGAATGTTTTTTTGGTGGAAAAGGGCTCTAGGACTTCCTTCAAGAAGGTATTTGGAGCAGTTTCCTCTTCCTTTTCCAGAGCATCATCAGACAGAGGGACCAACCCCACAGGAGCAGCACAGCAGGGACCTGCGCTGGGATTGCCATTCCCAAAGCCAGGGCTAACAGGCTGGGGCATGGGGAAACAACCAGCTTTTTGAAGAATAAGGTGAAAGAAGCTCTCTGTGGTTTAAATTCTTCACGCTAATTTGAACGACTATTTCGACCCCCTTGGAAAAAATAAACAGGGCCCATATTCAGCCAGAGTTGGCACACGGGCCTTGTTCGGCCAAAACCTGGGTGTCTGACAGGAGTCAGACTCATTCCGGTGTGGAAAAGTGAGAAAAGAAAGGAGGAAAGAGGGAAAAAGAAAATGAAGGCGACTTCAGGCTAACCAGTCTGCTGCTTGGATGGTGCTGCCGACATTGGGCTGGTTTTAAGTTTCATATAAGCAAGTGAAATGGTATATAAATAATAGCAGGGGGAGAGCTCCGGTGGAAAAGCCAGCAGTGTCTGTCGGGCTCCATGGTCTGGTCTTCATCAAGGCCTGGTGTGGTTTGTGTCACGGTGGTGGCACTCGCAGGGACCCCGGCCCTGCTCGGTGACAGGTCAGGGGCAGCTCTGGCACCGGCAGTGCAGCCAGCACAGGAAAATCTCAGGAGCCGGTGTCCATCGTGGATCATGCCCTGACATATGGGCGGCGCATCCACACAAGCTCTCCAAGGAGCTCCAGGGACAATCTCTGGTGGGATTCAGCTGCTGGCACCGTGGCCAAGGTGCCTGCTGGGTGTGATTTCAGCTCTGCATTTGCTGGGCAAACTTTGGCTTATTCCTCTCTTCTGCTCTTCCTTCTCATCCCTCTCTCCTTTCCTTCTCTCCAGCCTTGTCTTCAGGCTCTGTCACACATAGAGCTTCCTCCATCTCCAGCAAGTCGAGCTTCCTCCATCTCCAGCAAGTCATGCTTCTAAACCCTCCAGATAAACTGAGTTTGTTTCATTTGCCATGACAAAGCAGACTCATTAAAACCCCACTATTTACAACCATTTAACCAGTTATAACCAGGAGCCATGAAAGATTTGGCTTTTTTGACTGCCCCCATCAGCACATCAGCTTCTCCTCCATCAGGGGCTTCCTGGGGCTGCAAGGACTTGGTGTGCAAGTGATACTGCTGTTTCCTGGGAGAATTCAAGACAAAATCTGACTCAAGCAAGTCATCTGGAAGGGAAGAGATGGCTTGTTTCCACCCATCAAGGACATGGCAACTCCTGGGGCTGCACGGGGATAAGGAAGGGAGATTTTGGCAATGCAAGTGGGAATACCAGGATATTTCAGTGCTGCAAAATGGCATCTCAGCCCAGGGTGACTGCAGGACAAAGGTGTCCATGGCTGAGGTGGCCCTGACACCGTTGTCTGCATCACCTTCCTCCATGGCCACCCTGCATCCACGCAGCATGGTCTGTTTGTTTTCTACCAAGAGAACTTTAAACACCACTCTGGGCAAAATCCTACAAGGCAAATCAAAGGGAAAAGCCTTTACCACACAGGACGACTGCAAACACAAGTTTGTTTTAAGGTTTTACTACCAGGGGAGTGTTTCTTTTATGTCGGAAATTCTCAGATCATTACCAAAGGGCCCCGGCACAAAGCAGAGACAAGAAGAATCCTTGCGGGATCGTGGAGCCAATAATTATTTGTCATAAATAAAACCCGAGCCCGGCTGAACCCGAACCAAACATTGCAAGTTTGTGCTGGCAGACGCGGTGTTACAGCGCAAACAGAATTATGTCATGTTGTAGTGCAAAGCTGCCAGCTAAGACGAAGTCTGAGGCAGCATCCCGGGTCATGGGGACGCACGAGGGAACTGGCTGCTTTCCCACCGCTGATCCAGGAGAGCCCAAGTGCTTGGGGTGACTTCCAATATGCAGGTATGGGTGAAAAATACAGGCAAGCAAAGAGCTCATGGGCTCTCTTCCAGCAAGGATTAGGGAATGGCCATGTCCTGCTCCTGCCAGAGCTCCCACAGCAGGAATCTCTCCCGGACACTCCATCCATGTCCTACCAGCCAGGTCTTTCAAAGCTTGGCTGCAAGATCATCGCCAAGCTGGTGGCCTGCACATTCCCAGGTGACTCTCGTGTCCTGTATCTTCTGCACATCCAGCTTTTGGGAAGCATGACCTCACAACAGCAGTGAGTGCTCATTTAATCACAGCGATGGTATAGAAGTCTTCCTTCAGACACATCTCTTGGTTTGAACTCTTGAACTCAAAAACAGCCCAGAAACATGCAGGCAATCACCACTGCTCAGCTGTTAAGAGGGGGAGCAAGTTCTATCCAATGAGGGGAAAATTAACCATATTTTGGTCTTTTTCCCCCCCGTTTCATTCGCTGCCACTATTCTGAGTCACAGAGACCTGCCATGCCCTTGGTGTTGGATGATGTTGCACATCCTGACCTGAGTCCAGAAAAGTAACTGAGTGTAATCTTAAACTATTTTTTTTTCCTCCTTTTAGCGTGAGTTCTCACTGGAAACAACAGTGACTCAGAAAGCTCTACAGATCAGCCCAGAAAAGGAGAAGGCTCAGTACTGAAAAGCGCATCCAGAGCAGGCTGGATTTCGGTGAAAAAAGCACAAACGAGCACTTAGGTCAGTGTTTACACTTGTAACCACATTGCTGCGTGTGAGTAAGCAGGCGTTTGCAGGGTTCACACACCAGTGTGCCTAAAAATCAGATCTAACCAGTCCAGGCTACAAAAAGAAAGAAAAAAAGAGGGGAAAAATAAAAGAAATATTTAGGCAACTGGAAAGGATTATTCTTCTTTCCATACCCTGGGCTCTAGTCATGATCCATCCATCATTTCTTAGATGAATGAAATAATGTTGCCATTTGATGAAATAAAATATCAAACCTATGTGACACCATCTTTTATCTTAAGAGATCTCCACTCTTGGTCCTGTTCCTGGGCCACATTTGTTCTGCAGATATTTAGGACAAACCTGACATTTTATAGACTTCCTTCTGCTTGTGCATGTGTTGGAGACAGTTGTTTGGATTAGGACGATCAAAAAATTTAACACAGCCTTTCAAGATCCCATTTTCATCTGGATTTGCACAACACATAAGAGCACATTATGCCAAAAATATGTTTTTTGAAAACACATACACTTTGTTGTGACTGTTTGTAACTGGTAAAATCCTGGGATACCCTGATTACCATGACCTGCATGCTTTCATACGAGCCTAAGATACAAAAGTACTGTATACAAATGAAAACCGTTAGCTTTCATACCACATGTGTTGTACTTATGCCAGTGGGAAATGACAGAGAATGTACAAGGTCATGGTTTACTAAAAATATAAAAGTTTAACATGTGGTGTTAATAGAACACACAACAGGGGTCACTGGTACAATGGAAAATAATTCATTTCCAATGTCAGGCCAAGTAATTCACTAGGAAGGAGCATTTGAAAATGTGTTACTTATATCTTTTTCTTTCTGTTCTTTATGGAGAGTTTCAGAAAAATAAAAGGCAAAATTGCTACTAATACAAATGCATAAATAAGAGGTAGGATTCAGATATCCAATGTGTGGGTATAAACCAGGCGTGTAAGCCCTGTAAGAGCAGGCAAAGCTATATCAGGGCAAGCAACATCAGGACAGAGCCTCCTTCCTTCCTCCCAGATGTTTAGCCAGTTTAAGTCCCGAACTTCCACCAGGACGTGCTCCCTTCTCCCCTTCCCTGTTATTTGGGTACCAAGGCCCCTTCTCACCTCATGCTACTACGAGGCTGAGCCTCACACAAGCCACAGTCCCAAGGCAAAAGTGGCAACGTCCCCTCCTGCCTGTGATGTCCCTGGGGCTGACATTCCCCTTTCCCACATGCTGCAGCCACCAGCATTGACACAAGTCCTAACTGGCCCTGGAGCCATGGGGACAACCTGCACTTGCACGTGCATCCTGGAGGCTCTGTATTGCTCCAGCATCCCTAGTTATTTGCGGGCGAAATAGTGAGAAATGGGTGATGCAGAGCAAAATGACCTGTTGATACTGTTAGATATGTCCAGGACACATAGATAGAACATTAGATATGTCTGGGAAACAATCCTATGCTGGATGATGCTCTAAGGAAAGCACCTCGCATGCCTCTAGAGCCAGCCTGCTCCAGTGCTAACACAGCAGAGTTAGATGCAGCAGGGAGCATCCAAAATAAACCTGCCCCAGGTCCAGCCTGGCCCTTTCCTCAACCTTTCCCACCTGCACAACTCTGCCCTTGCTGCAGGGGAGCAGCAGGTGAAACTACTTTTCTTCCCATTGCTCCATTGCCAAAAGTGTTTTTCTTTGTGCGTTGGTTCAGTCCATTTGCGTAACGTGCATCTCTCAACTGAATAGCTGATTGGAAACATGCTTTAACTGGCTCTCCTTCCCACCCCATCTCCTGGCATTCCTGCTGCAGCCACTGGTGCCCATCACTGCTGCACCCTGCCTGGGCAGCAAGGGCTCCTCCAGGCTGCAAAAGAGGCTGGAAAACATCTACAAGCAGGACCAACAAGACCTATCCACACGGTTTCCTCTCCATCACTTGATGCCTGCTTTTGTAGGGCCCTGCTCAAGCTGTCATCCATCTTTGCAGGTTGCATCTTACTGGGATTTGCCTTCCCCCAGGAGCTGCATCCCACTCTGTGCCCATCCGCGTTGCCTGCGGTGCCCCCAGAATTATGGGATTCTTGCAGGCTGACTCAGGCAAAGGGTCATTAAACTAAGGCAGTGAGAAACACAGTATAAAACCCACAGCAGACCAATTAAACTGAGCAAATAGACGGGAAAGATGGATCAGAAGGAAATGTATGCTGGGCATTAAAAATGCAACATGGTGGGGATGTGCGTGTCTTTTTATAAAAAGTAACTGTAAAAGTCAGTGTCATCTCCCGACTGGAAAAGGCTTCGTTACAAGCATTGGTTATCTCCTGCAGACCTCTGCATGTGCTAATGGCAGTTCTGCTAATGACATGGAATAATGATAATATTCCCTTTACCTCCCTTCGAGTTGCGAATGTCAGCGTGAAATTAGTCTCTCATTCACAAATGTGTGTTTAACACATCCTAGTTGCTACGATTAACAACCTGACATAAAAAATATTACAGGCCATAGTACACTCATAATAAATTCCTAAGAGATGATATTAGCTGGCTGTTAAAAAGCTGGCTGTGTTATGACATATTAAGCTTGCCATAAAGGATGCTGTTTAATAAGATTTCATGGAAATGCTAAGGATGATACAATTCTGTTTTACAGAGTGCTTTTTTTTTCTCCTTCAAAATTATTCATCAGTTTCCTGACATTGTCAGCAAGAATTTGGAACTGCTTTCAAAGGACATATTGTATGTGATGCATAACAGCATTTGCTATGTGGTTAGAGACTGCTGAAAAGCCCTTTGCAGCTAGGAAAGTCGTTCCACCCATTCCAGCAAAATGTGAACGCGTCTGCAGAGACCCAGATGGGAAAACCAGCGTAAGCAGTTGTAGAAAGTTGTAGAAACGTGGTTTCACATGCTGTATTCGCATGTGCCTTTCTCTTAGGCTTAAGCTGTCCTGACCGTGCTGCGCTAAGCCCCTCAGTTGAAGCATCCAATTAAAAAGTTGTATCAGTTTGTTTTAAAACGAAGCACAAAAGCAACCCTTGCAGACATGCTCATGCGTATGCGCAGGGAGGCAGATATCCTGGCAACTATCACGGGGACATTTTTAGAAACTGCCTTAATTATCTGGCCCAGGGCTTTGTTATGACATGTAGCTAAGAGCAGGGAGAGATGCAGTTGCTTTGTCCTCTGCCAAACCCTCTGATTTTTAGTGTTTGCTTTGTTAATTCAAAAATGTAGCAACAATTTTGAGAAGTTACCCATATGATGAAGCACAACTGATAGTTGCATCCCCGTTGGCATGGAGTGTCGACAGGGAACCGAGGTCTGGGGCTGAAAGGAAGGATCAAGAAGTGGAAGACGAAAGAGACACTGAACTAAAACAATTTCCTCTTGCAATGATTTCTGCTTCTTCTATATATTTTCACACATTTTCCCCTATATTTTCATGTAGCTAATTACATTTAAATAAGCTATTAGATATAAATACTCACTCAGTATTTTGTACTATGTACCTTTTTTCCCTGATCTCCTGGGTGGTTCCTATGAATGGGGGAATACAGGGAATATGAAATTTAAGTAATCTATAAGCTTACTGTATCCTAGATCTAAATCCTAGTCAGGCCAGGACCAGTAGTTTAGGAAAGTACTTGCTCCTACACAAAATGCAAGCAGATATACTCAGAGCAAATCACCTTACATTCCCATCTCAGAGTCCTTGCGGGAGTTCACCCGGGCACACACAGGATGGGAATGCTGAGGTCAATGGGAAACTTTTAACTGATGGTAATTGGAGCCATAAATGGCCCCGAAAGATGTGGACTCCCAGGAACGTCAGCCGCTGTGGCTGCATTTTGTGAGAAATGCAGCCCGGCAGGGGTTAGTTCAGAGCAAAGCAGCTGACACTGATGCTTAACACCTAGTGATACCGCTTTTTCCCTGGAAAGCCTTTAAAATGCAGTGGACCACACTGAAAAAAAAAAAACATTTATCCCCATTTAGCTGGGTCAGGCTCTAATCAAGGCTGCACAGAGTTTGCATGCTTCTTACTAGACCCATGAAGAATTTATTTGCAGCTAATGTGCCCCGAAAAGGCAATTTAAACCTAGGACTTGCTGCACGAGAGAGTAGTGGCAGGCGGTCAGCTAAACCCATCAGAAATAAATCACACTCCGACCTGGCTAAAAAAAAAGGCAAATGGGTCAAGAAAACTTAGCAAATAAGCAAATTGCATCGAATCAGGAAGAAACAGCCTGCAAAGTCCAGCTCCAAGCAAGCAGCTTATTGCAGCTGGGGCAGGGATCTGACAGGTTCAACACCAGGTTACTTTCCCACACATCATGTTCCCTGTTTGCACAGACGGATCCGTCTGTCTGCGTCTATATTTAACTAGTCCAGAAACAAAGCAAGATAACCAGGTTAAGGTTAGTGTTTTGGGTACATGTGTGCCTGTGTCAAATAGGGTATCCTGATTACATAATTAAATGTTTTCCTGTTAGAGTAATTAGGAGAGACATGCTGAGATTTATGGACTCCTAATCGTTCTAGACATTCTCAGCCCTGTATCTCAGGGACTGGGCCTGTAGTTTTGCCAGATTCTCATTTCCACCGCGTTTCTACAGTCGCAGAATTAGATTAGCAAATGAGATAAACGTAAAGGCCCGGCTTCTTGAGGGAGAGCTAGTCACTGGTATTTTTATTTTCAGCTTACTTATATGGACTTTGTTTATGCATTGCTCCCTTTTAAACAAATTCCCTCTTTTTCCTGCTCCCTGGTGAGCGCGGCAGAGAACGAAGCGGCGCTTCAGCCTGCTCTGCTCTTGCTGTGTGGTTGCATCACCCATCCCGGGAAAGGCGACTGGATATATCCCGCTCACACACGTGCAGAAGACAAGGATGGACATTGATATTAATTAAGGCAGGCAAATCAGGCAGCTGCCCGGCCAGACCCCACGTGGCAAGAGCGCAAAAGGCTCGGGAAGACGGGAAGATTTCAGGCTCTGACTCACAGACGGAGCAGATTAAGCTCAGACTTCCCACAGTTTCCTGCCCGGCCCCTTTGCAAAGGCTCCTTCCCGCACAGCGCGGAGCAGCCGCAGCCGGACAGGGCCGTGCAAGGGGACGCGATGCCCTGCAGGGACGAGGGCCATGGGCAGCACCTCCCCAGCAAAGATTTCTATTTATTGCCCCGATGGGCAAAGCAAGGGACAGAGGAGTTTGCTCCGTGCACAAAGACAGCTTTTTAGAGCAATGCATTGACATCTAATAATAGCCCAGAAATAAATTCAGGCAATTCATACAGGTATCTCGATATGGAGTTAGAAATCAGCTTTTAGGGATCAGTTTCTTAAAATCCTTCCTCCTGTGACATGTCTACAGAAAAGAGGGTGGATGTAATATGACTGTTTGGTTTTATCCATGCGTGGATAAGTTATTACTAGCAAGATAGCAAGACCGTTTCCTCTGCACTTTCTTAGCCCAGCTGAATGCAATCCGAGCCTGACCTTGTTCCCATCACTGACTATCAGGCACAATCCTGGGCTCCAAAACCATGATCAGCAATCCCAGCTAGATTTAGGCAAGGCAGCTACACAAATCAGCACAAATGCCACAGTCCCCGGCCTGGAGCACAAATACAGGTTAAAGCTGATGTTAGTTAACATTAAAAAATAAAATTGAGTATGAGAGTCCTGGCCCAGCAGCTGTGGATAAATGCAGGGAGTCATGAGGATTTTTCTATTGCTATTCTCTTTGCAGGTTGCTTTCAGAAATCCATAGTACTGTGGCATTTTTCTTCTGTTTTTCTTTTTCCCCCCTTTATTAGCATTTAACATTTGCCAAGCTATTGAAATCTGATTTAATTTCTCCACTATGGGATCTAGACATTTGCATTCTGCTTCAGCGCTGAAAAGTTCAGAATAAGCCAAGAGGTTCCTGAAACCCAACGGTTAATGAGGAAAAGTTGTCTTGGCAGCAGAAATGGTCTCATAGGCTGGTTCGAATATATTAAAGGTGAAATGTTTTGCAACAGGGAGGATGCTCTTTCCAGCCCAAGCTTTTAAGGTTGAGTTTCCTGATTTGCATTCTTTTGAAAGCATAGATAAAAGCTTGGAGCCATTTCTGCTTCCTTTGCTATTTTGAAGAATCTAGTGGCTAGTGGTGTAGTTGGCACCATAAAAAAAAAAAAAAAAAAAAGAAGAAGGTCAGGAAGAAATGAAGACAAGAAGACAAGACTTTGGCCATGCGGTGACTGGAGAATCTGTCCCTCTGCTTTGGAGGCTGGTGACTTGCTTCTGATGTGACCAAGCTCTCCCGTCCTGTGCTCTACAATGCCATGGACTCGGCAACAACATTTCACTGGGGAAATATGGAATAAATACCAGTTCAGGCTGCTTGACCAGTGCAAGAAGGTGCCCAGGGAGCTTCCTCCCCTCCTGCACCGCTCTTGGCCATTTCTCCTACTGCATTTCCCCTTTGGACATGGGGCTGGTGCAGAGGAGAGCAGCCTGGGCGAACTGGGTGGTTTTCCAAGATTTCCTAGTCAGTATTGGAGGAAAAGCATCTCTTTAAGTCACAGTCACTTACCTTGCCCATTTTCCCCCATCCTAATCACGCCTTCCCAACTGCTGGTCGGGCTCCAGCCCTCGGACAGGCTGCGTCTCTGCCCCTCTCCTTTGAAGTGGATCCGAGCTCTTGGTAGCTCTAAGATGACACTTCAGTTGCACCTCTGCTGCATTCTTAGCTCTGTCAGCGGTCTTTGAATCGCTGACACGTTGGCAGCCCCGTGGCCCTTCTGGGGAGCAGATTGTCCCCAGCGTGACCTCAGGAGACACCTGAAACCCCAAATGGAGGGATCAGAGGAAGGGGGAATCCCACCTCTTCTTCATCAGCTGCCAAAGAGCCGTCTCTCATTCCACAGGAAAGAGCATCTGTCTCATCTCGTTATTTCTCTTTCTTAAACTTTTTTTTCTTTTATACATAGGGCTTTTCGAAATCACTTTTTTTGTTCTTCCTACCCCTCTTTTGTCACATGTCTTTGAACCAGCTCTCTGCTCCCGGTTAACATTATTTTAAAAGACAGCGTTGCTAGAGAGAAGAAGGTTGTTTATTGCTGTTAGTGTTAGTGGGGTTAGAAAAAACTTTAAATGTAGCCCCATAAAATTTTGAGCTTTTGGCCAGCTGGAGAATTCAGGGTTCAAACAAGGCAGAATTGCTACAGAAAGAGGCAGGTTGCCCATCTTGATTTATACCTCCTTCCATACCAGTGAGAGTACCATGAAGAACCAGCAGCATGTAAACATTTTGAGCACTAAATTATTATATTTAATAACTAAAACTTCTACTTTGGATGATGGTGCTGCGCATTACAGAACATCTGCCCTTCTCTGCCTGAGTCTCTGCTGACATCAGCTTCTCCTTGTTACCACTGTTGTATTGTACTGATAAAAAAATCTGGATTTGATTGCCCTGCAAACTACTGATGCTTTTTTAGGGTTTTCTGATAGAAATGGAGCAATCTGGGAAACAGAATGAAGCTTGCTACCTCCTGCCTTGAAAGTCCACTGCACTTATTCATAGTGGAGCCAAAAGAAAGTGATGGTGGGACTGTTCCGGTAGGGTTTCACTCCTCTATGTCCAGCCACCAAAAGGACCTCTTTCTACCCTATTACATAAAATTGCAGTCAGCAGCAGCTTTCAGCCAAAACCTGGGGAGTTCCTTAGCTTTTTCACCTGCACAGGAGACCAGGGAAGCTCTGATGTCTCCTCCTGAAACAATCAGCTTCACTACCGAAATTCATCAGTCAGCATCATTCCCCCTTGACAAGTCCCCATTTCTCCCTCCTGCTCTATAAACCCACAGACCAATTTGCATTTGTGCTTTTCAGCCATGTAACTAAGACCAGAAGGGCTGCTGTGATGGACAGAACTAGTTCAGTGCTTGCTGGATTTTGATGAAAGGCAATTCGATTTCCACAGCCAAGTTATTTAATGAGCCTCTAAAATTACAGCCACAAATTATGCACATACAAAACTATGCATTTGTGCACTGAAGAGGCAAGATTTCCAAAACAGGAAGCCAGAGGTCTGCATTAAAAGAAAAATCCTGCCTGCATAACTGGTTCCCCATATCAGTGCATGTAATTATTCAATCTGCCCAGCTAGCACAGAATGCACAACGGCCCTATAAGTACCACCATTTTCACCTTACAGATGTCTCCTGCTCTGTTTGCAAGCCCATTTAATTTTTGCAAGCCCATTTGTGTTAAGCTTGCATGCACATTCAAGGCTGTGCCAGGGAAGAGCATAGCTCCGATCACGCAAGAAGCATGTGCTCCTTTAACTGATGCTAAGTGATGGGCTAAGGTTATCTTAGCCCAGATCCCTCTTCTTTCCATCCCTGGGGATTCACTTAACAATTCTTTGCAAAATGAGATGTCCTGTAAGCCCACAAACAGCTCCAGATGACTTTGCACCCCATGCAGTTGCAAAGGAAAAAAATGCATGCATAAAACATGCAGTTTTTAATTTGTTTACTTATAGGGCTGCAGCCCTGATCTCAACAGGTTGCCACTCTAGCAGCAATCATCCTCCAAGACCCAATCTTGAAACTGTTAATTTGTAGAGATGGGATGACAGACGAACAAGGAGCTCAGAAGCTATAGAAGAGCAAGTGAAGATGCAGAAATGGCAGAAGAGGGGAGGTGCGAGTCCCCTTCATGGAATTATTTTCCATCAATAAACTCCATCTTTCACCCCTCCTCAGCAGTTAACCCAACTCGGTCATCCAGGAGGGGTTTAAATGTTTCTTGCCTAATCTCTCCATCTACTACCTGTCTTTTTATTCATCTCCAGAAGATCTGATTGGCCTTTAATTATAAGATATCATTTTTCTCCTCTCAATTTAAAGGGTTTAGAATCTTTTCTTTTTTATTCTTTTTTTTTCCTGAGCTTATCACAAAAGCCCACTGAGTGCTGACCTGTTATTTTAAACCTGTTGGCAACCTCACATCAGATCATTTTCCATCATATCTTGTGACCCTTCATTGCTTCATCCTTCACATTTCCTAACCCAGCCCGTGACAACAGCAAGGTTTCATCAGACCAAAGGCCATACTCTTGCATGGTTTTTTTTTTCAAAGCTTGGCTCTACCCTTGCTTGCTAGGGCAAATCTACTCTTAAAAAATAGGTGCTTGGCACAGCCATCAGAATACCTTTTTTTTTTTTAATTCTGCAGAGCTCAAGAAAGTAGGAATAGCAAGGGAAAAAATAGTTTTCTGTTTACAAAATGATTTTAAAGCAGAGAGAGGAGGTGGTCAACTGACAGACCTAGGGTTGACAGCTTTCTTCTCCAGAGACCTTAGGAAGCATGACAAACAGCACAGAGCAGCATATATTATCCTTACACAGCTCTGTCTCCAACAACTTGCTCCAGTTCAGTTTCCAGAAACTCCAGAGGTCTGAGCTGCAAGTTTCTTTTTAACTCTTGCAAAACCCTCTGCAGCTTTGTGGGCACCATGAGCTGCTGGAAGATAACTGGAAATCCCTTTTTTTTTTCCACTATAATGCTGTATTTCTCAGAGCCTGTCATTTCACCTGCTTTCTTTTATGTTCTTCTCTTTCTTGAGGCAATATACTTTTTGCCTATTCATTTTAAAATGAGCACTATCTCAACCCTTGCTTTTATGGGCTCACGCAGCCGTCCTCAGCATGCAAAAGGCAACAACATTAAAGCAATCTCAATGTACAGTCAGCTGCGGCACAAATTTATTTTTATTTCCCTTTGAGACAAAAATGCACATCTTTGTTTTTCATTATGTATCCCTTAATCCAAGGCAAATTGCAATTTAAGAGGTCTTTTATTTAATCTTGAATAAGTTCTTTGTGCAACCTGACAATTTACCTCGCTGTTATACAATCAAAATTCCTCAGGACACGGTGACAACTCCCAAAACTGGAGCTCCTGGGAGAGCAAAAGAGTTTCAGAAATAAGAGGAGCTTCCTGCAAAGCAGGAAATGCCAACGCACACACCTCCCCGGGCAGAGCGTTCCTGACTCGCCGAGGAAGCAGCATCGAGGCTGGAAGGGCTGATCGTGGCATTTCCAAATGTCGCGGCATATGAAAATCCCAAATGTGCAGCCTCAGAAGCAAGTTTTCAATGCAAATATCATCGCAGAGGTTAAACGCGCCGGGCTGTGAGATCTGGCAAGTCACAGAAAAGCTGGACAGAAAACTAATCGGTTGCCAAAAAAAAGAAGAAAAAAAAAAAGGAAAAGACTGTAAGAAGGTCAGGAGAGGGTATGGAAATATCCCTTTGCTAGGGAAGAAATCTGAGTTCCTCCTCTTCCAACTCATCCTTGGACATCTGGATACTTTGTGGGCCATGTGTGCTGGATGACACAGGTTTCCCACAGTATAATCTAGCTGAAGCCCCACCAGGAAAGCAGGAGAGAGCAACCAGATCCATCACAGGGCTCTCTTGGAGCAGGGACATCCAGCCATGGGAGAACAGCCATCTACTGAGTCCAGCGAGCGCGGATCCAGCATGGACAACTTCTTCTTGGAGGCCGTTCTTAGC
This sequence comes from Tinamus guttatus, assembly GCF_059628265.1. NCBI lineage: Eukaryota > Metazoa > Chordata > Aves > Tinamiformes > Tinamidae > Tinamus > Tinamus guttatus. The sequence continues at coordinate 2,596,253 of NW_028288857.1, forward strand.
AGCCAGCTCAGGAACCAGCTGTGATTGCAGCTCTCAGCTTCTGCCAAGCTGGACAAAACATCCCACAGCTGAACCTTGGAAACGTGCAGCAGAGCTTCTCCAAGAGCAATCTTCTAAAAAGCCCTCGCAGTAGAGTTGGTTTTAACAGCATTGAGTTGATGGAAACCACTGCGAAGGATGGAGAGAAGTGGAAGGGACAAGTTTCCACCCTGCATGCCAGCGTTGGCACGCAGAGCTTGTAGCATAATGTAAAAATAATATGCTGTTAAACATAATGGACTAGTCGACCCAAATGACTCAAAGGAAGAAAATCAAAATGAAATGTTTCTATGACATTAAATTAAAATGACTTGCCATTATTAAAGCGGAGTGAGAAAGCCAAGATTCTTCATCTCACCTTTTTTGAAAGTTGTAAATTTCTCCCAAATTGCTGCATTTCATATGCAATTTAGACAACATTCCAGTGCGGATGGAAAATTGTTCCACCAAAAACTGTTGGCGAGCTGCACCCAAAAACTGTTGATATCATGACTATCGTTGATTTGAAATGGACTTTTGGGCAGCATCTCATGGAACAAAAATACACACAAGCTCCAATCTGTTATATTAATTTCAGCTAGAACATCCTTTTAAATATTGCTCTGTTGCCAGCTTTCAATGCATATTGTCAATGCATATTTAAAGCAGATCTCAAGACTGTGCTTGAATCCTGCAGCCCTCGATGTCTCCCCATGCACCTGCAGGAAGGAGAAAGGCCACAGTTTGTGCAAGAGCTTTGAAGGAAGGAGGTTCAGCAGAGTGTGTATGCGATGTGGGATGGTTAGGACCGCAAGGGGAAAAAAAAGGTAGGGAAGGTACTAGTTAGTGCCAAATATTTACCACTGTGTAATAAGAATGGGAGTGGGTTTTATTTTGAAGGGCGTCTGAAGCCATGCCGAATGTTGCTCTAAATATAGAGAATGCAGAGAGTAAAGTGCTTCAGGATGTATAAAATGCAGATTTTCCTCTTGAAGACCTGCTGTTTTTAAAGCGTGTTTATGGTTGTACCATACAGTGTGAGCATAGTATGAGAAAGGAAGAAGCTTTCGCTTATTTCCAGCAAACTTGCCAGTTCCAAATAACCCTCCACTTCTTTTAACGCTGCGCTAGGGAACAATAGCCTGCAATTAGCAGCAGCGCCGAGCGGCTGATTGAAATAAGCTGATCCCAAGCGGTGCAGAAAGATCAGAATTCCCCATATTTACTTCACAGCCAAGCTGGTGGGCTCCAAACCTCCATTTCGGCTGCTTCACAGAGGCCAGAATTAGCATCTCTGTTGCAAATTGCATCTGCAGAGCGCTTGACCCGGGTTAACCCTGAAAACAGCCAAAATTGGGCTATGCTGGAAACACTGTGTTCGCTGCCAAAACAGATCAAGGTCATCACCTACAGATCACAAATTGGTCCTTTTTGCAATTCCCACAGACTGAACTGAGAAGAAGGTGAGGAAAAAGGAGATAATCCCTCCCCATCTTCTGGGAGGAAAAGATCATAGAGCTCCCTTTCTCCTCCAGCAAGGACATTTTCCATCCACGTGGGATTGCTGTGGTGATAACTCAGCTTCTTATATTATTCCCTGGCATTTCTAATCCTTCTTTCTCCAGACTTAAGTCACCACCTTCCCTCTCTCACGTGTCCAAAGACAAAATAATGGGAATGTGTCTTTGAGAAATGCTTTGCCCAGGAGTCACGGTGTCACGGTTAAATTGTCAAAACTTGGGTATTTTTCTGTTATTCATAAAGCAGTACTCTCTGGTCTTCCAGCTCCTGGAATGGAAGAGAACAAGGTTCTGTCACATTGAAGTCATGTTTTTTTTTAAAAAAAAAAATCTCCATCCGGGCAGGCAAGGGAAGGGGGAGAAAATGATGTGGGATTTCAGTACATACGAAACATCTGAAAGTGACATTTTTGGAACGTCGAGATTGCAAATAAAGAAAGAGGTGATTTGAGATTTTCATAGTTGCTTGCGTCTTTGAGGATGTTTTCAGCCTTTCATCCCGTTTTGAAGGCGTGTCACCTAATTAGGACTCTTTCATCCTTCTATTCCCTAGCTAGAACACGCCAATCCCTTTTACGGCAATTGATTATGACTTGGAGGTTTCCACATTCCAGCCAGTTCAGAGAGCTTGGATATTTGTGAATACCTGAATAAACTCCTTTAATCCAAAAACAAACTCCACCTGAAAGCGACGGCATGAAAAGGCCATTCATACGGTGTTTTCTAACTTACTGCTTCATGGTTTCTTTGGATTTGACCTGACTTCCTGTACTAATGGTCTCTGAATGCATTCCCAATTGTGGCTTATTGGTCTAGAAGGTACCCAGCATTTATAGGGAAAGAGGAAAAGGAGTTACACAGCAACTGCTTACACAGAAAACTCTGCCTGAAAGAGTAAAAATGGATTTGAAGTTAAAAGGAAACATAAAGCATATGAATGCTCAGCCCCCTGTGTGCAAATTTTTTAAATAAATATTCCCTTGATGTTGCTACTTTAAAAAGACCTTGGCTTCTTGCAGATGAAAAATACCATTACTGCAAGGATTGTCATTCCCAAGAGTGAGAATTGACACTTTGCTGATTAAAGCAGGACTGTGTTTGAGTAATCTGGTAACACGGCTGCAAATGTGCTGATGATCTCATGGAGCGAGGAGAGATCGCAAGCGCAAGCGGCGATTTCGGCTCCAGATAGCTGGGGGACAGAGCAAGATCTCTCAGACCACAGGCCATGACGGTACCTTGGCCAACAGCAGGACGGGAGCAGCAGAAGGAGATGATGTTCAAATCACATAACTACATACACGTAGCATTGCGTATTTGCCCTATTCTTAAATATTTTCTTATGCCTCCTTTATGGGCTGCTCCTATGGGAGTCAGCCAAATGTATGCAAGGATACATTCAACCAACACATCCATATTCATATTCCACATATTGAGCCTTCTGGAGATCAGGTGCTGTTTGAGTGCCTAACACTAGACTCTGCCCTCAAAACTTTAGGTTCCCCCACCTTGATTATGTTGATCCAAGTGCTCCAGCCTCTGTGGCCAAGGTGGGCAATGCCATCCAAGGCAGCAATCCTGCCTTGTCCTGCTTCCCCAAAACGAAGCTTGTTCTGCTTCATTCCTGCTGCAGCTCAGCAAGCCACAGTCATGGCAACGGATTTGCACCCAAAGCTGTTTTACAGAGTTAGTTGTCACTTTTTTAAAAAACTTTAACTATTGCTCTTACCACCTCATAAAGTTTCACCAGAGAACGTCAAAACCCAAGACCCACAGAAACATGCTAGTGCCTGAATTTCCATTATTCGGTGGTCTGAACAGTCATTTATCTGCCCGTGAACAGACAGTGCCTTGATTTCAGCATCCTGTGCAACACAGGATCTAATGAGGCAGAGGAAAGCAGTGACAGATTTTGGCTTCCTGCAGCCCATCCTCGGAGATGGAAACTCCCCGTGTTGACTGACTGCCTTGGCTGAGTGATAAGCCAAAACGAGCTCGGGCATTGGGCCGAGATGGAGCCAGTTCCTCCTTCAGGATAAGATTAATGAGTAGAAGGGGAGCAGACTGACTCAGGGCTTGTCTTGTTGCTGGTGGCACTCATCTTGCTCACTTGGGCTCCTTGCATTGCTTTCAGGCAGGCTCCCTTGGTTGGATTGCTCAAGAAACGCCAAAAAAGACGGTCCCTGGAAAACAGACATTCCAGCCTGGAGAATCTGGCAGTTCTCCTTCACATACAATGTCCTTGGTAAAGTAGATTTTTGGAACCTATAGCTAATGCTGCTTGCTGGTAGTGGCTGTTTGCCTACAAAATAAACAGGACCAGAATATGCTTCATTACAGTCACACACAGTGGGTTTTATTTTCCTCTGACATTTCAAGAGGTGGTGCAGAAAATGAGGCCCTCTCCAGCGTGATTCACGCGGTGGCCAAAGAGGTCTCTGTGGCTGACAGTAAACTGTGTGACCTGCCCATTTCCCAGTAAGATTCCAGGTTTTGGTGCCAGCCCCAAGACAACGGCAAAGAGGGAGCAAGGAAAGGGAGCGTGGCGGGAAAGCTCTTAGAGAGAGCCACATAGAGGGTTTGGTTTGGAAACGTCTCAGGATGAATTTTGAATGCGAAAAAAAAAAAAGAGGCAAAGTTTAAAAAACAACAAAACAACAAAACCTCCCAAACTGAAGCCAATCTTTGATTCCTTCTCTGAAATGACATCACTGCATACCCAGTGCAGCCACAAAGCATGAGAGCCATCATGGGCCTGACTAGGGCAGGATATATCACTTCCCATGGAGAAATACGGAAAGTACTGTCAGTAACTGCTCTGGACGAGGCAGGGGGGCTGGGTATTTCTTTCAGTGAGATCCCTCTGCAGTCCTTGTGTTTTTCCCTTGGTCTTTCACACAAATTGCCTGTCCCCAGGCCGCTGGATCGCTCCCCGCTGTGGCCGTGCACATCCACAGGCATTAGGCAAGGAGGTCAGGAAGGGAAGGAGTCGGGCTGAGCAGCCCGGATCGTGCGGATGTGGTGAGGGCTGCCATGTCCCCTGGTGCCATCTGCTGCTGGTGACATCCACTTCTGAATGCCTTCATGCTTAACCCGCTATGTGCCAGGCCATAGCTACTCCCTTTTCTCCTTCTTTCTTTCTTCAGCGCATGGATGAAGCATGAGCAGCACATGCTTATGGAGGGTGTCCATGCCGTGGGACAAGCCAGCTGTGCTCCACGAGATGCAATTAGTTGCATAGGGACTGCATTTCCAGGAACTATCATGTCCTGGTGTCAAAGCAGGTCACAGCAGAGAAAGGAGAAACTAAAGCACTGGGAGCAGAAGTTGCCTCAGATCTGGGTTTTGACACAAGGCTTCTCATCAAGCAGCAGGAGTTTTACTGTCCATGACTGCAAGGGGGGAAAGAAGAACAAGGTTCCCTGGTGACTTGCTTTTCGATGGTCAAATGGGCTGCAAAAACATCTGCCTTCCATTGGGCAAAGCTGGGTCAGAAGTTCATTTCCAAGAGAGAGGGATGAGGGCCCCACGTCACTCCAGCAACTGCAGCCTGGCAAAAGACGGACAAACGTCGTAGGAATCTGAAAGATGTATTATTAGGATGTGTGCAGCTTGTACTTCATTATTCCAAATATCTAGCTGCATTCATGAAACCCATGTTTCATTGTTTCAGAGAATTTTAAGGCCAAAGGGACCATTAGATCATCTGGTTTGACCTGAGTAGCACAGGCCAGAGAATTTCATCTGCAAGAGACAAATAATGTGTGTTTGATTAAGTTCTTAACACAATGTTTCATCAAAACAATAGAAATGGATGCGCTTTCATAATCCATATTTTTAGGGAAGATTTTCCAATTTACGTTTTCTCCTGGGGACTAGGAGCTGAGCCTTTATTGTTCTTTTCCATGGCAGCGCTGCCCACATGGGTGGCCTGGCCTCGGTTCCATCGCACCACGAGCCGAGCTGACAAGGAACGAGTGTCCTTGGAGCCCACCAGCACTCACACCGGTGTCAACGTCTGGTGTCAATAGGTCTGGTGGCCTCTGCTCCAGGCAATGAAGAGAATCACCAGCCACAAATCTTGACTCTTTCTCCTCAAAACATCCCCAATGAACAGTTTTTAGCTGCAAGACAAGCTAGCGAAGGCTTTTGCAGCTTGCCTTTCTCTTTTAAAAAAAAAAAACTTAGCAGAAGATAGTCAGACATTATGGCCATAAGCAGAGAAATAAATAAAATATCATTATTATGGCTGCCTATTTCAACTGGCGCTAGATTAAGACGATTGCGCCGAGCCCTGAGCAAGGAAATGCTGAAAGACAGTGCTAACAACAGATGGGAGAAGGGTGACTAGCATTGGGGAAAACGAAATATCTTTAGAACCACTGGAAATTATTAAAATCTTGACAACATTCTTCATGACATCCCTCTCCTTTTTCATCAGCTGTGGAAGTGAGCAGCATTTTTTCCCTTTGAATGTTGGCAGAAAACTGTCATTTGCACCCACAAAAGAGTATCCCATGCTCTTATTTTCTTTTTCCAAAGTATTAGGTGACAAGATGAAGTGAAAAAAGATTTTCCCAAGGTCACACGGAAAGCCTGTGGGACCAGAAATCAAAAATTGTATTTCTGTGGTTTTGCCCACCATTACAATCAATAAGTAAATGATCGTGAATACTTTCATTTATTCTATGATAGATAATGCCGTCACTTAGTCTAAATAAGGAGTATTTCAGGTAGGGGATAAGTTAGCTGGCTATCAAAGTTTCCTCAGTATTGCCAAATGCCTGCGTATTATTTTAAGCTGCTCAAACAAGAGAAGAAAGGTATGTCCTGTACTCCAACCATGGCCACTACACGTATTTTCTGTTGAAACCCATGCAAATGAGTCACAATCCTGAAATAGAGGTATCTGTGGACATCATCTTTCCAAGCCTTTTCATGTCCAGACTGGTACAATTTATTTGAACGCAGTCTTTCTGGTAAAGGAGTTGTTCAAGATGTTCACAGCACGTATTGGAAAGCACTGATTATGCTCTCTTTTTTTCCCCCCTCTTTCTTTTTTAAGACTCCTATTTTTTTTTTAATCCTGTGGTCCACATTACTCATGGACTGCAAATTGTTCCCACCAAAGCCACAATCCGTGGATTCTCCCTCTGTCTGTAAAAGCCAGACAGAGTCCAACCTGCTGGATCGTCATCGTTTGCAGCCTTTTTTGGCCTAGACCAGCCCACAAAGCCGGTCCACATTCGCAGGCAGCACCTCCCTGATGTATGGAAAATTGTGCTTCAAAACAACACGACAAATCGAATATGAAAATTTGGGGTAACTGGGAAATTTTGCATGCTCTCACCCAAGACCTGCCTCGGTTGCAAGATAAGATGGGACACATGGATCCCCAAAGCATTGCGGCCTCGGACCCTGTAATGGTGCTGAAATATCCAGGTATTGCAGAAATCCCATTTGCCCTAGCAGCACATTGAAGAAATTAGAAAGTTCCTAAAGAAAGTTTCTAAACGCAAGATGTTTTAGCTGCTCTTCATCCCATTAGAGGAGGGGCGATTAATTCTATGGCAAAAGGTGCCAGGAATATCTAGCGTATGAACCGCTGTGATCCCACATGCACCAATCTGTCGAGTCGAAAACAGCCAGAAGCAGCTATTGGGCTTCCAGCGTCTAGCGAAAGTGCCTGCCCTCTTCCAGAAGACAAGTTCAGCCGTGTTTATTTTCCTTGGGGCAATGCAGAGAGCTCCGTTTTGCGCTGGAGCAGACAATATTGCTGCGCCTTTAAAAAGGAAAGGAAGTGTGGTCCTGGCAAGCATCGCCGGAGCAATAAAGTATAAATCTTGGTAATTGTTGTGGAGACAGAAAGCAAAACAAACTGTACTTAAGTACATTGTAAGAAAATGTCAGAGATTTGAGGGAATGGTCATTAGCATACGAAATCATTTATCTCCCATGAGTGAGTGAGTTGGACGGAGCCCAGCCAATTTAATTTTCAGTATTTTTTGCCTTTTGGGATTTCTTGGAATGTCAAGACTACTATTTTTTCCTGCAGAAGGAAGACTGACTCTACGGCTGGTGTTGGGAGACCACAGAAAGGAGCAGAGTCGGGCGGCAGTGGCTCCAACAAGCTCCTGCCCACGTGCACAGTCCTCCTGGGTGCTGCGGGTGGCTCCCACATCTTCCTCCACCCCCACCCCCACCCCAGGGTGCCCACAGGCTGCTAAATTTTCTCAGAAGAAAATGCCAGTTTCTCGCGGTCCTGCAATACACCCCACTAAGGAAAACCACCTTGGGAGCAGTAGGACGCTCTTGATTCCACTGGTTGCACCATTCTTCTCCTCAACTGCTGCCACCCAAGCAACAGGATGTCAGGAAGCTTGGATGAAAATTCGTCATTGCTCATGGTCGCTCCTTCCTCAGTGTCACTTCCCCACCACCCCGTCTCCTTCCTTGCTCTATTTAAAACCACATTCCAGAGGGAGAAGACTTTGGGAAAGAACACAATGTGGAGATCCTTGACCCAGGTGGCAAGGCTGTGTGGACAGTGCTGCCTTCGGCCTCACACCACCTGGTTCCTCTCCCCAGGAAGAGGCAACAGCCTTGACCTGGCATGGAAACCCCTACGGCCACACTCAGCTACACAGCTGCTGAGCGGAAAGGCATGAAGTTATTCAAGGCAGTTATGGAAACATTTGGGTACCCTGAACTTCTCCCTGCTGGATTCCTGTCCCAGATGGGGAGAAAATGAAATTCAGAGCTTCTGGGATTAATATAATCAGAGAATCTGAAGGGGAAAACTCGTGAGCCTCCTTCCTGCAGGCTTTGATGAGGGGGGTTTTCCTCCTGGGGTAATGAGTTGCATCCCGCGTGGTGGGCAGGATGCGATCACACATGTTTCAGAGCAGGGCAAGCTCGGAGGTATCATGCAAAAGGTTTTTTCTTTTAATTACAGAACAGTGAAATCATGTTTCAACTCCCTAGTAAGACTACTTCTAGCAAGTAAGTACTGAGCAGTATCAAATGCAAATATCCTTTTTTTTTTCTTTTTTAATAAGATGGTCAAAAGGTCTAAGGGGAAGCAGGGATTTTGGAAGTATGCACAAAGTCAACAGTGCAGTTAGCAATGGGATAGTAAGATTTCACAGCTCTGCTTTGATCAGTATTTCAGAAAAGTGAAGCCGTGGTACAGAGCATCCTCTGAACTGAAAGCAAGGCAGGCTTTGTCTTTTATCTCAAATATCAGCTAAGAAAATTAGAATGATATGAAAATGCTGAACTCATTACATTTCCCTCTTGGTTTTACAGAACTGCTCCAACAAGGCAGCGTATGGTTTCCTAATGAAGGTAAAAGTTGTCGGGATGCTCCGATTGCTTTTTGGGTCTATGTGTGTGCCAAAGAAGTCATCACCTCCCCAAAAAGGCCTTACAACTGGGAAAAGCAGCTACTTGCTAACTGTCCTTGATTTCCAGACCATACTGGTGGTTTCACTTTCTTTCTGGAAAAGATTTCGAGAGCTATAGCCACTAAAAGAATATACAGGAAGGGACCGATTCATTTTATTTTTCCTCCTCATTAATAAATTGCTCCTTTCTCTCACTTTGTTTAGTCTTCTTCATGATTTTTCTTCAGTAGAAAAGTCTTCACAATATTTGTTTGAACTTAAATGCAGGCAAGCGAAGATACCTACCCAAATTATGTCCCATGCTGAACTTCCACAAGGGTTTGGGGGAACTCTGACTTCCATAGGTTTGGGTCAGACCTAACCCTATAATGAGAATCCATTTACTTTCTGTGCAATGAAACTACATCCATCGCTTGCGTTTTCATAGCGAGGCAAAGAAAGCCTTGTTCAGCAAAATACCTGAAAAAGCAGTTATCAAATGGATTTACTCAGATGCATTTTGAGGGCACAGTAGCTGGCCTAGAAATATTCCTGAGCAGAAAAAGAGGTTAAACTGTCTAGTAAGAAGAATTGTTGGCAACCGTTCTCTGGTCTCCTGCATCCCCATGGAGAGGACAGGTCAGGATGGTAACAATTTAAGCAGCTATTTTTCTCCGTGTTTGCCTACAACCCACTTGGATGCAGCCACAGGTCCAGGTCTGCCCTTCCGCACTGCAGCGATGTCCCCAGACCTGCAGCTTTGCACGGGCCATTTTGGGAATGCTTTGCAAAATTTCCCCCCTAATTTTTTTTCTTGGAGAGTTACGTGGGTCCTCCTTCAGGTTTCAGATGGGCTTAGGTCTGGTTTGGGGACATGATGGAAGTTGCAGCCTCTGCCTTTACTCCCTGCTACCTGGCTCTGGTTTTCACAGCTGCAAACTAGGGGAGCCAGGAATCCTGTAGCTGAGTCTTGCAGACACTCTCATCTGGAGGTGCTATGGACTGAGGCAACCTAAAGCTTTTGCAAACATCTGTATGTGGGGAGAAATGAGGGATTTTATGGTTTAAGGCCATGTGATTTGTCGGTGGCAATGGAAAATAACGACGGCTTCTGGAAGGGTAACGCATAAAAGTGTTTCTCTTCTCATGCGGAAACAACTGGAAAATTAATCTACTTGGGAGGATTTTTATGATAATGACTGATGCTTTAATGCAGTCAAGCAATTTTCACTTCTTTATTTTTTAACCATGTGGGATTTATAAGAACCTCCCAGTAGTCACGGAATTCAGTTAAAACCTTGCTGCCTGTGCGTCTTCTGTGGCAGATGTTTAAGGGTTTCTCCACAGTGGAAAATTTGTTAATACTAATTAACTGCACACCAAATTGTGATCCAGTGCTTGGATCCAATTCACACTAACCTTCATTTTTCCACTGTGTTGTACACTAATATGCAGCAAGTCTCGCAAAAGTGCTGACTTTACAAAATTTATAAGCAGATGCAAAAGTTTCATAAGAAGCTGAAATCCTATTGATTCCAATTAAACCACTCCTGGGCTTAGCATTAAGCATATGCTTAGAGCCTTTGCTGCACCAACGTCTACAAATTGAAAGTCAAGCCAATAATACTTTTTCTTTCCTTTTACTTCAGTGGTCTTCGTATCATTGCAATGAGTTTTTATTATTATTATGTAATTACATCATATCAATAAATACTCATTAAAAAATATATTCTGCATTGTATACGGGCTCACAGAAGCTCAGACCACTTCCTTGATGCAAGCCAACTCTTGAGAATCAACTTTGTGGAAAGGAAGAAAGAAGAGGAGGAGAATTCCCATGCAACAAAAACTCCGTGACAGCAGAATCCAGATAAATAAATAAGAAAAGAAATGCCTCCTTTAATTTTAGTTGGGTGCTATGGCTTTTCTGGCTGGGCTAAATTAGCTGAGAGCGGGAGTCCGCGTGCAGTCACATTCCCAGTCGCGGCCCGCGCAAACAGAGGAAGTGGCTTCCTGGGAACCAAACCCACATGAAAGTTCTGCTGATGGCGCTTTGCTTCATTTCCTCTCTTTTTCGCCTTTCCTATGTAAACCCACTGGCAGGACTGAGCACCTGGATGGCTGAAATGCAAGGGGACAACTCATCACTCATGGTGAGCAATGTAGGCCCCACCAAAACATGGTTCAGCACTTCCTCAGGCAGCAGCAGGTCAGAGCAGGGTTGTTTCAGATTGTTTCTGATCGTAGAGGTTGCTGGTGGGACAAGAACATCTCTGTTAACTCTGTCAATGTGCCCGTGACATGATGATGTGGCCAAAGACTCTAGTTGGACAGGCACTGTGTCTGCCTCGGTACAAACTCATGCTTTGGTCTTAAGTGGAAATGATTATTTCCACTTAAAAATTAAAAGGTGGCTATCTCGAGGCCAACACAGTTGAAAATACAGTTTGAGTTTACAAATAACGTCTTTGGAGCAACCAAATATCAGGACTTCGGATCCTTTTTGTGGTCTGTGATTGTTGCTTGCCTCACATGGATGTGAGCCAGACGTGTTCAGAGCCAAGGCGTGATGCCGCATTACCAGTCTCCTAGGCTGCCAAATTCAAAAGCAATAAATCTTTTCATTATAAAAATGAGATGTTTTAACATATTGCTGACTTCTTTATGTTAAAATATTGGAAATCTGCGTTTTGCAGAACTGTCGAGAACAAGATGAGGAAAGCTACTTTGCTGAACACCTCAAATGTTAATAATGAGCAGGTCCTGCAGTGGTTTATGCCTTGGAAATTAAGCCTTTAATGTATGTTTGAAGGTTCAAACTTCGGCTGTTTCTGTTAATTAGAAAGCTTAAAAGGGCAATTTAATGAATTCGGTGCTTGTTTATGTTAAACTGTCAAGCAGTTTAGCAGTGAAAAAGTGTGATTTGGGGAACATCTGATTACAGCCCATGTGGAATTCCATATGTGAGAGGAGCTGGAAAACATTTTACTGAACCATTGTCTAGAATGTGAATTGATTTCCTACTACTTCACAAAAGACTTCTTAGCAGGGTTGACAAAGGATTTATCATAATTATTGCGCTGGCCTGGATCATGATTATAAATGATACGTGTGTATATTTTGTTTATAAAATTCCTAGTTTGCAATTAAAACAGCCTGTAATTTTCTCCTTCCCACTTTCTTTCTCCTCATTGATGGATCTTAAACTTTACCACTTCTCATCAAAGTAATACCCACCAAGCATTTCTTTTGATTTGCACTGCCAGGAAAAGATTAGTTTAAAAAAAGAAAAAAGAAAATAAATAAATAAATTTGAAAGAATTTAATAGAAGAGGATAGATATTAAGCTGTTAGAGAATAATGATGCTTCATATCCACTGGGACAGAGGCTGCAGCCATTCTTTTCATGTATAGCTGTTTCATTGTTCAAGAGCCAAATCAAACACCCTTAATTATGTCAACTACAAGCAGTTTGTTTGATTTTAATGAAATCACTTGTGAGATTTCTGAATTTGGTTTTACTCTAGGTTACTATTGAAAGTGTTTGCTTGGTTTTTCTTGCAGGTGTGAATACGGCACATGTGTTAAATATGCTGGATTTAACATCCTTTTCCAGGTCATCTTTGCATGCCTTTCCAGAGAAGGAACAGAGAAAGTGTCGTGCAATTTACCTGACCAATATGTCTTGGCATAGCAAATACTCATGCAATATCAAATAAAAATAATAAGGCCATATTAAGATATGACTAGGTGAGTCTAATCTGCGTAGCAATCACCTGAACATGTCCTCTGTTCTCCAAAATCTTCATTTTTCCTAATAGGAAACTGCTCCTGACACTGGGCACTTGCCATCCAAATGGTTACTGGCTTCTCTGCTGGAAAGGCCATCAAAAGGCATTACTGGACTTTGGGATGTCATTTTCAACTATATAAGGCAGTTTCAAGTCTTTCATATCTACTTTTTCCTTTTTGATATCAACTCTGAGGTTGCAACCAGAACCACAACCATCCTGTGCTCCTTGATTGCTACAGGAACCAACAATCTTGCAGGAGCTTCCACGCCTACAAGTGACCCGTTTACAAGTGGTCTGTTTAAGTCCAATCTCCTGGAAATCTCGTCTTAAATGTTGTCACAAACACCACTGATTCTGGATGTATGCAGAGTCATAAAGAGGTCCATTAAACACAGTAAATGCCTATGCAAAGCTTTTCCCCGCAACCAATAAATCAACTTCCCATTTTTCCATTCACAAAAATCGTGTGCGTGTGTGTGTATGCTGTTTTTGAAGTTGACTACTTTGGATGGTGTTCAAACATCAATACATTTTTATCACTTTTTTTTTTCATATCAAAGTTAAAAGTCTAATGGGATCTCTGCACAGAGACGGAATAGTTCCAGGGGAGGAAGTAATATATGATAAAAAGAAGGGTGTTTGATTTCAAAGACTTCTAATAGAAAGTTTCGGAAAACCATGAATAGAAACGCTTACACTAATACTGCCAGCTTACATTATGTATATCAAATCAGAAAAAAAAAAAAAGAAAAAAAGAAAAAGAAAGTTTCTTTTTTTAGCTCTTGGGGGAAATTAAAATAACATAGTTGTACAGGAGAATATACAATCTAAATGAACATTTGGCAGATATTTAATATAAACAGAGGTATTTTGGAACTCACTGTAGCAAATGGGGCTGGATACATTTCTGTGCCCCAGACTGACCATTGCAAAGAGCCTCATACTGAGCCCAACTCTGAGCTTAGCTTGGTGCCCTGCACCAGTTTCACTCATTAGCATCGCTGGGGCATCAGATAAAACTCAAGCATTAACTAATCCCCTTTTCATAGCCTTAAATGTGGGTTTCATTTCTTTGCACTCCTCCTTTTCTTGTTTGATGTGAAGGTTTGCAGAGTGTTTCTCCTTGGTTGGGTGCCTAAATTTTCCCCTGGAGCGGGATCTCATCCATCTTCCTGTGAACATTGCCTGTCACTTTTCTAGCTGTTTGTCCCAAGCCCATAAACATGTGTAAGCTTATAAACCTTATTTTCAAAAGGACAAGATTTTTCCTGAAAGGAAGTTTTTTTTTTTCATTCTGCAAATGTAATAAATAATAGCTATTTGTATGCGTAATGCAAGGTTAATGGAGTTCTTCTGTTCCCCCTCACCAAGGGGAAATTACTTAGAAAAAGTAAAATTAAACCATTCTCTGTGGCTTTTTCATGATGTGCCCTGATATTCTGCACTTGAGGGCATTTAAAAATGTGGTGTGAATTTATTCTGACTGTGGGACTATTTGTATACAAGCAGAGCTCATGCCCAAGATCTTCTGCTTCCTTCACCTTAGACAGTCAGCAAAAGGTAAACACAAAGAAGAGCTCTCCTTTTCACTTCTGCCTGATGGATTTACTAGAAACAGCTTGAATCTGAGCAGGCTGAGTCTGAAGACAACTCTTTTTTCTCAGCAAACAGGTCCCACTTCAGAAATTCACTTCTGTGATCAAGTTGTGATGCTACTTGCAGGCAAGTGTAATGTTCATGCTCTCTTTCCTTTTTTTTTTTTTTAATTGATTTTCTTTCTTTTTCCTTTCTCAAACTTATTTAAGTGTTTTTTTGGTCTGCCTTCTTGACATTCTGGCTATGGCCCAGGGCAAAAAGGAGGAGAAGGAAAGTCTTGGATGCAGGCCAGAAAGCAGAGTTTGTCCCTCATTATACACCATGGCATGATGTGGTGGGACAGTTATTTTAGTGTATCCTATATATACATCCTTGGAAAGTGTATTCACAAACACGTTTGCTAACTCTAACCTACAGTTAAATTCAAATATGGCTTTTGGTGATCATTTTTTCTGCTAACAGTATTGTAGCCAGTATTTATTTGTTTGAGTGTTTGAAGAGGGACTTTTATTCATGTGAATATAGGTATTCATCATGTAAATGAATGTATTTATTCTATAAAGGCTCACCCTGTCTCTGGTACATTCATGCAGTTATTTGATAGGAATGTGACAAGAGGAAATTGAATATAAAGTTGACTGGACAGCCAATAAATCAGGCTTATATCTTTCTCTTTACCTCAGACAGGAAGGAACCCAGCTATTTTTAAATCTATGGTGCATAGAACTAGGGAGAGTTGTTCCTTCTGAAAAAAAGAAATTTAAAAAAAGATAATAATAATAATAATTTAGAATGTTTTAAATGTCCTAAAATTTCTTAGACTTGCTTAGCTGGCCACATGTCTATCCTTCCCAAAGACTTTCCTTCCCCTTCAGCCAGGAGAGGTAGACATCCAAGAACTACCCAAGACGGGCAACCCGTTGGACCCATATGGGATGTCTATGGGGCACAATCAGCGCAATATTCACCAAGAGCTCCATAAAACCTAGAGGCTTCACTGTAGCAACAAAACCAGTTCTCAACCAATCCCCAACACCTCGAGTGCCGACCACGATCCCAGAGCGCTCCTGTCCCCTACAACAAGCTCTATCTGCCAACCCGTTTGACCAGCTCAAGCACGAGTCTCTTTCCAGCTTGGAGCGCTTGTTGGTTCGTGGAGTCGTTTTTACATCCATGACCTCACCAGGGCTGCCGAGGAGGAGTGATTCATTCCAAGCAATCCCCCAGTGTGGCTCTTTGCTGATTAACATTTTCATTTGTCTTCCTTTAACAAGCAAGTTATTGCTGATGAGGAGTTGAGGGATTCTTAGGTTTCCTAAAACTAAATTAGCTATTCCTTTTCGATTTGCTCTGGCTGGGCTTATACTATATTGCCCTCCAGGCTGCTAATTTGAAAAATGCTCTTGGATTTTAATTCTTTTTTTCTTTTTTTGGACTGTTCCTGATAGAGATCCAAGTGCTAATAAGGAGTTAAGTTACATTTCTTGGTAAGGTTTCTTAATTGTCAAGGCTGACTGAAACTTGAACAGTTCAGAGATTCTGTTGATTATGTCGGTTTGAATATTATTACATTGAATTCCCATCAGGATAACTATGGCTTTTGTTGTATCCGTTGCATCATTTTCCTAACGTTGTTCAAACCAAGTACTATAATAACTTTATGAACTGAGAAGGAAATTAACTGTGTCCATAACGCTGTGCCTCTCAGGCAGGCATTGCATTGCAACTTTCTTACCAAAGGTTTTTTCCTTGTAAGAATTAGTGCTTTTTCCTATGGGGAGACTTTCTCTGGTAGAAAAGAGGCTAGCACATAACTCCAATTGGGTTTTACAGTACTCAGGCAACATCTAATTTATCCCTCAGGGTCTTCAGAAAGTCATTCCTTGGGATATTGGCAGCTAGGTTATGTGAAAAGTCCTATGGAACTTGGAGGACTACTTTCCATTGGCTTCAAAATCACCACGGGTGTTTGCAGCACCACCTAAGTGAAGTTCCACAGAGTTTTAACAGAAATATTCATCAGCCTGGAATTCTTCACCCACACATCTTAAATATTTTAGGACAGTTTGTGAGAAGCTCCTGTGTCCATGACCACAGAAACCAGGGAACTGAAGCACCTGAGATCCACATTTTCTCCAAGGACGTCTATGTTGGGAGGGCTACTTTGTGACGAGGTCTGCTGGGGACCCGTGCTAAGGCTGAGGGCCTCGAGAGGAGGCTGGACACCTTCAGTGCAGAGCACACCCAAAAGAGACACTTAAATATTTTGACCTTTACGTATAAGCAGCCTTCCAGAAGCAGAACATCACCAAGGCATGAAGGTGGAGATCTCACCACCCTTTATTCTTGATGCCTACAGCTGGTCTTTATCCACGCAGACACCTCTTTTTCTTCTGCCACCTGAGACCCCAGAAAACCTCTGGAAGACACAGTTAAGATGACTGTTATACCCCAACCAGGCAAATGTTTCTGTGCACATTGTCAATTGGCTTGTTCCGTTGTTTGTTAATAAGAAAAACTGGGAAGAACCTGCCTGGAGCTCACACTCCTTTCAGATGAGGTCAACTGCTTGCAAAGTTTATATGGTTCTTTATAACCCATTGTGATCAAAGGCAGTGCATAAACGTAACATTTATTATTATTCATAATGTTGCCCATAAGCACAAACTGCTAGAAGGTATTACCAGGCGAGGTTTAGTTTTATTATATAGGTTCTATTATTGTTGTTGGGATTAAAGCAACGGAGGGAAAAGAGTTTGGGCTGTGCCTACGTGTGTCGACACTACAGCACTTTTACAAGGAAACTCACTGCATAAATGCAAACAAGAAGGTCTTGGTCCTTTGAAGGTCTATTAGTGATTTCAAATAGCAAATCAGCGAGGCAGCGAACATGACATTGCCCAGGGCCTCCCAGCGTCCCCATATGGCTTTTTAAAGCAAGGAGCTGCAGCAGAATATGTCACCAAGCACGGAGTAATGCTCATGTCGGAGCGATGCTCAGGTCATGGCAAGGCAGGAAAATCAGCGCCTTGATGCTATTCTGGCAGCTCCAGTTGAAGCTCATTTGCAAATATGCCAGTTCGGCACATGCACCTTAAAAAAAAAAAAAAAAAAAAAAGCCCTCCAGACATATCACTCCTTACCAGCAGCTTGGGGTAGCATTTGTCCACTTTGAAAAATCATGTCTCCAAAGCTTTAGGCTGCAGCTCTCATGGCCTCACGTATCAGCTCATTAAGAGCACAGCTCAGCCCGCCAGAGCTGATGTGGTTGATAAGAGATGTCAAGTAGCAGCCTGCGACGGGAGGAGTGCGAAGCCCAGCTCTGATTGGCATCCCCAGCCCTGGGAGCAATTCGCCATTTATTAAATAACCATTTATTATTTCCATGCTTGATTCTACATTGCTCTCCCTTAAGTCACAGTCAGGCTTCTTGTTCGTTATTGTTGTGTTGTTGTTATTACTACTGCTACTATTACTATTAAATGCATCGTTTTCTTTCTCATCACTTATAAATATCAATGTGCTCACATTGCATCCTGTTCAAATTCAAATACTCTCTCCACTGAACGAAATGTGTTTCTCGTTTTCCTGGGGTTGGTTGCTCAGATGTAATTTCTTCGTAAACTTTCCACCCGACGTCTCCTGCTGTTTTCTGTCTTGTCTTCAAAAGACCTTAAAACATGTCTTTTTTTTTCTGATTTCCTTCTATGCTGTAACAATCTTTTCAATAAATGTGATAAGGACTTCTGTTGATGAAAAAATAATCCACTGCTGTCAGCTGCGTTTTTCCCTCCTTTTGGGTAGGCAGCAGGAATGAGTAAAGAGCAACTCACAAGATAAGAAAGTTCGTGGGGGTCTCTAAGATTTGTATTAACACTAGAAAAATACAACAGATGTCATTAAAAATTGTCATTTATCCTGAAAGTATACTTCCATGGACATGGTTATTTGCGGTATTCCCTGAACCGAGAAGGAATGCTATAAATCTTAGGCTAAAAGAAGGCTTAATGAGTGACAAACACAGACAGGATTAATAAGACATTTAAAAGTCTCAGAAACTTTTGCTTCTGTAATATTTGTTGCATGTGCTGGTTTTTTCCTCAGTTTGCCCCTCTGTGAAGAAATTCAGTTGTTTTTTTCAAGGCATAGAAGTGGGGATGATTTTGTCATGTAGTTTAAGGAAACTGGGTTTTCAGTCTTGGTTTCTGAACCCTGCTACCCACCTCCCACATGGCCTTGGCCATTTCATTTCATCTCCTCTTCCTCCTCCAACAACAAACTAGAGAATATGCCACTGCTGCAAGAAAAGGCAGGCTGAGACCACGACTAGGAAAAGATATAAAATATAAAATGAACATATGCTATTTTTGATTCTATTTTGTTAAGATTTTGGTAAAATAAATAAATAAATAAATAAATAAATAAATAAATAAAAAGTTCAGTATTCCAAGGAGTATTCCAATCCTAATTGCAACCCTCATTAACTTCCTCAAAGCTAAGGGGCTTTGCCCAACGGGGGAAGCTCAGAGCAGGGGTGCTATCACCAAGGGACTCTCCCTGTGCAGGTAGTGGGAAAGTCCCGGGAGTTTTCCAAGGATGTCTCAGGAATATGCCTAGCACAGTTCTTTTTTAAGACACAAAGGTAAAGAGTTCAGATCAGAAACGTTCCTGTTCTGGGCCTAATCCTCCTGCCATCAGAGTCACTTGCCAGACTGTCACTGGCCTTGGTGGCAGCAGGATCAGCACTCACATAGGGGTAAGTTTTGGTTTTTTGTGTCTTATTGTTACTATGGGCAGTTCCAGTGTCACTCAGGGGTTTTTCATCCCTTGGATCCTTGGTTCTCCCTGCTCATCTTCATCTTCCTCCCTGTGTCCGTGCCTGGCAAACAGAGTTGACCACGGACGTGGCCGTGGGCCTCGGAGCGCTGCTTTTGGACTGACTCTCTGCTTATCAGATGGGATGGGAGTATCCCGGCTATTTGGCAAGGCCGAGGCCGTTCCCTGCCCTGTGTGCTTGTGCATTGAGCCTTCCCCGAGAAAAAGCAATGCCGAGCCCCGTGCTCCCCACATGGGTCCAGAGAACGGCTCCGAGGCGCCGGATGGGAAGCCCAGGAAGTGGGAAAGGAAAGCAGCCAAAGCCGCGTTTTGCAGCGCTCTCTGCTTTGCCTTTCCCAAATGCTGCAAACCGGAGCTGGCCAGAAAAACAACGGGAGAAAAGGACTTTATTTATTTATTTTTACTTTTGGTCAGAATTTGAAATGTTAAGAAAACTTGTGCTGACTTGGAGAGTGATCCTTGTTCCACTGCTGTTCCCATGTAAACGGGAAAAAATGGAGAAAATATGACCTAGCTCTGTGATGTCTTAAAGCAAGAGTCTTCTAAAAATGTGAGAACAAAATTGTTTCCTTCCTGGACAATCTTAAAAATTATCACCACAAAGACCATAAGTTCTCTTATTCCAACTGCCTATCAACTTCTACTGTAGCTCTCTGAAGGCTCTGAGAGTCTACAGACTATTTATTTATTCCTTATTTATTAGGAATAGGGCTGAGAACACAAGGAACAAATATATGGAAAAAGAAAAAGGGAACCGTATGAGAATACAGAAGAAGAAATGAAATATATATGCAGATTTTCTTGAGACTGAGCTTCTCAGATGTGTTTCACACCTCTGGCAGCAGGTCCATCTACGAGGCTGAGGTTTGCTCTTAAAAGTGTGGCTGCTTTTAAGTGCCCCAAGCCCACCTGACAGCATGATCTGCAGCTGCGAGGGATGCTCCAGACAGATGGACAGCCCTTAATGCACCAATAGACCTAAAAAGTCAAGCTCATAATATGCAAAAATGGCAAAAGATGATGTTAGTGACTTGACCATAAGAATGCTATTCCAGTTAGGAAGGGAAATCTTTATCAGATGAGACTTGCGGCATTCCTAAAGGTGGACACACTTTCAGATCACCTGACACTCACCAGAAAAAATGCTTATTTCCAGCAATATGTCTAGGGATGAGTGGGGCTGCTTGCTTGATAGCATGCCTTCACCCAGCACCTTAAGCTGGCATCACACCAAAAGAATTCAAAACATTCCTCTAGTTTTCCCTGTCTTTTCTTATGATTTCTGAGCTTCTAAGTCCCAACCAAGAGTAGAAGCACTATGAGAAGGGCCCAGAGTACCCTCTGAGAAGAAGGTTCACCAGGAGCAAGAAGAGAAGATGATCAGAATCTACTTTGCAAACCAGATAAACCGGTTCTCCATATTTATCTCCTGTCTGTCTTCTGTGATGCATCAAGTTCAGTTTTGCTAGGTAAATAGCCCACTGTCTTTGCAAAATTCAGTTGTCAGGAAAATAGAAGGTCAATTAAATAAAAAGCAAAAGATCTTCCCCAGAGTCAGTGTCTAGTTAGCAGATGCACTACCATGAATGGAGGGAAGATGGTTTCTAGCTGTCAGAGCCTTCTCATAGTGCTGAAAAGAGGGGAGAAAAAAGCAAAGAAGGTTTAAGATAGGGTTGATTTGTTTAGAAAGAAAGATAAGATGAGGTGATTGTTCTTGGAGAGAACTTGACCTGATTGTCCCCGTATTTTTCTCTTTGAGAAGAACTGTGGGAAAGCAAAAGTTTCCCCCTAACGCCCATTTTTAGTACAATCTGTCCCTTTTGGGGAAAAAAAAAAAAAAAAAGACTGAGATCTTGCTCAAATGCAAATAATTCTTTTTCCATATCAGAGCCATAAAAACGTGAATGCTTCCACATCTGAGCATAAAATCAGGGATCCTGTGATCTGATTTATGTTGCACAGGAAAGCAGAGGAGTGTCCAAATAGGTTAGTGCTGTCCCCGCATACTTGAGAGCTTTCCTAGCTCCACAGAGAGGAAAGGAGTTGCTAAGAGCACTGCAGCAGCAGACAGTCCTGCAAGCCCGTGAGACAGCAGCTGGAGGGGGTCACTGCCTCCCTGCAAGACTTCTTTGGTGTGCTGGTTTCTTCAGTCGAAGAAAAGCATTTATAACCTTTAATATCTTCTAATGCTAAGGCAGGGAGGAGGAGAGGCCAGCAGGGTCCCTTCTGGCTGTCAATGTGACTTCCAGAAAGGTTCTTCCATTCTTCATGGGGAATGGGCCATTCCCTAGTCAAGCCCTCGCTGCTGTCCCACCCATGAGCAGACCCTGTTTTACCCACCATCACCAAGAGAGGGATCCTTTGGTCTGCCCTTGAGGAAGGCTCTCCTGACGTTTCTTTTAAAATTAAGAAAACAAAAACTGTGCCGGTTGAGTGAGAGTGCAATTACAGCAGCCTTTGAAGTTCCTTGCTAATCCTTCTGCTGCCTAAGGACATGCAGCACAGACCTGCAAAGTGACGTCCCTTCACGTATGCGGGGCTGCTGCTGGTACTGGGACAAGCTGCCAGCTCTAAACAACCTTTTGCACATGGATTGCCCAAACTCCATGTGCACAGGATGCCCTTTGCTTCTACCATGAGCAGAAGCGGAGAAGAAATCCCAGCAAGGACAGCAACCCCAATGTCTGTTGGAGGAACAGACAGTATTGGTGACAATGATGACACCAATCTAAGATCTTGGAGGTGCCTTCTAGAGAAGACTATGATAGGAGCAATCTCTACAATATTTTATGATTTTTTAGGTTCCCCACAGCTCCCAGGATGAAATACACAGTTCCCACAGATGAAATAAGGCCAAATGAGGTCCTGATGTGCACCGGCCCCTGCCAGCCTGCTTCTAGACACGTCCCAGCTCTGGAAAGGGCAGTTCCTCCCAGTTTTGCTCCTGCAAAGAGCAAAGAGGGGCTTGGAAGAGGCGTCTCCATCCTGCCTCCGGCACGTTGGCAGAGCCATTCGCCCTGCTCTGTTTACCCAGTGTTTCGTGCAGTTGATGTCAGTGTGGAGATGTGTTAATAAGCCAATTAAACTGCTCATTCAACTATGTCAAATCCCATCGCTTGAAGAAGGCTCATGTGTTTTGCTTTGTAATTCCTGTGCCATGTTGTGGCATGCAAAAATGATGTCCTTGTGACTGACATTTAGCCCCAGCCCATCATGAACATGATCTCTCGCGATGTGAGCTGTTGAAGCACTAACATCTAGAGTCATCTTGTTATGAGAAGCTTCAGGATTTTTTTTTCTTTTTTTTTTTTTTTTCCCCCTGAAGTCTCTTCCTGAGGCATAGATTAGGGAAAGGGAAACGTGTGTCCCAGCAGGACACATGGCACAGAGCAACCCGGCACCTACTGCACTGGCTGTGGCCATCTCTGCTTTCCAATCCAGTTGTTTCACGGCCTCCTTGGGTGCTTGGGAGGCTCCAATCACTCCTGCCTGTAAAGAGATCACAGGTCCAAGGTGCAGGGTGGGCCAATACATAAAAACAGTTTTTAATTTCCCTCTGCCATTGATCATGGGTACAAGCAAGAGGTCTGTAGTGCACAGCACACTTTCAGGTGTGCATGTGTTCACATATATCCATATATCCATGCGTGCATGCCCATGTATGAGTCACATTTTAAAAAACATGGTTTAAATTTTTTTCAGATTGAATTTATTTCCTTCTCTATTTATCAAAACCTATGAGCTCCTGAGTATTCTCAACTGTGTCCCCCGAACTATGACTTTACTATAAACCCTTCCTGAAGCAAAGAAATTGAAATTGGGTTATATGGTCCCAGCAGAAGAAATCCTCTCCCTTCCAGACAGTTTTTAAGCATGTGCTTAACTTTAGGCATGCTTATTTCCAACTGATATCCACAGAGCTGAAAAATGCCTCGATAAAGCTGAAGTCAATGGCAACAATTCACTTAAGGGCTGTTCTGAACTGCCCTGACTTAAGCATATTCTTAAATATTTTCTTGAATCTAAGCCTATATTAGTGGAAAAGTCGTCGTTCCGTACTAGATTTTTATATGTCTGTGACTCTAGGATAGTTTTAGTATTCTCCATAGATCAGTTCTTTGGATGGATTCCTCTACTCATCATTAATATTTGGCGTCAACTGTCTTTCTTTCTCATCCATTCCCAGAGACAAGGAAAAAATTCCCGTCTTTCCAAGGATGTATTTATGTTCCCCATGAAAATTCTTCTCTGTGATATATGAACTATTTTCAGAGAAGTTTAGCAAAGTCTAAATCACAAAGGGGAAGAAAACCTTTTCGGATGGAGTTCATAAGGGGAAAATTTGGGATTGCAGTGACTTGGAGTGTGATTTTTTTTCTTGAGTTTAATTGTTATTTCCCTTCAAATCT
Source organism: Tinamus guttatus (assembly GCF_059628265.1). Lineage (NCBI taxonomy): Eukaryota > Metazoa > Chordata > Aves > Tinamiformes > Tinamidae > Tinamus > Tinamus guttatus. The sequence goes on from NW_028288857.1 coordinate 2,619,811, forward strand.
CCCATAGTCTCAACCATAAATAAGACTTCTGAATAATCCTCAGTTGTTGTCCCCATATCTGCCTCCCTTAAAATTAGAAGGGAATATTTATGATCTGTCAAGATGATAGAGTGTCCTTTATGGTGGCCGAATGAAAGAAAGAATATAACTTTGGAAGTAAGCAACATGCTTTTCCTCAGCGTAGGATTTCCTCCGCAGAGACATCATCACAGACTGTCAGAAGCTGGGCAGCTCTCCAAAGGTTAGAGACAGGGCCAAAGCTTATAATTTCTGCTTTACAGAGGGCCATTTCTGTCTCTGAGATTCTGAATACTGTCTCACCGCAGCTGTGAAATTCAGAGCTTGCAGATTGCAGCGGGGACAAGACGTTAGTTTGCCGGTCTGGAGTATGTCATAGAAAGGTCTGTACAGACTATTTCTAGTCAACTGGAAATGACTTTTCAAGAGCAGATGCCAGGACAGGCAGAGCATGATTGTGCAAGACGAGCGATGCAGCAATCGCTGCAACGCGCGGCGTGGGAACGCTCGGCTCCGCCGGCGAGCACACGGATATCCCCACGGTGCGCCCACGCCAAACCACCCTTAGCCCACTTCCCCGCCGACCTCCGCTTCCCCTCGCCGTCGGCGGGTGGTCCGGGCACCTCCAGCCCACGGGAGTGAGTCATGGAGCTGTCGTGTGCGGGCCGGGAGACAGAGGCTGTTGTAGAAGGAGCAAAGGCACGGGAAGGCTTGGATGTTTCACACGGGATGGAAGGTCAACCCCAGCATCAGCCATTCTACCCATCAACCACAGGGCCAAATCCTGACCGCCTGCTGCCAATCCTGAGCCTGGGAGAGCTAAGGGAGAGGAGGCCACCCAGGAGGGATGCAGAGCTTAGGTGACCAAGAAACTTTTATTCGCAGAGGAGGAGCCCGGGGTCTCGCTGTCCTTGGCCCTCAGTGGGTAACTTCACCCTTGATGCCAGAACAAGCGCCTGTCTTAAGCGCACCTGGTGATGTATCCCTCAGACACATAAACTGCCAGGTTTATAAACACATGTGCAAATAAACACCCAGGAACCCTCAGCTCAGGTACTCCCAGACCTCTCCTGACATCAGGAGATAAGTGGAGATGGATTTACCTTTGACCATCATCATTGTGATAGAGTTTGGGAGGAAACAGCCAAGTCTCTAGCACTGATCCAGTTAGGTTACCCTGGGATAGGTTTTATTTCACAAACTTCAATCCATCTGTGTATTTTTGCAATAATTCTAGATCTTGAAGGAGTTGCCTGTTGGCTTCAGTTCCCTTTTGGTGTTTTCACGTAACTCCAATCTGATTCTTCGTGTTTCCTTTGTAGCTTAACACTCCCAGAGAGAAACTTCACTTCTTAGACATTTGAAAGATATTTTATCCTTACTGATTGTTTTTATCCCTGGAATGAGAGATTAGCAGTTTTAAACGAGCAGCAAGGATATGCAAGCATGGTTATAGAAGAAGCATATCTCATTCATAGACCTGATGTGAATATCCAAGCATAGAAATCTTAAGCAGTAACACTGCATTTAGGGAAGGCTGCGCTGTAACATGATGTTGCTGCAGTTATGAATTCCTGTGACGTGGAGAGGCCCCAGGGTCACTGCTGTTCATCATTACAGCTGGTTGGACAAACAAGTGAAAGGTCCTGCTGGAGAATTAATTCCTTAAAACAAGCTGGGTGGCTTTAAAAAGCAAAATCATGCTTTTCCTTTACAAACTGGGGCGGGGCTGGGTAGCTGCCATGCACAAACACATCTATTTCTATCTATGTGAGAAGGATGGATGCTCAGTGACCACTCTGGGACAGCAGGTAGCCACATTTTGAAGGATGATCAGGAAGCAAAGTAGATTCCGAAAGAATCAAAAGTCACATCTCAAATTAAAATGGCTATTTTCTCCCCTCTCAAGGGATTTTCCCCATCACTAGAGATCATATATGGATAAGAAAAGAAACAGTTTGTGAGACTTCAGAGGACTGACTCACCTCTCGCTCCAGTCTTGGGGTTGCTCTGTTCAACCACAAGCCTTACCAGGCAAGAGGTATTTTTGTGGACTTTATTACCTGAATGCATTTTGCACTCTTAAAAAAAAAAAAAAAGATTTCCTTAATTTTATTTTAAAAAATTGCTTTGTTCAGCTTCGTTTTGCTGGCCGCTGAACTGCTGTTTCCTATTGATGCTTAAGCCATTGGTGAAATATCTCTCAAATAAGCTAAGAAAATACAGCAGGTCAGTCAAAGGTTTCAAGACACCCATCATGCTGTAAAGGAGCACAGAGCAGCGAGGTGCCCGGTTTTAAGCTTTAACAGTCTGTAACTATTTGTTTTCATTAAATCCAGAGTCATCTGGCTTAATTTGGTTTGCCAGGCATTTACTTCGGGATAATTTAGAGTAGGATCAGAGTCACCAGGCTTTTTTTCTCCCTCTCTTTTAGGATAGAAGATGATAATAATAGAGGATTTTTTCTTTCCATGGAAGCATATGCAATTTCCTCCACGGCCATCCAAAACAAATAATCAGGAGATTTCCCCATGTTTACAGTGGGGCATTCTCCTGACCTCCTCTGCAAAGGTCTTTAAGAGAAATCAATGAAAAATACTCTGCAAGAAGTGGGTCACAATTGTTGTTGTGGCTACATAGAATTTATGTAGAGTCTAATCTGAAACCAGGCACCATGATTAAGAGTTTCTCTTTGCTACTTTCTTAACACAGCAATTACATTTTGCAGGAGGTACAGTGACATCAGAATAAATGTATTTTGCATGCAGAGAGGTTACACATTCATTAATAATCACTGTGTCCACATACTTTATATCAATTCCAAATATAAGCTGTAGTGATGTATAAAATCCTTCATCCCTGGCATAATTGAGTCAACATGAGCAGTTTGGCTCTCCCACACTTTGAATGATTGCAATCACGTCAGTGCAAAGCTGGCAGGCACCTGAGCTTCACTTTGCAGCAAAGCATCAGACAGACAAAAGTGAAGGTGACACTTCCATTAAATAGGAGAGAATAAGGATGATGAAATATAGCCTTTTATTGCTCCATACATCTCCCTTTAGGGAGGTAGATGGTATGAGTCGCCTGCTCAGCGTGTCGCTCATGGAAGTTCTGCTGTCATCAGTGACAGGAGTGCAAGTAGAAAGACAACCCCGGCTTTTGCAGGGGATGAAGAGCTCCTTCCACACTGAGACCTCACTGATCCATTACATAGAGCCTAATGAGGGGGCTGAGCCAGTACAAATACAACTGTTTAACAGTTTATTTTAACCATCCAACGGGAATGACGTAACGTAAAAGGATTCATGTTGCCAACAATCTTTCTCTCCCCTTTTTTTTTTTTTTTCCTCGCATGGTATTTGTTAGAAATCAGGATTTTCCTTGACTAAATGTCTTGTGGTCTCCTTAGCTTTGTTTCTTAACAGGGTTGTCTTTATGTTAGTTTTCTTTGGCTTCCCAATAGAAGAGTAACAGATTTCTTTTGAAGTTTTTATTGATGAATGAGCTCCTATAAATAACTCTCTGTGGCAGCAGCTTGATCTCTGAGTTTACTCTGGAATAATAGTAGCAATGGGAATGGAGGAAATTTATGGCAGCATGACATGAAATAGTTTAATGGGCTTCATACTGTTTAACTTAATCTTTACAGATGTAAAAACAGAAATACAATTATTTTAACAACTATTATTACATATTGCTTTTCTAATCAAAACAGCAACTTAGTAAGCAGTTTAAGATACGTAGTGAAGAACGACGGGGTTTGCCTCGCTGTGGAGCCAGGAATAAGTGCGTTGTCCAGTGTGTTTCCAAGCATCCATCTGTGGGGCTGGAGGGGACTCAAAGCCCAGAGAGGGAAGTGAGTGCACAGGGCTGGATGCAGGTATTACACCTACGTCCATCCCATAAGTGAGGGAAAGGAAGGAGGAAGATGATGGAAACCAAACGCACACTTATAGACTCAGCCCTCGGATACCGCTGCAGCAGTGTAAGGAGCACAGAGTGCAAATAGTTTTCCAGGGTGGGTTTCACCCTGTCAGCTGCAAGCTGCCTGAAAAATAAGGTATTTAGGCTCAGCTGGTGCTCTGAGTCTCCTCTTTGGTGCAGGCTGAAGCCGGGCACCAGCCCCAAGGCAGCTGGCTGCATCCTCCTCCTTGCTCTGCAACATCTCCATGCAGCAGAAGGAGCTGGTGCTTTCGGAGAGGGCATCCTGCCACAATCCTTCCTCAGGTGGCAATGACCAGGGATGTGCATGCTGCATGATGGGCTAATGACCCATGCATGGACAGGCTGCCACTATCTTGGTGACAGAAGATGGCTTTGGACTATATGCAGCCACTACCTTGTGACAGAAGATGGCTTTAGACTGAGACTCACATGAGTCAACACCGTAACTTCAATGTATTAAACCAAATCTTTTCATTCATGAAAAAAAGCAGAATTTAACTACTAGCATTGCAAGTTTGCTTGTCTTTGCTTTATGGCTTTGCTTGCTTCTCTAGGGTGATGTCACACAGCATCAAGAAGTCCCAGATGTGCCTCTTTTCCTGGGGTAAACTCAGGAAGGTGACGCTGGGAGGAAGAAGAAAGGAAAGGAAAGGCTTTAAAAATCATCTCTCTTCCCTCTAAGGGGATAGGGTGCCATAATTTTCAATTAGGCAGCCTTGCTTCGTAGGCCATACAGTTGAGTTAGATCCCCACAATGTAAATGAGGCCATTGCACAATGCCAAGTGCCCTGTTTAGCTGCTCCGGGGCTGTAAACATGAGCTAGTATAAACCACCACATTTCTGATCTCGTGCCCATGTCCCCAGGTGAGCTTTGACTGCCGTGGGCCAGTGCAGGAAAAACCCAGGTCCCAGAGATGCCTTCACGGCAGCCAGGGCGCTGCGGTGATGGGCACGAGGGGTGGCCGCGAGCTCCGGTCCCACCATCAGCAGCAATAGCCCAGCACCTCATTCAAATGCAAGATTTCCTGTGCTCAGTTTGAAGGTGGCTTGTCGCCAGCTGCAGCTCCCTTGTACTTCTCAGGGCTTTGCAAAGAGCGTGTGTAAATATTGAACTATGCTAATGCTCTGCATAACTCTGATGACAATAGTGGACTGCTGCTAGTGTCGCTTTGTCCTCGAGGGAGCTTTGTTGAAATTGCAATGAAAGTTATTACTATTGTGTTTTAAAATGCTGTCTGATGGGAAATTTGCATTATTCATAATGCTTTCCGATCCCTAGAAATTGCCCGTGCAAGAAACAACTTGCAAATTCTTACTTGATTTCCAAAAATGTGGGAAAGTTTATTTATTTCTCCATGCATTCCTGATTCGCAATGTGCTCTCTAAAAATGTCGCTAAGATTTAAGCTAACCAAGCTCATGCTAAATTTAGCAACTATATTTTAAATAAACATTCTTTACGCTTTACTGAACTGGCTTTGAAGCTGGGTTAAAACAAATTGCGTTCACATGAACATTAACAATGTTTTACTTTGGACTAAGTGAACATCTGAATTAGCAATAATGTATTATGCAGTAGAATCTGAAAATGAGATTTGAGAGATCTAATTCAGCCAACTTAGGAAAGACTCCTGTAAGGAATACAGAATCAGAACGGTATTTATTTTCAGAAGAGCCAGTTCTGTTCTCCTTGACCACACAAAATTTTATTCTGGTCTTTTATTAGACGTTGCAAGCTATGAGCCTCTGAGAAATCAGTTGTGATTTAGCACGCACTGAGTTTGAGGAATCTGGCCCGTTTTAAAGCACTTAATGATTTGTCTGGATAAAGCACTAAAAATATACTGCAGGGAGCAATTATGCAATGTCCAGACTGATGAATTGCATAACCTCATAGACCTTTTCCATCTGTAACTTCTCTAATTCTGTGATCTCGTCTTCTTGGTCTTTCACTTAAAATCAAATATGTGATCTGTTTAATATCCAAAATGTTATCTCCCAGAGGACCTGTTTTCTGTGTGCGCAGGGGGACGAATCAAGTAATGTAGCAGATCCCTCTCCCCCTCTCGTTTCTGGATTTGGCTGCTCTTTGCAGCAGGCTTAAGAGCGATTAGCACAAACCCAGCAGAGATTTGGGTGTGAAAGGAGATGCTCTCCCCATTATACACCTTTCTTGGGAAAGGATGAAAGAAGTAACTCTTAAAAAACCCTTAAATTATGTCACCTGGAGAGCAGACACAGACACGCGCAGTGACAGCCCCTGCAAGCAGCTTCTGCGCACACATAAATACTTGATTTTTTTTTTATGGGCTATGGGGCCAACTTCAAGCGAACAGGCACTTCTGCACTCCAGCAAGTTAAAATTGGCTACATAACTCAGAGACGTGCCACCTCGCTCCGCTGGGATAGGTCATTGCTCTCCGGTGGAATGGGAAGGCGTATGTCTCGCCCACACAAGGAGTGAGCTGTTTTTACTGCATCACCAGCTATTTTCTATTCCCCTTCACAGTATTTCATGCTTACGTTTATAGCTGAGCCAGAAAGCTTGGGAAAGCCAGCGGGAAGATTTTGGGGATGAGTTAAATAGTGGGTGGAAATTTTGCGTTTGGCTATTGCTTTTTTGGTTACGGAGCAGGTGTGAAAGCAATGAGGGTGAATTCCTGCACTTGCCAAGTCATTTACATTCACCTGACGCCCGTTTTGCACGACACCGCACTGGAGTTTGCAGCTGCGGCTCCGCAGAGGGATAAGGGATGTGCAATCAGACTCAAGAGACAGGTCCCAGCGTTTTGACACATCCACTTATTTCTCCGCGCCGATGCGCTCTCGGTCTCACTGCACCATTGCTTGTGCTGTTCTGTTTGTAAACAGATGATGTGCTAAAGCAGAGTGTGGTTACTCAGTCTGCATGCTGGCAGAAAGACCCTTTTTCCTCAGATTTTGTCCTCCTCGAGTCCCGCTGCTCGCCTGCTCCCAGCTCATTCCAAGCTGCCACTCAGAACCGTCTACTTGGCTCCAAGTTCATGCAAGCTGGTGTCACCTTCGTGCAAAGCCTATTAATTTTGCTCCTGTAAGTGAAACCAAAATCAGGCCCAGAGTGGTCTTTAAATACTGCAGCTGTGCTGGGTTCCGTCCCGCTAGGACAAAACAGAAATAAAATAGAATGTCACCATAAACAAAGCCTCATGGAAAATAAACTCGCGTCGCATCGAAAAGAGAGTTGAATCTCAACAAACATGTCTGTGACAAAAACATACATCATGCATCAGACAAGCTGAAACCCCACTTTCAGTCGCCTTCCTTCAGATGATTTGCTTATTCTTGATCTGAACCTTAAGAAAGTGAGAAAGCTACTCAGTCATTCCTTTTTTATTATTTTCTTTTTCACCACAGTGCAAAAATGAGGAGACCCGGCACAAGATAAGAAGTAGCCCTGTAAACAACGCAAAATTGATTTGTGCAACCTTGCACAAGGATCCCAGCGGCTTCAGTGGTTTGAAAGGAGGAGGGATTTTCCAACAGAAAGAAAGAGCTGGGCACAGCCTGGCCTTTTTGGGACATCTGCAAAAGGCAAAGATCTGCCTTAAGCCACTAAGAGCTTCTCATCTATACGAAGAGCCATCTCTTCCTTCCCCTTGAGGAGGAGATAGGGATGGCAGAAGCGGTTGCAGTGTTCCCTGTTCCTCCTGGGCTCTTGGATACACCTGCAAGGGCAGAAAAGGCTGCAGCTCCAACAGGTAGGTGGGGGACGCGATGGGATATGAGGGCTTCTGAAGGTGGGGAGACACAACTGGGGTGCTGAGTTAGGAGAAAGGGAAGAACTGACAGGTTAATCCTCCTTGGAGGATTAGCCCCCATGTCCCTCACAGCCAAGAAAGGCCTTTTCCCTTCCCTACCCCTGGTTCTTCCCATAAGTGATGTTCCCACATGGACTGCAAAGGAACTCATGGTGCCTGCCCCAAGCCTCCACTCAGAACCTCCTCACAACGTGACTATTTGTTTAACTTGCTGTAATACCTGTCTGACTGCATGAGTGGCACTGCGAAAATGAGGGATTTTGAAGCGAGGAACGTTAAACCCTCTCAGCACCTGCACAGCCCTGTAAGTCACAGTGGGGGCACCTGTGGCTCTGCCTGGGCAAAACACCCCCCACTCACTCTTCATCCATCTATGAGCATCTTTCCTGCAGGAAATTCAGCTCCACTTCCCACCCTGCACTTGCCCACAGCTCTTTGCCAAGTGCTGCATCATTTTGCATCATTGCTGGGGTGTTTGTCCTTTCAAGTCCCCCAGAGCTCCCTGTTGCATTAGAGCTTCTGCAGGGACATCCTTTGCCCCAGCTGCCCAGGTGTGGAGGCCAATGTGAGCCCAGAATGAATCAGCCACAGTACTGCACAAAATACTTTTATTGGATATAGGTGTGGTGTCAGAGAGAAAATTGAGAATATAGATTTTTTTTCCCAAAATGGCATTTATCCACTAATATACAAAAAGAATCTATTTATGGCAAAAAGAAATAAGAAATATTCCCGTTTGCTTATAATGTGTCTGGATTCTTCCTCCTTTAAGAAAAATAAAAAGAAAGAAGGAAAGAAAGAAAAAAAATAGTTCATTTCTGTTCATTATTTTTTTTTCTTTTCTCTTTTTTTTCTTCTTTTCCTGGTGATTGTCTGGATTGCCAAGACAGCTACTCCAAAATGCCAGGATCAGCTTCCACGACCCTACATCCACCTTTTCTCTTGGCGGCGTGGGGGGACGTAACTGGTCCCAGCAAGACATGGAAAGTGGCAGCGTCTCCCCGTCCAAGCCGTGGGTGTGCTGGCCCGTCCCCCTCCCTCTGCTTAGCCACATCAACGAGACAGAAATGCTGTCGCGATGCTCCAGGAGCACAAGTGCCGGTCAAAGCAAGCAGGATGCTCGGGAAAACCGCTTATTTCGTCCGCCCTTATTTTCGCTCCGTTCATCCCGGCCACCACGTATTTGTGGGCATCACCCGTGGGCATCCGTGGCGAGACAAAACACAGCCCCCTCCTCCTCCCCCGGCCCCTCTCCCGCAGGGATGAAAGGGGCGGGTTTTGTTATCCATGGAAAAGGGAAGAAAAGCAGAGAGGCGAGAGGCTCGGCAGCAAGCAGGGCTGGAAAACCTGACGGATGCCAAGACTCAACCTGCAGAAGAGACGTGGCGAGGACCCAGGCGAGCGTGGGATCCTGCTGCTCAATCCCCGACGGGAAAGGAAAAACGTTTTACCTGCAAAAAGCCGATCTGGCGGGGGAGGCAATGGCTAAAGAGAGCTCCGCAGCACCACGTGCCTCCAAAATGCCCTGAAATCCTGAGTCACCTTTAACATCATGTTTTGGTCTTTACCCGCTTGGTGAGGTCTGAGTCCGGTCTCTCCCTTCCATCCTGCCCCCGGGCCGAGAGCAGCGACTAGAGTGGAGGGGGAGCACAATTATGGGGGAAACTACTGGAAATTAAATACCGTTTCGGAGAAGTGCAGGGGGAGGCAGGAGAGGAAGGGGATGCCGATGTGATAAAGCCTCCCGTGCACCTGGGAGTCGAGCATGAGCGAGGCGTTGAAAGCGGGCCCGAAGCTGCCGCCGGCGACCAGGGAGCCGCCGAAACAGCCCACGGGGCCCTCGAGAGCCGCCTTGGGGGCGGCCCCGGCGGGGTTCTGCCGTAGCCCGTGCGCCAGGATGCTCTCGATGCTGAAGCTGCGGCAGCGCGGGCCGCCCTTGTGCGACGGGGCGGCGGCGGCGGCCGGGGCCCCCCCCGGCGCGGCGGGCACCGGGGGCGCGGGCTCCCCCCGCGGGGGGCGGCTCTCGGCGGGGGCCGCTTCCCCCCCGCAGCGCCGCCGGCCCCCGCCCGCCGCCGGCTCCGCTCCCGCCGGGCCCCGCCAGCGCCCGCCGCGGCCCTCGGCGCCCGGGTCCGGGCTCTGCCCGCCCGCGCTGCCCCGCAGCCGTCGGGGCTCCTCGGGGGTCGCGGCGCCCCTCGGCTCCGGCGCCCCTGCCGCTTTGGGCTTCCTCTTCCTGCGGCGGTAGTTGCCGTTCTCGAACATGTCCAAGCAGCGGGGGTCCAGGGTCCAGTAGCTGCCCTTGCCCGGGCGGCCCTTCTCGCGGGGCACCTTGACGAAGCAGTCGTTGAGCGAGAGGTTGTGGCGGATGCTGTTCTGCCAGCCCTGCTTGTTGTCGTGGTAGAAGGGGAAGCGGTCCATGATGAACTGGTAGATGCCGCTGAGGGTCACCTTCTGCTCCGGAGCCTCCTTGATGGCCATGGCGATGAGGGCGATGTAGCTGTAGGGGGGTTTCTGCGGGGGGTCCTGCCGGGAGAGCACGCTGCTGGAGGCGAAGCCCAGAGCAGCCGGGAGATAAACCATGGAGGAGCTGCCCACGGGCGAGAGGTGGCTGCCGTAGAGGTGGCTCATCGCGGGTGGGCTCCGCGCTCCGGCTCTTCCCCCTCGGAGCAGGGAGACGGCACCGGGCACGGCAGGAGCCCGGCGAGAGTCCACCGGGGAGCTATTTGTGCGAGCTCAGATCCCAGCCCTGCCTGAACGAGCTCGCTCTGCCTCTGTCCCTGCTTCATAGCTCTTAAAAAAAAAAAAAAAAAAAAAGTTAAATAATTGTTGTAAGTTTGCTATTATATGTTGACTTAGCACTGGAAAATAAATTGTCTCTGATAAACAGTCGTTTGTGTTCTCAGCCCACCCACATTAATTAAAATTTCATTGCTACAAAACTCCAAGCACTCTCCACGTGTCTTGCTGGTACCAGCCAATGGTCTCCGGGTTATTCCTTCATTTGTTTATAGAATTAGTCTGTTGATAAGTCTGCCCACCCAAGACGAATCAAGCTGTGTTTATTTGGAAAAATTTCCGGGCACCCAATATATAAACGCACTGATCTGATGTTTGAAATATCACGTCCACCCTTTGACGCTGCAAGCACACACAGCAGAGCAGGATGTGCACTGCTGGAGCGCGGGGAGGAGCGGGCGAGGAAACCCTGGAGGAAAAGAGGGGTATTAAACAGAAAAAAAAAAAAAGAGCGGGGGAGGAAGGAGATCCATCAGAAGAGAAGCAAATGATGCTGGAACAGGGATGATCCGCAGGAGGGAGGGGAGGGGGATCTGCTTCTATCCCGAGGGAGGGTTATTTGGGCGGGGAGGGTGTCCAGGTACTGGTGGCCACCGGGCGCGGGGGGCAGCGGAGCGACCCGGCCCGGCCCGGGGGAGGTGACCGAGCCCCCGCGGGGCGAAGCGGGGGCTCCCGGGGTGCAGCGAGCTGCATGGAAGGGGATTTGGGGAATTTGGCAGGCTCGGGGAGGTCAGTATTTGTGAACGCGGGCCTGTTGCTTTATATTATGTACTTTCCTGTTTATAACAAGGAGGGGGATTATAACAACTTTACAAGTGCACACAGCTGGCCGGTGCTTACATTAGGAATTTGTGATGCTCTTTTTCTGTATAAACGTCCAGGTTTGGGGCTGTGTTTTCTGTTGTTGGTATGAGTTCTTTTTTTTTTTTTTTTTTTAATTTACTGATGTAACAGTTGTGATCCGGGGCCTCGAGGGATTCCGATCCGGCGGGAGGTGTCGGCTGCATCCCCGGGTCCGGGTGGCTCGACGGGGCGCCCGTTAGACGCTGCCCGCGGAGCATCAGCGCTCGCGGGAAAGGGAAAGGAGGGTTGGATGGTGGGGGTCCGTGTTGTATAAAGCCATGGAAATTAAGCAGAAAGCGTTTCCTGAAGGTCGCGGCTGAACCGGGCTCCCTTCAGCACCAGCTCTGAGGCTATCACCGTCTCTGCTCCTTCGAGAGCACGGAGGATACAGCGCTGGCAGGGCCTGATCCAGAGGCTCCAGCACCCTCTTGTGAGCCTCCTTCATCCTCCCTCCACCAAGGACTGTCTCTTTCCGAGAGAAATAACCCGTCACTGCAGCTCCTCTCCCGAACGTAGGCACCACGGTGGGTTTTTTACCTGGAAAGGAAGAGGTAAAAGCAGGGCCCGGGTGTCCTGCAGCACCCAAGGTGCCCTCCTAGGATCCCCCTGCAGGCTCCCCTTTGGTTTACCAGCTTTCTTGCCCAGTTCTGCTCCTATCCGGCGGTTTCCCGAGTAATCCAACGGGCGAGGACGTTTAGCCCCTGGGGTAAAAACAAACCAGCGTGACCGCTCGGGAGCCGCAAATGGTTCCTAAGTGCTTTAAGATACCATGAGTACACAGAAAATACCGAGGGGGTGTGCGCGGAGGTCGCTTCTCCACGAGGGGCTGGGGGTTCTCTCCGTTCACTGGCTCATCCCAGCCCCGTTAACACCGCCCAGGACGGGAACGCCGCATCCGCACCCCGCCTCGGTGCAGACACGGGACCCGCCGCCTCCCTCATCACCCACCCGGCGTGCGATAAATGCAATAAAACCTCAAGGAAAAGCAAGCGGGGTGGAGGAAGGAGGGCCTGGGGGCCGCCCCTAGCCTCGACGGGGCGGGGAAGGGGTGGGGGGCAACTCTCCTCTGCATCCCCCCGCCACACACACCCCGGCAGCATCCTCGCCCACGAGGGATGAGGAAGAGCCCAATTTAGCTTATTCGTCCCGCACCCTCAAGGCAGCCTGCAAAGGGCCGAGGGTCTCCCCCCACCGCCCTGTACTGCCCTCTTCTCACCTCCGGTCAATTCCTGCCTCCTTGGGACACTCCAAGCACGAATTATTAAAACAAGGAATACTCGCGTGTGTGACAGGGGACGGGCACACGGCCTCCCTTGCTTATGCCCTCACCCGTGTCCCCCGGTAAAATTGTTGCTTCCTGCTTCCTTCCCCTCTTCTCTCCCTCTTTGCGGTAGGAAATCCTTGGAAGCAGAGATGCGGCTTTTCTCTCTGGTCCTTGTTCCCAGCTCATGTGCTCCCTGGTGTCTTTCTCCTGCTCATGTCATTGCTGAAACTCGCTGCTTTATCTGCCCAGGAGCAGCCTTCGAGGGTGTTTGTAACCGGAGAGGCTCCCGGAGCTGCGGGGTGACGGGGGAAGCGAGAGGCTGAACGCGAGCGACGCGGTTTAGAGGGACTTTGTTGTTGTTGCTGTCGTCGTAGCCCTTCCCATGGGCGGAAGACACGCAGGGCCGGTGATGGGCGCCCCTGGGCGGCTTTCCCCTCCTCCCCGACTGACAGGCCCCTCCTAAAGCAGCAGCCAAGAGCCCTGCGTGGTCCCCACCGTGCTGGGCATCAACCTGTGCCCCCCACTCCTGCCACCTGCAAGCTCACCCCGATGCCAGGACTGGCCAGGGCTCAGGGACTGGGGGGAGCCAAATAAGCCAGGAGCATCTGCCTGGCTCCAGCCCTTGGGGGAGTTTCTTCAGAAGAGGCTACAACACTTGTGCATTTCTCCCCCCAGCTCCAGCCCCAGGTTGAAGCCCGTTTCATCATCCTGCTCCGCAGGTTCACCCTAAGCTAAGGCTCGTGGGGCATGGTGGGCAGCAGAACCGCCAGCCCCTCGGCCAGGGCAGAGCACCGTGCAGCTGCAAGGATGCTCGGCATGAGCACCAAGTCAGGAGGGGACAAGTTTCATCCTCTCGCAGCCTCCAGTGCCTGCTGTGCATTTTATGCAAAGTCACCTCTAAAGTAACAGAAGAGGCAGAAGCCTTCCTCGCCAAGATCACCTTCTCCTTTTGCATTGCAGAACCCATCTAAGATGCTCAAGAGGAGACAGAGTGGCTTTTGTATAGGACAGATAGCGTGGTGCCTGTGCTGTGCTTTGGCCTTCCCAAGAACAGTGTGTTTTACCCAGATCCTACAGCACCAGGAGAGATGGCTCAGCTGGGCGGCCTTTCTGAGCACAGATCTTCTCAGCTGCATGGAGAGGGGATGAGCTGGAAAACTCCCGTCCCTTCCCCTTTCAAAACCTGAGCTGTCTGGGCTCTCAGACAGGTTTGCAAATCCACAGGTTAGCGGCAAGGCAGCAATAAAACCCCAAGCACTGGCCTCATCCGCTGCCCGGAACCAAGCTGGACCTGGGCCCAGGGTAACCAGCCATGGAGCAGCCTTCAGCTGGCCCCCGGCGCCAGTTTTGGCCCGGGGTTTGTGCCAGTCTTGGTTGCAAGGACTTGCAGGCCCTGGTCTGGCAGGGTTTGGGCACAGACGTTGTCCTAAGCACTAGGGGACTGGGCTGCCCCTGAGCAAAGGGGTGATTAGAGGGTAGGGAGAACATCGGGAATGAGAAGGGATGTGTTGCGGCCAGGTCGAAGGGACAGGCTGTTCATAGGGGTTCCCAGGGATGCTCTACCCAACGCTGCCTCCTTCCTCCCTCTCTGCCCTGGCCTGGCTTAAATCACCTATCATGAAAAATGTCTCATCACCCCAGTGAGTCACTTCAGACTCCCTCCTCCCTGAACGTGATCACAGGATTTGTGTGGAATCCCCGATGGCTGTGAGGGAGGGTCCCTCTGGATGAACCACAGTGAGGGGAGGCTGCCAGACTGCTGCCTGTTTGAACCCCAAATTTAAGCCCTTAAATAAAGCCTTCTGATGGTCTTTCTTAGGGGTCTGCACCCATCTGCACTGTGCGTCGGATCCGGGTGAGCAGCACCACAGGGGCGCCAGGCCTTAACGGTGCTGCCCGGAGCACCCCAGCCAGCCCCTTAGTTGGTTCTGGGGGAGACAGCGGGAGCTTCTGAGCGGGAGAGGGTCTGAGGAGACCTTCTGCCCCTGTGCCGTGCCAGCCCGGATGGGAACCTCTGTCCTGCAAGCTCCTGGGCCCCTGCTGCTCTCGGCGCCTCAGAGGGCTTCTATTTTTCAGCCAAGTTGCTGAAATCCTGCAATTGCGAAGGCAGAGGGGAGGGGAAACGGCCCGGGCACCTGGCAGACCCCCCCGAGACGGGCCTCCTTGCTGCCACTACCAGCAGCCCCGCCATCCTCAGCTGTGACCGCTGCGACAGGCGCTGCCCCCTTGAAGGGAATCGTCCAGCAACAAGGAAGGACTCGACGGCAGCTGGGGCAGGCACGGGCAGGGATCGGTGCTGGGGGGGTGGACATACCCCTCACTATTGCTATTACCCGTAGCTGGGAGTGGGGGAATGTTTCACCTCGCCTCGATGGGTGCGAGATGGCAAAATAAACAAATAAAGGCGTTGGGAGGACCGCCCTCCCCAACGGGTAGAGAAGGGACCTCTAAGGCTGACCAAGGTGCGAACCCGACGTGGCCCCGACGCGCTCGGAGTCCCCCAGGAACTGTCCAGCAGCAGCGCGGCTCGTGGAGGGGGTGTCAGAGCCAGGGGACAGGAGGATGGGGGACACCCCAGCCCAGAGCCCGTGCTGGCTCCCCCGACAGCCCGAGGGCAAGGGCCGCCCGAGCCCTCCCGGGGCCCCCGGCCCGACACGAGTGGGAAAGCGGCTCGGGAGCGCCAGTGGCAAAAGCTCCGGGAAGGGGGATCTTAGGAGGGGAGAAAAAATCCTTCCCTGCTTTATTTTTATTTTTATCTTTCCCTCTTTAGATTAGCACTTTAGATTTTATTGCAATAAATAAAAGAAAAAAAAAAGAAATAAGAAAAAAAAAGCTGCCCTCTGTGAGCCAGGAAAAATGGTAAGAGTTTTACAAGAATGTTCCTTAAAATACAGATCTAGTGAGCCCGGACGTTTTTTTCTCATTTAAAGCGAGTCTTTCAGTGTGTTTTGCCAGGTTTTCTAGCGCATGTGAAACGCACCCGATCAAAATTAATTTGTGTCATCGATTTTAAGCGCCTGCTACGAGTAGAACTCTTCTGTAACCCAGCGTGGATATTCACCCTAAAATCTGCTGGAGCGGGGCGGGGGAGACTGAGGCAAGCAGAGGGGGGCAAAGGGCGGCCCAAAAATGTCCCCATTCGGCCGCGTTCGTCGCGGACTTTATTGCCCGCCTGTTGTTGGACGGTGCGGAGCCTCTGGGCGATCTCCGCAGCTGCGAAACAAGCGGGGCTTGAAAACACGCCGAAAGTGCAAGATTTTAGGATTATTCTTCGCCAACCCTAGCTGCATTTCTGCAAGTGGGTAAAGTGGCTTTTCGGCGATATGAGGGGAAAAAATAAATAAAAATAAAAGGAAAGTTCGTCGCTCTAACACGACATCTGTCAGAGCTGGGCATTAAGAACAGGAGAGTAAATAGATTTTTAAAAAGAGGTTAAGGCAGCCACATCTTCATTTAAGAGAGTGTTTAAAGATATAAACTCATTCTAAACGAGCCGCTTGCAATATTTAAGCTCGGCTACGAGTTCTGGTTTAAATGACAGCCCGTAGTACCCGCACAAACCGCGGCCCTTCGGCCCTCCTGCAAAGCCGGGGGCCGCTGGCTTGATTAAAACGTGGCAATTTGGGACATCGCGGCGGAGCGCGGGGGGAAAGCAAGCAGGAGGCCCACGTTTGCAGACAGAGCAAGAGAAAAAGCATTTCCCGGGTCAGCAGCTTCCAGCCCCCCTCCTCTCTTTTTTTTTTCTTTTTTTCTTTCTTTCCTTTCTTTCTCTCGCTTTTGGAGGCCCGGGGCAATTGCTTTGCAGGCGCCCTCCACCTGAACCGAAGCTTTCCCAGAGGAATCATCATAAGGAACCTCTAGGCTCCAGGAAAATGACTTTCTTTCAAAAGCAACCAACTCCCCACACGCAGGAAAGGCGAAGGGGAGCAAACTTGCAAAAACAAAAACAAAACAAAAAACATGTATATTTACACACACAGAAGCGTCAGACTTGGAGCAGGGAAAATGAAACAGCATGGATTTATTTTAAGGTAAGTACAACAATTAAGACCACATAAGACAAAACGAACTTTGAAGCAGATTAAAGCAAACAGTCCTCAGGAATGGTCAAGGTGAAATCTATTATACAAAACATCACACGTTGTAAATAATAATTAAAAAAGTATCAGATACTTTGTCCTTTTTTTTTTTCTTTCAAAAATCCACCAGCAAAAATAAATTATTTCCTCGTCTTGAAAAAAAAGAAACTCTAAAAATGAGAGAAATTCTATTGCATAATTGTACACAGAAGAAAAAAAAGAGCAAGGTGAAGAAGAAGAACAAGAAATCACTTGTCATTAATTTGGAAGTTAGAAATTGTTGGGCGACACAAAAATAATCCAGTGAACTCAACTTTAAATATTATATTAATGGCTCTGAAAATTAGCCTGATTAGAAATCGACACATTTTTTACAGCACAACAGAGAACTTAAAAAATACCCAGGACATATAATTATATATATATATTTATATATTTTTCTTTTAAATCGTATAACTGGTCGCTGCGGTATTGGTCCATAACTTATTTTCTGAGACTCCCTATACTTTAGCATATAAAATTTGCCACTTTGCTTAGATAAGACATATATATAGACTTTTTTTAAAGAGCGATCCCTTTTATTTTCAAGTAGAATTTACTTGCCCAGAATTTAGAGGGCCCCGAAGCAGGGCCTGGGATCTGCAAACTCTGTGGTCCCCAGGTCTACCGAGAGCTTGTCCAATCTTTCCCTTACGCAGTTGAAAGCGTTTGTTTGGCGTTGCATTTTTTTATTATTTTTCCTCCCGATTTTTAATTAATATTATTATTGTCGTTATTTTGGTTTTTTTTGTATTTTTTTTTATTTTTTGCGAATGGCCCTAGGCGACGGAGTGGCGGCTACTCAATACTTAGTGCAGTCGTAGGAGTAGGGGGTGGCGTGGCGGTATAGGGAGGGCGCGGACCTATAGGGGAGCTGACAGGCGGAGTTGCTGCTCACCTGGTGGTCGCTGAGCGCGGCGCCCTCCATGCCGAGCCGGTGCGAGGTGAACATGTCGCGCACGTTGGGGAAAGTCTGCTGCTGCGAGCCGAAACCGTGCGCGGGCAGGTGGCTCAGCTCCCCGCCGGCGTTGAGGTACCAGGAGGGTTGCGCGGCCGCGGAGGAGCCGCCGCCGCCGCCGCCGTGGGGGTGCCCGGCGCTCAGGGCGCCCTCCTGCCCCGACGGCAGGCTGAGCGCACCCAGAGGCGACGGGGCGCCCGTGGGCTGCTCCGCCAGGCCCTCCTCGAGCGCCGCGGCGGGCACGCACATGTGGCCCGCCCGCTCGCCGCTGTACAGGCTCATGGCCCGCATGCTGCAGTGGTAGCTCCCACTAGTGTCCAGGGCCTGGCTGCACGCCTGGCTGTAGCCCGACGGCTGCCCCGGCGGGTAGGCGAGCGCCAGGCCGCCCCCGGGCCGCCCCGACGGCGCGTTCAGCGGGCTCAGCTCGGCGGGCGGCGAAGTCCGCAGGGTCATGATGTTCTCCACGCTGAAGCCCGGCAGCCCGTTGCTGGACGGGTGGTGCTCGGGCAGCGAGCCCTCGGGGGACGCGGAGGGCGGCGAGGCGGCGCTGCGGGGGCTGTCCCGCAACGCGCCGCCGCTGGCCGGGCTCAGCGTCTCCACCTTGGTGATCACGGGCAGCTCCGGCGACGCCGTCTCGCTCTTGATGACCACCTTCTTCTCGGAGGAAGGCGCCGAGGCAGAGGAGGAGGAGGAAGAGGAGGAGGCTTCCTTGGGGATGTCGGCGCCGGGCAGCCCGGCCGGCTTGGGCTGCTCCTTCAGCAGCCGCTCCCGGGCCTCCTCCTTCTCCTTGGACACGTCCTTCTTCTTGAAGCGTCTCCGGCGGCGCAGGAAGCTGCCGTTTTCGAACATGTTGTAGGAGTCGGGGTCCAGGGTCCAGTAGCTGCCCTTGCCCGGCTTCTTGTCGTCGCGGGGCACCTTGACGAAGCACTCGTTGAGCGAGAGGTTGTGGCGGATGCTGTTTTGCCAGCCCTGCTTGTTCTCGCGGTAGAAGGGGAAGCGGTCCATGATGAACTGGTAAATCCCATTGAGCGTGATCTTCTTGTCGGGGGCGTTCTGGATGGCCATGGTGATGAGGGCGATGTAGCTGTAGGGCGGCTTCACGAGGTCCTTGGGGGCGGCGGGCTGGTGCGGGTGGTAGGGCCCGTAGGAGCGCCCCATGCCCGCCGCGTAGGGCTCGCCGTGGCCCGAGTAGACGCTCATGGGGTTGGCCATGCCGCCGTACGTGCCCGCCGTCCGGTAATAGTTCTGCTCACTCAGGTAGGGCACCACTCCCAGCGCGTTGGGGTCCGAGACGGAGTAGCGAGCCTGCATCATGGAGCGGGCTTCCCGCAGCGAGCCGACGGGAGCGGAGGAGGAAGAGGAGGAGGAGGAAGAAGGGTGATGGATGCAGGGCCTCAGCCCCGGCGGGGACCCCTCCGCGGAGCACAGAGGGAGAGAGCGGCCGAGGAAGAGTCTCAGACCGGAGCTAAATCCCAGCGCGTCCTTCAGCAGCGGCACCGCAGCAGCATCCTTCAGGTCGCCGGGGGCAGCGCGGTCTCCGGCGGTCTCTCCCTCCCTCCTGAGCACTGTGCTTGTTATTATATGTACAGAATAATACGTGTCGCGGCGGTGGCAGCAACTGCGGCGGAAAGGGAGGCGGGAACGGGAAGGGGGACTGTTCTCGCAGAAGAAAAAAAAAAAAAAAGGAATTTAAAAGGAAGTGGGGGGAAAAAAGTCTTGCGAAAACCCGGTTCTTGTCACAACGGCCACCCGAAGTCCTGCGGAGCCGGCGCGGAGCGGGCGAGCTGCGCTCGGGGCCGCGGCGAGAAGTTTTCAAAACTCTCCGTGCGCCGGGGCGCTTTTAGCGCCCGCCCGCCCCGCCCCGCGCCCGCGCCGCCCACCAATGGCGAGGCGCGCCCGGGAGGCGCCCACCAATGGGAGCGCGGGAGGGCGGGCGGGATGCGGCGGCGCGGCGAGAGCATCACGCGCAGGCACCGGGCGCACACGCGCGTATACCCACATATAGGCACTTACACGCGGGCTGCGGGGCTGAGCGCTTTTCCTCCCTCCGAAATAAAATATAAAATAAAATCAATTAAATCGTAAAAGAAATTTCCCCCGATCTTCTTCTTTTTTTAAACGTTTTGCACAAAAAAAAGAAAGATTTTTTTAAAGTGCTGACTGAGGGATTTCCACACACCATTAAAAACAAAACAAAACGAAACAAAATTTAAACCCTCTAATTTTAAAGCACATTAAGTGCGTCCGGTTCTCTTTGAAAGATCGCGGACGCGCGGGCAGTGCGGAGAATTTCTGCGTTGCGCTGTTAAAATCCGCTCTTCCCAGATAACGGTGGTGTGGATCGCTCTGGGTTTTTTTTCCCCCATTTTTTCCTCTTAAATATATTTATTTTAAAAGAACTAGCTGCTCGAAGCCACGGCGAGGCCACCGGGTCCTTCCCCTCGCCGCCCGCCCCGCAGCTGCGCAGGCACCGGGAGCTCCGCACCCCGCGCCGCGCCGGCTGCTCAAGCGCCGCTGCCCTTCGGAGCGGAGAGGTTTTTTCCGATATTTTCAGGGGCTTTGCGGAAATTTCTTATTCAAGATAAAGCAGAGAAAATAACAGTGAACTTTAGGTGTCTTTTTTTTTTTTTTCACTCTTCGTTCCGGCCATTGAGGCGGATTTTCTGGTGCATGTGAAATCCGCCCCTCTGTCTTTCTCTAATGATTTCATTAGAGGCAATCAAAGTCGCATAATTAGGGACGCATGCTGGCCAAGTGTAAATGCAGGTATTTGGAAAACTGCTGCGAGCTGCCCTGCGCTGCCAGGGAGAAGTGTGGAGCACAACGGCGGAGAAACGATGGGAAGAAACGGTTATTTCCCCCTCCCGCTCCGAAAAAAAAAAGAAAAAAAAAAGGAAAGAAAAGAAAATGAAAAAAAAAAGGAGAAAGGATATATATATTTATATATAGTCATCACAACATCTATTCCGGTTTAAAGAGACAAGATAAGTTTGAAATGAATTAACTGTCATTTCGGCAGGGCTTGTTCCCACTTCCTCCCCCCAAATCCGGCTCCTCCTGATCTGATTTCCAAGTAGTGATCTTTTGGTTTCTTGCACTGTAATTCAGCCCTTCCCTCCGTGCAATTTGTGGGGCTTAGCAAAGTTTTAAACAAAGTCTTTTTTTTTTCCCTCTCCAAAAGTTAGTTTGAGCCTTTGCTGTTCGCTCAGAGGAGAAATCCCCGCTCCGCTCTCAGCCCGCGCCGCAGGGACGCGCGGAGCGAGGCGCAAGCCGTGGGAACCGCGGATTGCTCCTAATTGCCGGCGAATTTCTCCACAGGAAAGAAAACGATTTTATGTGATAATCGAGGGAAAAAAGAGGAGAAGGGCATCTCCTCTAAATGATTGTATCGCTAAAAATTATCTGCGAGAGAGAATTGGTTGGGAGGTTTTCATCGGAGACTGTAAATTTGTCACTTAATTTTGATGGAAATGAATGTAAATGTTCGGAGAGAGTTTCATCAACTAAGTATGTGTCAGGGGGATTTTTGTGAAAACAAAGGGTAATTTTTGCGAACTCTTCTAGTACAATAAACTTTTTTTTTTAATAATTCGAGAATGACTTCACTTTTTTAATCTTCGATTTTCAAATAAACCGCATTTCTCATAAAAAACCTAGGGCGTTTTCCTAGCATTAATAAACACGCCGCATTTCTCAAATAAGATAACATTTTTAAAAGCCAGGAATGTGTAAATGCAAAAGCTGGAGGAAAGAAACCCCTGTGGATTCCTAGGACTGTCCTTTCCTCGGAGCCTGCTACGCTCTTGAGAAATAACTTTTACCAAATCTTACCTCTCCTCAGTTGAAACTTTACCGAGATGAGTTTCTACAGAAAGTCAAGAAGCAGCAAAAGGTCTTTGCTTGCTGCAGCTGCGAACTTTACAGAGAGTGAATCAGTAAATTCGGAAAAGCTCAAACTCCCGTTGCAGGGGGAAAAAATAATCATTAAAAAGGTGAATCAGCCAGATTCCCAAACGAGGGACCCGGAGGAGAGGAGTCCTTCCAAGCAAATAGGAAGAAGGCGCGGGGAAATTTCTGTCTCGTCCCCGGGACGGGCTTTTCCTTCGCCCTTCCTCTCGGGAGCCGCGTTTCTCCGCGCTCCTCCGGCACCCGCGGACGGGGCAGCCGCGGCCTCGGGCTGCGGTGCTCGGTGCTGCGCGCGGGGCTCGGTGCGCGGGGCTCGGTGCGCGGGGCTCGGTGCGCGGGTGCCCGCGGCGAGCGCAGCGCTCACCTGCGCGGAGGGCGCAACCGCGCGGCTTGTGCTGCCCCCCAGGGGCGGCCGCGGGGACTGCACGGCATCAGCACCGGCTCCCCACGCGTCGGGACCGGTCCCGCGTGGGTACCGGCCCCGCGTGCGTGCTGGTTCCGCATGGGGACCGCAGCGCAGGCGGCTGCTCCCGCGGGGTCTGCGGGTTTCGGGGTGCCCTGTGTGTGCAAGGGGGGAGAGGAGAGAGAGAGCCGGGCCAGAAAGAGGAAAGAGGGGAAAAACAGCAAGAGAGAAAGGTAAAATGAAGAGAGCAAATAAGCAAGCAAGGAAGTGAGGAGAAAAAAAAGAGATGGGAATAAAGGCATCAAGTAAGGGCGGAGGGAGGCAAAGAAAAAGAAAGAAGGGGGAAGTAAAGAAAGGGGGGAACGGGAAACAGAGAGAGAAAGAGAAATAAAGAAAGGGAAACAGATTAAAAACAGAGAGGAAGGAAGGAAGGAAGGAAGGAAGGAAGGAAGGAAGGAAGGAAGGAAGGAAGGAAGGAAGGAAGGAAGGAAGGAAGGAAGGAAGGAAGGAAGGAAGGAAGGAAGGAAGGAAGGAAGGAAGGAAGGAAGGAAGGAAGGAAGGAAGGAAGGAAGGAAGGAAGGAAGGGAGGGAGGGAGGGAGGGAGGGAGGAAGGAAGGAAGGAAGGAAGGAAGGAAGGAAGGAAGGAAGGAAGGAAGGAAGGAAGGAAGGAAGGAAGGAAGGAAGGAAGGGAGGGAGGGAGGGAGGGAGGGAGGGAGGGAGGGAGGGAGTTTGCTCTGGCTTGGCAATGCCAACAGTGGTCCCAGTCCACCACTTTTTTTCTTGGCCTCTGCTAATTTTGAGTGCCTTAGGCAGGATCTGCCTTGTGTTTCCAGTGCTAAGTACTGAGCCCTTTTCTAACCTCTTACACGACAGTATTTTTTTTTCTTTTTTCTTTTCTTTAGTGGCTCTTAGCAGCAATTTTGACACTTGGAAGGGAATAACCACATTTATGAGTGATACTGGTGGCCTCATCCACTTCCCTATAAATAGAGACTTCCCACTGACATGGGCACGGCCAGCGCTGAAGTCTGTAACATGTCGGAATAGGGGAGACCCTGGAAAAGCGACTTGGAGCAAACAGGGACGCCAGACCCGCGCAACTGGAGCAGGAGATTGAAACCGTGAGGTGCCGTGCAGGGCCTCCCTTGGAAGCCAGCCTTGCATGGGGGCTGCAGGGAGGGTCTTGGCGGACGGGAACCCCCTGCAGCTCCTAATGCATTAATTGCACCCTCCTTCTCTTAATACCCATTAATAACTTGCTCCTTTAAGCGACAGAGTCTCTCGTCGTCCACAAACCCGCTTTGACTTTGTCGCTCTTTTGAGCCCTGCACGCCACCGTCGCGGCGCGCCGGGAAGGGGCGTGGCCCGGCGCCGGGGCTCCTCCCACCTCCCGGGCGCGCATGGAGGGGGCCGCGCGGCCGCGCGCGGGTGAGCGGCGGGGGCGCGCGGCGGGGGGCGTGGCCTCCGGGGGGCGCGCGGGGGGCGTGGCCTGCGGGGGATAGACCGTTGGGGGCGTGGCCTGCGGGGAGGGCGACCGTTGGGCTGGGGCGAAAAAGGCGGGGGGGGGGGGGGAGGAGAAATGGCTGCTGTGGTGGCGTCGCTGTCACTTTCTGCCCCTTTCGGTCGCCCTGAGCCTGTGTCCGCTCGCCCGCAGGTGCCTCCAAGCAGGACTTCCGGGAGCGGGTGTGGGACTACCTGGAGGCCAGCGGGCTGGCCGCCTTCCCGCGGCCCGTGCACGGCCGCATCCCCAACTTCGAGGTACTGCCGGGGCCGGGGGCGGGCAGGGGGGAGAGGGGGCGGCCGTGATGTCCTCGCGGCGTCGCGCTCATACGTATGTACCGACTTGAAAGCGAAACCCGCCTGCAGGGCAGCAGCAGGTGTAAGGGAGGTAGAAATTCCCCAAAGCGTGTGTATTCTCCTGCCCTTTTTTTTTTTTTTTTCCTGAGTCCCGCTAGGCCTAGCAGCGGTGAGCAGTGTATAGAAAATACCCCCAAATGAGCAATGTGCCCCTTGCACTTAACATCTGGAGAAATCAGCCTCCCTGCCTGATGACACAGGTTCGAGCAACTTGCTGATGTGCTGTCTTGTGGAAACAGGGTGCCTCCCATGCTGCGACAAGGCTGCTGGGTTTGCAGGAATTCAGAGCTGCCCAAACCGTAAAAATAAACCCCGATGCTCCCCAGAAGAATGCCCGCTTTCTAGCCCTGGAAGTAAGTGAACGCGTTCGCTTGTGCCTTAACCCCTTTCCTTGCGCAGGGGTCTCACCAGGCTTGTTGCTCCATCAGGGAGCTGGATGTGTTCCGCAAAGCGAATGAGGTTAAGGTGGATCCTGACAAGCCTCTCGAGGGTGTTCGCCTGGCTGCGCTGCAGGTAACGAGCACCCTTGCACCCCTAGGGAGCACAAGAGCTAGAGAGCAGTTTACAGCATCTCCTCAGTACCCGGCATCTCTCCTGTGAGAGATTTACTGGTGCTAAATCTCTCGGGGCTACTGTTTTAAGGGTGTATTTGCCTTTTTGACAAATGGAAAATGTGTGCTCAGGCTTTTTGTGGATTAATATGTTTATTTGGAACAAAACTGTGTTCTCGTTCCAAGAAATATATGTGGTAGCCCTGCTTCATACTGTCTTATCATTGAATGAATATATGACAGACTTGATTCATAGCGATGAGTGATTGCTAGCTTCTTATTAGGAGAAACTAGTTTGTGTATCATGCTCTTTTGTATGTTTTGTCATGCATTTCCCAAAGTTTTACCACACTGAGGGGATTCATCTGCAAAAACTATGCAAACACCATAAATTACTCTGTAGCGAATAAGATAGTTGACTAAATGGGACAATAAAGTCTTTTGCCTGATGTATTTAGTGTGAGATGATTCTGCTGTTTGTAATGTGATAAATTCTTTTGCTACACAGGCAAGGAAGACACTGTTGGTTCCAACACCACGTTTGAGAACTGGGCTGTTTAATAAGATTGTACCACCTCCAGGTGCAACTAAGGAGATGCTACGGATATGTGCCACATCTCAAGTAGGTTTTAGAAATGGGGGCGAGCTGAATTAATATGTCAAAGAGTGTTGAATTAGAGCAGTCTAAGTAGACATTGAAATGTGAAATACTGTTCTACTCAAATGGAATTCCCATTTTGTGTATGCATCCACCACAAACAATTTTGTGTTAATACTTAAAAATTCACACTACTTTCACCACTATTTTCCTTACTAGTACAATGCTATCTGTATTTAATCAGTGTTTTTGGGACATTATGAGCAATTTTAAAAGATGACCCAAATCTTTAATCTTCTAGTAAATATTATTTATTTTCTTCTACATTTTTTGAGCTAGTGAATTATAGAAGGAAAACTATTTTATTGTGTATAATTCTTTGTCTAAGCCGATTGATAAAATATAAAGTATACTGTAAACACAAGATCAGTTCTTTTAGAATCCTAAGTCTAAAGAAATATTAGTTCTCTCATTTGTTTCAACTGAGGTGCAACAGTGCTGATTGTGCCCCAACAGTTTTCTTTTGAAACATGGTATATTGCTGCCCTCTGGTGTTAAAATGTCATATTGTCCAGCTAGACTCCTTTGGCAAAGAATTCTGTGTTATTTTATGCACATGTTGTATTTCAGGTAAGAATATAATTTATACAAAATAAGTAGACCAGCTATGTAGGTTTTGCTCCTTACTCTATCTCCAGCTAAAAGCAGTAAAGTTCCTGCAGTAATCCCGTATTCAGTCAAGGACTGTAAACAGAGGGTAATTGCTAGTGAGTTTCTTGGGTTTCTTTGTTAGAAGTTCTATTAAAGTCATTAACTAATTAAGCTTTTCAGGGTTGAAAAGCACTTTTGAAAGAGACCTTTCTTTTGACATGCTTCAGGCCTAATATCTCTTCTGTGATCTTTCACCATGTGTCTGTTTCTCCCGCAAACAGGCGTACTAATGAATAAATGCTATTAGCAAATGGTGTTTACAAAGTGTTGTACAAACAATTCTTCCCACATTGCTGTGAAGTGGGCAGTAAGTGCTATTACTGATAAAGCGAGTCAGCCATAAAATATTGATCTCTTTGCTTTTGTGCTTTAAATGGAAAATATTTGGCTTTTTAATGTGAAGATCAAGGAAAAGGTTGAGTTGGTGTGAAGATGAATTAGGGCACCTGTACCCCTGTATTAAGGAGTCATAAAATAAAGTCTTTAATTATTATCTTTAGGCTGCAGCTGTCTCTTTCTAAACTGAGCTTCATTATTTGTATGTAAGAATTAATTTAAGAATTTGCATCACTCTCAAATTCCTTAGTGGGAGAAATCTTTCTTGTGAATATCACCCAATAGCTAGCAGTATTGGGATAAAAAGTTTCACCTGCCATCACTTTCAAAATGCCCCAATCTAGGGCTTTACAATCTTGCTCAAAAAGGTGTCCAACTCCATGGCACTCTCCAAAGCGTGCCAAGATTTTCATAATTGTAGTGGAAAATGTCTCTCCCTAGAGTAACTTTTCAGAAATGTGCAATTTTGACTATATATGAAAGGAACACCTTAAATTCAGCTAGCACCCCAAATTTTATCAGAGTATTCTTGATTTCTGCCTCATAGTTTCAAGATTCCACTCTGCAATCCTAAATTTCTGCTTTTATTGCAGGGTGTAAAAGACTTCAGCGTGCCCATAGGTCTTGATGGGAAAGCACGAGTGGATTTGGTGGTTGTAGGATCAGTGGCTGTCTCTGAAAAAGGTACAATGAAGTCCTGTAAGCTTCTCAGGAGGAGGGTGCTAAGTTACTTGTAAATTTTAGCAGGTTGCCTGTTCCTTTCAGCAGCCCTGAATGTCTCTCTGGAACTGGACCGTTATCCTGAGTTCAGTGTCTTCTGTGTGATAGGCTACTACTCTCAAAACAGTCAGAGTGGTTTAGAGCCAGCAGACTTAAATTTAGTCTCATGCTTTTGATAGGAACCATCCTCTAAGCTCCGCTGTTCTGTGTTTACTATCACTGTTCTCTTTTGGCTTAGGGTGGAGAATTGGAAAAGGTGAAGGTTATGCAGATATGGAGTATGCAATGATGGTGTCAATGGGTGCTGTCCAGGAGGATACACCTGTAATTACCATTGTGCATGATTGCCAGGTAAGTTAAAATACTCAAAATACTCTCAACAGTTTTTAAGCATCAGAATTGTGCTATGTCATCTGAAGAAGAAACTTGGTTGATCTGGCATAACATCTTTTTTTTTTTTTCCACTATCAATGAGAGATTTTGATACATTGCAAGGTATCAAGAATCATGCACAAATTTAGAGAATGTGTTTTTTAGCTACTTGTCATATTACTTGTTCCTTGTAGGTTGTTGACATAGCAGAAGAGCTTCTTGATGACCATGATTTAACAGTGGATTATATACTCACTCCAACAAGAACTATCAAGACTAACTGCAAACGATTGAAACCACAAGGAATAATGTGGCATAAGGCAAGTTACTTGGCTACAGGTAACTTATGGGTGCCAAAGCTCAGTTGATAAGTATCTATTCTTTCTTCAGTCATTCTCTAGGGAAAATTGGGGGAAAAAAATCTCTGCTATTAGAAACATTTGAAAGAGGAACAAATGTGTTAAAATCTACGAAGCTGAGCAGCAACCTCACCTTGTGTCTTATTCCTGAATGCTGAATAAAATTAATTTTCTTCATTTTTGAAGATACTGTCACAGAGATAACTCTATGGAATTAGACAGGGCAAAATGGGGGAATATGTGCTTCTCTTTCTGTAAGAAAAGCATGACCTGGTGGCTGCTCTGTTGCTGTGTACAGAGTGAACATATGAGATTGTCTCCACCTGAATGGGCTCCAGCCAGAAATGCATCCTTTAAAATCGTAGTGTCTTGTTACACTTATTAATGATTTCATTTTAATCATTTAAGCACTGATTTATGTTCCCCCAAGCATGTTGGAAATCTAAGTAGTTTAACAAATGGCTTCACAAATGCACTTAGTAAATGCCTTTACCGGAAATTCATTCTGGGAAAACTTTTCCTTTGTCATTAGATTTTCATTCCTAAAAATCATTCGGTTAAGGAGTAGATGCAATCCAACGTGACTGGGTAACCTTAAAATAAGCAATAGTGTACCGTTGTCTTTGCAAAAACCACTAGAGAAATATTAGTGAATCCTTCTATGGAATTTGCCAGTTGTTTGGCAAGTGCTTAACAAAGAATAAAAGAGTTAAATTTGTTAAGGTGATGTATCTACAACAAACAATTCTAGCCAGTCCTATTTTTATTCTGATGGTGGGAGAGCATTTTACCCTGACTGTGGTTGAGGATTTGAGGTTAAAAACATAAAAATAAAATCTCTGTCTGTACTAGTGCATTTTTTCCATTGAATTATTTTTGAATTTTTTAAAGAATATTATTGAAAGTAATTGTTTTGAACGCTTACTCCTTTTGCCCATGCGTCTTGCCAACATACTTCTGATCACACTTCATCTTTGTGTCAGAGTTTAGTCTCAATGATTGGCTCTGCTAACACTGTTTTTTCCGCTTTTGCTTCCCTTTGCTAGTTACTTTTTTCAAAGGTCTGAGGAACACAGTCTCTTGGAGGGACCTTTCATCTTTGTGTGATTTATGCCACTCTTGAAAAGTTGGTCAGTCCCTAAGTATGTGTCACATTTACTGTTACTGTGGCACTTCTGCACTTTCCAGAGAAAAATTAAAGATCAGAGTTATGATATATGTTTCATAAGCTTGTCAACTGTTTGTTAGCACTCTTTTGTGCTTCTATTTAAAGGTTGAGGAGATGTTTAGTTGAATCATATTTAAAGCTTGAGGCACGTATTTTTTAAAAGTTTGCATGTCATTATGAATCTATCTTTTTCTATAGTGATCCCTACATTTCTGGGCATTGTCTGAAAAATACAGCTCTTGGCAAGACCAGAGTATTTTACAAGATTGAGCCTTTATGTAAATGTTTGAATGTTGATTTAACATATGAAAATTAGAGCATCCAGCTTTTGGCTGTTCTGCAAGGCTTGATGCGATTAGATAGGAACATTGGAGAACTATGGTTCAGAGCTGGGATAATCATTACATTTCCATTGTTTTGGAACAAGAAGTGAGCATCTTGTACAGATGAAGAAGGAAAGAACTTGTGTTTTTTCTTTTGCAGGCAACTGAGCAACTTGTGTATGTTTTGTTTGTGGCTGTGGAAGTCATTGTTAACAGCTACTGCATGGAGTGTCTTGACAGTGGGAGGTCTAGTTAATAGCCAAGGTGTTTAAAAACGTAGGATTGGATTCTTGTTATTTAAGTGTTTGTCTATAGGCTTTTCTTTTTGTCTTTCAAATCCTGGCTTTGCTATTACATTCCTGTTCCTCTGGGCAAAACTAAATGAACCAAGAGGCAGAGAGTAAATAAGTACCTCCCTTCTGAATAGGGTGTTTTGTCAACAAAAAGGTAGCTTAATTGTATTGTTGTGTGATGCGTAAAACACGTTGCAGTAAACTTCATAGTGGGGAACATGGCTGGATTAAGCAAGACAATAGTTTAAGGGGTTAAATTAAAGAAGTTTGCAAACATGGGATTACTGCTAAGCATTGTTCTAAGGGATGTGCTTTCTGTAAAACTGTTAGGACAAATAGCCTGCTATACATGTGTCCTGTTCAGCTCACAGGTCAAAAGCTACTTAGGGAGCAAGCAAAATGTACGTCTTCAGGCTATATTTCTGTGCTCAGAGAGGCACTGCATTTTCTTGGAGTATTTCTGTTTATCCCATAGATAGGAAGCAGCCTGTCAGATACAGAGATAAATGTAAATAGGTATTACTCTGGCACCAACTGATTTACAGCTTTTGGAGTAACTGGTGTGATTTGCCCTCAGATGCTTCCTTTCAGGTCTCCCCAGTACCAAATTTCCATCTAAATTATTTCTTGCTGTCAAGATAGCTTTTTTTTTTTTTTTTTTTCCTTCCCTCTCTAAACAGGAAGATGTGAATTGCGTGCTGGTGATTTTTATCACAGAAAAGCTGATTCTGAGAAAAGTTGTCTTCCAAGGAATATAGCTATGTTGTTGGAAATACAATATTACTAATGTCAAAGAAGCATTATCCAAGTCAGTGTCAGATGCTCTAGAAATGCTTCTCAATATGAAGGTAATAGCGGAGTGTGTGAGGGGAGAAGCTCTGTGAACTGACTTTAGGATTTCAAAAACCAGTAAGTGCTCTTGGAGAGCAAAAGCTGCTAAGAACTGAGCATGCTGGAAAACTTGGCTAATTTATCTGGATACCAACGGGGAACTATTTGGCTTCATCTCCCGTGAAAATCCATCCCATTGTTTCTGGGAACTCTAAATTCATGAAGTGACTTACTTTCTCATTTAGTATTTTGTATGGGTAGCTGTGATCTTTATCTGTGACGCTGTCTATTATGTTTGTCACAATTATGAAGTTATTTTGTGCTGTACTTATTTAAAATTGAAACTCTGCAGACAAATTAAAATATTTGGGGTCATGAAAATGGAAATGAGAGTAGCTGTGGAAAAAATAACTAAAATCTAGCAAGCATTTCCTTCTGTGTGGTTTTTTATATATTTTTTTCTGACAATTTAGTAGAAGCAGGAGAAGACTTTCCCCTCCTCCCCCCAAATGAAAGGAAATCTCTGGCTGTTATGCTGAACAAGTTTAATACCTGATTGTGGAGTCGATATCTGACGACCAGCAGCTTTTGATTCACATCTGTAATGTTGTTTCAGTGCTTAAAAAAATTCACACACGTGAGCTGGCAAAGCCTCCAGTAGGCACGCAGCTTGACCAAAAAAGAAAACTATTGTGAGTTTAGCCAAGGCTTTTTTTGGAGGGATGGCATGAGCTGGGAGCGCTTCCATGTGTGGTTAAACATCTCAACACCTTTGCAAATCTGACCCTTGCTACAGAGCCCATGGAGGCAGTTTTTGCTATGGATTCCAAATGTGGGCTGCATGAGTTCCTCTCTCTTGAGGGACACCAGCAGACTTCATGGGCTGCCAGTTCCCAAAAATATGCCCTTGGATTGCCTGCACATATTTGGACATTTTGTGCGAATGAATGATAAAATATGCGACTGCACTGGCCCTTCCTGGCTGTTTTGGCTTTGTCTGTGCCACCACTTTTAAACCCTTGTGAACTCAGTACTCATTGAAACAAGCAGCTGATGAAGGAGGCAGCTCAAGAAGTGGGCTCTGTTCTGGAGGCCTTTTAAGGAGCGTCGGGTCAGATGTCCTCCAGAGTGGGCAAGGACGCTTCATTCCAACTCTTTCAGCTTCTTAGCCTCAGGCCTCGAAAGGGCTCTGCTCTGCTAGAGTCTGCTAGGTCTCATTCTCAACGTTTCAGGGGGTTGAACCACACTTCCATATGCTCGTTTGGGCACACAGATCAATAGCCTCATGAAGCAGAACTGAATAGCAGATCTAGCTTGCTCTCCAGTCCCTAGCTGTCCTCCCAGCATCTGCTGCCCATCAAAACTGCCCTGCCTCTGCTGCCAGGGAAATCAAAGTGTTGTTTGGCTTGGCCTGCATGGTATCAGGGGTCAGCATTACTCATCCTGTCAGAGGACAAACACATGTTTCATTTTCCCCAGAAAAATATTGAAAGTGGCTGTGTTCACTGTTCTGGAAGAAAAGAGGTTGAGGAGAGCTCTTGAGGTTCCAGCAGAGATGCTGCAGAACTCCCTCTGCCTCTACGTGGTTTTGGGACCAAATCAGGTGTCATAAGAGTAGATGCTCAGGGTTAAGCGCTAGGAGATTTGTATTGGCACTCAGCAACCCAAGCTTTGTTTTCTTCAGGTTTCTGTCAGCAAGGGGCCACATTTCCCTTCTCAGCTCTTTTCCCATAGCTTGGTAATTGTGTGCAAGAAGAATTCATCTACCCTGCTGTCCTCTTTCCCTAAGGCTCTCCCAGCTATGGCAGGGAATAGGCAGGATTGTTAAATGATTAATTGCCTTTGGGGGAGTTATTTTTAACCTGAATCACTTTGGTTACTAAGTTATAGCGCAGATCCACAAGCACTTTTGTGTTGGCCAACCCTTGAGAGCTGAAATATAGAACTGGACTGGTAATTGAGGGGTGAGATATAATAGGAAACTTCTTCAGCAGGCTTCAGTGCCAAAGCCAATCACTTAACTACCTCCCACCACTCAATACAAAGTTTACAAACATCAATAAATGGTTTGGCCTAACCCTATAGGAATGGAAGAGAGCAAGGGGAGAGGCTGCAGCTACTGGGGCTGCCTAGGTCTGGGCAAAACCTGTGCTAGATCCCAAGTCCCCTTGGTCTTGGCTTAGCTTGAATCACTAAGCAGGGCTACGGAGGAGTGACCGGCCGGCACAAGACCAAGAAACGTGCAGCTTGTTTGAAAGAGAGGAGGAATATCTTTGGACACTCTCCACATGGAAATAAATCACTGCAATGCTCTACAGTTCACAAGACAAAAGAAACTTTTTGCATGATGGTAATTAGCAACACATTGTGCTACCACAGAAGAGTTCTTTTGTTTGGTGTTTTGCAACTGAGCCGAGCAAACTTTTCCTCCTCCTGTGCCACCCTCTAGCCCTTTTGTCTCCCACCCCTATACCCCCCAAAAAAGTGATAAATTGTTTCATTGAATCCTTACTTTGAATTCCAAGCTCATTCTGCCTTTCCATGATATAAAAATTGGGGAAAAAGATAAAACAGAGAAGGGCTTGAAAGCTTTGACCCAGCTGAAAGATTGTCCTAGACTCCAGTGAAAACAGCCCTTAAGGCAAATCCTCTGTTTCTTTTCCTGTCAGAAAAATTCCTGTTGACAGTGTCAGAACTTGTCACATAGCGTGGTGGTTCTTTTGGGGTTTTTTGTTTGTTTGTTTGTTTCCAGGATGTTTTCCGTTATGAGCAAATATTAGTGTCAAATCTATTGACTTTGTTTCTTTGGTAATGCACTTAGTAGTATCTCTACACAGGGATGAATTTAGGGTGACAATAAGTTCACTTTGTGGTCTCGTCTAAGGAGCAGAACTTCAGCTTTGACAGAAAACTAGTTCATAGGCCCTGTGGATACAAAGATATATATATATGTGTGTGTATCTGTGGTACATATCTGTCATATACATATGCCAGCTCAACAGAGAAAGACCCGGGCATTGTGGTGGATGACAAGTTGACCATGAGGCAGCAGTTGCCCTTGTGGCCAAGAAGGCCAATGGGATCCTGGGGTGCGTTAAGAAGAGCGTCTCCAGCAGGTCGAGGGAGGGCATCCTGCCCCTCTGCTCAGCCCTGGTGAAGCCACATCTGGAGTATTGTGTCCAGTTCTGGGCTCCACAGGACAAGAGGGATGTGGAGCTGCTGGAGAGAGGCCAGCGCAGGGCTACAAGGATGATCAGGGGCCTGGAACATCTGCCCTGTGAGGAGAGGCTGAGGGAGCTGGGCCTGTTCAGCCTGGAGAAGAGAAGGCTGAGAGGGGACCTGAGCAGTGCCTAGAAGTACCTCAAGGGAGGCAGTGAGGAGGATGGGGCGGCCTCTTTTCACTGGGGGCCACCGACAGAATTAGAGGAAATGGCCACAAACTGAAACAGTAAAAGTTCCACAGGAACTTAAGAAATTTTTCTTTAACAGTGAGGGTGCCAGAGCACTGGAACAGGCTGCCCAGAGAGGTTGTGGAGTCTCCTTCTCTGGAGATCTTCAAATCCCGCTTGGACGCAGTCCTGTGCCACGTGCTCTAGGTGACCCTGCGTGTGCAGGAGGGTTGGACTAGATGACCTCTAGAGGTCCCTTCCAACCTTCAGCATTCTGTGATTCTATGATTCTCTATATTATTGTAACTTCCTGAGTTTGTAGGGAGCCTGGAACAGTATCTCCAAGAGTTCTGTTGATTTAATGCCAGAAACTGCTGGTCACCTCAATGAAAGGCCACCTTGAAGCCTGGCCAGCTGAACTGTCTGCTCACTGGCCTCTCGGTGCTCATCTCATTGATTCCTCGCTGTACAAAGTGATGAGGCCTTGCCCTGGGTAGCCCAAATTAACACCCAGTCTGTATGTCAGTAACGGAGTTTAATTTGGGGCTGAAGGGAACTGCACGTACACTTTGTAGTAGGTTGAGGTTGTGTTTGGGACCCAGGAGTGAGTAGTTGCAGGAGAATAGAAATATGTTTTTCCTGTTTGGTTTAATTAGCAAAGACCTTACATTTCACATAGAAATTTGACAGAGGACGACAAATGTTTCTAGCTGATGGCCAGTAAAAACAAAGTAAGATGATTTCAGCCATTGGTTTGATGTCGTGTCACCCAGGGGAGGGGAGTTTGCTGTCAAATGTAGCAATGTGAATTCCTGGCTGAGAAAAACAAATCAGTCCAAGGGTCCATAGAGCAGTAACTCTTCAAAATCTGAAAATGGCCTTTGAGAGCGCTGAGACTCCCAGAGGCCTAGGGGAAGTCCTTGCCTCTCTGTTCTGGCTGCCAGGTAGGTTGGTTTTGTGTAGAAATTGTTCTCAATCGTAAAGTTTGCTCATTTAAAGGTACTCACCCCAAATACACTGACGCTGGGTCTGCAGTGTGACAAAACAGTGTGAGGTTCTGCCCGTGCTGGTTAGCTCTATTCCTTCTTTGGTCTTACATTAACAAGATGGAGGTAGACCAGACTTGATGTAAATGTATATTTTAATTTAGTTTCAGCCTGAAATAAAGCTGACTTGTTTGCTGCTCTGGAGAGGAGTCCTGGGTACCTTTAGGAAACTTCTTTTGTATGGCTTTCCTTTTAGCTCAGTTTGATATTCCCTGCACCCTCTTTTTCCATTTGACTCCAGCAGACTCCTTTCCCTGAAGATCATTAAATTTTAGACACTCTGTGGTGCAGCTAGATCCAAACTCACCCCGACTGTGATTGTAAAATGAGGAATTTGGAGGGTCTGAGAAGAGGGAGATCTGAGCTGAGCTGTGCAAATGTGCTAGGCAGGGTCAGCCTGTGCAGTCCGGGACAGCCTGCTGAGAGCTGTGGCTTGAAGTTTGGGTGCAGTCCCCCGCTAGAGCAGGCTGCTCACACTGTGTGGCCCATTAACTTGCTCTCTGCTAGCGTGGGCATCTCTTCCCTGTGCTCTGTCTTGCTCCCTAAATTTAAGAATTGGGCCCAGTGTTGATGGATGTTCTGCTTGTCCGGCAGCCAAGCCTGAGTTATTCCTCCTTCCAAGCGCAGTCTGCAAGCCAAGAGCTAGACCACATTAGCTAGGGAACCATTGAGTTTCCTGCCAGTCTCTGAGTGCAGCCTGGGGCATCTCATGCCTCAGATTGATAGGGTTCAGCTGCTGAGAGGAAGAGCCCTTGCAGAAAAGCTGCTTATGAGCCAGGGCGGGCAGAGGGGCAGGGGGTTCACAGTGTCAGGACGCTCTTCCCCTCCGTGATCCTCCGCAGGAGCCCGACGTGGGCCCGGGCGAGCGGCCGCGGGTGCTGCACGAGGTCGGTGGCGAGCAGGGCGGCTGCGGGGACGTGCCACGAGCGGCGAACGTGCCTCCAGCTGGGCCCACACTCGGAGGAGCCCCGCTCGGAGGCACGCTCCCCAGCTGCACGCCACCCCCTCCCCAGGACCCAGCCTAGGGGACATCCTGTTTGGAGGGGAAAGCAAGCAAGGAGGTCTGCAGAAAGAAAGTGCCTCGTGCTTGCGTGGGTCGGAGGCGTGAGATTTTACCAGCACAGACCCTCAATTAAAGCAAATGTTAATGGATAGCAGTGAGAAAGCAGAGCTGAATGCACCCTGATAAATTAATGTCAAAATCTAATAACTCTGAGTTTGGATGTGATTTTCCTGCTGGATCTACATTGTGTAGTTTGCATAAAGAGCAAATAATGTTTACTTATTGTCCTACAGTGTATATTTAGGGAGCAACTGCAGAATAAGGCCAGCAATTAGTAACATTTTGAATGCTCTGGCACTCTGAATGGTGGCTGTGTAATAAGGCTGCCCTGTTTTTATGGCAAAAACTACTCCCTATGGTCTTTTCCTTTTTCTGGATGGAGAGAAAACTCATTTTTTAAAATTTATTTTCCTTTTTTTTTAGGTCAGCTATGAGATGCTGGGAAAAATCCCTGTCCTAAAGAGTCTGCGATACAGAGAGAAGCAGGCAGGCAAAGACGTTACCCTCAAGGATGAACATCCAGACTTGGCAAACGCTGCCAAACCAAGAGCGTTAAATGAGAAGGCAATGGCTGAAAATACAAGACCACAGGCTGCAACGGGCTCGGCTCAAATAGGACAACAATACGTTGAAAGCAATTCTTTAAGTCCCAGATTAGAGGGATCTGGCACACTTACTACTGTATACGTGGGGAATATACCTCCTAGTACGAGAGTGAGTGAGCTGAAACACGCTTTAAGGGAATTCCATGCAACTCCTTTACGATTGAATTGGCAAGGAGCACAGCACAGGGCTTTTCTCGATTACAAGGATAAAGCAACAGCAGCGAGTGCTGTATCCTCTTTGCAAGGCTTGAGCCTCGGGGGCAAAACTTTGCGAGTTGAGCTGGCCAGGAACCAGAGAAACAAAGGGCAAGTAGAAATCGATAGTCAGAAATGAATGCGAATAGAGGGAAAAATAGGCATGTGTTCATTGCTTCAGGAGAAGCCAACCTCATTTTTCAAGGATATTAGTATATCCTCTGATTTCCCCAGGCTGAACAGCAGAATGCAAAGCCAACTTTTCAAACTAATGAGGCCTCGATATCACAGCTGACTTGTGATGACACAGGACACGTGTCTCTCTAACCAGTTATCCACGACGTACCCACACTTTGTGATTTCGTTTTCCCTTGGCGTGGAGTTGCTGTGCTGTCCTGTGTGTTCCTGTGCTAAGCCTGGGTCAAAAACATGCCCTTTGGCACCTGTGTGCAGCCACGTGTAGTGGCACCTACAGAGTGCACATGCAGATTTCCACCTGTGAGTTTAAAAAGCCAGCAGCTGAAAATGTCTTCCAGGATTGTGGATTTGCTTGCTAGGAAATGGGTTTTGCCTTTAGAAGTTTCTTTGGGGGAAGTTATGTTTGTTTGTTTGTTTTTATAATGTAAAAATGAGGCAGAAGGTTGCCATTTTTGTGCTCTTGAAGCAGTCTGGAATATTGTTTCTGGATGACTCAACCATGAAGTTCAGGTAACAGCTATTACCACGGTTTAAAAGAGCATAGACCCTTCTCAGAATTCTTACCTTAATTCAACTCTCTCTAAACATTTAAAATCTTATTTCAGTCCGGGAGATAAAAGCAAATACCAATTTTATTCCCTGCCTTTAAGTGCCTCTTTCATGGATGGATAGAATAATAAGCCAGATACTTTTCCTGATTATTGTCTTTTATAATTAAGTGCAACTGTGTTGCCTTGCTGAAATTACATTAATATAAAATTGTAGCAGAGATGAAAAGAAGACAGACCGGGGTCAAAACGAGTCAGGTACTGAGTTATTTAAAAAGTTATTTGCTGGAGAGAGTAGCAAAGCTTGTTCCTGTTGTGCCCTTGTGACTGACAGTGTGGTCTTTCTGCACTCACAGCATCAGAGTGGTGAGTGTTAGGGAGAGCAGCGCTGGGAAGTTCTCTTTATGGGGAGATGCTAGCTTGGACAGTAAGACTTGCACACACATGATTATTCACTTACAGAATAAAGCCGAATGATGATTTATTTGGTATGGATTTTATTATACTTTTTTCTTC
Organism: Tinamus guttatus; assembly: GCF_059628265.1. NCBI lineage: Eukaryota > Metazoa > Chordata > Aves > Tinamiformes > Tinamidae > Tinamus > Tinamus guttatus. Next base: position 2,657,538 of record NW_028288857.1, read on the forward strand.
AGTTCAGTTCAGTTATTCCTGAAAAAACAAGTTGAATTTTGGCTGAACCATCCTTTCTAAACAGAAGCACTTTTGCCATCGATGCTGGGCACATAGTCAAAATAAGCATCTAAATGGATTTTTCTAAGTATGAGTTGGAAACATTTTTTTTAGTCCGAGGGTACTGTTAAGTGTATTTTAAGCACGTTAGTATGCCTCAAGGGTCAGACATTGGTGCAGTATTAAATAAAATGTTCTCAGCGTTATCATGGGCTCTGGGCACAGCAGCTCAAGGGAAGCTTTGCTTCAGCTTCTTGCAAGGTCAACAAAGAAGGACCTTCTCAAGAAATGCTGCTGTGTTCTCAGATGCTCCGTTTTCTTCCATCTCAAAATTATTTTCAGTACCACTTAGTCTGAATTCAAACATAAGCACTGCAGAGTCCTCTCTCTTCTTTCAACAGTTCTGCACTTCAAGGGTAAGAGTTGGCTTGTGTGAACAGACTCGTTACATCATAAGCTTGAAAAATGGAAAAGAAAAGCAAAAAAAAAATCGGACATCACCCCTTTCCCCTATAAATGACTGCAAATAAAATGATATCTAATGTTCTGTTTGACTCTTATAATACTGCTTGCTTTGGGGAAAGTGCTCAAGTGTGACCTTAGCACTTAAAAATTAGTTATTCTGCCAATGAAAACTTGCATCATCTCAAACTTCCTCTGTTGTGTTACAGATTGAACCAGCCTGCTCTGGCTGCAGGAATTCCTTACGCTCCCTTATTTCCTTTCTTAATGCCTGAAGTCTCAATCCAGATAAGACTAACCACTGCTGACCACAGGGGAGAAGCATGGGTTTGTGTTTTTGACTGAGGAAGAGCTAATGAAAAGAACATATTTGAAAATACCCCAGCATTTTTTTTTCATGTTAATTCTGGTACTGTAGCAAGTCTATCTGTTTTTTTTTTTTTTTGATTGCCAAAGACCACAACACACGATTTAAGAGCAGCTGACCTCCAAAAGCAGTGTAACCACGGACTTGTTTCTGCTCTTCTCTGTCTTCTGCTAATATAAGGTTATCGTGCACTGTGAGTGTAACATCTCTGTACTTTGCTCTCAACATCATATGCAGTAGGTTGCCATTCCTAAGGACACATGTCATTGTTTGGACACATGTGTTTAGAGCTAGCTTCTCTTTGATGCTTGTTCTGTTTCAGGCGTAATTTTATGCTCAACCCATAGCGTGAGTAGATCTGTGCCTGTGTAGATTGATCTCTGTATTTGTCTTCCATTCTGTCACTCTTTTTTTCATCTTGTGTGTTGTAGGGCCAGATTTCGCAGTAATAAGTGACATCTTGTTACTTTTCCAAAAGGTAATTAATAGTCCAAATCAAGCTGCTGGAAAGATACTAACTGGGGAAAGGTATGTAAGCGTGGTTAGGTGCTTCAGGAAAAATAATAATTATGGCAAACTTAAGTCAGTAGTTACTATTTATTAGCATTTTACATGGAATGGAAAAAAAAAAGCTAACATTGTTTATGATACTGTCTTTCCAACTTAAGCCACTTATCCTTGATTCAGGTTATTAATAAGTGTAACATCCTTTGGGCCTTGCCATCTTGAAGTCATTAAAGTGTGTTCTTAATTCAAGATAGCAGCTGCTTGGGGTCAGCTTGGCAGCCCGCTGCAAACCCGTCCGTGTCAGCCGCCTCCACCGATCAGCAGCAGCTGAGGGCAGGTACAAATTTATTTCTGTCAGCTCTGTTTCAAGAGCTGCAGTCTCCAGCAATCAGTACAGGCAGCTGTTGAAGATGAAGCCTGCAGAAAGATGTCCCGGACTCAGAGCCTTTGTGTAAAGTTAGCAACAAGAAGCACTGAAGTTACATGGCGACAAGACAGCAGTCCTTGGAAATGAGGTTAGACTGCCCCAAAATCCTTCCTTTGTCTTACTCATTTATGTTCATCTGCTGTAGTTTCACTCGCTGTTTTTTTTTCTTAGCAAATGTGACTCAAGAACATACCAGCTCCCTTTAAAAGATGACAACGCATAAAGAATGTTGTGCCACGTAGGCATTGCTGTAGGACTCGCACAGTGAAAACAAGAAGTGATTTTGTAGGATCTGAATTATTTTCATCTTGCAGCAAAGCTGGTCTCTAAGCTTACCTGTGAGGAAGGTAGTGTCTCGTGCTTTCATGTAATAACACATTCAGCAGGATTTTGACCTGTATGCTTGAAAGTCAGAGAGATTTTTGTCTTGGACAGCAAGGGAAGCTGCAGCAAGGATGGGCCCTTCCTCCTTTTTGAGAAGTTGCTCATCTTTCGCTAAAAGGCATTTCGATGCAAGATGCTAAATTGTTATTTAATTAAATAATGCAAGACTGCCCGAGGCGCACCACTGCTTGGTTCTCTGGCTTCGTTAGCTTGTGTGATGTGGATTTCTTCTTGTGGCCTGACCAAGTTCCTACTTGGGGGAAACAGCAGATTTTGAAGAAAAAAGTGAATGGGGCAGTTTGCATCTCTCAGATCTATTGTTCCCGGCTCTCTGCACGCTCAGGAAGGCATCAGTTATATACGAGTCACTTGCGACTTTTCTCTGAATCTGCACAGCCCAAATGTTATGCTGAGCAAATCCTTAGGCTCTGATCTCATGATGAAACTCTAGGAACTGAAGCCTGCTCGTGTCTTACTGTGGCCCTGCCTGGGACTATACAGGACATTTTACCAACAAACAAACTAGGAAGGCCACACCCTGAAAATTAACAGTCTAAATTAATGGACTTTATAGATGGGAACCTTTATGGTAGCGATGATTCCTCGTTTTGTTCCAGTTGTATTTGTCGTTCTGCAGCTAGCGCCTGGACTGAACTTGCCCCGTGGACACGGTTGGTGCCTCATCTCCAGCAGAGCAGCCTGTACCTCACCCATCTGCTGCTGAGGCTGAAGCTCCAGCCTGGGGCTTCAGAGACCTCAGAGCTCTAGCTGGCTCCCTGTGACCACTTATGCCCAGAGCAATGGGCAGGAAATACCTTTAAGCCCTTAGTCCTCAGGCTCTGTAACGACTGCGGGACATCCTTGCTTAAAACTGTCCCGATGAAAACATCTAGGATGACGATGTAGGGCCTTGGCACTGCAGAGATGTTTTAAAATGCTTTCGATACAGTAACCTGCACTTAATGGGAAATGCAATCATCCCTTGCAGACTTGATTTTCGTTCACTTGCAGCAACAGAAGAGCCTGTGTCTCTCTGCTGTGTGATGAGAAGAAGAGTTCAGCAGCACAATGGGAAATACTTTTCTGAGCCAACTTTGTTTAGAAGTAATTAAAAATGAGGCCTTTCTATTCTCTGTTCAGCCTGATGTCCCAGCTTGTCATGTGGCTCGACACATTCTTTCCAGCTCCTTTCATGGCACAAACAAGTTAGGATGTTGCTGTTGCGTGTCCCTCTTTTTGAGGGTTTGGGGAGAAGGATGCTCCTGAGATTGTCAGCTCCACTTTTGAGGCACTAAGAGGTAGAGCGCAGGAACATGATGTTAAATCACACATAGGCATTTCCTGGAACCATCCTGCCCCTCCGCTCGCCCTCCTCTTACCCCTGCTTGTGGGAGATGCTAAAACCAGGAGGTTTTAGAGCACACTCACACTTCGGAGCAGCTCTTCCTTTGCTGGATGACACTGGGCACGGCGTGGTGTGTGGCACACAGCAGTGAGGCAAGGCTGTAATCTGCTAACAATAAAAGCGAGGTGGCTGGCTGCCACTCAGCACTGAAAGCTATACAGTCGTGAGGGCTTTCCTTCAGACAGCCACGGCCATGCATTTCCTGGAATAAGGACAAGGCCACACAGCTTCAATCCACCAAAAAACCCCAGCAGTGGGTAAACAAGCCCTGTTGCTGTGTAGTCCTCTCTGGGTGACAAGAGTCAGAGATTTTTTGTTTCCGTGGAGAAGGAGGGAAAAAAAAAAAAGGCTCAGCATTGGGGTGGGAAGACAGAACACCCTGATCCTGCTTCCCCAGGGCAGGTCTCCATCCAGTGCCTCCATTCGCAGCATTCCCGACCCCCTCCCAGAAAGCCGTTTTTGAGGACAGAGGATTTAGCTCATTATCATTGGAGACTAGTAAAATATCTGTGGAAAGGCATGGTTAAGAATTGGCTTGAAGTCCTGTCATTTTTTTATTTCGTCGTCTTCTAATGCTCCAAAGGGAGAAACAAATATTTTTAGGAGAATGTTTCCATTAAAAAAAAAAAAATGGTTGGCACTGCACTTTTCCCTACAATTGCAGCAAGGGAGGAAGGGCATGTGCTGGGAATATTCTCATCCCAGTTCCTCGGGAAGAACAACCCCATAGAGCAGTTCTGGCGGTGGAGGAAACATCTGCGGCTGTGGCCATATTAGTCGAGCAAACATACGCAACAGCTCCCTTCACATAGGGGCATGAATGCTTTAATTTCCTCGCTGCCATCTATAAAATGTAATCTCTCTGCAAGAAGCGCGCGCCGTTTCCCATGTTCTCATGTGCAATGTCGGCGATGTCTGCTATAAACATCATGAAACGTTTGCCGGCCCCTCCACTGACATAGGTAGAGGAGAGAGGCCTTTTCATCTTTCAAAGCGCTGCAGAAGTGTTTAGGGTCGCGTATCCTGCCATTGTTCTGGGCTGGGCACCCCCTGAAGTCACCGGGAGGAACGATGGCAGGATGCAACCTATCTGGTCCATCTTTACAGTGGCCTTGGTGACAGCCGCCCTCGAGGGACGCGGAGATGACAGCGGGAAGGCTGGATGGAGCTGGCGATTCCCAGCACTTTGCAAACCCCCTGGGATAACAGGACTGGAGGTATCCTTTGGAATTTTCTATGGGATGAGCGCCTCGTCCCCCGGCTGGGCATCTGGTTGAGTTTTCCATATCAGAATAAGGCAAACACAGAGGTATTAGCTGGGAGGGAAGGGAAGGAAACATCATGAAATGCAGCCTCTACATTTCCAGGTGTAGCCTTCACTGTCACTCCCAGGTAATTCGGAGCAATCCGTTTGACTGAAGCTAATCTTTCAGATGAGATTAATGCTGTTTTTCCAAAAATATATCATGTTTTCAAAAGGTTTCCAGGCACTTGCACTGCCTAGACTCCAAACTGTGGCGTTTCCATTCCTCTGAAGCAAATGATCCCTCAGGCACTTGATCTGCAGGGTCTTTTCGTTACCCCCGCACAGGAACCCGATGGCTGCAGCGATTCCTTCTCCAAGTGAACTCCTGGTGCCGTAAGTCACTGCAAAGCTTTCCAGGCTCTGACATCTTGCTTTCCCAGGTGTGTTTGCTTATTTTTCCAGTAATTAGCCTGAAGTTGAGTTAAGCCACAGAACTGCAGTTTCTGTACCATTCTGGCCCTTTCAACTGGTTTAAATAAAGAAATGACTATGTTCAGGCTCACATATTTATGCCAATATAAGAACTACTGAAGTGGGATGGGACTGGCAGTGTCCCGGCATCTCATTTCGTGACTGAGCAGCGAGTTTATAAATTTATTGGTATTTTCATGGGTCAGAATGGCCTGTGGTGTTGGAGAACTGGTCTCAAGAACCTTTAATAAGTGTGTGTAAATAGATCTCCATCCCAGAAGATCAATAACAATAAACTTGATTCCTTCTGTTTTCATTAATATTGTGAGTTTAGTTCCTGATGGAGCAGAATGAATAACTGGCAGTAAAAAGTTAATTTAAAAAACAACTGAGCCGCATGTCCCTGCTCCCTTCTGGAGCCAATCTGATAATTGCTTTTATGAATAACATCAGCTCAGTATTTCAGAGCTGCTGGTAGCACTCTGGGCATCTCCCACTCATTGGACATTTCTCTTTCCGCTCACCTGCATCACGTCCCTGAGGATGTGTCCCCGTGGCAAAAACTCCTTGTTGCAGGTGTGTAAATGCTGCTCACAGACAAATCCAAAACTGCAGGAGTTCCCCAAGCACTTTCTCTGCCTGCTGAAATTGCTTTCCGTGGCCCTTTTATATTTATATGCACCAGGAAGTGAACAAGTATCTGGGCTTTGTCCTCCAAAAGCATTTCAGGGACAGACCAATCCAAGTATCCTTTTGAAAGGGACAAGAATTGGGGACAAGAGACAAGAATTGTGGCTCAGATCCCTCATCTGAGCCCGGTATACCCCAAGCTACATAGGTGCAGAGTACGTGCCAAACTTCTTGGGTTCCAAGGACAATCTAGGCGTTGAGTTTGATGGATTTGAACCTTTAAATGCTAAGAGTTGAGACCAAAATCAGAATTCAGATTTTCCAGAGAGGCATTGAAGATTGCAGGTGACTGTTTCCAGCACTAAGTTCTCCAAGAGAAACAGTTTTCTGCTAGTCTGCGTAACCACCTCCACCCGAGGACATGGTGTCTGTTTCCTAGCTAAACTTCACAGTATCCCACCTGAAATACCCGCAGCTGCCCCACCTGGGCAGTATATGCCCTGAGCCTGGAACGGGGCCCATCCAGAGGCATCCTGTGAGCGCGACCTTTCTGATATTCTCAGTAGAAAAAGAAAAAAGGGGGGGGAAAGGCAGCTAAATGTGAAGATACACGAAGGGCTCAAGTAAGGGGAAAACCAACAAACAAAATTGTCTGATGGCGAAAAAGGCAGGAAAACACGCCAGATTTAAAAAATATATATGTGAGATAAGAGAAGCGGCCCGGGGAGCGGCGGCCGCGCGCGGGCAGCAGGTGGCGCTGCCGCCACGGGAACGGGTCGGGCCCGGCCGGGGTCGGGGCTCGACGGGGCCCCCGCGCCCGGCGGGGGACGCGGGGTCTGCCCTTCCCCCGGGCCCCCGCACCCTCCCGCGGGCTGCGGAGCCTTCTGGCCCTGCACAGCGACCCCCCTGCGGCCGCTCCGACCCCCCGCGCGGCCAAAAGTGCCCGCAGACCCGAGGGGAAGGGGAAAAAGCAGCTGCTGCTGCTGCACAGAGGCTCTGCGGGACTCGGAGCCCGGCCTGGCCTCGGAGGGAGGCCCTGCGCCCGGGCCACGCGTTTGGCGGTGGCACCGGATCGCCCTGGTGGGCCCAAGGCTGCCCACAACTCACTGGCAGGGCCGCTGAACACAGGCACGTCTCAAACCAAGGCAGGCGGATGCTCTAGGCCCCGTTGCCCACTCTGTATCCCTGTCTTTTTTTCTCCGTAAGACCATTGCTCTGCTTCCCTGCAGAAGGGACCCTACGGGGCATCTACAAGAGGCTCCTTCCTACCGAAGTGCCTGACAAAGCCATAACAAGGCTGATGGTCACCAACCAGGAGTGCTGGGCAAATCACTGATGCTCAATCGGGCTCCGGCAGCTGCCCGTGGGTTAGATTTCAGCAGGGAGGAGGTCGTGCCCTGCGCAATCACAGTGTTCCTGAGCAATCCTCTTTCTCCTCATCTTTTGCACGCATAAACGTACAAGAAGGGTCTGTACAAAGGCACCAGCCTCTCTACAACAGCAGCTTTTGCTGTTGCATGGGACAACAGACATGAGGTGAAAACAGCTCTGTCTTGGCAGAAGAAGGGCTAGGGGGCAGGATCCTGCAGGGTTTCATCCTTTGCTCCCTGATGTAGGTGTCTGAGATGGAGAACTGTCTGTTTAGACTGCGCTCACTGGCTTGAGGAATATGTGGCGTCCACGGTATGTGGCGGGTCTGTTTTTCCAGGTTTGGCAGAGGGAGAAGGCAAAGGGAGGGAGAAAAATGAATCACGCGAACCTTTGTTGGGAAGCAGCTCGCAGACCTCTCCCAGGCTGGACCTGCAGCTCGCAAGGTGCCTCCCTTCCCTTTCCAAGCCCCCTTGGAGCCCAAACTTTGAAACAATTTCTAGTACATGCAAACCAGCAGATCCAAATTGAATCTAAGGGATGAAAATGAATCTTAGAAGTAATAGTGAGATTTTAAGGAAGGAAGAGCCACTTGGCAGAGACTGAACTCACCTCCGGACCTTTATCTCAGCCCCACCTAGCCCAGATATGCGCTTGAGGAGCAAAAAACTCAGGCCTTGGCTGGCACATTGAGAAAGTGGCAGCAACATGGCTCACCTCCAGCAGGACTAGCAAGAGATGAGGTGATGGGGAGAAGGAGGAACGCACAAAGCCATAAAAACAAGGACACCAGGAACCCAATATATGCTGTAGACTGGATGCCTTTGGCCTACAGATCTATAGAGATCTACTCTTAAAAGAAATGTGGTAATAATAATAATAATAACAACAACAACAATATCCAAGGAAATCCTTCCCAACCTACAGTAATTAGAAGAATAAATAGAAAGCTCTCTTATTTATTTATTTATTTTTATTACCACCTAACTCTCCTTCTAGTAAGGCTGATTACAAGCAGCTGGGCTAACTCGTGTGCAGTAACCTAGTTTTCCCGTTAGCTATATGCAAAGTCAGAAACGTGCAGTCAAATACATAGATTAATTTCTATGCATCTATTTTTACGTGTGTGAGTGTATTTATAGTACGTACATTGGGGCAGACATATCAGTCTGAGGGCACTGCTTAACCCAAGATTTGCAGGGTACAGTAGGATCCCTTGTTAGCTGAAACAAACCCAAACTTTGGAATAAATAATAAATATTTTTTTAAAAAACTATTTTTTTTTCGGATGAGCTTTGCATGCAGTGTGTGCCCACATATTTATTCTTCCCGGACCCAGCGGCCCGGGGTTTTACACAAGTCGTTCCAGCCCCCAGTTACCTGTTGGCATCTTATTTTCCAGACGAAAAAACCTGAGGAAGTTTTTGGTGCCCCCCAACTCGGCTCGAGGCAACCCAACTCGAAAGGCAGGGAGCTTCCCTCCCTGCTCGGCTTTTTTTTCCACTTGGAGCCCCTGGGTTCTCTGCGGAGAAGGATGCGGGACAGGGAGTGACTTTAAAAATACATCCCTGGGGCCTGGCGCTGAGGAGAAAGAGAGGAGAAGAACCGAGGGCGCTTCTCTCCTGCGACCCGCGCTATCTGCAAGCAAAACGCGGGCCGAGCTGTCAAAAACCGCCATCCAGTTTCTCCTTTCGGGGGAAAAACAAGTAATAATCGCTCCCGAATTTGCGTCTTGTTATTCTCACTTGCAATATCCCTGCGCTTGATCGCGGATCGGCGGCACAGGGAAAGCTGCAGCCGCTGCGGGCCTACACGAAGCAGGGAAATTGTCCCCCGCAAATGTACAAAATGCACCAAAATCACTGAATTTCCAGCGCTGGCAGCGGAGGAGCGGCGGGGCCGGGGCCACCCCGGCTGCTTCCCGCGGAACCTCCGCGCCCCGGCCGCACACTCCGCGGATATATAATTACGCGTGTTACACCGCATGCTCGTTTATTTGCTGCTCATACATGAAGCCCATGTACAAATAACATACATGTTTTATTTTGGTTCTTTTTTTTTTCCTTAGGGACAAACGTACACAAAAGGGCTGGGCCAAAAAAAATCATAATTACAATTTTATACAGTGCAGAAAGAAATTAAAATAGGTGTCGTCAAACTGTACAAAGAGGGATGGAAAAAAAAAGGAAGGGGGACGAAGGGGAATAATCCTTCATTATATATATATTTCTATAAAAACATATGGAGGATTGTCTTTACACAGAGACCATGATCGATTTAAAATTTACAAAGGTTAACTAAAAAAAAATCTATATGGCAAATATTGCCAACAGAGATCCACCGCTTTAATACTGATCAACTGAGACTACTCGTGTCTCGATTATTAGCAACGACAAAAAAAATGAAGAATAAATAACAGAATGAGCATGGCTGTCTCTTTTCAAAAAGTGCCTTATTCTCTCTGCATAGGGGCTGATCCTGCTGTGTTTATGCAGGCAACAAAAAAAATATTAATAACTAAAAAAAAATCCCTCTGAGAGATTTTTGCCGACTGTGTGTTTGCGGCAAAATAAAAAATAAAAGTTTTTTTTTATGGTATTTCTCCGAAGAAGGGGCTCCAACTGAGAGGAGACTGCGGCATTTGAGGGCTCTTTTGCGGCGCTGGGATTCCCTCCGGCAGCCCCGATGGCGCGGCCGGGGCCGGAGCTCGCTGCAGCCTTCGCTTCGTGCTCTGACTGACACCAACCCATTAACTTCTTTGGGAAGGGGGCAAAAAAAAAATTGTCAAACTCTCATTTGTGAAACTCTTAACACAAAATTGCAATTGGGGATCTCGGGCAGGAGGCGGAGGTCTGGGGGCTGCTTTCGGCTTTTCCCCACCCGCCGCAACCCGAAGGGAGACGCAGAAGAAGGCAGAGACCGTCCTTGATTAAAGACACGTGTTGGGAGCCGGGGCTCCCGCCGATGCTCAGCGGAGGCGCCGCGGGGCCCGCACGCGTCTGCGCCCGGCCGCGCGCAGCGGGCCCAGGCGTCCGGGCGCTCCGCGGGGCCGCGCCGAGCCAGTCTGCGGAGCCCGCCGGGCGCGGAACGGCTCCGGGCGGGAGCTCGGTGGCCGGGTCAGGCCTGGGGGGCCGCGGGAGGTGCCTTTTCCGCCCCGTATCACATAACGCACGGCTTGATGTCCTGGTATGTCACTTGTTGGTGGTAATAGGAGCCGCTGCCCGCTGAATGCATGGAGGAGGAGGCCATGGCGTTGAAAGAGAAGACGAATTCCTTTCTGTCGCACATGCTTGGAGACTGGGAATGATACCGCGGGATGCCTGCGGGACGGGGAGGGGGGAGAAAATTGTGAGCCATCGTAATTATATTTAGCAAATGAGGTTGAGCAGCGGGACAAGGCCGCAGGGACAGAGGGAGCCACTCCGCGAACCGTCGCACCTCGCCGCGGGTTATTTTATTATCGCTATTATTATTATTATTTTCCACGCACGCAAATCGTGGGGCCCGCGAGCGCGGACAGGTGCCGAGGAGGAAATCCCCGCGGCCCCGAGGGCTCTCTGCGCCCAGGCGGGACGGCGCGGCGCTTTCCTGCCCGGCCCAAGGACATTGCAACGAGACTGGATTCTTTTTCTCTCTCTCATTTTTCCCCACTTTTTTACTTTTATTTTTATTTATTTTTCTCCATTTTGAGGCCTCGGCGCCCCGAAGCGAGAGCGCAGAGCGCTTCCCGCAGAGCGGGCCGGGACTCAGGCTGGCGCCGAGGCGAAAAGGCCTCCGGTAGCGGAACCATTTCTGCCCTTTCGGCCGCGATCCCGGGACGCCGCAGCCCTCCCGGGAAGCGGGACAAGCTCCGGATCACCGGTCGGGGAGCGGCCGGGCTTCTCCCGCACCACGCGGGAATGAATTTGGAGTGTTTCGGCCACCGCCGGGGCCCTTTCCCTTCCCTTCCTTTCCCTGCGCGATATTTCTCTTTACCCACGGGCCGGGCGCCCCGAGGTTAAGGAGAAACCCGCGGCCCGGAGCTCGGAGCAGTCCCAAGCGGGCGAGAGGCGCTCGCGGAGCAGCCGCTGCCTCCTCCCCAGGCCGCGGCCCGGACCCAGTGAGCCCGGCCCGTGTCCAGGCCCTGCGAGCGCCGCCGCCCTCCCTAGGCCCTTTCGCGGCCGGCCCAGAGCGGACCAGGCTCCAAGGGGTCCCCCTCACCCCGCATCTCCCATCTCGGCCCGTGGACTGCGGGGCCTGGCCCGGGACCGGCCCGGGGCCGCCGCGGGAGGCCCGAGTGCAGACGCTTGCAGCGCCCGGGGGACGAGCGAGGCCACCCCGGCCGGGAAAACGGTCCCTTTCTCCCGCCGTGGGATCGCTCCCGGTGCCGGGCATCCCACGGCTACTGGGATCCACTTTCCCGACCGCGCAGCTCCGCTGCCTCCCACTGATTTTCTCCCAGCCCCACGATCCCCACGGAGTCGCCCCTCTCCCGTCCCCGCCGCACCAGTCCGGGCTGCGGGGGGCCCCTGCTTTGACGGCACGCTAGGGCAGAAGTGGCAGCCCGGCCCGGGGAGGAAAAATCCGTGGGGTCCTGGCCCCGCCGCGGGGCAGCGTTTCGGCAGCGTCCCCGCGCATCCCCACGCGTGTCCTCACCTTGCAGCTCGGCGGCGTTGTGGCTGTTTTGGTGCAGGTAGGGCTGGTCTAGGGAGTGCGAGGAGAGGCTGGACGAGAGCGGGTTGGCCGTGGGGTTGCAAGGCGACAGGGGCTGCTGCTTGATGTAAGAGGCGCCGCTGTTGAGGGCGGCCGAGGCCGAGGGCGCCCACGCCGAGGCCGAGCTGGAGTAAACCGAGTGCGGCTCCATGACGCCGCCGCCCGCGAGCAGCGGCGAGGCGGGCACGGAGCTCTCGTGGTGCGGGTAGTCGCCCGCCGAGGAGCCGGTGCAGCTGCCCATGTAAGAGTGGCCGCCGTTGGCGGGCAGGTGGGGCACGGAGTGTCCCGCAAGGCCCATGCCGTCCACGTTGCCGGACAAGTGCCCGTTCATCATGCCCAAGCCGCCCTCTAGAGAGAGGCTGTTGGGCGGACAGGACAGGCCGCCGGCCGAGCCCTGGAAGCTGTAGCTCTCGGGGAGGTGGTTGAAGCTGAGCCCGTTCATCATGCTGTACATGGGCTTGAGCGCCTGGCATTTCCTCCTGAAGCCGCGCGGGCGCCGGCGGAACGAGCCCTCCTCGAACATGAACTCGCTGGCCGGGTCGATGGTCCAGTAGTGGCCCTTGCCCGGGCGGCCGAGCCCCTTGGGCAGCTTGATGAAGCACTCGTTGAGCGAGAGGTTGTGGCGCACGGAGTTTTTCCAGCCCTGGTAGGAGCCGCGGAAGAAGGGGAAGCGGCTCTGCAAGAACTGGTAGATCTCGCTGAGCGTGAGGCGCTTCGAGGGCGAGCTCTGGATGGCCATGACGATGAGGGCGATGTAGGAGTAAGGCGGCTTCTCCGGCCGCCGGATCCCCGCGTTCGTTTTCTTCGCCTTGGGGCCGCCGCCGCCGCCCGGGGCGCCGCCGCTGCCCGGGGCGCTGCCGGCCGCCCCGGCGGGCGCCGCGGAGGCGGCGTCCAGGGCCGAGCCCTGCGGCTGCTTCTCGGCCACGGAGGACATGGGGCCGTAGCTGCTCTGCGCCGGCGGCGGAGGGGGCTGAGAGGACAGAGCTTGCTGCGCTTCTGCAGTCATCTAGGGCCAGCTCCGAGGCGGCCAGCCCCGGCCCTCCCCCCCGCGCCCCCCCAAACGGCCACGCTGCCGGGGGGCTCCCCGCGACTGCCCCCTCCTCCTCCTCCTCGTCCCGGCCCCGGGCCGGGCTGGCTTCTACCGGGAGGCTTCACCCCTTCCGCGGATAAACAAGCGGACCCCCCCCCCCCCCGCCCTCCGCCGCCTTTCCCTCCTCCCACTTTATCCCTAAATCCCTGCTGCAAAAGGCGGCGGGCCGCAGGGAGGGGGGGCTGCGGGGAGGGGGAAGCGGCTCCGCGGGCCCGTGTCGCGCCCGGTCCCCTCTAGCTGCGCTGGCGCGGCCGCTGCTGCGCGGAGCTGCTTCGCATGGCGCTGGCTGCCGGTTCTGCCCCTAGCCCCGCCGCTCGCCTTTTACTTTATCTCTCGCCGCGGCGGCCGCCGCTCCTTGACAGACGTAAGAGCCGAGAGGACTTCCCCGCCCCGGCCCGCTCGCCCACGCCCACGCGGGCGGCCCCCTCGGCCGCGCTTGTCCCGGCCCCCCCCTCCGCTTCCCCGCTCCCAGCGGCCGCGCCGCTTTTAAAGAGCCCTTTCCCCACCGCCCTGCCCGTTCCGGGGGGCTGCGCTGCGCGGCCCTGCCCGGCGGGGGGGGGACACGCGTGACCGCGGCGCCTCCCCGCTGCCCCCCCTCCCCGTCCCTCCCGGCTCCGCTCGGCTCCAGTCGCTGCCGAAACCCCCGGGCCCCACGCGGGGCCGCGGCGAGGGAAGGGGCCGCGCGGCCGCGGCGGCCTCCGCGCCGCGCGGAGCTTCACCCACTTAAACCCCCTCTTCGTGCGCTCTTTTTAAGCTTGGCGGGCCCGGGCAGGATGTTTATACTGCGCAATGTAAACACGGGCTCGGGGGTGCTTTAATAAAAAGAAATCGGCGAAAACTCCTGCTGCCTCTCGAAATGCCCTTTTTTTTTTTCCTGCCGCCGCCGGTGCGGGGACGGGAACAGGCTCTGGCCCCCTCGTCCGCTCTGCGACTTCTTCGGGGCTATTTTTTGGGAGGGGGGGTGGGGAGGAGGAGATGGAATATAAACCTATGCTGAACGTTTGCAGTTGAGTGCCAGGAGTCCGATGCTCAGCTCCATCGGATGCCACAGGCACAAAAACACCCGAGGAGTGTGTAGGGGGGACAGTTACCAGAGCCTCTTTCCTCCCCCTCTTCCCTTCCCCCCAAAAAAGCCCTTTTGAGCATCCTGCGATCAGGAGAGCTGTCACTCCCTCCTCAAGGTAAGTCGCTTTAAACCTTTGTCACCGTCTTGCGGACCGCGCGTGGAAACTTGTGCCCTGAGGGTGAAAGAGGAGGGGACCCCCGACGGCCGGGGATGCCTTGGTTTTCACGGCTGCTCACTGGGAGCTGAGCAGATGCGCTGGCTGCTGCAGAGCTCGCTTGTAAGGTTGGGGGAAGGAAGATTGGGGGGGGGGAGAAAAAAAAAAGAAAACAAAAAAAGAAGAAAAAAGACACCCCACTACACACACACTGCAGGCCGCACCAAGGTGCTGAGGGTCCCCCCTGCTGCAGCCGCACAGTTCGTGCCTCGACGGAAGGGGGGGGGTGTCACTCCGAATAACATCCCCCCTGAAGTCCCCCATCCTCCCAGATTCGCTTTTAAAGATTTTTTTTTAATGATAATTTAATACCTTTTGAAAGAGAGATAGATACCGATCGGGTTTCCAAAGCGCCTCCACACTATTCGCAAGCAGTTGTTAGTAGCCTCCAGGGCGCCTGTCACATCTGTGATACAACCAAGAGGGATTTAACATCGGGGGCTTTTTTCTTTTCTTTTCTTTTCTTTTTTTTTTCCGCTTTCCATCAGCTCCCCCATCAAACTTCGGAAAAGAAAAAAAAAAAAAAAAAGGAAAAAAAAAAGGCAGCACCGGCTCGCCGGTTCCCTGCGCGAGGGGAGAGGTGGCGCTTTGGGGACGGCGACAAGGAGCCCTCGGTGCCGGGCTGAGCAAAACCTGGGATTTTGGGGCGGGGGGAGACGGAAGCCACGGAAGGACGAGGAAAGGGCGTTATTTCTGGCGGGTTTTTTTTCTTCTAAAAGCGGCGAAAACGCTGCACCTCGGGGAGGGAGCGGCGACCGCTTCGCCGCCTCAAGGCACCGGTGAGGGCAGAGCTGGGAGGGAGACTTCGGGATATTGCTGCTCGTGGGGCAAAAATGTTCCCCCCAAACCCTGTCCCTAAAATAAACCTTTTCTTCGGGAGTCGTTCGCCTTCCCCCGGGGCGGGAGGCGCCGGGAAAGCGGCCGCTCT
Organism: Tinamus guttatus; assembly: GCF_059628265.1. Classification (NCBI taxonomy): domain Eukaryota; kingdom Metazoa; phylum Chordata; class Aves; order Tinamiformes; family Tinamidae; genus Tinamus; species Tinamus guttatus. The sequence continues at coordinate 2,672,834 of NW_028288857.1, forward strand.
CCCGGCAGCGCTGACGCTCCTCGCTCCCGAAGCCAAGGGGGGGATTTTTTTTTTTTCTGTATATCCCTCAGCGACTTCCCCCCAATCCGCCCTCCTCTCCCCACCCCCCTAAAAAAAAAAAAAAGGCAAGGAAAAAAAAAGCAAGAGGAAGGAGCTAACTAACTCCAACCTCGAAACAAAAACAACGAGGAAAAAAAGAGGACGTTTCTTTAAAAAAAAATAGAATGTCACCGCGAGCAACATTTGCACTAGGAAATATCTCCATTTCCGTGGGAGTAAAGCGTTAACGGGAGCAGAAATATCTCCGTAGAAATGAAGAGTTTTCCCTTTTCATCCAAACCCGCTCTCCGCACAAGTGCTCTCTCCTCCCCGCTGCCCGGCAGGATCTTATAGGAGTGTGAAGATCTGGTTGCCGGTGTATTTCTTATAGCCAGTGAACATGAAAATGGGAATATATCGTCCTGGGGTTTATAGGCCTCGCCGTGGGAATAGCTGAAATGTTGAAGCGTAGGAGCTCAGGTAAACTGAGCCCGCGAATTTGGCATAGAAGCGCTTTGGGGAGGAAAAGTCGGGCCGTGTTTTCTCTGATGCAGGAGAAGGATCTTGCACAGGGAAGGCACGGGCTGTGCTAGGGCTGGGGGGATAAAGGGGGGAAAAATACGTCGGGAGACCGATATTAGCGACATTTTATCGCTTATAAAACCTCTGCGGAGGGCTCAGAAATAGTCTCAGAGTGAAAACCTGCTTTTGGAGCAGACGAAGATGGGAAGATTTCTTGGGCTGAAGATCCTGGCTCGCAGATGAACGTGACTCACTTTTGCTCTTTTTTTTTCCTCTTGTTTTTGTTGCCTTAATCAGGCCCGCCCCCAGCCCTCAGCAGAGGAGAGTGGGCAGGGGAAAAAAAAAGAAAGAAAATAATAATAAAAAAGAAATAATAATAGAAAAAGGGATCATCTGGTGCAATCAGTCCTTTTAATTCCGGCACTATTTGGGAACTGGGATTTTTTTACCGGCCCGGTCCTAGGGATTATTCCCGGCACATCCTCGCGGCCCCGCTCCGCTTCCCAAACGAAACCTTCCCCAACCCCGTCCCCTTCGCGATTTCCCTCCCCCCTGCTCCACGAAACCCCGCCGTGTTTTGTGTAAAAATAGACAAATCCGAGCTTTCTTCCTTTTTCCTGCGCCGAAGGTATTTTTACTAGCTAATTGCTTAAGTGAAGTCAACTTTGCAGGCAGGCCGTGTGTAATCCGAGTATGGAAATGTATATAGGTAGTATTGTTATAAGCGGGCTGGGTGCTGCTCGGCAGAGGGGCCCAGGGTGTTTGTGCGAGCCCGGACCACCCAGGGCGAGGGGAGTGACCGGCGCATGTCCCTCTCCCCCTGCCCTGTTCTGCATTAACACCGCTCGCTGCAACCCGCTCCCCGGCACCAGCCCTTTCCCTCGTCCGCTTTTATTATTATTATCATTTTTAAAACTCTATTTTATATACATATATTGTTGTTGTTCCAGGCGAGGCCATCGTCTTGGTCCCTCTACCCAAATCTGCTGCAAATTGATGCCTAAACGTTTGCTTAAGGCCGAGGGGGTGCGTTTAGCCATGAGGCTGCAGGCAGGGGGATAAGGACCGGGGCGGGAGGCGAATTTGGGGAAGATGGACGTGCTTTGGCCCAGGTTAAACTGCCCAAGAGGGAACGAGGGGCAGCGGCTACTAACGTGCTTTGCCCACATGCAAACCCCCAGAACGAGAGAGGTTTCTTCTTCGCCGCGGATGGGCACCGCAGCGGGGTGGATCTGGGGCAGATCCTTCCAAAAAAGCTACCCTAAAATCCCTAGGAAATGAGCGAAATGGATCAGATCTGCGCTGTCCCGCTGCTGCTCCCGGGTACACGGCGGTGCAAGGATGGGTGCAGCGCAAGTGATTCCCCACGCGTGTGCGTGTCCCGGGGCGCGGACAGAGCGGCCCCTCGCAGCCCGGAGGTTCGAGGTTGACATAGCCCTGACTCAAGTGTCACCTGGAGGAGTTTTCGGAGTGGGACAGCAGGAATTAGGGATCTGCAAAAGTGCCCGAGCTGGCTCGGAGAGGCGCACGCTGCCTACCAGCCTCCCTGTGCTGGGCAGAAGTTCAGACTTTGGTCAGAAGGAAAAAAAAAAAAAAAAAGGCATTTTACAGTTCCCCCCCCCCGCCTTTGTCTCTCTCTTTTCCCCCTTTTGCCCGTCCTGCGACTTCCCCCCCACCCCAAGCCCACATTTTCCATGACGTCCCTCAATGAAATATTGCAGCACAGGAATTTACAGCCCTCTTCAGCGCGGGATTTTTTAGGAGTTTTCTGGCAGCGCCGAGTCCCCGTAATACAAATCGGTTCCAGCGATAATAAGCTCCGAGCGCTACTACTTAGGCACAAACGCTTCCCACAGAGATCTTTAAAATATCTCCGGGTATTTATATCCCTGCTTATGGGCGCGCAGCTCGACGCCTTTCCCGCAGGGATGCTTTTTGACTGTCCGGGACTCAGACCCGAGCACCAGCACACCAGACCGCAGGTCTGAGCCAAGCTGGCTCCTGGCTCCCAGTCCTCCCAGATAAAACTGCAAAGGTGGCCGGAGAGGCAAATCCAGGTGTAAATCCAGGTGTAAATCCAGGTTTTCCGCGGGGGCACCGGAGCTGGGCCAGGCTGGGGCGCTAGATTCTGTCCCAGAAATTGTACCAGAGTTTGAGCCCCATCGCACACGAAAGGGGACAGTGCTAATAAGATCTAGATCCCAAATAAGCCACCAAATTATCGGGGACTTTAAAAAAAATAAAAAGGAAAAATGAAGGAAAAAAAAAAAAGCTTGCCGCTCCCGGCTCCTTTGCAGAACAGTGTGGCACAGAGAGGAAAAATAAGCCGTGTTGCAGTTTGCAGCTGTATTTTAGACCTAAGTGCCGGCGGGTAAATGAGAGGATTTGGTGCCCGGGGAACGCCTCGATCGCGCTCATTTTACGGGACAGGAATCTCCCCCATCGCCCGCCGTGCCCGGGTCGAGGAGCAGCGGGCGAGGGCAGGATCTTCCCTTCGTTTCCACCTTTATTGAACTCGATTCCTTCTTCTTTTTTGTTTGTTTTATTTTTACCCTTTCCAAACCCTAAACAAAAATCCTCTCTCTATCTCCCCTTCCCAAAAAGATGCAAATGGCACTGCGGAACCCGCGTGTAGGTGCCTGCAGACACGAGTGGGTTTAGTGCTGTGGAAGGCAAGAGCCATTTCCCTCCAAACTCAGTCATCTCGGGGTTTCCAACAAAACGCATCTGCGTGGAGAGCTGCAAGAAATTAAAACGGAATAAGCCGTATTAAAGAGGGAAAAGATTTGCTCGCGTGGATATCGAAAAAAAAAAAAAGCAAGTTGATGCTAAATTGCCAGATTAAATATTAGCCAAGCGAGTGGCTTCATCTCCCACTAAGAAAACAAACCCAGAGTGGACGGAGCTGGCCTGGCCGCAGTCTGCCCATAGAAGTTGCCCCTTTCTCCTTGAAAAGAGGCTTTGGAGAAACCATCCCTGGGGATCTCGTTCCCTCTGCGGACAAGCGCAGCGCATCCCTCCCAGCCCCGGCAGCAGCATCATTTGGTCCACATGGAAAATGAGGAGTAAACGGCCAGGAATTTCCCAGGGAAAATATCCTAGGGGGTCTCCTGCTTGGAAAAAAAAAAAAATCGGAGGCCTCCTGCAGACCTTGTACTGGGGGGTAAATCCTGACCGGGAAGGGTCGAGGGGCTGGGTGAAGCCAGTGCCACCAGACAGGGCTCCCCGTGCGGTTCTCGCGTGGAGAGCCACGAGGCTGGGAGGGATGCGGGAATAGCGGGATTTTCCAGCCGAGGATGCTCAGCAAAGCAGCCTCGCCCCCATATTTCCCTTCCCCTCGATCTGCCAAAGTGGGTCTTCCTGGGGCATCCCCAGGGGAACCTTCGGGGTTCCCGAAATAATAATAATAAAATATCAATAATAATAATAATAGATAGAGAAGGAGGTAGATAGATGGAGGTACATATATATATATATATAGAGAGAGAGAGACCACCTCGAGACATTTCACAAGGTGCTTTGCTGCAGAGACTGGGCTTGATACCAGCCCCCATAGCAAACGGACAGCGCCAAGAGGGACTAAGGAAACTCGCTCCCACTCAGAGCAGTGGGAAAGGCCACGACATCGGCCGGGCTTGGCCCCTGCTAGTCCCGTGGCGACTTGCTCTGCCCCGGACCGGGCTCAGCGAGGCCAGGCTATAGAGCTAGAGCTGTCGGAGGGAAAACCGCTTTATTTTTAACCTGGTTTCCACATTAAATCTCGCGTCTAAACTCCGTGCCACGCCAGCCCAAAGGGGGAGTTTTGGTACTCGAATTCATAAACACCGTGAAAAATCCCCTCTGTAAACAGCAGCAGCTCCCTGCTCGCGTCGCCCCTCTGCACAGAGAAGTGCACAGGGTTTTCTTTGGAAGATCTCCTGGCAGAAACTATTTTCCAGCATCTTTTTTTTTTTCTTTAATAAGTGAATTTCCAGTTAATGGTGCCTCACTTAATTGCTAAGCCCCGGGAGCTCTCTAATCGCACCAGCGAGCTCTGCAGCCGCGCTACGGGGTGTTGCAGACTCGTGCCCTGCCTCGCTTTGCAGTTGCCAGGGCAGGGAGTTAAAGGACACTAAAAATTGGTTAATCATCTTTCCCACATCCTTAGAAAAACAGAAGAGCTCGTCGTAAAACGATCCGCTTTGGACGACTGGCCCCTGGCTAAATATTATGAGCGTTTTTTTTTTTTTTTTTGGCTTTAGAAATGTTCTGCACGGAATGACGTGCTTAGCTGGTATTCCGAGGAAAGGTGCTCAGTGGTTATATGAAATCTCTGATGCAAAGTGCGGAAACGCATGTTAGCCCCTGGAGTTTCACGATTTATATTATTTCGTGGGGATAAAGCTCCTAGGAGAAAGGGGTACATCAGTTTTCCCGTTGCTTATCGACGTTTCTTAGGGCAGGGGGTGTGCGTGCGTGGAACCTGTTGAGGAATGAAGAAGAAAGCTGGAAAACAGAGGAAGAATCTATTAAATTCGAATAATGAACCTAGAAATTATTACGCTTTTCGAAATCACGATTTGAATTCTAAAATGTCGCAGAGTGTGTAAGCAAAACACCCTTAGCCCCACGCTCGTAATCTTCCTTAGATTCCAGTCCTTGAATAAGGACTTTAAATCATTCTGCATTCAATACAGTGAAAATGGGGGAATGACAGAGCTTCTGCGATCCCGTTTGGGCAGCAGGATTTGGGAGCTACCTGCGAGGAGAGGTGCTGAGCCGGGCTGTGCTGTGATTGTGTTCCCTGCGGGATCATTCTTTTCCTTTTGGAAAATCTACCTTTCCTATTTGATTCCAAGCACTGTGGGGCTTTGGACAGGGCTGGGGGGCTTTGGTCGCGCGGGGGCACCTAGCTCCGTGTCCCTTTGCTGCGTCGCCCATGTCTCGGCCCCGTGGCGCCCCACGCGTGTGCGCGGCTGCGGAGGAGGCTCAGCCCCACGGGGACGTTAGGGGTCTCCCGGCCGATATTCCCCTGCTCTAACAAATACGCAGCCGCTATAAACGCTGGCATCGCGAAAAGGGACATTTATTTGGGGACAGCAGCGCTGCCCGGGGGGATTTGCGCCTCCGCATCTCTAAAAGCTGCTCCTGGAGCTCCTGTTGGAGCTTCATCCTCCTCAGCGCGAGTGTTAGAATCAGTAAGGAAAGGAGAACATAAGTGCTTCCAAATACTGAAGATACACAAATAGATACACGCTCCTGGAGAGGAGAGAAAGCAAGAGAGAGTGAGAGAGAAAAAGAGAAAGCAAGAGAGACAGAGAGAGGCAGACAGAACGGAAAAAAAAAAAAGAAAAAGAAAAAAAAAGAAAACAGAGAGACGGAAAAAGAAAATGAAATAAAGGGAAATATAGAAAAGGAAATAAAGAGAGGAAAATAGAAAAAAGAAAAATAAAGGGGAAAGAAAAAGAAAAAGAGAGAAAGGGGGAGAGAAAGAGAGAGAGAGAGAGACGAAAGAAAGAAAGAAAGAAAGAAAGAAAGAAAGAAAGAAAGAAAGAAAGAAAGAAAGAAAGAAAGAAAGAAAGAAAATGGGAGATGGAGAAGGAGAAGAAGGAGAAGGAAGGAGAAATAAAAGAGAAACAGAAAAAAAAAGGGAAAAGAAAGAAATGAGAGGCAGAAAAATAGAGAGCAAGAAAATGAACAAAAAAAAGAGAGAAAAAAGAAAAAGGGAGAAAGAACATGGAAGAAAGGGAAAAAAATGAGAGAGGAGAGAAAAGAAGAGAGAGAAAGAAAAAGGAGTGAAGCAAAGAATTTCCTCTAAACGAATAAAGGGAAAAGGGGAATACTATCTTTCCCCACAAGAGTGAGGGGCTCGAGAGGCAGGCGGAGGAGCAGGCTCCCAATGCACCAGCAAAGCGCCCGCAGACGCTACCTGCTCCGCGCCCGCGGCGCTGCCAAAGCGAAGCAGCAGCCCCTAAAGAAGATTCCTTAAAAAACATCCCCGAAGGTCTTAAAACAGAAAGGAGAAAGAATAAAATCCTAGGCTGGGGCGGCGGGTGGTAGGGTTTATTTTTTATTTTATTTTATTCATTTTCTTTTCTGAATTTGCGGCGTGTGAGCCGCGCAGCACCCGCCTTTCCCCGGGTGCGGAGCCGCAACGGGCGCCTCGATTTAACGCGCGGCTCCGCGCCCGCGCTGCAAGCGGCGGCACCGGCTCCTCGTTTGCTTCACCGGCTTGGTAGGTGGCCGTGTATATTTTTGTTGAAGTAGTGTTTATGTTAATGAAAAAGACCGAGATTACAAACAGACCACTGAATGCCCGGGATGTTGCTGCCGGATTGGTCTAAGTTGTGTACTTTAAACCTAATCAGTTGCTGTGAGCAAATACGACTTTTTTTTTGTATTTTTAGCAGAAACTTTTTTTTTTTTTTTTTTTTTTTTTTTTTTTTTGTGCGCGCTTCGGGGAGACCGGGCCGCTTCTCCCCTTTCCGCTGCTGTTTTGCCGCAAGCTCCGAAGCGCGTTTGCCCATCGCTGCCCGTTAGATGTTTCGGCTCTAGGCATCCAAACCAACTCTCAAAAATTAACAGAAAAAGAAAAATCAACGAAAACAAACCCTCCTGCTTGGGGTCCGACCCCCAAAGCTCAGGTTCCGCTTCTGGACTCCAGTGGGGAAGGTTGGGGCTTCGCTCCTCTTCCCTCCATCACCCTCACCCTGAGGATGGGTTTTGGTGCCCCCGCGGCAACCGTGTGTTTGGGCACCTTGATTTTAGCGGGGGGAACTGGAGACCGTGTGAGGATGGATTTTTCTCTTTTTTTTTTTTTTTTCTCATTTTTTTTCCCCGAGGGTAATATATGTGTGTGTGTGTGTGTGTGTATGTATGTGTATATATGTATATGTGTGTATACACACACACATATATATATATATATAATTCCAGACTCCCTAAATACTTCGTGATCAGGAATTCTGTAATCTTACTGCACAAATTAAATATGTGTATGTATAAATACATATACACATATACATATATCGGGAGAAAGGAGACAGCAGTGCTTTGCCTATCTACTCTTTCTTCGAACTCAGAGCCTGAGTTTGGGCTCATTTTGATTCTTAATGCTAATTAAAAATCTCCAAAATTCGCCTGGGCAGCCCCTCACCTCCCTTTCCCAGATATGTCTATCACGTTCAGTGTGCTTCAACGGCTGCTACATATAGGTACAAACCATATTGTTTCTTACAGACTTCTCCCGCAGTGGATAGTTGCCCGACTTGGAGTAATTCCCCCTTTGGTTCCATGGAAAAGAGGAGCGCAGGGATTTCTCCCCGCGGGCGAAGCGCTTGGCACCGCGCTCCCTTTCCGCACTTTCCTTTTGTGGGCAAAAAGCTCTCGGTGGAGAGAGCCGGGCGGACCTGGAGGATTTGTGCCTGCAGATATTTTTACTACTGTTATGATCCCTCATTGACTAGGGTTCAAAGAAAAAGAAAACGAGGCGTAAACGAGTCCCCACTTGAAGGACACATTAGCGGAAATTAGGGAAACCTTTGCAGAAAACAGACTGGGGAGAGAGTGGCGAGAAAATGCCGAGGGAAAAAAAAAAAAACACATAAACGAGAAAACCTTCAACCCCCACCCTCTCACCCAGTGCCTCATTGGAACTAAAGGCGAGGGGAGATTCGTCCTGGTTTCGGCACCAGCGGAGCCCCCGAAAATTCGTTTTTCTCCCGTAGGAATTCAGCCGGGGATGAACTCATCTCCAGGTGGAAATGGGGCATTCCCAGAGCGGTGCTTTCTGGCGACCGCGAGCAGGATGGGGTTCGTTATTCTGCCCTCGTACCTGGAATTAGCCCTTTTCCATTTTTATTTATTTTCCCCCTAGAAAACGGCGGCTTCGCCTAGGAGCATTAGGTACCCCCGTCGGGTTGGGATTGTTTGGGAAGCAAACGGGTGTCGGAGGGACAGGTAGGCCGGGGGTCCGGGAGCCGGCGCGGAGGCTGCCCCCGCACATACACACGCACACACATGCACACACACATATACATCCACATGTGCATCCACACACACATATGCACACTCGGCATCGCTAATGATGCCGCATACCCGCTCCGCGGTGCGAGGCAAGAGCAGATGAAAGTGATGTCACATTAATGTCAACTAACAAGTCGAGCCCACACAGCCTTGATTGCTCTTATTAATCTTGCCAATTTGTCTGTCAGCACTCGGCTAATCCCTAAATAGCCTCCAACAGGTGCTTCATGCTTCCGTCACGTCCATGCCCCCCCGGCCCAAGGCAGCCACCCACCTTTCCCCCCCGAGCCCCGGGTCTCTCCCCCCGGGATGTTCCCTTTCCCCTCCGAGGGCTGAGGGGAACGAGGCCACTCGGCTCCTCTTGTTTAGTCTGTCCCAAAGCGGGGCCGGAGATCTGGGTTTCTCCCAGGGCCAGCGCAGGGAGAAATGGAGGGTGGCGGAGGGGAGTTACCTGGGGGCAGATTTATGTTGAGGGGGAAAAAGGCTTAAAAGAAAAGGTCCCAATTGCAGTTGCAGTGGAAAAGACACATTATCCTGCGAACAACTTTACCCCACCATCAATTCTGGGTGAAGTATTTTCATTACGACGTTATCAGAAAATCCACTGGCTTATTATAGTGTGTATTTAGCTATAAAGTCCCAGCTGGGTACTGAATGAAAGATTAGAACTATCATGCTCAGTCTTTGTAAGGCTGTTATTTAGTAGCCAGGTCTTAAACACGGGTTTTATATGTAGGCTCTCCTTGAGCTGAGTCCAGACCACCTTCCCCTTTCTGAATTAAAAAACTAATAATTAAAATAAAAAAGCTTTAGCTGTGCTTGACACCTCCACTTCATTAAGCCGTTCACACAGAGCCCTCTGCATTGCACCTCTCTCCTGCTGCAGTTCACCTGGGAGATGCTGTGACTCAAGGATGAGCTGCCAAACATGGCCTGGGTTTTCAGAGGCATCCTCGACCATTCCCCTAAAAGCCTGGTCCAAAGCGGTCCGAGTCACCATGGGAAGTTTTTCCACTTATTGGGCTCGGGGCTCAATTCATCATTAACCCTTGGGTCCTTCAGATCAGATCCTAAAAGCTCTCAGAAACACAGCTCACAACTGCAAGCTGTTTCACTCCACCTTGACCTGGATTTATTATCAGGAGACAGATAGATTTTCTTTCTTTTTCTTTTTCTTTTTTTTTTTCCTTTCTCCTCAAGCCATTTATTTCATCCAATAAGGCTATCCATCACGGTACACTGGAACCGACCTACGATCCGAGGATATTCTTAGATACGCAGCATGTCAGGAAACGGCTAGCAGCCCCGCATGATGCAAATATTTGGATGACCGAGAGGTAGGAAGGATTGTCCAAATGTTTACTAAAGGCTGTTGATAGCCTAAGGATTTATAACTGGTGTATAATGTCTGCCCCCACACAGCTCCTCTAGCAGGTGCATCCAGTTTCAACATGACACATGGTATGTGCATGCTCTGGGAAAGGAGGTGAAGGAGAAAGACAGCTCCATGGGTCTCAGCTCCCTTTCCCCAACTCTGGTGAAGTTGCTCCCTGGTTTTGAGCCTCAGGAAAGACAAGAAAGGATCCCAGGACCAACTCCAATGATGCAGAGCCCTGGTAGCAATTCAAACTTTTGCCAGCTTCTAAAAGCAAAACCCAAGAAATGAATAGGCTTGATTAGAATTTCATAAGTGAAACCAATTCAGACTCATCAAAATATTCCCTATCACAGTCCTTCAGTGTTGTGTTGGAGGAAATTCATGACATTGTTCTAGTTATTGTTCTTGGCATTTCACTTCCTAACTTCCACCACCGGGATTTGATCCCTCCTGTCTCGCTGAGCTCTACGGTAAGCCCTAATTGCTGGTAGAAGCCTATCAAAAGTGTTAACAGATCAGTTTTAACCATTTCTGGTGTTGAAATAGCTGCAGTTTTCCAACAACGCTCCACACGCAGCTGGAAATAACCCTGCTATCTCTTGCTGAGAGGCCTCTCTGTCTTTGCTTTCCTCTGTTTCTCTGCACAGAGCCAGCAGCAGATCCCTGTCGATCTGCTGGCCGTGTTAACAGCAGGAGATGACCCCCCAAAAGAGGAATTTACACCCTAGATAGACCAGGTTGCCTGGAGATAGAAACAGCCATGGATTTAGTGCCTTGCCAAGGCTGTGTAGAAATTGGGAAGATAGAAAATGAACTGCGGTGTCTTGATACCCCCAGCCCATGACCTGCTGCCCGGGAGCTTCAGGAGTCACTCGCAGGGTCCAGGGGGGCACTTGAGGGCTCTGGTCCAGCCTCTGGGTCCAGGCAGGTCTGTCACCACCAGGAGATCAAGTCGGCCAAGGGTTTGTTTAGCTGAGTCTTGAAAACCTCCAAGGAGAGGGCATCCAGCAATCATGGATATTGACAGTCCTTATCACGGCAGCCGCAGAGCTGTCAGTGCCCTCGCGTCCATCTGACCCGGTGTCTCGAAGTGTTGGCAACGCAGCTGCCTTTTGGGCTAAAAGCATTCCTCACAACCACGTTTCCGAGTCCCTTTCACCTGCAAAATGGGAGAAATGAGCAGAAAATCGGGTCTCCGAAGTCTGGCAATCGCTTTCCCTGCGTCTCTCCTGCAAGTTTCGAGCCTGTGCTCGGAACACGGACGCGTGCCGTCGGCGCGCTGCGGTGTTTCAGACAACGTGCTTTTCTTAGTAACGAGCAGCAATTGTATCTGCTGCAGAAAAGCCTTTAATTCATTACAGCCCTGGACTAGTAGAGTTTGCTGACTGCTCAGATGGGCGAATACAATGGCCCTATTGTTTTGCCAAGGGAAGATTTCTTAGTTGCATGCTGTTGCGTAAACTGTATGTTTTCTATTTGTTACCTGATTCATTTCGATGAGTTTCCTTAGATGGACTTCAGACTGTTTGTCCTACTTGTGCTGCAGCAATGAGAGAAGCTATCGGTGGCTGTGGACCAGATTATTAGTGTTACCTCTTTTGGCTTGTTTAAAAAATAAGAAGAGAACTTGGTGTTCTTCTCAGGAGTGGGAATTGCACAACAAAATATATGGGAAAAAGAAGTAAGTACTCAAATTCCAAAGTCATCTGCTGTGCTTGCTGAAGGTTTATGATATATTAAAAGAATTCAGCCCGGTTTTGATGTCACATTCTCAGTATGACCTTAAATGTGGAGTCATAACTCAGACTAATCTGGGCTCATCTCTCCTTGAACCTATTTCTCAGCAATCACCCAGCAGTGCTGGAAAAGCCTTTCCTTGACAATGTTCTTGAGCGATAGACTGGTTGCAAGGCAGGGGGATGCAGGGTAAAGCAGTCACATTTGTTTAAGTGTCTGGTTGCTGGCTCCAAATTCCACTGGGGCTTGTGGCACCTGGACTGGGCATCTCAGGAACCTACAATGCAGGTGTGGAGAGACTGAGGGTGAAACGCTAACTTTGGCATCTCTTTTAATGCAAGAATGACTGTTTCTGCGAGTGTGTGCACCATTTACCTCTCCATTATAGCAAATTTGGTCAAATCACACACATGGCAATGTGGGCTTGGAGGCTGTGAGAGAGGGTTCATGGGCCAGACCAGAAGGGAAGTTTGGGCAATATATAATTAGTTGTTTCTCTAAGGTGAGCCATTATTAAAAGATTGAAAGTTTTTTATCCTGTAGGGTTTTTTTTCCTGGCTAATCTGCCAGGGAACATATAGGTCACACTGTAACTCCACTCCCTTGGAGTAAATCACAGTGTGGGGCTCCTTTATCTTAACCAGAGACTCTATGGAGGAATGTTGCACTGTCCAGCCCTCAGGCCACCCACCCCTGATCCCAGACTTCAGCATCTGCTCCAGGCCCAAGCTCTGACCCCTGGGAGACTTTTGCAAGGTCAGGAGGTTGGGTGGTAAAGGGGGAATGGGGAATAGCAGAGAGATATTGGAGGCTGGTTCTGCAAAGAGATTTCAAGGGGGAATGTTTACACTGGCCATTAAGTGCAGACTTGAGCCTGTTTTCCTCTGCAGATTGGCCTCCTATCTGCGTTTTTGCATGAGAGCAGGCACACACTCTGTCCCCACTTCAGTGTTTTCTGCAAGAGGGTGCCCATGCACTCTCTGCACCCTCATCCTTGGCCATGCAACTTGGGCCAAATGGACCAAGGCAGGATCTGACAAGGCAATCAGCCCTGCAAGGTAGATATCTGGTCTGGGGCTCTTTATGAGGCTGCCCTTAGCATGAGCTATGACTAAGACATTGTGGTGTGGCCAAAGACACATAAACCACAAGCAGAGAAGCCATGTGGATGCCACATAGAGGAAGGGGAGAAACAGATCTGTCAGATGGGTGTCTGTCTGAAATGGATGGATGTATCAGTCGATATATTGCTTTCATACAGCAGACAGTACTTCTTTCAATGTCACGCTGTGATGAATCAAGCCCTTCATATTTGTTAGCAGAAAGGATTATAGAAATAAATGCAATTCATTGCATTTCTTTCAATTCATTCAATTCTTGCGATGAATGAACAGCCAGAATCCGTTCCATACACATGGACAAACCATTCTCTCCTGGGTGGAAACTGTTTCCTTTAGAATCAGGTCAAAAATAATTTAATCTGAAGTTTCTTTGTGCAGTTTTTGTTCACTTTTGCCTGGAAGGACAAAACAACCACGTTCATCCAAGAAATTTCTTCAGAAGAGTCACCAAGCATGATCCAACTGTTCTCCAGGAACGAGGTGGACTGTTTCTGTGTGCATCACACGACCTTCCTGTGAGACAAGAAAAAGCTCCAAACAGAATTCTACTTTATTTTTTTTAATTAAAAAAATGAAAATGTTATTTTTCTTTCTTTCTTTCTTTCTTTTTTTCCACAGCCATTTGTGTAAAATTCCTTCCTTAATGAAGAGGAGGATGTCTTTTTCTTCTTCCATAAGAGCTGATCAAAGAAGAGATGAACATGGTCAAAGAGAAGGTGACAAAGGAGATAAGATGCTGATCCACTGCCCAGTGAAATATAGAGGCCAATATAGAGGTTTTTGTGCTGTTTTTTTCCCCCTATCTACTCATTAAAGCATGCTACTCCCCAGTTTCTGCTTAGCTTTCTGAGTGACTCATTTTGAGACTGGACTGAGCCTTGTGTCAGGGAACTCAACCCTGTCGGTCGCTCTGCCCCAGGTACTGAAGGGTATTTAGATCACTCTGATGGCAATGGAGACTAGTTCTAAAAAGACACTTGGTCACCCATGTCAGAACATGTGTGTGAGCTCCTGCAGTAGGTTGGGGCTCCTTCCCGCATGGACATCTCGATGGAGAAGGGAACAGCAGCATCTTTGAGGCCTCCAGGCCCTCCCTTCCACAAGGGCTGCACTTGGTGGCAATCCTGTCTCTGCGGTACCGAGCGGCCTCCCAGCTAAACCACTCACAGGGGCATTAGACCCTGGACTCGGTTCCCTTCCTCGCCTTTGCCTTCCTCCCCAACAGCCCCTGGGAAACTCCATGCCTCGTTGTGCAGCTGTTTGGCTTTGCAAGGGAAAGGCTCCCAGATGTGCTGGGGAGGGAGTGGGCAGAGTCCCGAATTCCAATCTGTGCTGTGTGCACTCTTTGTATATTTTATTTTAAGGAGAAAATATGTAAAGAGACCTTGGAGAAAGGCCGGGGAACCAGGCATGTCCCTGGCATGTCCCCATGTTGTGAGCACACAAACCGCTGGCCTAGGAGGTCCTGCACGTTATCCGCCCTCAGCTTTCCTTTGGCTTCGAGAAAAACTGGCAGCTAAGGGACCTTCCAGGATCAGAGGCAGCTGACGTCCATTCGTGTCACACCACAAGTCCCCAGACTCTCCTCTGGAGAAGGCTCCAGGCATCCAGGGCCATTGAGGATCTGGACCTGACCCAAAAGTCAGGGAGCACAGCAACACCTAAACACCCATGCTGGATACTTTTGACTCATAAAACATGTGCCATATCAGATCAATAAATATTTACACACTCATAAGCGTGTTATGGAGCTGGTTTCACTACATTTTAAGTGCATTTAACCACGGTACTTGGTAGTTACTTGATTATTGCGTGAGACAATACATTTATGAAGTGTTGGCCTTCATTTAGTTACTAACCTCATTGATGTATAAAACAAAAATGGTATGAAACTAATTGTTCCCATGGAAACAGGAATCCAGCAAATGATTTCATATCACAACTTGGCAAAAGAAAAAGAAGAAACTTCTGTAATTGTTCCCATTAACCAAATGCAAAATATTCATGCTCAATCTCTACTACACTCTGTTTCACTTCTGCTGTGAATTAGGGGAGGAAAAGTCAGCACAGAACCACATAAAAAGCACTGAAACAAGCTGCACTTTACTGAGCATTTGTAGTTCTGCCACCAAAACAATTTTCCTTCTGCTTTACAGGTTTCTGGCCAGCAACACAGGCTCTCAGAGTCCGCTGTTCATGCGGAGATGTCATGCACAGAGTCTTGAACTGTACAAGAGCTGCACATGGAGGCAGAAGAAGGACATGTCCTACCACGCTGTGGGACTGAGCAGCACAGGTTGGAGACAGGACAACTCTCACTTCAGCGGTGAGTGCTTAGAAACTGGACTTCAAAAGCAAACCTAGAAAGTCAACTTAAAAACCCAGCTTTGAGCATGAGCAGCCAGGGCCCTCCCTGGCCCTGGGCAATGGAGCTGATGCAAATTAACTGGTGTACAGGAGGCAGAGGGAACCAGCCCATACCTCATCTTTACTCAGATTTTCCCCTGTTTTGACCATAAAGGATACTGAGGGCTGGAGCTCAGCTCAAGGACTATCTTGCTTTGGAGATATTTCCTCATCCTGGTGAACTCAGTGAGAAGCAGTAAGTCCTAGCAAGTTGCTCCATGTTTCAGATGTCATGGACCATCACATGCATGATCAATCTGCTTAAATTTTATCAATTTTAGCACATTTACCCTGCCCCTGTGCACCTGTATGGAAGTGTGCACCTCTTGTGCACCCTGCCATCTCTCAGGATGGAGACCTGGCTGCCCACCTCCACCATCAGCCCCTCCTCACGTTGGCACGAGGCTCTCTGGAAGAAGGGGAGATGCTACCTGCCACCTCACCAACCTGCTTCGTCCAGGGAACAGCCACAGAATGCACTTCCCATTGGGCTAATTATTGCTAATTGTGCCACTTGGCTATCTCACCAGCCTCACCCGCACAGGCTGATAGGGATATCAATGAGATAAGGAGTGTGCAGATAGCACAGGTAACGGCTACAGGCTGTCAGCTTGCACTGGGGACAACTGCTTTCTAGAAGGGCTTATCTCTTGCCACCAGCTATCGAGAGCTCCTGCATCACCAACATCCTAAGGACAGAGCGGTGCTAAGGCCGGGTGGAGAGGAGCTGAGCATGCTCCTCTGAGCCCTTTAGAAGATACTTTGGAAAATGCATTTTGGTGACTCAATATTTGCAAGCAATTAAGAACAAACAAACCGAAAATCTCCTCAGAACAAATTGGCATTCATTTTAGAGTAATTCTTTGAAATTTATTTAACAAGCAGTTTATTAGTTTGAGTTGTTTTTTGTTGTTGCTGGTTTAGCACTATGGAAATGAAAGTTTCACCATTTCTCTCTTCTTCCCTGCTGTCTTTCACAGAGAAATGAATTATTATTATTATTATTATTCTTTCAAATTCTATATCTCTCAGATCTTTTGCCCCTACATTGGTCTGAGCAGTAGGTTGAAATTATTATAATCTATTTATAAAAGTGGAAACTTGGGCCAAGAGTAATGGTCATTCTGCAACATTTTCAGAAAACTGCTCAGAATTGAATACTTGACAATTTTGCACCCAACTGAGAGAAGTCTCGTACGGGAAGTATCAGACTTCTGATCTACTGTCTTGTATAGCTTCTGTCTGCACATATCCAAGAGTACATCACACCAGTGCTGCCCATCTACATCTTGTCTTTGCTGAGGTCATTCAGTGCTTGTAGCAAGGATTGAGCAGCCCTATCTCATTAAGCAGGTGGCTCAACAGAGGCAAATGTGCTTCACAGCTTGTGCTTCATGGCCGTCAAAGCCATGCAGCTCATACACCTGAGAAATTGCTTTGCTCCTGTAATTTGAGTCTTGAGATATTTTCCATGCCAGGTATCTCCACATGTAAGAGCAGAATAGGAGACCTGGAGAGACAGACAGGGAGATCTTCCTCAAGGTGCCTCAATCATCTGCTCTTCCCTTCGCCTCACAGAGTTCAGTCAGCTTTCAGTTTGGTTTCAGTTACCAAAGTTTCTCAGCCCATTGCAGTAAAGCTCCTAACAGTCTGTGGCCAGCTCTTTCTTTGATAATTCCTTTTCTCCCATTTGTTTATCTCAAGCACTGAGCTTTGTTCCAGGCCCAAAACCAAAAGCCTTTCTACCCTGTTCTCTTCTTGACTTGTTGCAGATGTAACGAAATAAATCTTTAGAAAGAACAAACCTTAACTTCCTCTCTCCCGTCTGATTCAGTCACAAACCCCAGGAAAGAAAAATAAATCACAATGTGAGCTCACCCAGTCCTGGAGGATACCACATCTACTTCTGTAGGCCACGGTTCAAATTGGATGTGTCCATCCCTCAGAGGGGTCAGAGTACACAGCTACTTAATCAACAGCATCAGCCCAGGGTATCACATGAAACGGGCCACACAGAGCAAAGCCATATGCACTTCTGTGAGCCAGAAGCTCATCTTCTCAATCCTTTCAAATGATCCACATACTTTTTTCCCCCCTATATGGTCTCACAATGGGACAAAATTCAGATAATCATGAAATCCATATTTTTGAATGCAGCCAAAGTCAGGGGTGGACAAAAATGTATTGTGATGGTGCAGAAGTGAGGCTGACATGATGGTCAGTGCTGGCTGTGAGCATGATGGAGCTGTTGATGCCTTCACAGAGGTTGTTTCTCAAGCACCAAAGGACAATATGCAAAGCTGGCTGTTCCTCACAGCCTGGCAGTTTGTTCTGCCCCAGAGGTCTCTTCCCTACCACTTGAGTCACCCAACCGTTATCAGAAAGATCAGCTGAAGCGTGCATCCCTTTTCCTAAATTGCCCATAGTAAAAAAAATGAAATGTCCTTCCAATAGTGAGAAGATGTCTCCATGGGAAAGCTGTGATGTTGTTCCACCAACCTTTGAAGTTCATCACTGAATATAACTAAATTTGGTGGTTTAACAAATTACTGTTTTCAACCAATCTGCCAGAGGTCCATGTATACCCTCCACACCTGTCCCAGCTGTGAGGAAAAACCCCTCAGCTGAAGCCCCATTCCCCTTCTCATGGCTTTGCCCTTGGATCTGATAGTCGGTCAGCATGTGCTTGCACCATCCAAGCAAAGGGGGCCAAGTCCTCCAAACAAAGAGGGCCAAGCAAAGGGGGCCATTGCTCAAGACAGGGGACCATCTCTTAAGACAGGATTTCCAATGTTTGCCTGACTGTGTCTTCAGTTGATACGGGTCTAAGTTGAATCCAGACCTGTCTTGAAGCTGGGAAATACTGGTAATGTTTAAAAAGGGGTCACCTGGGTTTATACCAGGAGCATCTGGTTCATTGTTTCTTATTCCTTAAAGACAGTCAGTCGAAGACGTGCAGAGCTGCAAATCGCACTGAGGTCAGAAGACATTCGGGTTCCTTTTAGTCCCAGACCTTCACTCTGGAGCGATGAACTAAAGCTTTCATTTTTTTTTTCTTTCTTTTTTTTTTCTTCCTTTTTTTTTTTTCTTTTTTTCCTTTTTTTACAAGACATCTTTGCACATTTGAAGCAATTCGTACTGTTAACATTGAAGAAAGTGTAATTAGACACTTTGAGAACTGGAAGGAATTAACTCCAACCACAGACCGTTACTCAGACTATTATTTAATAATACTTCCCAAATGTGCAAAGCACTTAGTTTTAAAATAACAGGAAAGGAGCATAAGTCCTTATGGAGAGTTAGGGCTTTGGCTCAGGGAATGCACGCGCACGAAGAAGGCAAAAGCCAAGCTCCAGTGCAGCTAGATGAAGGCCACCTCTGTGCCACCCGATGGGTGCCCAGGTGTCCACGGGGGACAAACCAACTCCGTGAAGGGTTCAATTCACAGCCCACAACTCTGCGACCCTTGAATGGCTGGAACACAGTCAATGCCAGCAACAAGCCCGAGGTGCAAAGAGCTGGATGAGAGGAGATCTCCTCCAGTTCCAACATGCCGAGGAAACCGCTAAGAAATTGCTGTTTTCCTTCTTCTGCAGCACCAGGCAAGGCTGTTGACTCACCCGCAGCTACGGAGGCCTGGCTAGAAAGAGATTATTGTGATTTCTGTCTGTTCCTTTCCCTACTACAAAAGGCTCCATTCATTGGGGTTAATTTTGAAGGGAGAGCAAGGGGTATCAGTAGCATGAACTGTATCTGGATGTCTCGACCGCATTGCAGCAAGCCGCGCTTGTTGGCCTGTCCAACCCCCTGAAACAGATACCTTTCATTTTAATTTTTTCGTGGATCATTTCTCTGATTCTAAACAGAGGTATCTTTTCTGGCTGTGGCAAGTTTAAAAAGTACTGACGAAGCAGGGAAGTCCATTTTCACAGCAAAAACAAGAGGCCATTCAAAAAGCATGAAAAAAGGTATTTCTTGAGGCAGATATATACATTTCTTCTGCTGGAATCAACATACCTATATTCATCTACCTAAATACACACATGTATATGAAATAAGGCTGTGTCCAGGACACTGAACTTCTGCCTTATTTCAAAAGACTGACCAAAATGGATTGTTTTTCCCCCCCCTTTTTTTTTTTTTTTTAATGCATAAATGATGCCTGATTTGCTTAACTGCCATTGGGGAGCACAGCCGGGACTGCCTGTGTGTGGGAAGAGCTACAACATAATTGCTTTCAGCAGAATATCACTGTAGTCTATAATTAAAATATACAAGGTTGCCAGATTCAAAATTTTTAAGTGATTTCATCTGTATTTGGGTGATTAGGTCTGTCTGAGCTGCTCATTTAAAATGATACTTCTATTTTCAGCGTGCAAAATGGTTCCTGGGCACAAGAAAAAGAAATATCCAATAAATTTGACCTGTCCTTCTTGTAGCCTCCAGGGAACCACCTAGGAAGTGGCTGCACTCAGGCTTTGCTGTGGAAACCATCATCAAAAGCTACTTGGGAATTGCTGTTTTGGAGATGGGTTAGAAGGTGTTGAGCAAGGGGAAAAAAGGAAGGAAAAAAAGTGGTTAAGAAAATCTGTCACCTCCTAAGTCAGAGTGACAATTCCAGCACAGTGTTTATGCGTGGTAGTAAAAATAAATTGTCTGAGACTGATCGTACCTACATGCCACCCGCCAGGCAGCAGGGATGTCCCCTGGTATTGGAAACGAGGCACAAGGAAGCATGTGGTGGCTTCTAGCCCTCATTTATGGTCTGTCCACGAGGTCTGGGTACTCAAAATGCTCCGAGATGCTCACAGAGCATCTAGTGTTTTGCATGGGTGGACATGGATGGTTTCTGCCCCACGAGAACTGCTGTCCCTTGGGAGGGCTGATTTCCACAGACCTTCCTGCAGCAAGGTCCTCCTCCGTGATCTTTTGAAAAGGTCTCTGCCACTGGGCTGCAGCTTGCACTAATTTTGGCTTTTAATGCTGAAGTTAGTCTTTGCTCAAGGCTGTCATGGCATGGGTTGCTTTGCTGCAGTTGCCCTGCAGGAGGAAGAAACAAGCCCTGTCCCTTGTTTAAATTTGCACATGGTGACAGGACATGGAGACAGAGGAGATTTCCAGCACTTGTTGTCCCCACAGCTGCCCATCTGCACAGCTGGAGATCTCCAGGGGCGAGCGACACCAGGGTTTGTCCATGGACCATCTGGGGGTGGAGGGGAAGCACAAGGAGGGCAAAGAAAAAATACAGGGCAATCTGGAGTAAATTCTGTGCATATTCCAGTCACTGGTGGGTTTGACTTAGAATATAATTTGGATTCATGTCATGTCGATTTGCACAGAGAATTGAGTAGCTCTGTGAGGTGGGACGAGCAGCACCTGCAGGATGGAGGTTTCTTTGCTCCCTGGGAACCTGTGTGGTCTGCTGGAATTTTTCTTGCAATCGGGATGTGCGCACAGAGCCTCCATGGTGCAGCGAGGTCAGCGCTGAGATGAATCTAACCCAGCAGCCCAGAGCATCCAGATGAGTAAAATGTCATGACTTTGTGTCTATCAGCCAAGTGACCATCTGGCTAGAGATGTGCCCGGTTATCTCACAGATGTGCCAAGGCAGCTGTGCCTCAGCATGCCCAGAGTGTCACGTAGCATCCTCTTCCTCTCTCGGAGGAGGGCTGCACTGTCACGAGCAGCAAAAGGTATGTCTGGCATTCAGTATTTTTAATCAAAATAAGCAATATAAAAAGGCAAATATGATAGCACTTCCGTTATGATTGTAATGAGTCACAAATGCTTTTTGATGGTTTTATCTGAAAGAAGTACACAAAATCCAACTGTTTTAATTAAATACCTACCAGGCTTTGTAATCAGCATGGCCACTGTTGAAGGCAAACCTGCTTTCATGGCTTTCATGTGGCAGACTACAGAGGTAGTTTTCCCATTAAAATAATAAAAAGAAAAGAAGCGACATATTTAAGAGTTTGTTTGTAACAATATGAGGACATGATATAAAGGACCTATATCCTCCGTGTGAGAGAAGACATTTGATTAGCTGGAATAAAGCATGGAAGGCTTCATTTTTATGGCTTATGAATGTGTGTGTTATATTGCACGTCTGCTTAATGCTGCATGTGTCTCCAGTGAGTCCTTGTGCAAATTCATCTGGAAAGAGGAAAAGGAAGCAGCTCACAAGGGACTGAGATCCTGACAGATGGAAACAGAGCCTCCTACATGGTCCTGCTCTCCATCATACAACAGTATATCCTGCAGAAATAGGATGGGTCAATCAGCAAAGCGTTTTCTTCCTTGGCAATCAAGCTTTGAGTGTGGAGTAAGTGAGTACTTTAGACCTAGATGCACATGGGGTCCTCCGTTCCACATGGGATTGATTTGCTGGAAGGATCAGCAAACAGTGTGAGGTTCAACCTGGTAGAAACAGCCATTGCTTCCTTTGCACCATACCAGCACAGTGACTGTGAGATGCTCAGCTTCCCAAATGCATCCAAGATTTGCTGCAAAACATCAGGGAAATGGCAAGAGGGCAGATTAATCCCGTTTACTCTGAAGAAGCCCATGATTAATGCAACTTGGATAGTGTTGTAGGAAAGGGGATGGCTTAAAGAGATGGAAGGAAGTCTGTGGCTGTCCTTAGTTGATACTATATATGGTATTTGGTCAGTTCTGCTTTAGAAGCTGCAGCCAGAATTGCATTTTTATTGTATTTCTTTCTAAAGCAGAAAAAGGTCAAATAACTTCACTGTGCACAAAGAGCCAGTGCTGATGGATAGTGCTGCAGATGACAACTGCTAGGACCTCTGGTAAGACTTGAAGGGGCAATCTAGGAGGCTACAGCCCTCGCTTGCCCTCTGCCATCAGATCAAGGGGCCTGTCTGCTTTTAATCTGTTGGGAGCCACTGCTGATTTTGGCTTGTGTGGACAGGCTCAGCTGGGGATTTTGTTGGTTTTGACTCACGGCTCTCTGCAGCCAGAGCTGCAGTGTCCAAGGAGCAGAGCGCTCTGCAGAATCATCCCCTGCCCAGACAGGACCTCTCTGCATCTCACTTGGACCGTGTGTTGTCCCTCACCATTGCAGGAGGAATGGGACAGCTCAGCACCCAGACAGGACTCGCAGAGCCCTTCGGCAGCTCGAGGTCAAGCTGACCACACAGGCAAAGAGGCTCTGGGTTATCGTCATTAGAAAATCACGGCTGCTTGTGTCCAGGAACTTTATTCTCTTATTATCAATTCCTATCATTAGCAGCTGTAGCATGAGCAACCCAGGACTCTGGCAGTGCTAGGAGCTGTAGAGGCTGAGGCTGATGCTATATCAGCACAGCAAAGAGGTTATTCATAGATCACGAGCAAAGCGAGTGAAGGTAGGTGACCACAGGAGGAGCTTGTAGGACAACAGTCAACAAACAGGAACCGTGTTTGAGAAGGCACAGAGGATCACAGCTCCTGGCCTGTGCCATCCTGTGACCAGGAAAGTCATAAGCTCGCCTGCAATCTCAGATCACCTTTCAGTTGCCTCTGCATGAGATGCATTAATGGGATGGGAAGCTGAGGTCCAGCTCTTGGGACTGATGCATCCTCTCTGCAACAGCCTCCACTTAAGCTCCAAAGCCTGCAGGGTCTGCGCTCTCTCCTCTCTAACCCAACGGCAATGATAACTTTGCTGCTGCAAAGGCAGGAACATCCCCCCTTCCCTCCACTCCCCTCTTACATCTGCTCTACATTTGCATCTCAGAAATTAGAGAACTTAGTTATGCGGAATTACATAGCTAGGGCTGGAGTATGGAACTGATTGGGTATTCAAGCTAAATAAGACGAGTTTAAAGATCTTTCCAGGAAATTGAGTGGAACACCCAAACTGACATTTGGTATTAAATATTATATTTGTGCAGTTGCTCTTTATAGCCCGTTGGCACTGAACATCTGGGAGCGCGATTTATAACATGCAGAAACTGAATACCTGCTTAAAATTATGCTCATCAGAGCTCAGAAATTAAAATATTACTGTGTACCCTTCGAGCAAGTCCATTGCTAAAAGGTAGGACTATTAAAATATGATTAGTTGAGCCATATCTGGTCTCAGAAATGTCATACATCATTACAGCTGAAAAGACTTTGATGCGCTGCTATTGGCAGTGCCCGCTGCCTCCTTGAATGCTGAAACTCAAACTTTGCAAAGACTAAGATTGCACAAGCACCCACATGGAGATTAAAAAGAGTAAAGGAGCCTCGGAGCTGGGGTCGTGCAGATTGGGATGCCCCCATCACAGCCCCATTGCAATCCCGGTTCCCAGTTCCCGGCATGGTCCCTCTTCCAAGAGCTCCATGCGCTTCATGGGTGGTCGGGATTGCATTTCCCCTTCCCCCGGCTTTGGCAGAGAGTAAAATCCAAACAGTGACCACAAAAAAACCTGAAGGACCAAGCTCAGGTTGGGGCAATTATCATCTTTCTCTTCATGCAACACAATGATATGTGTGCGTGTATGCATATATATAGAGAGACATCTAAATCCTTTGCAATATATGATTGTCTCCTCTAATGAGGCAGATTGACCTAATCAGGTTGGCATTGCACTGCGTTAATTACTGTAAACATTTTTGTACTGAAAGCTCTGCAAGGGCAAATTGCCCCCCAAGGAAGGGGGGGCTCTGTAGGCGAAGCCCCCCAGGTCCGGGCTGCTCTTGGGGCGGGTGAAGCCTCGAGGGCCTTCTGGTCATCAGCTTCCTTGGAAAACCCACGGCCAGGAGCCAGTGCAAGGCACAAGGCAGACAGGGAAACTGCAACAGCACCGAAATCCCCCCAAGCCAGCCCTTGTTCTGCTTAATTGAAGACATTTCCTGTAGTCGGGTGTCTTCCTTTTTGATTATTTATTTTACTTTTTTAAATGCACGCGCTAAAACAGACATCCAAGAAAGAGGCAGTTTGGGAAAACAACGTCGGGATGCGAGGTGCGGGAGCCGAGGATGGGCGAGATCCCGGCTGTTGCAGCGCTCCTTGCTCCGTGCCCAAATCCCACCGGAGGCAGCGCCGCACTGCCCGGCCCACCGGGAGCTGCCTCTCCCCGGCTTTGTCAGGGCTTATTACTCCATGTTTTCACACTTATCCCCAAGGTGTTGAACTCGCCCTGAAGGTTAATTAGTAATTTATTGCGCTGTCATCAGTTGGAGGTTACTAATGGCTTCAATTTAGCCCCAGGGTTTTCAGAGCTTTTTTCTTTTTCCTTTTTTCCTTTTCCTCCTGCCTGCTCTGGAGAAGCCAGGATTTGCAGGGCATGGGAAAGAGGCAGGGCTGCTAGGAAAAGCACCTGGAAATAAGGAATCCCGAATGCCCCAGTGCTTGCAAAGCTCAACAGCCTTGCAAATAGAGCGGCCGAGGGCTGGGAGCTGGTGGCACTTTTGTCTTTCCAGTGATGTCCCTCCAGGTGTGACTCAGTTTCCCCACCTGACTCAGCTCGGAGGGTGCATAGAGGGTGAAAAGTCCCAAAACACCAAGATCCAAAGTCCTTCGTCCCCCGCTCTCCTGCCTCGCCTGCTGCAGCGGCTCTTCCCAAAACAGCCGCCCATCGTTTTTTTGGAAAAGAACCACGTTTCCTGTGTTTATACAGGCCGTTAGGTAAACGGTGGGAAGGGGGGAGCAACGGGATGCGAGATGACGGTGGGATCTGGCCGGGCCGGCTCCAGGCCGGCTCCGCATCCAGGTCAGGAAGGGACGGCGCAGGGCGGAAACTCCGCGCGGGCTCCGTTTTTCCCATCCACGTGTGGGAAAAGGGGATCTGGCTCCTTGGCATGAGGCCATGACCAGGTGTTTTGTGAGTCGCGGAGGCTCCCAGTGCATCCTCACCGGGAAGCAAGAATCCGTGAGAATTTCTTGCAAATTGAGGGCTGCATTGGATCTGCAATGCGAGTCATGTAGGTGAAGCTGCATCCGATGGGATGCCCGGCCATGAGGCTCTGTATCCGGATGTGCTGCTCCGAGGAATGAATCAATCTGGGAATAATGGTGCAAAGGAACGGTGTGACCTGAACAGTCGGAAGGGAAAAAGGTACAGCCACTTCTTAGGATTTCAATTTTAAAAAAATATAAGAATAAGAATCTATATTTAACTTTCGCCTTCAGACACAGCACGTGGATTCCTAGAGTAACATCTGCTATTCCCCTCCCCTGTTTAATTTATGGCCGTTAACTTTAGGGCTAAGGACAGTTTATGGAAAAAAACACCTGCTTTCTCCTACTCCCAGGGCAAGGATGGAATTTTCTCTGACTCTGCATCCTAAATAAAGCTCCATTCCAGGCCCCGATGATTCATTGCACGGCTCACGCACACATGCCTTATGTTAGGAGGCCCCGTCAGAGGCTCGTGCCCCTTTCCCCGGGATCGGAGCGCAGGCTTTGCACTGAGCTCATTTATATCCTTCACCAGCCTTTGCACAGAGCCAGGCTGAAACCCGAGTCCTGGGGCTGGGATGCTCCATGTGATGGCAAAACCCATCGGAAAGGTGCTGGCATTGCTATGTGCACCTGGGTCATTTGGACCACAGTCAGTCTGCATTTCTGCTCCCGAATGCACCTTGCACCACGCCAGGATGCATCCTTGCTCCTCAAGCACCGTGGTGTGTTGACCCTCCAGCACCGGTCCCTGCCTCTGCTGCTGTCATTATAAAAGATCATCTTTCCACGAGCGAGCTCTCAGTCATGGCTGCTTGTCAAAAAGAGGGGAAAAAAAAAGAAGAAAAAAATCAAAAAATGGAAATTGTTGGCAGGGAAGTGAAGATAAAACCTGGACGCTCTTCCAAGCTCTTGCTTGCAAACCGATAGCCAGCGCTCACGCAAGGACCTCCCACGGAGGCCCCTGGTCCCTTCGCTCCGCACGGACGTGCCGAGTGTCCCGACCCGCTCCGCTGGCCCCTATGCAACTTTTACAGGGGGAGCCAAGCAAGGTGGTGGTGGGGGGGAAGCCTATGACTAATCTTGCAACCTTTCCTTTTAGTGTTTAAGAGAAACTAAGTCTGTTTATAATAAAAAGGAGCGATATTTTTCATCCTTCCAAATGGAACAAGGGTTATATAAACAAAGTAACCTCAGACACAGCAAACACCTGTTGGAGGGAATGGGCTCTAAAAGACACGCAAAAACTATCTATCCATCTATCACAACTTCTTGTTGACTAGTGGTCAAGTTCAAGTTGAAGTACATGGCATGGATTTGCAGCTCAGGGAGGGCTGTGATAAGCAAAAGCATTAGCAGATGCCCATGGTTTTTGCTTTCAGCTCTGCATATTCCTAGATCATTTCTCAACTGGACTGAAGCAGTTTTTCCCATACTCTAGGACCTCATTTCCAAGAAGAAATCTCAAATCAGGAAGTTATGGAATAACCTGTTATAAGTGTCCATGTCTCCATGCCCTGTAGCTCAGGTTTCCATTTTGCACCAAAACATGTAAGCTCTTATATCTTCCAAACTTCTGAGGTTTTGATTTTATTCCCAAACTAATCAAATCAAATGCACATATGTTCACATAATCCTACGGTCTGGGTTTGAAGTCCTTAAGTTCTTTGATTTTAGTGGTGTCTTGTGGTGGTGAGTTCCACAGATTAATTATGCATTTGCTTAGTAGAATACGAGACTACAACATCTCTTTACTAATTTCTGACTACATGAAACTAAATCAGTTATGGTGAAGCCCAGAGGTCTCAGCAGTAGGTATACTTGATGACTCTCTTAATTGCACACGCTGATCGCAATGAGAGAAATGAGCACAGGCTTTTCCAAAATCAAACAGGAAGGAGGCAGATAATTCTCCAGAAGCAACTCCTCTTTCCCCGAGCAGTGATATTCCCTCAGCCATGGCAGTAGGAATTTCCAAAGCTTCCATTCACAATTATGGCCACTTCACCCTCATTGCAATTTTTCCCTTTTTTTTCCCAGTCCAAGAGTGAGGCAGAGGGATATTCTCTGCTTCAGCATAGCACAAGGCAGATCTCTCAGCTTGCATAAATCAGCTCCATTGAAATCGTGGATGTCTGCCAGCCTGCACCTATTCAGGAATCCGGCTCTGTGTTTTTGCATCTTGTATTTTGACAGGCTGCTGCAATGATGCTGAAGGAGGCTCCAGCTACCTGCTTCTTCATCCCAGCTGATGCACTGGCATTTGCAGGACCGCATGCACTGGAAGCAGGATGGATAACAGAGAAAAATGCTGTCTTCCGCCGCATGTGTGCAGCTATAATTGTCCTGAAATGTTTGCAAAAAGGAAAAAAAAATTTTTTTCCACCTGTAATTGGAGAGGCTGCCTCGCTGTGGCCTGTGCTCTGTAAGTGTGCTCTGACAGGCCATGGGTAATATCATTTCCCTGCTTTCAAGCTCGTTCCAAGTTCAGAAATCCGGCAGGCTGGGTGGAGGACTACTCTGCTGCAAGGGCTATTTTATTTTTCAGTTTTCTCTTCATTGCCTGATTTTTTTTTTTTCAGAAACATTCGGTCTCTGAAAAGAGCAAATTTTGCTTAAACTGAACCAAACAATAAAGCAGCTCAACCTTTGGCTCTGCATGGACCTAAGACCTTGTGCGTGTGCAGTACAAAAGAAGGGAAGGGGATGTTCTTGGTTGTAACCTGACAGACAGATTGATACAGGTGGGTAAGAACAGCATGATTTCAGGTATCTACAGATATCTGCAGTGGTCTGGTACTCAGTGCACCTTCTGGCCACGATATCCTCTGCATACATCTAACATAAAAAATTTACAAGTTTTTACTACATCCTTTGTAGTTTTATGCATATTGTTCAATTAATAAATAAATTACTAAATAATTAATATATGCTTCTGATTTATTTCAATCCAAATGTTATAGGCATTAAAGATCAGAAATGACATGTTAAGTTGATGTGAGTTTCTTCTGTTTCATTACTTTTGATACTACTTCAGTTTATCGCTCCTTTTCCTGTAAAACTGTTCATGTGCATTTTGGAAAGGAAACAACAAGTCAGACTTCTTAGCATCTTCTCTTTAACATGAAATCTAGCATTTCATCTTTAAATACTTACAGTTTGTTTCTTAATATAGTCTTAATACAGCTCTTTTGCAGTGTTCCAGTAATGGCTAGGCACCGTCTCATAGTAGTGACTCATCTTCTTATCCAGGACTATGCGTATTCATTACAAAAACACACAATTGAGCACTCTCAAATATTTATGTTGCCCCAGAATGGAGATAGACCCCGTATCGGTATCAGTAGATCTGAGCCCAGGTTCACATCCAAGTTCAGGTCCCGAGTTCTCAGCTCACACCTCACTTCCTAGAAGAGTCAAATCTAAACAGTTCTGCCCTGAGGTCTTTGTGCTGCTTCATGCACAGCCATGGAAAGGTCATGTCCTTCAGTCCTGGGGATTTTACTTGTATGACTTGATCAGAGCAACGACCCAAGCTAAATCCAGAACAATTTTTGTAGGTCCAAAGCTACAAAGGCTCTAAAGGAAGAGGAGCATCTGGCCCTACAGCCCAGATTGGCAGAAAATCCTCTTGCCAGAGGAGTCCTGGGAGGTGTGAACATCCCAGCTTTGAATTTCTAATGCCATATTGTAGGACTGACTTGCTGCGCCAAGTTGGACCAAATCCTGATCCCACTCCCACCGATTTTGCAATGTTGCAGAAAGTCACAGACACTAATCAAGCCATTCTTGGACAAACAAGAGCAGAATCAAGCACATGAAACTTGGATCTGCACAGGGGTGCTCAGATCCAACTTGTTGGCTTGAGCTTTCCTGTAACTAACATCCAACTTGGGCAATGTGAACAGTAGAGCAGAACTCGTGTGACTTTCTCTCCCTTTCCCAGCCTGTCCAAGGAGCCATCACTGTCCCAGTCAAGAGCTTTCTAACACTTAGTGCTTTCTCCATTTACACATATGCACCCCCTCAAGGTCACCTTTGGCTGCTTCTTTTCTACCTTCTGGAATCCAGAATTATCTCTGCTGATTGTTTCCAGTTATAACACATTCTTGATTTTTCATCTTTTCAGATAATATTGAAAATTCTTCCAAGCAACTCTGTTTTCTTGCCAGTACCCTTTCAAACTGAAGGGAGATGCATGTGTCTTGTCTCACACAAGGCCAGTTTCTAACTCTGACCTTTTGGGGACAGCAGAATCGTGCCAAAGCGTTATGCACAATGCAAAGCTGGGCTAATGCAAAGAAGGGATTAAATTAATAGCAGTTCAAAATGCATCACGACTTTCAGTTTGATTTATTCCTTAGCCATTAGAAATCCAAACTGAAGGTACAGACTAAGAACGTAAAATAACATCAATCAAATTCTGGAATAAGATAATATCTCCCCAGATTGCTTCATATAAGTGAGTGCTGGGCAGGCGAACTGCCTTTGGTTGGAGCTCCACAGAGTTTGGTGTCTTTCACTGCTTTCCAATGGAAATGGAATGGAGGATGCTAGTATATCCTGTATTCAAGCATTAAGGGCAGATGATCAATTTGCAGAATCGTAAGTCTGGGCTGGCCCTAAGTGCGTGGTCACTGATATTTTGTCCATGCCAGGTCTCTGGAGAACCCAAGCATAAGGGTGGCTGTTACCATCTGGTTCTGTTGTTCTCTGTTTTCCCCCTCCAATTCTTCCTCCCAGCAGAGGAGCAGCAAGAGCTTAGGTTGTCTCTGGCCTACGGGTCTTCAGACAACATGTAGCTTTGTCTAAACTGACCAGAAACCCTGAACCTTTTCAGAAATCTCAGTTCCACCAAAGACAGTGTATCAGGTCCTGGGTGGCTGCATATCTCACTGAGCCCACCAAAGCCAGAGCAGCTGTGCTGAGACATGCGGACCTGACTGCTTTGGCTTGATAGCTTTGGTTTTTGACTTCAGCGAGGAGAAACTCGGGGCCTTCCTGACTTTTTGCTGACCCCCAGAAGGGCTTTAAGGAAAACGTGCTCTCTTGTCATGTGCAAATCCCACGGGATTGCTCAGGCAAACAGCCCATGGGCCTGCATGAAGCGGTTGCAAGGTGAGCGGCCCAGCACCACACTGGGACCGTGAACATTCATCGCTCCCTGTGGCCCCCAGTGATGCTTAACATTTCCTAACTCCTCCGCGGGCCGACAGCTGGATTCTTCTCTAATTAAAAACCAGTTGCATTTGAAAAATCAAACATTTCCTGGAATTTAAGTGACCGATTTCCCACCAGTCAGTATCCGAGATCACGATCCTTCTATTTGTAATACACTGGAGAAAATCATTGGGTCATACTGGATAAGCAGGGGAAGAAAGGATTTTGATTACTTCACTTTCCCATATTAAAAACACACGTTCGGAGGTCCTCATACTTCGGCTAGTCTTGTAAGACTTTTGTTGTTGTTGCTGTTGTGCTTTTCAGAAGGAAATAATATTATTTGCTGATGGAATTGCAATTCAGTGTTTTTAAAAGGCAGCATATTCTTAAATACTGTAAATAAATCCTTCAAAGACACAGCTGGCAGCTGACTGCAGTTACTCATTTGTGCCTTAGGAAGCATGCCTTTATTCATAATCTGTGTAGAATAAATATTAATTTCTCCTTAACCAGTTGACACATTTTCTTCCTACTGTAAATGACTGTAATATTAAGTAATGAAAAAGTCTAGATTCTCAAAAATTAGGCTATTGAAAAGACAAAAGAAAAAGTCCTAGGGCAGCTGTTGGTCTCCAAGAAACTCTATGAACTACGACCTATGTACCTGCATCCTAATTACATCCTTGGGGAACAGTAAAGAAGACAGAGCTCCAGAGGAGGCAGTAACAGCAATACAATTTGTCAGCACATCTTCATAGTTGCTGTTTTCTCTTCCAGAACTGGCAGTTTTAGATATACTTTTTTTAAAAAAAATCATTCTCTAGCTCTTCTGCTTATAGGAAAAAATATAATTTCAACTGTAACTGATTAAAGAGGTTGTTGCTTGAGTTTGCAAGCAGCCTGAAATGAAAGTTGGAAAAAAATCAAGAAGCCTGTTTGTCCTTGTGAACTATGTACCGTGACTTTGTGAAGGGATGTCCCTTAACTGTGTCTTTGCCTCAGCTAAGAGAGGACAACTGGAGATGGAAAATAAGTATCACATACCCTATGTGACCTTTGAAGCTGTGTCTACATGAAGAGAGCTACCCCAGATGGGAAACCTTGAGGCAAGAGCTTGGAAGTCACTGCATCTGGGGCATCTGCATACCAAGTAGTTTCTAGAGGAAACTATTTTGTTTGGGAAAGAAATTATGTTGCACTGGAACTCAAAGAACACATGCTTTTTTTTTTCTCCTCCTTTCCCTTGGGGCAGTTGGGTTTTCCCTGGGATATGCCATGGTCTTGTCTTCATTTTAGTGTCACAAGTAAGAAATATATGAATGAGTTGAACTACAACCATTTTTTGCTAGAGTTAAAGCCTTTCCTGCTCACTGAGGGCAAGCTCTTGCCCAAGGACATCTGTTGTACTCACTTTACCTAAAGAAGAAATGTCACAGCAGCTTTTGTGCCACCACTAAACATGCTTAGGAAACAACCATGGGGCAGGGAGTCTACAACATAACTCCAGCCCCAAGGCTTGCAAAGGAGGGGTGAGAAGCTGAGGCAAATGCTCCGGAAAAGACTCAAATCATCATGCTCTACAGTTTGTCCCTAGACAGCGCGTTATCCGAACTACAGTTTGCCAAAGGCTTTTAAAAAGCTTCTTTGGCCTTCAGCAAGGAAAAGCCAAGACGAGGAAAACACCTGTTTTAAGGAATAGGAGCAATTCTGGAAAGCATATGCTGAGACTTCCAAAGGGGTTTTAAAACAGACTTGTCAAGTAACTTAAATGGAAATGTTAGTCCTCGGCGTTTATTCCAAGCTTTGTGCATACTTAACCCATAAGCCCACAGCAAACAAACACAGTATAAAAGCCCCACGGGTAAATAGAAATAACAAAGCCTGAGTAGACCAGTGTAGTTGTGTGGAAGGAAAATGTTTTGGAAGAGTTTGCTTGACTCATTCTCAGTCTTCCTGCCAGCGAGCAGCTTTATATAGCGCACAGGAGAATATATTGCAACCAGTTCAAGACTGCTTAGCAGGGGCTCTGAAGCCCATTTAGCAAAACCCGTGGTGCCAAGCGCAATCTTAACCCGGCCATTAGTGCTTAGAAGGTACATGAAGATTTTTAATAATAAGGAAGTCTAACCCGAAATGTCTGTTTTTCATAATTGCGCAGGGCTCCCAAGACAGCTGTCCAGCCATCTTGAAAATCAATGTTTTGATGCCCTCTGAACCTTCTTTTCCTGTTGAGTGTCTCTCCTACAGGTTGCTCCCCAGGATGAAAACAATAAAAGCAAATATATAACAGTAAAGGCCTGAGGTTAATGTCTTTAACAAGATAATGTTACTTAAGGGAACTGTAAACCAAATCATTCCTAAATTCCAGTTGTTCCTTGCAATCTAGAATATATTATGAAACCATATGTGTGTATGGATGTGTACATAAGTCGCAAGGTTTTATTACAGTGATGTGACTGCATTTTCACATTTTGTATTTTGGTATTCCCATCTCGCACTATTTGCTGAGTATTGTATTAATCATTTTGCTAATAGCTTGTGATTGCTGCCGTTCCGTCCCATTGCAAAGTAAGTTGCTACACGGCTAGTGTGCAGAACTAAAAAAAATGACACTAATTTAGTTCAGTAAGCAGACTTTCTTGCTTTGGATTTAATAGCAAATCATAATCCATGCCAACAGATTCCCTTCAGGAAAAAAAAAAAAACTCTTGGTAAAGTTACTTCCAGCTACATTCCTTGCATAAATATGATTTTTTTTTTGGGGGGGGGGGGAAGAATAGAAAAGAAGAAAGGGTAAATATTTCTCTCATGTACAATCATTGTTTTTACACTCACTGAACATTTATCTCAAGAAGCGTTTAGTTTATTCTGTCCAGAATTTATTTTTGCCATATTCTTAGATAGCTATTCTCTACAATTCAATTAGCTTTGGGCAAATTCGATATAGAACAAGGCTTTGACCCTGTGTGTGTGTTTTCTCTCTATTTTCATGGAAATAGTAGATATAAATAAGTGCAGACCAAAGGAGCGAGGCTAGTTTATTTAACTTTATATTATCTACAATACTATAAAACCTAGAAATAAACCAGAAACATAATCCCACCAAAACATTTTGGAGCTTGTCCAGAAAAATCGAAGGACACTTGTTTCTACTGATATGTACATCACTGGGCTCATCTTCATGAGCACAGGTTAATACAAATTGCTGCCAGTGGAAATCAGACTACTGCAACCTACATAGACCCCAAGGCAAAATATAAGACAACTGATGACAAAGCGACCACAAAGAAACCTTGATAGCTTCAAAAATGTTGGTCAACTCCAGATGCTTCTCCTCCTGTGCAGTCTAACTATTGCCACTACCCGTACTTCCATCTCCAGTCAGAGGGCTAAGATTATATGGCATGAGATGTACCCTATGGATCAGGTCATATAGTGTTTTACTGTAAATCAGGAGTCTCTCCATCGGTCAAGATTGAAAAGGCAAGGGTCTTCAAGACTACTTATGGCAGAAATAGACAGAACTGTTCCTGCAAATTATCAGCACCATCTAGCTGTGTTTCCATGGACAGTCATGGCTCTGCAGTGAACACTGTTGTGCCTTACAACACTCTATTCACCATAAGGTGAAGGACTTGCCCAAGCAGACTGTGATAGAACCAAGCACCTGCATCCTTTGCATCCTTACTTAGGATCATCAAGTTTCTCACTAGTCTAATAGGCCTGAGCATAGCTTATTTTCATGTCTAGTCTTGGCGGGAGAGCAATGGTCTTAAGATGTCTGATTTTAGTCCAACTTTAGTTCAATCTGGCCACCCAACCAGTGGGCTATGGACCTGCTCTGCAGGCAGAGGGACATCAGAAGGACAAGCAGCCAGGAGGTTTCACTCCTCGAGGAGGCAATCACCAGCTCTTCTTGGATGTGAAGCACCTGGATGGATGTCATGACCTTCATGAGCAGCTAAGACGCAGGGCTCCGACAAGCTCAGGTTTAACAAGACTTGTGCAGCTTTTTACTGCTGTCCTGTAAAATTTTCATAAATGGAACCATTGCCCCCTTTTTTCCTGCACAAATTACATGTTTCTCTTCCAAAACATGTTTTTTTAGACAGGCTCCAAGTATTTCACTTGCTCTCTTATCATTAACTAGAAATTAATCCAACCCTGTCTTGCCATGGCAGCTGTAGGTATAACACAACCTTAGGGAATGGACATGTTTATCTTATTAATTGTCAAAATGCTTCCTTCTGTGCCTTGAGCAGCAGCATTGCCACAGTACAGAACATCATGGGTAGACAGCACTGCTCTCCCATCATTTCCAGGGCAGGAACTACTCTTCCCAGCTTGGCTTATGCTTGCCTGCATCCATGCAGTAACTGTAATGAGATGGGAGAGATTTGCTATTTAAAAATCAGCATTTTCATGCATATGTAGAGAAAGGAACAGATTTGCAAGGTGACAGATTTCCCTGATAAAAAATATATTCCCAAAGTTTAATATCTTCTGTGGAGGGCTGAAGAAAGATCTCTTAGTATGGAATGACTAGATGGAAAAAAAAAGCAAAATTCACTGTCACCTAACTTGAAATTTTACACTAGGCGTTTGCATTGCACTTTGCTTCAAGACCCAATCCCATTAGCGAAGCAGCAAAGAGCTCCCCTTGGCTCTGCATTTTATTAGACAGCAGTGAGTGAAACACTGCCCTCTCTCTTGCCGTTTCCCCCTGTGAGAGAATTAAAAATCTGTAGACAAAAAGATAGAGTTGAATAAAATCAGTGTATTCCTCACTAAAAATCTCTTAGGGCTTTTGGATTTTGTTCTGTTTTTATTCCTTTGAAGCTCACAATGTTTCACAGCAGATTTTTGAAAAGATCAAATCGCTCAGGTTTTCACTGTACTTTAGCAAGCCTGAAATTTGCATTCTCTGGAAAACAGAACTTCATCTGCACAAGATTCTGGAGCCCCGGTGGTGGAGACATACATATTGCTACCATTTATGCCAAAAAAAAAAAAAAAGACATTCTATGATAATAAATACATTCTTAAAGAACTGCAGAGAAACCTTTACCTCGACCTCCCACTAACAGGTTATTTTTAGATTTTTTTTTTTTTAAGAATCAAAAAAACCCTTAAAACCCCCCAAAATCTTTTAATCTAATCTTGGCTATATTTTCCCCTTCAGTGCCTAAGGGACATAGGATTATTTATAACAGGAAACCTTTGATTTCTGAGCTTTTATGTTTTTGCAGTGTCCCACTTCAAACCTACAATAATAAGCGTGCTCCTTTCTAAGCAGAAAGCGGATTGCTGTGTGCACCTCCATCTAACACCCCCACCCGCTGGCACTACCCCGTTCTCGTCTTACTGCCTTAAAAAAGAGCAGAACTCAGGCTGTATCAAGGGTTTTGATAGTCCCAGCCCTAAGAATTGCAAGGGTTTAACTCAGGATCATGCAAACGCATCCAAGAGCAGCATCCCTGATGGGAAGGCCCGGAGCGGCGGTGATGGGTGTATTAAGGAGCCCCTTGGGCATTTGCTGCCCAGTTAGTGCAGCCTGGGCAAGGGGTCAGACTTGCATGTTGGGCCCAGCCAGGGATCGAGTATCTCCCTGGTGACAGCCTGGCCCCATATTCTCCCAGGGCCAAAGGGATCCGGCTGAGCCCCATGGAAAGTTTCCCACTGATTTCAGAGGTTGGAATTGGGGCCATGAGAAGCATGTGGATGGCACCGATTCATTTTTCCATATTGCAAAATACACATGCATGTAGGAGTAAGGGAAAACCCCAGCTCTGCCTCATCCCTGCACCATTGCTCCATCCTCTCTGGCTTCATCTAACGTGCCTGTGACTCAACACTTGAGTAAGTCCCTGTTAGCTGTAAGTCCCTTTTAGCTCTGCTTACCTCTTCCTTAAGGGGTTATTCTTTCTTTATTGCTCTCCTTTCCAAGCTGCCCCCTCTTCTCCTATCTCCAGGTAGGGATCTCCGGTCCGAAAGGAAGATGCTGCCACCTCTCAGTGACCAACAGTTGCCAACCACGGCAGGCCCTAGCATGGGCAACCGTCTTTGATTCCTCCAGGCTGGCATTCCCACCAGACACAAGGTATGCCCTTACAAATTCCTGTTATTTCCAGTAAAGTTATTCCGGCAGGACCCAACCCAGTGGAAAAACCTGCGCTGACAAAATTTCAGCTGGGTGGGGGCCCACGCGGTGCAGAATACTTCAGGATCAGGTGTTGGATCCCTGTCTCCCTGCAATTTTCTTTCTGAGTTTAAATAAAAAGCCTCTTTGATGGCTCAGTCCTTACTAGAGCTCAGAATAATGGTATGTTTATTATAAGAGATTAGTTCTTTTTTTTTTTCTTGGAAATTTCTAGTTTGACTCCTTTAGCGCTTAATAAAAGCGTTGAAAGCAAAACTAGGGTAAGAAGAAGAGATCTTCCTGCCAGGTCCTGTCACTTTCACCTACAACTTCTTTCTGGTGATATAACCTTGAACAATATGGGTAAAATCAGATGGGTGTGTACTGGTAAAGAGAGGGCTCTATATCAGAATTTAAGTGGTTGCAGACCTGGAAAAGTTAAAAAAAAAAAAAAAGAAAGAAAAAGAAAAGCAAGTCAGATGGTAATACATTTCCTGCAGGACTCAATGCCTAGAAAAACAGGAAAGTTTCTTCGCATGTTTTAAAGAAATAAAAATAAATAAATAATCAGATCTTTGCAGATTGTAAAATGAATGCCAAGCTTAGCTTGTGAGGGGCAAATCATATTTCTGCACATAGAAACTTCCCTCTTCCTTTACGTGCGGGTTAAATGGGATTTTAATGAAGGCATTTACATCGGCCTTTGATAATTTCAACTCCAGTAGTTAATTTTCCTCTAATTACGGCTGTGAAGAATGCCATAATGATTTTGTTATTGCTAGAAAGCTGAGAAAACTCATTTTGCTGCTGCATTTGCTGGGCACTTTCCCAGGCAGGTCAGTAGAGTCTTGGTGACCAAGGTCCAAGGCTGGTCAAGCTCCTGGTTTGCCCAACAAGGCTATAAGGACAGAGAGAGGAAGCTACCGAAGGGAGAACATGTAGTAATAGTAATATTATTATTATTATCATAAAATTTAGAACAGGAACTGATTCCTTGAGCCTAGATAGAGAGTTTTTTAAGGAATAGCAAAGAAGATGCAATCAGCAGAGATGTCATTCCCTCTGGTCTTGACAAGGGCTTCCAGCAGCTGCATGGGCCGGTCTGCACACAGGTAGCAGCTTGATTTGGCTGGGTTTTCTTCATTTCGAAGGTGGTCTGCTATCGGCTAAGAATCCAAAACCACAGGCTGAAATAAATCTTCGGAGATCACTTTAAACTCACAACAGTTAGAATAATAAAAATAGAAAGCCTGCATTGAGCTCTGGCAAACCTGTTCCTTTTAAAGTTTAATTCTTTTCTTTCCCCCATGAAAGATGACAGTTTCCCCCGCTTTTTCGCTACTTTTAAACCCAGAAATGCTGCATTTATTCTAGTTGACCATGCACTCTCCTTCTTTTCTCACTCCCTCTTGCATCAGAGCATTAATGAATGGGAACATTTTTCTTACTTCCAGAGGCATTGCAAAAGGTTTCAAAGCAAATTCTCTGGAAGCCCAACAAGAGCCTATGGTTCCCCCTGTAGCGCATTCATGGCAAGGAACCCAGCGAGGAGAAATCACCGTGACCCCATCCTTGTCAGGAAAAATAAATACATTTTCTTCCATCCAAGCTGCAATTCTGCGTGGAACAATTTAAGCCTTTCCTGCCACCTCTAGGCATTGAGGTTTGTAATTGAAATCCTGAGGAACAGAATTGGCCAGCAGACAAGGAAGAAACTGTCATTCCTTTTCATCTGTTTTGCTTTCAGATGATTTAACTGGCCAACTGGTCTTTGCTTTTCATTAATATTTAGTTCCACCCCCCTCCCCACAAGCAGGGTATTAACCATAGGTGTTTTGAGTGTTACTCTCTGGAACCAGGAATGAAAGCTTCACTCCACCTTGCTCCTCCAGCCCAGCCTGGAGGCATCACTCCAGGGATGGGGAAAACCATCTGGTTTTCTGGGATGCTTCAAGTGCTTGGCCCTCCTGCCAGGAAGAAGCTGATTACTGCCAGCTCTGGCAGATTTTCCAGTGTGATGCCTGCCTGGAAGAAACACGATGGCCCCGATGTAACTTCAAAGCTGGCCGTGCTTTGAGTGGGATGATGACCTCCAAAAGGCCTTTCCAACCTAAGCTATCCTATGGCTATCGCGAATGGCTATGGCATAGGAATTTCGGTGTTCATAAGCCAATAAAACTCAGATGTAGGTCCCATCCACAAGCAGTTAATGCTGTTGTCCCAACGCGAGAGACCAGCAGGTACCAGCAGAGCACTAGCGAAATTCCTGCAGACCTCCTGGCTCGTTTACGAGGCATCTTAGGCACAATAAACAGCTTTTTAATTTTTTTTTTGCAAACCACACCAGGAAAGGAGGAGGGAAACGGGACAAAAGCAAGGAAACTTGGCTTGGGAAAACACCCAAACACATCAAGAAGATATGAAGGAACTGTACAACGCCTCGAGCAAGTGTCAGGCCCGGCCTCCTCTCCCCTTTCCCTCCTCCACTCGCTCTGGGCGCCCCAGCACATTAAGACGGAGCAAAAAGGACAATAACATCCACTGTTATTTTCCTTGGACACGTCCTGATGCTATGAAAGGCTACTCATCGTCCGTGCTAGGTGACCCTGACATAAACATTTAAGGAACATCAGCAAGTGATATCCCAATTAAAACTAGCTGGAAACTACTCAGCGCATATTTTCTCCTTTCCAAGACAGTGAAACTTTGACTAACCAAAGACATTTGTGAGAAGTCATTTGCTTTCGCTGGGTGTGGATTTTATTTTCCCCTTTTTATTGGTGAAAGAAAAAAAAAAAAAAAAAGGAATGCCCAGAGCTTTTCTGCAGCATAACTTTCCTTTGGCTTTTTTTTTTTTTCTTTTTTTCCTGTCATTTATTTTCTTTTTAACCAGTTAGGGCCTAATCTCTTTGAAAGCATCCCTAGAAAGCGGGCAGCAAAAGTGGAAAGGAAGAGCAATCCTAGGAAGCGCCAAGTCCAAATGACATGGAAAGAAACTGTTAGTCCCAGTTTATGGGTCATCTGC
Source organism: Tinamus guttatus (assembly GCF_059628265.1). Taxonomy (NCBI): domain Eukaryota; kingdom Metazoa; phylum Chordata; class Aves; order Tinamiformes; family Tinamidae; genus Tinamus; species Tinamus guttatus. The sequence continues at coordinate 2,712,260 of NW_028288857.1, forward strand.
TGCCATCACTATGTTCCGTGACAAACTCCAGGCTTCCTTCATGAAGGACTTTGCCTGGACTGGTTAGAAGATTTTCCCCAGATGTCAATCCTCCAGCGGCTGGAAACCTCTTTCTGATTTTACCACTCAAATACATTCATGACTGGCTGGCTGTACCTACTTTTCCTTCCACCTAATCTAGGATAGATCTCAGTAATTTCTCCATTATTTTACTAGAATGAAGAAATAGCTTCCACCCAAAGTGTCCATGTGCCTTCCCACTTTTGTGCCATGATCGGCCTTTGGAGCTATAGAGGTGTCTCAAGTTGAGTACTACGGGCACGCTGTGTCTCAGAGACGGGTTAGTTCCTTCACCAGAATAATTTGGCAACTTTTCCATATTCTCCTACCAGTTGATTGAGTTTCTTGCAAGGAAATAATCAAAGGGTCTCTCTATAATGTGCCTTAGTCAAACCCACATACACAAACTCTTTGGGTAAATTGTCCCTCATTTGGGGTTCGGGGAACTTTCCCATGAGGAATATCAACATAGAAACATATCAAGTCTGTCACAAAACATCACCAAAAACTTTCGGGGAAAACAACCAAGCCAGATAAAGTGAGATTATTGTGCTCCTCTGAGCTTTCTTTCGTAGTTCAGAAGTTTTCCCTTTCACTGTGTCTGACTCTGGAAGTTCTGATGCCATCTTAGGAAAAAAAAAAAGTCTGTATAAACACATATTAAAAAAAAACATATATGAGAAGACTATCATCTTGCTGCATTGTATATTCTACCACAATGAGCACTTTAACAAACGTAAATAAAAACAGCTTTCCCTCTTCTGCCTTGTCCCATGAAGCTTTAGATTGGGCCTCTACATAATCCATGGGATTTCTGAAGCTTTTAGTTTTAACTAAGTAATTTGTATGGCTGCCTGAGATGCTTCCAAATGTGTGGTAACTTGATTTTGGTATGCTCCCAACCACCTAATTAAAACCATGGAAGAGAATCATTGGGCTTAGGTGATTTTTAATTCTTCTTTCCTCCTCCTTTTATTTTTTAATCAAAAGAAACCTTCTGAGTCACACATCTAGGGGATTACTCTAAATAGCACCGTGGAAAGGACACACACTGGAAATCCTATATAGCAGCAGAGGAGAGTTGTCACACACGCATATAGAGCTCAATTAGTCCGGATGCCAAAGGTTAGGGTACACACAGGAAAATCTAATTGCCTGTGATCCTCTTCTTACTGCAGCATCCCTTTAGGAATGATGTAATAAGGAAAAGAAGATTTCCCCTTCCAAAAGCTTAACGAGGATTTTGGAACAACTGATGGAGAAAGGGCCCAGGGGGGACAGCGTGGGGAAATGTGCCCCGTGCATCCTGCTGCCGTTGGATGCCCTCCCCGCACCCGGGACCAGCAACTCCCTCACATTAAATAAAGCTCAATAAGTCCCTGTTACAGACAGATTCGTGGGGATAAACCTCAGCAGCGAGCAGGATGCAAAACTCCATCCCTGCAGATGCCGGCTGTTTGGAAGCAGCAGCCTGCGAGCCGGCAATGACTTTTCTTCTTGCTCCGTCGATGCAGCCAAGGTCTGGGCCTTTTATTGTAATTGTTCGGCACAATAACACACAGATTGAAGTTTGGTTTTCGTGGTATCTGGCTAGGCATGTCGACCTGATGTGGATCAAAGACTACATGGTAGAATTAAGCAAATATAATCAGTGTAATATGATTCATTCTTGCCCTGCTGAGCAGATGTTTGAACAGATGTCAGGTAAAAAAAAAATATGTGCTAGGGAGTTAGTGCATTATTTTAAATTAGTGCATTTAAGAGAAGGGAGTATCTTTGTTAATCCCATTTAAGGTGAAAGCGAGTATTTATGACTTTGGTGGCTGGGAATTTATCCTCCCTCTGCCTTTTAGTGGACAGCAATCAGTAGTTCCCCTATCAGGGGCACTAAGGGCTAGGGTGCTTGCCTAGTGTGCTCTGCTTAGATCTCCAGCACCCAGGAAAACAGCAGTTAACATCATTAAATGAGCAGGGAGAGGGAAAAAGATTGAGTCACCCACTGACCTATATATTTGGGGGGAAAAAAAAAGCCTCCTGAGATATTCGGACTGTTACTGTCACTGTATTTTGGGGAGTTAACTGAGGCCCTTGTTTGCTGCTAAATAGATATGTGATCACAGACCTAACTTTTTCTGGCATCTATAGACCTGCACTGGTACCTGGGGAAGTCCTCTTATGTGCCTAATTAGTCGTGCAATTATAGTAACTAGGTGTAAATTAGGCAATAATCAAAGCAATACTAATCTACATACTCATTCATCTGAACTTATATTTGCAAACCTAGTAATCATACTGAAGTCCCAGCGGCTGAATTCAAGTCTATAGTAGAACAAAGTCTGTGTATGGAGCATTTTGCATGGCCAAGAACACATCTGCAGCATCTATTAGTCAAAACTCTACAAACCCTAAAAACAAAACAAAGCAAAAAAATCTAGGAAAATAGTGCCAGACAGGATGGTAGAGGTGGAAGTGAATTCCTGGCATTTTTGTTGCCTTATATCTTAGAGATTTTAATATGGGTTGTCTTCACTCACTAGTTGTATTGGCTGGAGAGCTGACACACTCCAGTAATAGCTCTTTAAAAAGGAGAACACAAACCAAAACAAGTAGTGGGAAGGTTTGGGGTGACTTTGCTCCTCCGCTTGCTGTTTTCCTATCAGAGAGGAACATCAAGGCCTTCGTCTTTGAGGGTCATTAGTTTCTGGAGTGATCCTGGATGACTTCCCTATAAATCCCTATGGAGCTGATTCTTTTTATAACTATCTCATGTCGCTGGGGAAAGTTTCTCTAGCCAGCACATTCACTCAGCCACCAATGCTGCCTGACATTTAGCCTGTGATGTGGCTTTGTTAACTTTGTCTGGCTATGCGGAGGCATCCACATAAGGTCATCCTTTGCAAGAGCAAGCAATTCCACAGCCATAGCACAAGAAGACACCAATACTTAGAAAACAGTGCTCCAACAGCAGACAGGTTGGTTTATTTGCTACTCCTTACCACCGACATGCATTTGCATGTTTTTTCTTCTATTTTATTCCCTTCCCCGGCTTTCTTTGCCATCAGAATATATTGCAGCTCTGTCTGCTGTGCACAGCGAAGCTCACATGCTTTGGAAACCTTTCAATTAGTAAACAAATTTAGACATGGGCTGGAACACAAGCCTGCGTTGTGGCTGCAAGGGTATGGCTCTCGCTTTAGCTACGGGCCTTGGGATTGCAATTAGGGGAAGGCGCGTGAAGCAGAAGGGTTCGAGCTCTGCAAAAGTCCCAATTCCCTATTACATTTTTGCTCTGATAGCAAGGCCCTCCGTGACCTTCAGAATATCCCTTCACCTCCTCACATGCCCAATCTCTTCCAATTCCTTTTTTTGCACCTATTTCAGGGTCTTCTCTGAAAGCCAGCAAACAGGGTGGGTATTGGATGCAGATCCAAAAGCTCCTACCTGGGCTCACTTCCAGCAGCATATTTGGGAAAAAATAAAAAAGCTTTGCTGAAGAAGCCTTTCAAAGAGCAGCCTGGGCAATGAATGCCCCTGCTTTGCTGTGTTTCAGAGCCTGCTGAAGGGATACTTCAGATCCCCGCAGACAGGGAGTCCGTGACCAGTTTCCATCCTCTTTTATCCAAAAGTCACACTGTAATGTTGCTGGAGAATGAGGACCACAGTGATTATTTTAATTTTCAAAAGCAGAAGAAAAAGACAGGGAAAAGAAATGCTCCAGGCAAAATTCTTGTACACGAAGTGCTCTAGCCCTAAAGGTGTGATGAAAGCATAATCCTGCACATAACCCTTAGTTCTGCTGCCTAAAATAATACTCCAGGATGCTGGCAGGGGAATACTACGCTTCCTGTGAGTGTTACAGTTCACATTCTCCCAAAAATAACACAGCGACTGTTAACACCTGCACTTTTCAACGTTTCCTTGCTAACAACAAGGAGATTAATGGGTTCCATTCAAAAAGACCTTTTTGACCTCATTTATGATGTTGAGAAACTCAGGAAATTGCTTGCTAATCCAAATCTTGATAATCCCAACATTCGTAAAAATAAATAAATAAATAAAGATCACCGGTCAGAGAAGAGGCAAGAGGGCTATTTTACCAAGGTACGACAGGATCCTCAAGGCATCACAGCGGGTGGATCTGCACATTAAAAGCAAAGCAGAGCCTCATGCTAGAGATTCAAGAGGAGGGATTCACCACCCTACCTGCTGCTGCAAGCCCACACGCTTAATTCGACCAAGATTTTGCACTTATTTTGGAAAGCCGAGGAAGGAGGAAGTCCAGGGTCATTTCCAGGGACTCTAGCACTGTCTGGCAGGATTAGATCCAGCTGATCATGCAGACAGGTCTCAGGGTGACCCAAATACATCAGACCCAGCAGCTCCTGTCACTTCACGTTTGCCACAGCCATGGAACTGGCACAGGAACTGGAGCTGCAGGTTGACCACTTCTGGACAAGTTAAATCTTGCAGGTCGCATCGCTTTGCTCAGAACCTCAGATTTTTGGAGGAAGTTCTTTTCCAGTTCTGCACATGCAGGTTCACCCTTCTGCTTTCGATTTTACAGGAGGCTGGAGTGCTTCTAGAGATCAACCACCAAAACAGCTACAGCTGATAGACCTTGGACTCTCCTGGGATGAAGATGGGTCTTTCCTTCATAGCCACAGTAGGTCCTGGGGTGTTAACCTGCAATATCCTCCTTTTCTCCAGCGATGGGCCAATGCCCCCCGTCCTGCACCTTGATTCCTATGTGAGAAAGAGAGGACAATTTTTCCCCTGAAAAGTGCCAGTGGGGAGGATGCTGAAAGGGGGACGAGGCAGCTGCAACAGCTCAGACCATCTTGCTTAAGTAACTGAACCTGTTTGCTGTCAGGGCAGGAGAGGTGACTCCAGTCTGCAGAGATCCTGACTTTTCAGGCAGCTAAACCCAGGCAATAAGCTCCCAGGGCTGAGATTTCCTTCCCGCTTGGTGCGATCCTCTCACTTTTGTTCCTGTTGCTTTCCTGCTATTTTATCTATGACCCCTGTGTGACTGTCCCAGGTTCCTCTCCAAGGCTTTCTCAGTTCAGTCTAATTAGCAGCCTTAATGAGCTCAAAAATTATCTCCAGCTTTCATTGGCTTGGAGAAGTTTTTCTCCTTCCTGTAATGTTTAGAATCATCAATCTTTTTAAAAAAAAAAAATCCTCTGATCCAAAGTGAACCAGCAGCAGTAAGCATCCTGCAGAATTCACAGCTTGACCAATGCTATCCAGCACAACAGCACTTGTTGACATCCTGCAACTGTCACGCAGGGGACAGCACTGCCACAAACTTTCTCCAGAGTTAATTTTGTGCACAAGTAGATAGGGAAAGCCTTTTTTTTCCCCATTTAGGTGAAATAACATCAGGTGCAAGAGCAGGAAATAACAAAGTAGCACCATTGTAGAGCTTTCTTTTTCTCTGGTTGCACTAATCGAGTTGTTTTGTAGATAGCAAGCAGGCGGGGGAAGGAGAACGCTGGGATCATTTCAAGGTATTTGCTTAATAGGAAGTTTTCAGGGTGTTGCAAACAATCGGACTGCGAGGGCCCGCGCGCCGTGTGTGCACAGCCGCAGCGTGGAAGGTCGAGCCAGGAGGACCATTGTGCAGGAGGCCACGTCCCTTGGAGGACCTGCAGGAAGCACAGGGCAAAGCCAAGGCTACCTTTGCCAAGGCAGCTGCAAACACTTTCCCAAGCCAAACTTTGTGAGCTGTTAAAAAATATATAAATGTAAAAAAAATCATAAACATGTCAGTGGGCATGGGGAAAAAATAGCTTCAGACAATGAACCAAGTATATATTTTCCAAATGCTAATATGCACGCAATGCAGGGGCTTGGTGATCCTTGGCCTCCCAGGGTGTCTTGGGTGAGAAAAGTGGGAGTCTGATCCTCTTATCAGGGCAAGGGATGCTCATGTCTGTGCAAGGATGGCTTGCATCTGTGTAAGAATATCCCAGATGTAACTAGTGAGGGATTTCCATTAGGAAATGCTTCACAGCTCACATAGCTTCAGACAGGTGACAGTGGGATTATTTCTTTTTATACTAGATTTAAACTGCCTCTAGGAACCACTTTCTTGCTTGGTCAATGAGACCTTCTGCTCTTTACATCTTCATGAGCTGCTGACTTTTGTTCCTATCAATGCTCTGCTTTTTCTCTCCATCTCCTCTGGCCCTACTATGCTTTGGAGTTGATCAGATCTGCAGAAATGATCCCTGGAAACTATCAAAGTACCCATGAAGAGATGTTTCAAATAAATCCCCAAATTAGAGTATTCTGTAACCCAACCTGAGGAGCCTAATATTGAATTAATTTAATTTGACATAAATGTGAAATATTAGAGTATATGAGAAAATTAAGATAATATATAAACTAGGGCATGAAGTTTTCTTCAGTGCTAGCACCCTTTCTCTGACACTCTTACTAACGCTCATCCTGGGGCAAAACCAGTAAATTGTCTTTAGTGGCAAGAAGATTAAAAAAGAAAAAAAGTAACTCATGCAAAAGGTTACCCAACTTTTACTCAAGGGAAAAGCAGAAATAGGCTCAAGTAGGTGAAATACGACAACATTTTGGGGAAGGTGGGGTGGAGACCTGAACATTAATGGGCTTCAAAAGCAAAAAGAGCCAGAATGAAGTAGTGGCTCCACCCTATCATGAGTAATTAAATATTTTTTGGTTATTCTAAGATGCAAGATAATTAGTTCAGAGATCACATTCTAGTCGCAATCTGCACAGAATAAAGCAACTTTGCCTCCGTTCGCCCAACCTTCTCCGTGGGGTTCCTACTTTCTGTAATGGCCTGGATGCCAAGCCAAACACAGATATTCCAAAGAACAGGAGGGATTTCAAAAACCTGCCCTGCTTTCAAGCAGAATAACCATAAAGCTGTTCCTAGACATGCACAGATCATTTTGTGCTAATCAGAGAGCAAACTCCTCTGCAAAATATTATTCATGGGACTGAACATCAGCCAACTGCAAAAACATTTTCTTAGCTTGTGGATAAACAGTCGCACAGTATCTGCTTAAGATAGAAAGGCCTCCACCTCCCAGCATTAATGTAATTTCACACTTTACCAAATAAAACGCCCAGAGGTTCCTGAGCCGCACGCAGGAAAATAGCAGCAAATTAAAACATACAGCAACACAGCTTTGGCTGCACTGCTCTGGTCTTTGTTTCAATTTCTTTTCGTGATTTGATCTGAGCTACTACTGAATTAGGAACAGAAAAGATGCTTTTTTGAGAGAGAGAGATTCAGTTTTAAGGGAGGGTGTTGGGCATTATTTAGAGGCACAGGGCAGGGAAAGAGGCCTGCCAAGGTCAAGAGAAAAAAAAGGAAAAGACAGATGAGGACTAAGCAGAAGGGCATAGATTATGCCCAGCAGAAAACAGTTGAATCCTCTCTGTGTCCATCTGCTGCCTCATCTTGTATTTGGATTTGAGACGTGAGGGGCAGGGACCTCATAACAGACTTCAAACAGAGCCTTTGAAGACGCATGAATGTCCATGCTCTGTATCAGGAGTAATTAGCAAGCTTTCTAGCACTGCTTAGCTGGGTTGCTGATCCAGGGCAAGTTCAATGAGGCCACACTTTCTCTCCATGAAAGACAATTAATTAATTGGTATGCTGCCAGCCATAAAGAAAGGAAGAGCTGGGCTTTGGACGGCAAGAGCTTTCCTAGGCCACAAGCCCAGCACGTGAGTAATCAGTTGATTAGCTTTTGGCTGAACACCTTGCCTCTCCGCAAAGCTGAGCCCAGTTCATCTCGGCGCAATGACTCCAAAAGAGGAGCCCAAAACCTACCCAAACTGGCCTGAGAAGGCCAGAACCGAGAGCCGAGTCTGAGCCCTGCCACGTTTTAGGGTGGCTCAAATGTGGCCATTTAACGCTAGCCCACCTCGGAAAGAAGGAACATCTCCATGCAGATACATCGTGTGTTCTGAGCATCTCTCACGTTTCACCTCATTTTTCACCCCACTTTTGGCATTCGGACTGGTTAGATACCTTAAGCCCCAGAACATTTAATTATAGCTCATACCGTGATTTACCTTGTCCACTTGGACTTTGATTACATTAAGAAAGAAAAAAGATTTCATCTATGTTAGCCAGTTATTCCAAGCATGATCCTCAACCTGAAAATAAAACTGCAATTGGCTAGCAAGGGATGATATTTTTCTTCAAGACAGCTGAAGGAAGCATGAAAACTGCTGTCCAGGATATCCGGAACTTGGCTGGTTCCCTTCTCTTCCCTGAATTTGCTCACCAAATGATTTTTGTTTATTTTATGAAAAGTCTGTTCCTCTTTGACAGGTGTCCTATAGGCAGAAAATACATCTTGGCTAGAGGCATTCTGTAAGGATTTAGTTCTGAGTTTCTTCTAAAGAATAATGGGAGTTTTTCTGCTAAAGGTAAAACCACGCAAGGCCTGTGCATGGGTAATACTGTTCCTTTCTATATTTAACTTAATGTGTGAGCATGCATGCATAGAATTTCAGGCATGAGAAAGTACTCAAGAATTGAAAAGCTACATAAAAATGGAAGTAAACTGGTTGTGAAAGTTGAAATAGGATCTTTGCAATTGTGAATTAACATAAGCATAGAAAATTCAAGTCAGATTTGCAAACGGTTGGCAAATTCGGGAGTTTTGCAAAATCAGAAATGCTAAGAACCCCACGAGAGACACATAGGAAGCTATCTAGCCTTTGCCCAACTTTTGTTTGGGTTTTGGGTTTGGGTAATCCAAAAACATGGGATTACCAGGAATTGCATAAATTTAAGTCTTTAAGTATTCTGCACATTCCTCTAGAAAAAAGTTGGGCCAGCTCCACTCCAGCAGTGCAAGCAGGATGTCAAGAGCAGCACTGCCTCCTCCAGCTTCCACCTCTGCTGCAGATGCTCCAGAAGACCTTCCACGCCACCTTACCCCATTGGCCAACCCATGCTCAGAGCTGCAAGTCTCCATTCCACTTGTTTTGCTGAGACATAAGGCACCATCCAGCAACTATAATAACTGTATGGCTCACAGGAGTCTTTTAATATGAGTAATTGCATGAACCTGTGCAATAAGAAGACAGTGTAAGGGTGCAGCCCTTCCTGAGAGCCATCTTATGCACTCCAACTCTGTGACAAGATGGTTCAGTTCACTAGGCCAACATAAAAACTGATTCCTACAAAACCAGCAGTTTCTAATTGCTTGGCAAGGTCAGACAAGTCCCAGGGACAGCAAAAGGGAAAGGGGAACCAGAGGAATGCAGGAAGACGGAGCTGCAATGGCAGATTAATTTACGCTACCAGACTGCACCCACAGCACATTGATGTTAGGTCTTCCCTCACTTAAATCATTTCTAATTTTGTTGCCTGTTATTGTAATATCATTTGAGATGACCTATCATTGCACAGAAACTCAATGCTTCCCCAAAGGGTAAACCTTTCTAGGAATTAACATCTGTTATTCCTGACCTGATGGCAAAAGCAAACAAGTCGGAGGTTATTGTTATTTTCTTTTAACTGCAGAACAAGTCTTACGAAGCAACAGCAAAGGAGTGAATCAGCAAGTGCTGGAAAAGGATATCAGATTAATAACGCAAGTCAGGGGAGGACAGAGAGTAGCTGTACAAATCATCCACATGAGTATAGCCTACAAAACTCAGTACAACAAAGCCTCGAGAGTCATGCTTAACTTTAAACATGTGTTTAAGTCCCACTCAATCAGTTGCTTAATCCCTCTAATGAATACAAATGGCCTCAAGTGCTTAAGTACTCTGTTAAACATGGGTACACTAGATCCAACAGTGCTGGCAGGACAGATCTCTTTGCACACCCATAGGTAGAGGTGAATCAGTATTTCTAAGAAGTTATTTCTGTATCTTATGCTATTTGCATTTCATCTCACACTACCACAGCAGTAATTGGAAAGGCCCTTAACGAGGTCTACAGAGAAGTGTCTAATAGCCGAGTATACTATATTTTTCCCAGTAAAGTCTTCTCTACTGCTGCAAAACACTTCGGTTAGGATCCTCAGCACATCGTTAAACTTAGAAGAACTATAACCAATGCACTTGAAGATCTGCTCATTGGAACCCCTCAGACTCTCAGGGTCACCTTTGGGACCTAAAAAAGTCAGGGGGATTTTCTTTAATGTGGGAGGGAGGTTTTAACGACAGATGATATGAGCGAACCGGAGCTCAGCCAGCCATTTTAAGTGTATTTAGCATATTTCAATAATGAGAGCTTTCATGCTATCCTGTGTGCGTCAAGCCATCCTCTTGGCCTGGCAAGCATCCAGGCAGCAGCTCCCTCCTCCCCTTCGAGATGCAAGAAGAGAGAATGAGTTTAAGAGTGACATGGCAAGTCTCCAGTCCTCTCTAAATATGTTTTACTAATATGGCAATTAATATCGTGGACCAGTGCCTACTTCATAAAAGCAAATTCAATATGTCGGTAAGAATGTAGAGCACTAGTGATTTAGAAACTACTATTTCTTGGACAAGGGCATTCTTAAAAGAGCATGATCTCATAAATCTGTGGTTTCTCTGCATTTTTAGGTTGTATATATGAGAACTCCCACACCAGATAGCAGGACGTGTAACATTGTTAACTCCATGAACCCCAATCACATGATGGTAATTACTGAAGACCTTGAAGCAAAAGGACTAATAAATTCACTATTAAGAGCACAGCTCCTGTTTGGTTACATTGTACAGGGCCGAGTTTGGCCCAAACTCGTATGTGAAAAAGTTTTAGCCTTTAAAGCATCTTGATTTCTCAACATGTTGCGGTTCATTTGTATACCTCAGTCTCCATCATTGGACTTGAGATAGTTTAGCCAAGTGTCTTCAAATGCCCCAGAAGAGCACCCAGCCCCGCTGGTGCTGGCTCCTAGTTCCCTCCGACTCTTCAGCTATTCCACCTTGGTAGGCTTGGAAAGGACACTAAGTTCCCTGAGGAGAGTGGCCAGATGTAGTTACTCTAGAGAATGGAAACTGTTTGAAATGGGGAAAAGGTAGATCAATAAGAGCAGGGTAATAAAACAATGGAGAAAGAACAGTAGGAACAGAAGTGTTTTCACCATCTACGGCAACAGATGAGAAGGATACCCAGCATCTCCCACGGTCACGCTCTTAGAGGTGAACACAGGCTATCGCACAAAGGCTTCCGCATCGGCCTTTTTCCAGAGCTTTGCGAGGGGAACCAAGCGATGTCCTTTGTCCTGCTCCGAATCCTGGTGTAGCCGGCACGTGACGGGTGCTGCTGACTCATTAGCTGAGCCGAGCTCGGCTTGCCCTGCTCTTTGACTCTCCTGCCGTGGTTAAAGCCAGCCAGTTCTTTGACGGAGATAACAGGTCAAACGCTTCGCTAGGGCAAATTGGACTCTCTCCACTGCCTCAAAGATTTACACACTTATTTTTAAAGTGGAGCAATCATTAAAATGCTGCTTCACCCTGATAATTGCAATTATCCCATTCTTTCTGTGGCCCACTGTAAACAGAGAGTTCACTGTCTTGTGTCTTTTGCTCTAGCAAGAGTCATCTCCGTCCCAGGACTTCCTCTTTGGCAACAGGCTATCCCATCTGAATCACTACCCAGTTCTTGCTTCATCCTTAGACTCCGATGGTCTGATAACATTTATTTAGGACTATAAGCAATTAAAACCAAGATGACACATTAAAACAATCTCAATTTAGAGCCCATCTTAAAATGATTATTTGGAGCTGATTGGGAAATGGAATTTCTGCTCTGCAGGAAATTCAAGCATTTCGAAATTCCCTTTCATCACATATTGGAATGCAACCTGAACCTGGTTTAAACCCCATCTTAGTTGGTCTTTCAGCACCTGGAACTTGGAAACTGCTTAATGTCAAGCATCACTTAACCCTAGAAAAAAATTCAGACGCCTCCACACTGAGGCGACAGAGTAGACTACATTGAAGTGTGCTCAGAAGTACTGCCCCATTGGTTAGATTGAGATGGGACGAGAACTCCCTTTTCCCCCCAAATCTCCAGATGGACACAGCTGTGCACGGACTGTATTGAGCATGTTGGGACAAACAAGGGACAAGTCCAAAGACGCAGGAGGCAGGGAAGGAGGACATTTGCCCAGCAGAGATATCACTTGCCAATAAAGCAGAAGATGTGACTCTGAGGCCTTTCTGAACTGGAAGGAGATGAAAACCACATCTCCCCTTTACCGAGGGAGGGATCCACCCACCCGTTTATATGGTAGGTCACAGCAGACATCATCTTTTCCTGTTCCATGTGCAGAACGGGGAGCAGCACAGTCAGAGTGACAGAGTTCCCCTCTACGGAAGGGAGCTGCGGTTTCTGCTCCTGCCCCTTTGATATTACGCACCAAATGAATCAGCAGTCCCTGAATCCCCTCCTGCAGCAGTGAGTTCACCCGAGAGAATGCAAACACGGGGGGAAAATGGCGTAATGACAACAAAATGAAATATGGCCATGTTGCTCTAAGGTGCCTCATCCTATTGTAATGGAATAAAAGATTCTGGTGGTTGCTGTCTCGAGGGTGAAGGAACATGGCCTGACAAGGACCACCTGCTCCTCCTATGGAGAGGAGGACAACTGGGGAGGAGAAGAGAGTTGCACATGATGCTGTGGGTGGACAGGAAGACTCCTTGCCACCTCACCCACCTCCCGGAACCAGCAGTGACAGCACCAGGGCCACAAGCGCTTTGCTAAACCCCAAATATCTGCTGGTCTAGGGAAATCCCTATTCCTCCTGTGCCTGTAGCTGTCTTTGGAAAGAGTCAGTACTCCCCAATTCTGTCCACAACCTTGCTGCAGATGTTGGGTGCCTTTTTCCACCAAGGTGACACATGTCACAGACTGGTTTTACGTTGGCTTGCAGGCATCAGGGGATGCTACTGCACAAAGCGCAGCAATGCTCATAGCTCCCCGTTATTGAGGGACTTCTGCACTGTGCGTCTTCTGAGCAGGACTGAGGTCTCATCCATTCCTCTGTCCTACAGCTGAAAATGCCATGAAAAGCAAGTTCTACCTTATTTCTTCTTAAAAAGAACTACCTCTATCCCCTCCTCTGTATCTGTGAGGAACCAACCCAGGGAGGAAGGCTGGAAGGAAGCTATGGCAGACCATGATCCAGTCCTGTTGTGCATAACCAAAGGCCCCAAATCCTACCGGACAGCAAGGAGAGATTATCCTGACCAGAGCGTATCCTTGTCAGCACCAGACTCTCTTCAACTCCTCTGACAATTGCCCTAAGGAACTTTGTCACAGCTGAGCAGGTGGCAAAAGAGGGAACAAGGGTGTTTTTTTGTTTTAATATAACGTGAAAATGTGTTTCTGAATACAAAGGGCTCCCAAGTAAGAAACTCAGAATATGGGCTCCAGTTCAGTAAAGCTATTAAGTATACGCTTAAATTCAAAACTTTGCTTAATTCTTTTGACTCCAATGGGATTTAAACAAGGACCTCAAGACTTAACTGAATTCAGGTCTGAAATCCTCTGACGATGTTCCTCATGGAGCCTAGTGAAAGAAGGCGGTTATAGTGCATGCCTTGAGAAGCAGAGGGGTGACGAACTGTGATGCACATCCAGCCTAATGTAAAGCTTTAAAAATCACTTGGCAGGAACCGAGCAATAAATTAAGTTGCTCAACTGAGCATGCTCTGCAATCAAAGGCATCGTCTTCAGAGGCTCCAGCCTCGCAACTTCCCAACTGGCCTCAACTCCGTCGCATCCGACCCGAGGAAACTTTACACTTGATAAGTCCTCTAATATGCCAGGGAGAATTCCTCCCTGCCCTCCCGCTCTCCTCCTACCTCTTTAATGAGCATCACCATTAAGCTTTAAAGTACAAAGGGAGTTCAGCTTGCAAGCCTTTGTGTCCTCCGCATGTTAGGATAGCGAAGGAGCAGTTCAAAAAGCAATCTGCCCAGAAACCACAGTTTATGAGTCCCAGAAGTTTCATTTGCTCAGGTCAGACTGAAAGCTTGGCTGAAGATACAGTAGAAATTTTTCTCTGTCAGGCAACAGAAAGCAGTACAAAGAACCCAGCTGTTAGGTCTCAGAGCCCAGGCCTCTAATTAAAACAGTGGAAAATTAGATAACTTCACAAATTCATCACTGCCACCACTGGCTGTCAAAAAAAGCTCGGGGGTTACCACCCACCTTTTGTTTATGTTGCTAACGAGTGTCTCTGCTCTGTGTGTGTGTGTGTGTACGTACACACGCACGCATGCAAGAGGGTTTTTTCTTCCCTTCCACCCTCTGCTTCCAGCCACTCTCCGCACCTCATTCAAGAAAACTTTTGATGAGGCTTTAAAGCGAAGGGCACCCAAGGTTTGAGTCCATGCAGCCCGAGTTGGATTTTCAAAAGGGCTCTGGTTCCTATGAGGGAAAAATCCAAAAGGTCCAATTTCATTGTTCTCCAAGGAGGAAGAGGCGTTATTTTTCCCAGCGATGCAAGATATGGCCGGTATGTTGCTTCTGAATGTCTGGCCTGAGGTCAACAAATGTCACTTGGAACTTGTGATCAATTCTTCATTAAAAAAGAAACGTCAACAACAAAAAAAGAAAGCAAAACAAAAAAGCAAACAATACTTCTGTCCCTTAAAATAAAGGAGGAAAGGCCTTGCAGCGCAAACACTTCCACACCAGCCAAAAAAGAAAGCTTTCATTCTTTCAGAAGTTAAATAGGTATTTTTAATTAAAATAGAAGAGTTCAATAGCTCTCAGGACTAAGCCTGATTAAAAAAAAAATCTTATGTTAACTCTTGTTTTTGCCCTGCTCTCTTGCTGAACTTGCAGCTTGGAGGCATGAAAAATGAGTGGTGTTTGGGTATAAATATAGGGTTGCCAGTATATATAGGAGAATAGAGCCAATTAATAATCTCCAGGATGAAGAAAAGATGGGGAGCTTAGCCCCTTCATGACACATTGCCCAGTCTCCCAATCTGAAGTTATCACATGAATCCAGGAATTATCTCAAGTTCTTAATGTGGCCCAATAATGAAATAAAACACATTTTCTTAAACTTATGCACAGGCTACATATACAGCACCCATGGTTGCTTCAGCTGAAGGCATTTTATCTTCTCAGCCAGGTAGGTAGGAGCATTCCCACAGCTGCATCCCAGGGGCTCAGCCGAAGGGAAGTGGCCCCATCCAAGGCTTGTCCATGCGGGATGCTCACTTTGGGGGCAGCAAACATGCACCCATCTCCCCAACAGGCAAAACCAAGGGCAAAAACATCCCTGTGAGCAAACCTCGGTGAAGCCACTACCGCCGTGTTGAGAGCCACAGCAGAGCAGCCCGCGGTCAAACTGCAGGATTTTGCAATGATTTGTGCCTTTGGATTTCTATAATTGGCAAGATTTTTTTTTTTTCTAAAAACAAAAACCACCAACCCCTCCCCATTTCTCATCAACAAAAGGTAAAGACATTGAGAAGGACGGCATTCTCTTGTCACATGTTACCTTCTAAATCTTGAGTCTTCCTTTGTACTCTGACAGTAATTTCACATATAGACATGGCTGCCAAGCAAAGTTTGTTTGATGTTCTTTCCTGCCTTTGTAACGGAGTTTCCTTTTAAGAAGGAGGAGGCGGGGGGAGAGGGGATGACAGGGGCTTATAAATATGGAAAAGACACTTTTTGGCATAAAATTCGTGTCGCATTTAAAATATCTCTATGACTCTTCTTCCCCCTGCTCCTTAAACTGGCCACCTTTGGGATTGCCCACTTGGAAAAATATAACTTTAAAAAAAGAAGCACAGAAGGGAAAATCATCATCTCTGGGAAACAGTCAAAACACTGTGAAGCCAAGGCTGTTTCACCCAAAAAATAACCCTTAACTCCAGAATCTGTGGTGGATTCAGTTATGTCAGTGTTATCTCGGCTTCACTCAGAGGCTAAAGGCCAGGCTTTCACTGATGAGCTTATGGCAGATATGTTCAAACAAGCAATAACCGACTTGGTGACTCTCAGGAAAGTCTAACCTTGATGAATTTATGCAGTCAGTAGGAAGGGGCAGGCCACAACATTCTTGCAAAGCCTCAGTAATAAGGCACGGGCTGGCACATCCTGTATTCTTCATAGGTGACACAAAGCTAGTGATGCTGTGACACAAAGCTAGTGATGCTGTGCTGCTTTCACATCCATTGCACTGAAATGACTAACCTGGAATAACACTTGACCAACACTTGAAGATCACACTTGATCTGAAGGCAACACAAGGCCTAACCGTGCTACCCCAGCAAACAAGGCCAAAGAGAGCAGGAAAAGTGTTCAGAATACACCAGCCAAGCCCAGAGATCCCTTATCCACCAGTATCTGGTAACCTTGTTGTTCAAACGTCTCTGTCTGACTTGTCTTCATCTCCTGAAGCTTGGCCAAAGAGCTAGAGCTTCTAGAAAAGCTCTACTTTCCCCCTTGCTTTTTTGAAAAACATGTATGTGCATTTCATTTATCCCGTTGACTGCTTTCTTTAGATCCCTCTTTACACTGCATGCTGTCTGACAGATGAAAACTCCCTTTGATGAATTTATATGCCTTATAAACAAAAAATAAAAAATGTATCCAAAGGCCCCACAGCCCTGCCAATTCAAGCATATGGAAGAACAAGAAGATGTCAATGGATTTTAGGAGCAACACTAGAATTTGAAGCAGAAAGATAGATTTGTTGAGCTAATGAGGGATTATTCCCTATGGTATATTCCCCTCAGCACTGAATGACTCAAATGATAGCCCTTCCAACACTTCCCTGGAGAAACTATTCCACAGCCTAATAGATCACACTGTCAGGACTTTTCAGCCAGCTGTATTTCAAAGGCTAAGCAATGTGCTTGGGTGTTTGACTTGGAAACCCTTTAAACAGGTTTTGACTGTCATATTTGTGATACCACAAGCATGACTTTAGCTGTTGGCCCATATTGGCCAAGTGTTGTGCACCTCTGTTGCGCGCAGACGGTCCCGCGCGCGTGCGACCCGGCTCACACTGGTTGCTGTGCATGGAAAGTTGGCTGCAGAAGTGAGGCCTGCTGAGCATTTGACCCCATGCGGGCCACTGAAGCCTAAAGAGTCCTGCATGCTTGGAAGACTTAGACTGATACATTATCAACCTAGAGAAAAGTACGTGGGGGAAAAAAAAAAGCATATTTGGTGTCACATCCACTAGAAAAACAAAATGTTTGTAGTTGTGTAGAACAGTCGTCCAGGACTTAGCCTACAAAGTCCTGTTATTTTTATTTCTTTCCTTTTTTCCAAGTTGAATATTTCTTAGAGCTGATTCTCCCAGGCTCTTTTGCTTCTTTGACCTGATAGCATCGTTATCAAAATGAGACAGAGGAGATCCTTCCTGCATCTAGAGGGCACATACTGTTCTTTTGGTGACACAGGCTTCACCCACACACAACATTCCTGCTTTACACCATGCCACAGTCCTCGGGAATACTTCTCAGTACCTCATGCGTGATTTCCCTGAAATGATCCTACAGCTTCTGCCATGAGGGTCCTTCCTAGGACAGGTTCATTCTCCGGACAACAATATCATTTCTGTTCTTGCACATACACAAAGTGCAGGAGCTTGTGGATTTCTTTTCTTTCTTTCTTCCTTTTTTTTTTTTTTTTTTTAAGTTGACCTTAATTTACCTTGTTCAAGCCCATCTTTCTGTCCTAGAAGATTTAAACAGATATCCCGTTTTTCTTTGAACCAGAGGTTTTGGCAAATCTTCGAGATGTTTGGAAGTGGGCAGAAGGTAAATCACGCCTTGTCCCGAACAAGTCCCTTTCACCATTATCTTCCTTAAAGTAAAACTCGCAGTTATCTGCCAGAACCCTGCTGTGCTAGATACTGTACAAGCACACCACGTAGAAGCAGGACCTGCCTCGTTCTGAAGTTTATAATCCACTTGGGCTAAAAGTTAAATGTTCTAATTTTATACCTAAAAATAAAACAGAATAGAATGTACTCTTCTCCTGTTACCACCTCCACCACCAAGAAGAGAATTAAAAAAAAAAGTTCGACCACTTAAGGATGAAACATGATAATAAACCCAAGTGAAATAAAAACCACCTAAAAACTGATCTAAAGCTTCAAATGCATGCAAAATGCACTAATTCTTGGCAGAGCTGATTTTTATGCAACTCGCTCAGGGAAGTTACATAAGACATCCCTCCCCCTGTGCAGTTTACTGGGAACTAAAGATGTCACTGAAATGCCTGTGCAGTTAAAGTGCAAGTGGACAGTTGAGAAATATTTATGGGACAAACTGGTTTGAAACAAAACCTCAGAGGTATTTCTGTGCCTCCTCTCTGTCTCCCCAAAGACGTTGCGGCCGTTTGAAATCCCCACAGTGATTTGGCTAAGGTTTTTGCAAGCCATCCAGATTTTTTTTATAGAGGGTCACACTTTCATTGTCAGAGTCAATGGGAACAAGACGAGAATCTAAGCACCACAAATGTTTGACACATTTCAAACCCATGCAAGGGGAAATCTAAGCCTTCTGACTTAAGCTGTTTCTCTGGCTAGAGACGTGGGCGGACGGTCCAACAAAAATACTGGGCATGACTTCTGGGAATTTGGGTTGTTCTTTGATACCTCACACCCAGGTTTTTCTTCCTCTTGCTCAGGTAACTTTATACCTTGTAGATATGCAAGTGAGAAGCTCTGATCAGTTCTGCTTTGCACAAGACGCATTGAACAGCCTCCAGGAAACAGAAAGACCACAGGAGGGATTACTGGAGATGCTGACATCAGATAGCACTGCATTCCTTCCACCACATTAGGCTGCTTTATACCATGTCACAACTTGACAAGATATGATAATTTAATACAATAGGACATGATATTGCATAGCAGTGGACGAAAGAGGAAGAAAAAGGAAGGAAAGGAAGGCTTTGTTTGGGGAAGGATTATCCATTTCCGACAAAGGCATCCCCTCCAGCAGTTGGGTAGGTGTTCAGCTGGAGAAGGGCCTGCCAAAGAAAAAACTATCTTAGACTCTCCTCTGCACTGCTAAATACTGGAGATCTCAAAGTCTTACAAGCTGCTAATGAACAACTTGCAATCAAGAGAATTAAACTGAAGTGCAGGCTGAAATTTTAATCTCTACGTCCAATGCAAACATTGTTCTGCTTTCTTAAGGGATTAGTAATTATTATGACAAATAACATTGCTTCATCCCAGTTACTTACTTTGTAACTTGCTATGAACTGCTTCCTCGGACCTCACACTGAACAAGATTGGTGGAGTAAGAACCACTTGTAACAAGAGATTGGAGAGTCGTAGATTGGTGAGTCTGGTGCCGATGCAAGAGGGAAAAAATTTGCCCCATGGGCTGAAGCCACAGGGCTGGCTTCATCTCATGTCATCTGCAAATTATTCTTCCACTATAATTCCATTAAGAGTTGTACCCATTTCTAGATGGATATAATATATGGATATGGATAAAAAAAATTGGCAAATTGAAAGGTCTGTAATTTGGCAATGAAGATTCCATTTTCCTGTGGTATCTTGATTACTACAGTCAAAGCCATTCAACTTCCTAGAGCAAATACTCATGGTCTCCTTAAAAAATTCATTCTTAGCGAACATACCCAAATCCACCTACTTTTACTTACAGTGCATTTCTGCAATTTACTCTATTTCTGTAACTTGCTAGAAGACCAGAATAACAGATTGAGGATTAACACTTTACATGGAAAAGTTGTTTTTGAAACATATATTCTGAAAATCAACTAATAATTCTTTGGAAGGGCTACGAGAGCAGAGATCGCCTGTGGCAAGTGAGCTCACTAAAATGTGAGTGCTCACTTAAGTGCTTTGCTGAATCAAGGCCTAAATTCCTGGCTTTTTCAGCTTGGTAACACTGACAAAAGGAAGACAGGAGGATTATTTTATAAAATGCTTTTTGGTATTTTTTCAGCAGTTGTTACCAAAAAAATCTAAGTAATAGGCAAGTCCCCGTTAAAATATTTTCACGTGGAGATGTGACCAAAAACCAATAACTCTGTTTTTTTTTTTCCTTCTTATTTATTGATTGGACTTAAAAATAGCCTTATAAAGCCCATCTTTGGTGGTTGCCACCAGATCAGTCAATCTGAGAAAGGAATTAAGCCAGTGTAACTCTTCTGGGCTCTGGATGAGATGGTAACCTGTCACCTAAAATAAGGATATTCTTAGCTGTTGAGCTGCTCTGAGTCAGAATTTCCCTGGAAGCACAAAACTCACCATTGGTAGATGCCAAGAATCTCATGATGCTCAGGAAGACTACAACTCCTCTCAACACATATTGTTTGGGTGTAGAAGAAAACACTAGAACTGATCCCAGCACAGAAAGTTCATGCTCTGTGGCCCTTTCATGAATTGCTTCAAGTTGGGTAGGAAGATGCTCTGGCAACCTTGACCCAGGAACCCACTATGGTACCTAGCAGTGCTACTGCCTACCTAGGAGTCTGCATTCAGTCTACTTGGGCTCTATCTGCAGTACAGAGAAGGAATAGATCTACAACACATGCTTCAAGTTAGCTCTCCAACGGCTCCATGCACGTCCCAGCTCCATGGGGATCACCACTAAGCACACCTGACTTGTATTGGGTTCAGCCAACTTAGATTTCCAAGTTTTAGTACGAATGTAACCTTATTGTTCCCAGATATCAGTGCTATCAATTCCCTATCAATTCTCAGTTTTGAATTTGGGCCCAATTCTAAGCAGCTTTGCCCATTGAGGGACTGTCATTATATAAATCACTATCTCCTCACATACACCATAACCAGGGTCAAAGCCAGCATCTGTCTCATAGAGGTGGGGATGGGGGGAAAGGGAGAAGGGGGAAAAAGCAATCAACGGAATTCTTGGTATCAAGCCTAAGTGCTCTCATAGAAAGGGATTTGTTCATCACAAAAATTGAATTCACACCATTACCCTGATCCGAGAAGACAGATGACATCAGTCCCTTGGCAGGAGGTGCTTTAGAGAAGACACTAATCCATGTACTGACATGAATATTCACTGAAGCTGTTGCTCACACTCTGTGTCCAAAGTCCGATCAAGGCTTGAGTATGGACCTTGTCCTGGTTGACAGCAAATATGCTTTGTGGCATCTGACAAATGAGGTGATACCCTATAGATTTAAGTGTGATTGTGATATATAACATCAGCTTAAGAGTCTGAAGAGCATAGGGGATAAGGTTTGACACTAAAAGTCTAGATGTGCTCAAAACAGCAGCATGTGCTACATACTTTCAAGATCATTGTATCTTCATCTCTGCCTATAGGGAAAATAAATGGACATGTTGGATCAAGTCCACCTTGTTCCCTGGTGTATTTTATCATTGCCTTACAGACCTAAAATTCACAAGTGAATAGATAAGTGTTATACAAAGCTATTTAGAAGAAAAATGCTGGATTCTAGCACACTGAGCATAGCAAAGGAATCATTTCCAGCAGCTCAGAGTTAGATCTAATAGGCTTGAATCTTCTTTATTCAGTCCTTTGTAGCTGCCAGCATTTTAAAATCTGTAATATTCTCCAGTTTAGAAGCAAATAAAAAGTTGCTATTTATTACTGGGATGAAGCTAGAAAGATTTGTTGGTTAGGATGTATGGAAGATTTGGAAAAGTTGGAATCATTTCTAGACTTGAGGTCCTGTCATCTTTAATGGCAACAGCATAAGATGGATTTCATTTGTGAAAGGTCTAGCTTAGTCAGCTAGAGAGAAACAAAAGTAGAAACGGGGGACTTTTCTCTTGACTTCTAAGGAGAAGCTTCAGCAGCTGGAACAGGGCATTGGTTTACAAATTCAAGACTAATCAAGAGTGCTAGAGGCCGAATTTTATTTAAAAAACAGTTCTAGATGTATTAGCTGAGGTAATAGTAGGAGCATCTTGCTCAGTGGTGGCAAAATAAAGAGAAAAGGCAGCAATTAAGGTGACAGCTATGTGAAACATCAGCCAGGCTGGATTTTGCAACCAGGATCCCAGTCTCCTTTCTTATCTATATCAAAAGTTGAGGATGTTCAGACCAATATGGCCTGGATCCTTTCTAGTTCTAGAATAGAGCTGCTGAAAATAAATATGAGGTCACTCTTTAAAACAACATTCTCATGCTAAGTTCTTCATGTGGAATTCATCCTGTATCTGCACTAACAGAAATACTTTGGGCCTTGAGCTGACTCAGGTAGTCACATTTGGCAAGGTGTTCATCATGTAGCAGGAGCTTGGCTTGGAAAAGTGAGCCATGAGACCCCGAAAGGGTGAAAAACAGTCAGTGAGATGGCACATATAGTGCATGGTGACATCCAAGTGACTCCTTTACCCATTTCCCCAAGACACTTGGTCTTGATAACATCAGTCCCAACACAAGGGAACCTTTATTGACTACCAGCTATGCAGCTCTTCACACATGCACTCTGTTAAAGAACAAGATTGGCCAAAACATCACATGAACTAATAAATCTTTAAATCACAAACATCTCTATTTTGTTTATTTCTTATTGCTGCACATTCAGACAACGCTTGAATAGCAGAGGCTGTAAAATGTCTTCTGGTGCACATGCTGAAGGGCAAGCAGGATGGTGGAGAACTAGGGAATTTGGCAGGATAATAATCACGATGATTAACTCAGCCCTTTTCAAGGACCACTTTATATAGTCTTTTCCATGATGTAACCATTGAGGAAGTGCCACGTAGGAGAAAAAGGGAGTAAATATCTATCCTATGATCACAGTCCAGACTAAAGGCAGCAGCTGTGTGCTTTGGTCATCTCTTTACACAGGATGCTTGATTCCCCTTAAAAATTGAGGCTTAGCAGCATCGTCATTAGTGGAATGACCACCTAGAAACTACCAGATGTGAGGCCAGATCATTGGATTAGCTACTTCACTAAATCTCTGCCTTGGCAATAGAATGATCAGATTTCCGTGAAGAAGGATGAAAATTGGTAACTGTTTCAGCTTCCTTTTGGAGAAAAAAGGTCGAGTATTATCTATCACCTGCCAGAGAAAACAGAGAAAATGAGAAAAAAAAACAAAAGCAGTGGGAACTTTGTGAGATGCAGGCAACCACTGTCTGTCCCAAACGCATGGAGTCTGGATTTCGGTCCTGGCAGCCTGCAGGACTGCATGCTCCGGGCCCATGCCAGAAGCCTTGACTGTCCTTGTGCCCATGTACGCAGCACGGATCAGAGTGATGCTGTTAATGACTCAGCTGAGTGTTCGGAGAAGAGGGAAAGGTCAGGGGGATCTCAAAGGAGGCCTGGCCATGAGCCACGGGCCTTAAAGTGGAAAGCACATCTTTCTCCACTCATCCAGATTCCCAAACGGCACTTGGTCTTCCAAGCTCTTCCTTGAGATGTGGCATCTCGGAGGGCTGTGGGGACACTGGGGAGGGAAGAGCTTCACAACTGAAGTTTTATCAAGGTGTTTACTGGCATCGCTACCTCTTGTGGCACATGACAAATCCCCTCTGCTCATGTGAGCTGCTCTCTACAAGTTGCCATAGGATGAGGAAGGCCTTTCCCTCTGGTAGGCCGGAGCATCCAGCTGTATCTCACTTCTCCCTGCCTGAGCCTCCAGGAATCCCAGCTGATCATATCACAGCTTTTAAGTTGGAAGTTTTCTTTTTGGTGCAGCCAGATCGATTAACCCACGGTAAAGAGCTATCATGCTACCGACACTTCCTACACCTGGCACTCTTCCTTCAAGCACTTGCTTTGTCCCTCTTTCTGCATGCCCTGTGCATTGGCTTCTGCTCAGGAGAAAAGGAAGAAGTTACCAAAAAACACAAATAAAAGTTTCACTCAAGCAGAGGGGCATGAAAGTAATTTGTCTGGTTTCTTACAACTTCCAAGGCAGAGAGGAGCAGCACCGGACTGTGCCAGTAGTTAAACCTTTCTCAGTATTCTGCAGCTGTGCCTTGGACTTGAATTGCTCTGGAAGTGCACTACATGTGGACATGTTTAAAAAAAGATGCTGAGATTAGGAAAACATTATTTCACTACAGGAATAACACATTTCAGCTGCCTTTGCTGCTGCTCAACCTGGAAAGTCTTTTTTCCAGCAGAGAGAAAGCTTTGCAGGGAGACAAAGGACGTGTTGGGCTTGGTGTCAGGTAGTGCTGCTGATACCCCCTTAACTTGACTCCCTTCTCAGGAGCATCCTTATCCTGGGGAGGGGGGTAATGGCCAACAGCTCTCACAGCAACTCCTGGTAGCTACCAGGCTCTCCAGATGACTCTCAAACCAAAGCCAGGATGG
Source organism: Tinamus guttatus (assembly GCF_059628265.1). Lineage (NCBI taxonomy): Eukaryota > Metazoa > Chordata > Aves > Tinamiformes > Tinamidae > Tinamus > Tinamus guttatus. Next base: position 2,736,572 of record NW_028288857.1, read on the forward strand.
TGTGAGAGCAAGACTGAGGAGTGGATAAGCAATCACTGACATATACAAAATATATGCCCCCAAAACGTGGCTCTTTCTCCGTACATGGAGGCTAGATTAACTAGCCACCCAGCAAGAGCAATTTTTCTAAGTCATTAACAGACTCTCACAGTATGGGAGGTACCACTTACATGAACATCCATCCAACTGGACAAGACCAGAAACAGATTCAAGTTAAGGAGCGTTTTCTAAGGCAATATTTTTGATCATTTGTTTTTCTGGTTTGTTGGCTTTTTCTCAAAAGGGATAGTGTTTCTCGCAGGGAAGTTTCTCTTTGCAAAGTGACTGACCCGCTGGCAGTAGTACAAAGTTTTAGGAGATGAACTCATACTTCTGAGTATGATTCCTTTGCGCTGCTGAGAGCTGCTAATGAAGAGGAGCAGGGAAAAACTAGAAGGGGAGAGGAGGGGAATAGAAAGCAGGGGTGACAAGGGCAATTACAGACACGAAAGCAGGTCAGTAAAGCAGAGGAGCCAGTCACACCCCATCCAGAGAGAGAGTTTAAGGGTCCCCAGCATAATTTGAGTCTCAAAATCCCTCCCCCTCTGCTGCCTGACTCTGAGAGCGCCTAATCTTCCCCGAACTGCTTTGAAGTTACCCGGGGATTTAGATTTCTGCCTCTTTTAAGGCAAGGCAGAATGCTGTGGGCGAGCTGGGCAGCAGCACAAACGTTTCACCAACCCCTTAACACAGAGCAGGCACTGCAGCGTGACAGTGCTAGTGGGGTCGCTTCTTCCCCCCTCCTCTGCCCATAAAACTTTTCCTCCTCCTCACTGGCTTTGCAAGGAGAGGGAATGAGGAAAGCCCCCTGCATGCCTTTGGAAAAAGGCATCGACATTCAGGAGCTCATCCTGAGGTGATGGAGCTTTCGAAACAGAGTCTGGTAGAAGAATTACTCTTTGCAAAAGAGAATTCCATATGTGACGTTAAATATATTTAAGGTTAGGTTAGTCAGCTTACTTCCTCCTCAAGGAAGAGGAACAAAGCCAATGCCATGCTGTGAGTCACTGGCAGATTGAAATTGAATCCTTGGGGTCAAAATCTGAGGAGTACATGGCCGGTGATTTCTGTCTCCTGGTTTTCAGGTATCCTAGGAAGCTTCTCACTCCCAATAAGTGGTCCATAGCATTACAGAAAAAAGTCCTTCAAATGTCATAAAGACTTTTGAGATTTCTTTTCTCTTACTAACAATAGAAAAAATCTAGCCTCCTGCCCCAAATTTCTAATCACTTGAAAAATCTCACCTTGCATGGAGGCTCTTGGTTCCTGTTCCCCTCTAACCTTGCCCAGCACAATGGAAACCATCCGTAAAGGCTCGACCATCCTCGGGAACCCAGCCAGGAGCGGATGCTGAGAAGGTTACCCAGGCTGTGTTCACAGGCTATTGGCAGGGGTGTATCCTGGGGAAGCAGCAATACGAAATTCCCATCCCAGAGCTAATCTGCAGATCTCCATCCAGGACACAAGGTCGCAGGGACCACCTGTGTCTTGGGGAGGGGAAATCATGGGGACTTTCACTGAATGCGTTTCCAGGCATGGACTTCATTTTAGGGGAAAGTGGAGTCAGATGTGCATTGCCCCGGTTTTTATTCCTTGTGGCAGCTTATCTTCTTTTGCATCATGAAGCATCTGGGAAACAGTCAAGGGCACAGAGCAAGGGAGATAGGGAGGGAGACAAAAATAGTCAAGGGGAACACAGGCATATTTATAAAAACTAGGACAATAGTTTGCAAGAGCTTCGATAAGAGCTTCTTTCTACTTCCAAATCAGAGATGCACTCCTGATTTTTCATACATTTCTCCTTCACAAAAAAAGGGCAAAACCCCACAATTTTCTCCACAAACCAAAGCTATCCTGAAAGTACTATTCACAGTGGAAGGAGTTAATGCTTTTTCTTCTGCCTGAAGACCTTGGCAAGGTCTATCAAGTTGGTGGTCTTACCCAAGCAAGGCATGGGATGGGCATCTGTTGAGCTCAAAGCTCGGCACACAACACTCCCTGCAGTCTGAAACAATTGGCAAGCGCATCTCAAAGGGTGGCCTCAATTTGTAAATAAGCAGAGCTTTGCATCCTCAGCCAGCAGCGCTGTTCTTCATTGGCAAAGCTGCCTTATGTAGTATCCTTCTGGCTCTCTGCCTGGCCCTTGCAAGTGTTATCAATCCCTTGCTTCCACGAACATTAAAGAAATCAGACTTTCCTTCTTTCTCTCTCCCCCTGCCTCCCTTTAAATAGCAACTCAAAAGGAAACAAACTTAGATCGAGGTCAAAGGCATAAGAAGTTTGTTTCTCATGCTCCGAGGAAATCCTAGCAGTTGGACGGTGGATGCAGTTATCTCCCAGCCCTATCTGGACATGAACTTGGAGGAAGGAAGGATGGAAGGGATTTCCCAGGATCTTGCAGCGCCTCCCCATCCCCTCCTCCCCTGCTGCAAGGCAGGTTCTCCTCTCCATGCAGCTAGTGCAGCTGGTACATGAGCACCCGTGCACAAGTTAATTGAGCTGCTGACAAACGTGCAGAAATCATGTGAATATTTACCAGGTGCATGGAGGCAACTCCCTAAGTTTCAGAGAATTGCTCAAGTGAGCAAAGACAACCCCAGGGCTTCACGTTTAGGTCTTAAGAATGAGGCAGTCTCACACCAGAACTAGACCGAGAGAGGTAGCTGTGTACATAACTTCCATTGCAGTCCAAGCTTTATTTAAGTATTTCTGATGATGGAGATTGTTGTTTCAATGTGTATTAAACCAAGTAGAAATAGGTATAAGTATACCTCATTAATTAAACACCTCCTTGTAAGAAATAAGGAAAGACCAAGCTTAAAAGGAACCTTTCTCTCTAATAATCACAAGCTATGGAGGGATAGATTTGTAGGAAGGTGATCGAGGGCTTTAACCACCGTTGTTAGAACAAGCAGGAGATCTGAACAAATGAGGAGCAACCTGTGCAGCAGCACTCAGAAAACCAGTAAAGTTGGGAGAAAAAAGAGCTTCCACTTGAGTCCTGCATTCCCATCTAGACTGGTTCTTCCCCCTCTCCTAAATCACCAAGCAAAGACATCTTCCCTTTTCATTCATAGGTTCGGGCCATCCAAACAAGTCCAAAGGGGAGAAAAAAGATTTTAAGTTCATGTTTAAAATAACTTATACATTTTGGAGCTCCTTCCAGCTTCATCTCAGCTACAAGCCAAGGTTTTATATATTATGTCATCAGGGGATCACATTTACAAATAAGATTAAGAAGTGAAATAAAAATCACTCATGATGGAGATAACTCACTTGCTGGCAGAGAGCAAGGGGCTGAATTGATCTCCTGGCCCATGCACATGCTTTTCCATCTGCCAATAACACCCAGCAATTAGTCAGTACTGCAGCACGCAGTGTTTATGGCCGAGGGTTGTAATGAAATCAACATCTCTCACGCAGGGAACTTAACCCCTCTATAGAGAACCAGGTTGACAGAAATGGCCCCTATGGAGTAGGGAGGAAACACACAGTCAAATACTGGTTTTGACGTGCAGAACATGTCTGAAATGTATTCAAGGACCTTATGCAGCTATTGGCAAATTAAGGAAAGTGCCTCTGCCACGTAGGAGACTCGAGCTGGTTGTATATGAGATCTGGGTACCAGTGCTGGTGCCGCACGGGCTGCAGCCAGGGCCACTGAACCCAGTTCCTCGCTCCAGGCTTCATAGACCCGGATGAACATCGTATTGGACATTGCAACCCTACTTTAACTCCAGGTTAAGCCTGCCTGAGAAGATACCAAAAAGGCAGGGAACACTAAACCCACACCCAACTCAATCAGCAAAACAGGCAGCTGCAGTCAAACCCGGCTGTCCTACAAATCCCACCTGCCTTCATGACATGGCAGAACCCTTCAAGGATGGGTCTTGCAAACGGATTTTCTGCCGAGCCTCAGGTATGCAGCATGGCCTTGCCTGGGCTGGCCTATCTTGACCTTACACGGCTATGCTGTGTGTCTGATGCTCGGTGGACAAATCATCTGCAGGACCCTTCCTTGAAGAGTTCTGCCCTTCTGCTCACACCCAAGGACATGTGTGCAATAGGTGTGGTGGGATAGCTGCAGACACATGCTTGGGCACAAACTTGGAGAACAATCTAGCAGAGGTCTGGGACTGTGAAGAGGCAACCACCTCACTAGGAATAGAAGAGTCCACCCAATGCTCCTATGCAGAAGCCAGCGTGAGGGGGTCCCACCATCCACAGAGCAAAGGCAGGCCACCCCCTCTGCCTTTACACTCATCATAACCCATCACCAGAGCCCTGAATTGCTGGTGCTGCATAAATCAGCGGGTGAAGATCCACCCCCAGCCTCAGGTTGTGTTTTTCTTCCCTCTAGCAAACTGCTTTATGCACTAGATGTTTCTTCCAGGCCCGGCTTTCCTTATGAACTCTGCAAGGCTTGTGTAAACACAGAAATGAAGCACGGCAGTCCGAGACCAGGGAGAAAATATCACAACCATACCAACAACATCAACAGTTTAGAGAAACTGCTTGGAGCTGTCAATACCACAGGACGAGTGGTGAAAGGTTTGGGATACATTCCAATTTACAGTAAGAGACGGCCTGTTGGTTTGCTTGCAAAAACTTGAGGGAGACTGTACTTCTGTTCAGCTGCAGTTGAGCAGTGGCACGGGCTACACATGGATCATGATATGGGAAAGCCTAAGCCTGGAGAAGCGATGGCAATCATGAAAATTGGAAATTAAAGAGCGCTCTGCTAGGAGACCAGTTCAATAGTTTGGTTCCCTAAAGCTCTCGTCTTAAAATTTATCACAGCTCTTCACATTTGTACATTCCTAACACAAGGCTGTTCTCTGCACACATGGCCAAGGCATGCAAAGAAATCAAATTCATTCTGGTGGAAAGGTCTCAACCACTGCTTTGTCTTCTAAATAAAATACAGGTTGGAGTAAAGATCCCAGGGGGTTCTGGAATGAAGCCCTGCAAACCATACTGGAAAGGAACCAATGGGGACCATGATCAAGACTCAAATAGCCGGTTAAGTGTTGGCTATTCCAGAAGATAAGTCCAAAAGAAAAGAGCACAGTCCCAAAAAGTGGTGTGAAAACTGATTCTGTGGGGCAAAAATGGTGAATCCTGGAGTGTTTCCAAGGTGGCTGCTCTTGTGTGTCCCTCTCATCTCTGTGTTGTCCCTGTAGAAGGGTTGTATCAAGACATGAGGTTTCCCATGAGGGATGTTCACAGCTCAGCTGGGAGAGAAGAGGCATGTGGAGAGCAATGGTAAAATTGCATCTTAACCAGCTGAGAGCATGAGAACTGTCAGCACCAGAAGTGCCTGGCCCAGGAGAGGCTGGGAAGAGGTTTGGTAATGAACCCAAGGTGGCTGAGCTGATGACAGCTGCAGGAGAAGCCGGAGGAGAGGTAGGTTGGGGAGCGAGGGGGAATATTTCATCTTTCCTGACTCGATGAGTTTGCATTGGCACGAGACAATGAGGAGCAGATGTCAGATGGAGATGGCAAGCTACCCGCTACATTTTTACAGTAAAAATAAAGACACTCTTTCAGACCACTAATGTTTTGAGTTCCTCAACAGCATTGACTCATTTTCTTAGGAAAAAAATTTCTCCTCAAGGTTCTCGGAGAATGGGTTTTAGCCAGAACTTGCCCCAGGGCTCCAGCAGCAAAGGGCTGTATTTTTTAGCTGTACATCTGTAGATCAGCAGTCAATCCCAAGCGTGTTTCCTAAAGAAATCTGGATGCTGAGCAGATGCAGAGCCAGCTGCATCAGTCAGAGCAGACTTGCCTGGGGACTGTTAAGCACAACTTCTTCCCAGAGCTGTCTTTCCATCCAGGTAACTCTCCTGACTTTTCCTTTGCCAGAGGGTAGAGTTAGTTCCTACATAATAGCAAATATTTATAAGACTGAAGAAGATTCAGCTGGGCTTCTTTTCGCAGTAACTGCATTTGGGATAAGACCAGTTTTAGAAAGATTTAGACATAGGCAATGTGACCAACAGGTGATAAAGGCTACAATCCAATGGATTTTCATCCTGTAGCTGATTGTGTTTTTGACAGCCGCCCTATGCCTGCAGTGTAACTACAGTGTAACTGTGGCTTAGCAGACACCAGAGCGTCTAGCAAAGAAAATAGAGGGATATCTGGGCTGAAGAATGGATGTTCCAGTGTCCAAGAAGCCCTCAAATCCACTCTGAACTTTTCTAGCAATTAAAACTCATCATTACCCATCACTGCGGATGCTGGTGTCAAGCAGAGCTGCCCTCGGCTCTCTCTGCAAGGCGTTCTGTTGCAAAAAATTCTTGCAGTTTTCTTTCTGCTTTATCACCAGCTCATGGGAGGTGAAACTGCTTTGAATGTTGAGGCTTTTACAGACATTTTCTCGCATGCACATGCCAGGCAACAGGTTTTTTGGTTTGCTCTCTCAAGTCTGGATGGTCAAACCTTTGCAACTGCCCAAAGCATGAGCAATGCAGGGTGGGCAGTAAGTCAACAGAGCAGGAAAAACCATGGCTGTTGGAGAGGAGAAAAGGGAGAAAGAAAGGAAGGAAGCAGGGAAGCAGAGGAAAAAAGTGGGCAAAGGATTCCTGGAGCAACATCCACCTGGGTTGTGGATGCCTGGAGCTCACACATGGGGAACACTGTGTCAAGCTGAAAATCCGCGCTTCTTTTTGTGGTATTCCCCGTTTCCAGAAAGTCTTTCTGCTTTTGCAAGCATTCCACTAGAAATAACAATATCCATCCCAAAAAAACCTCCCAACCACCTCAGGGATTTTTTTTGGAGAAAACAAAGGAAAGAGGGAATTACACTGTGATGTAATCAGCTGAATTGGAATTCAGAAATCTACTATTTAATTCGGGGTTTGAGAAGATCTACATTTTTCTTGGAAAGACCATACAGCTTAAGTGTCTGAACTGTAGTTACCTCTTTGCAACCTGTCAGATTTTCCCCCATTAATGCAACACAGCTCAAATATTCCAGTTCACCTTCTACAAATCTATTGTGGCATGTCCTGGAACCAGGCTCATGTCTATAAATGCATATACTATTATCTTTACTTCCTCCTGCTTATTGGCAATGGCTAGTAATCTTTCAGTTGTGGTATGCAAAGCCAAACATGAACCAGGATTTTCCATTATGGTTGTAATTTTGGCCTGTAATTTTATCGCTCAAATCTAAATCCACTTCAGAAACACCATAAACTAATTGTCACAGAATAAACTTAAACTTTTTGAGTGGTTTATAAAAGTGATTTAATAAAAGGAAAATAAAAAACAAATGTTAGCCATAATATTTTTGGCAAAAAGGTCAAATATTCCTCCCTCTCTACCTCATTTGAACGCGAGAACCTGCTTTAACTTCTAAACGCTGTCCCAGCAGGTTTGTTTGCCTTGGATTATTCAGTAGCAGATACAATATTTGTCCAGTGTGAGCTGTTTAAAAAGAAAAAAATAAAACAGAAAGGTAAGCAGGCCAAATTTGTATGCAGCAAGGATATCCTCTCCTTATTTTTCCATTTTACGAATATCAGATGCTAAGTGCTAACAACATGCCTGTGTTCTTATTACCCAGTTTAAGCCTTTTTCACAGTTTGCAAAACTAAACACTTCAGGGCCCACTGTAAGTTTACGTTGGGCCATGATGTGAGTGGCTGCTGCGCAGCCTGCTTTGCTTCATTCATATTAAGAAACAATATACAGAGGATATAAAGTGATCAACTGTGTTTATGCTGCCAAGAAGAAAGCCGTTGCCTAAGCAGTAAACAGGGAATCTGGGTCTGAGCATCACAGGCTGCTGAGAAGGGAGGGCTGTGCAGAGCCTCCCGCATGGAAGAGCCTGGGAAAGGCACATGATAACGTGGCTCCGAGCAGGATTTCCAGGAGCAGCCCCAAAATAACCCCGGAATCCCACTGCAAACCTAAAAAAAATGCCCTCACATCTCCAAGGTACGTGGAGGTGCATATTTGTGTTTTTTAATATGCACACGTGAAACTTTGTAAGAAAAAGGAAAAAGAAAGAAGAGCCCTGTTTATTCATTAAAAAAAAAATGTGCTTCGAAACTGCAGTGGGCGCCTGTTTATAATAAAGCAGCCAATGACACAGAGGCTGCTGTTTGGCACAGCGCTGGCCAGGGAGAGCCTTGCACAGCACTTCTCTCTCCTGCAGATCCGGGTATAAGGCAGAGAGGGCTGGGATTTACGTCCCCCTGTCTGCACCGTGTGGCTCCGAAGATGCTGCCGGCACCGTCCCTCCCTCCGGCTCTGCCTGGAATTTATTGCCCGGGGTTGGGGGGAAGGATGAGGGGCATTTCTGGCTTCTTTTAGAGGATGGAGGCACGTGCAGGGCCAATGCAGGTAGAGAGCCTCGGAGTCAGGTTCTGAGCTGCAAGCTCATGGTAATGCAGTGTTTTTTCCATCTTTTTCAGAGAAAAAGAACAAAAAAAAGATCAGTCTAAGTGCATCAGCATTTTCTGTCCCAAAAGTCAATGCACGTAGATATCAGCTGCTGAGAGGCTTTCCATCAAGGCTAGGAGAGCCCTTTGACTGAATTGCTAACAAGTTTTTCCCATTAGAGTAACCAGTTTAATGCCTTTTGCCTTTGCAAAATTCTCCAAGAGATGCTGATCAAAAAGCTGCTTAAGAACTGGGTATTACTGTTCATGATCATTGTTATACAGAATTTTCTCTGCATGTCCAGCAAAACAGAAGCAGCACAAGTATTGGATGCAGCACTGGAGCTGCAGTCTGCCTTTCCCTCTGCAAATTACTTCTTGATATAACAGTGAGAAAATATCAGAAAGCGTAGAGAGAAAAACAAGAAAAAACATTACCCTCACCATATAGTATTTATTTAATTTAATATTTAACATAATGTTGTTTCACCAGATTATCACTTCCCAAACTCCTACAAATTCTAATACATTATTAAAAATATTATGCATATACATAAAAGGATACATGTAAATAAAATGCATACAAATGCACATACAGAAAAAATAAACTATTCTTAATGGTCAGCCCATGGGAACCCCAGGGCTCAGTTCCCATCAAGATGGGCATTTTATTTAGACTTCCATCCCTTCTCAGTATTAGGAATCAATCCTTGCACTAGCACAAGCCAGACGTATGCAGTTCTTTGCTTCCCTTTTTCTCCTTCCTTCTTTTCGCTATATAGCAATAGTCAATTAAGACTCAGGGATGGCCAGAATGCTTCCACTTATTAGAACTTGATCCCCTCCTGACACTATCTGATAAAATCCTGCTCTGCTCCACTAAGAGACCTGGCGGATACGGATTCTCCTAAGAAACTTTCCATGCTCCGTTCTGCGTGTTTACCCCTCGCGCATCGCTCGGGAGAGGGACGCAGGCTGTTGAACTTCGGGGAATAGCTCCCTGCAAATCCGCTTTTCTCCCAGATTCCCATGCCGCTGGCACATCCCTGCGCCTGGGGGAGGGGGTCCATTGCTTAAAAATAGTTTCCAGCGGGGATACGTTTTTAGCTTGTTGTTGTTTTCAAGTTGCTGCGTTCCCACTGGTCTTGTGTTGGGTTCAAAAGTTGTGTGTGGGGGGGCACTGCAGAAGATGGAAGGTTGGGAATTTTGGAGGGAAGAGATCTGCAGTAGCAAAGACTGTGAAGCAAGAAATGGAGACGGAGAGTGTCAGAGAAGCAGGGAGGAGGAGGAAAGGCTTCAAGGAAAATAACCCTGGTGTCCGCTGCCAACATTTTCTGCCTTTGGTATCTTCTTTTGCATTAATTCCCTCCTGAAACCTGCGAGAGGAGCTGGGAAGTGTTGCAGGATGCCGGGATGGCTCCGGCGAGGCCAACAGCTCGGGAACGGCCGCGCTTCCCACCCTGCCCTCGATCCCATTGCCTTTCATGGCCAGGTGCTTTGAGCAACGCGCTGCCAGCCGCAAGCGGCATCAGGAGCAATGCCTGGAATGAAGCGAGGAGCGAGAAGAAGAAGGGAAAAAAAAACCCTCAATGAAACAGAACAGATAATTTTGCACTTTAATTTTCCATCTTCTCTAATAATGGTACCGGTGTCGTGGCTGATGGATGAATCTGCTACACACGGCCTCTCAAGATTAATTCCCCTCCTATAACTTCAGCCGTGATTTTCCAGAGCAACCTCTTGGCTCCCTGTTCCAGCCTTCCCCCAGTCCCTGCCCCAGCCCGCTCTCGCTTGGAAGAATGTTTTGGATCAAAGCCGACAGGGAGAATTAGACCGGGTATAAGGGCTGACTTTCATGTTTACTGAAGAGACTCGGATCCTTTTCCCGAAGGAGAGAGCAGCTTTTATGTGGAAAACTCCGGCAAAGCAGCAATCAGACCTGAATATCTGCTATTCCTTATCTGAAACTGCTGACTACTGCACAAATGCAGCATATCTGCTTCTTCCAGGATCTTGAAGGATCTATGGTTTTTACCATCCTGCTTGGGCAGAAATCTCTGAAGCCCATTAAAAGTTACACCGTAATCTGATCTCCATATTTTCTCAAGCCAGGAGATCTGGAATTTAAAGACAAGGTTTGATCTTATCTACTTTTTATCTGATGATGGTGGCTCCACCAAATAAGATTTATCTGTAAAGAAAATAATGCAATTAATGTCCCGGCTGCCTAAGCCTTTATGGAGACCTCTCAGTTTTTTGCTGCTCAGAGTAGTCCAATTAAGTGTAACTCTGTAAACTTAAGCAAACCAGACCCTTATCTGAGAATGTGCAAGGCCGCCAAATTAAATTTGCGGATTTGGTAAACCCTATGGGAAGGGCTCGTGCATTCTTTGCTTCTTGTGTGAAGGGGACATAGAGACACTGTTTTGAACAAATCCGAGTTCTTCTCCCCTAGCCTGGCAAGGAGAGCACATACCACTAACAAGTGCTATTACTGCATTTACGTCATTGAAGAATGTTCTCCTTCTGGCATGCTCTCTGGTATCCCACAGCTGAAGGGGCTCCAGGAAAAGTCAAATTTTCAGCCTGAGAGTGGGGCAAGGATGGAGGGCAAAAGCTCTTCTTGATCACTTGGCACAAATGGTTGGACGTCTGCAAGCCAAGAGCAGAAGCTACCACTGGCTTGGGGACACAATCGATCTCCTTCCTTCCTTCTTTCACCTGCTGAACCCACAGCATCAGTAGCTGAAGCAAGGTTGGGTTGGAAGAGGCTGCAGGGAAAATTTGGGAATACCCCTCTCTTTCGAGCTGAGTTGTTCGGGGACGAAGGTGGACTGGGAGTGGGCTGCAAGGTGAGGACTTGGTCTTAGAAGACCTTGAGCAGGTCTCCATCCTCTGCTTCCAGGACAAAGCTCCCAAACTCAGCACTTAGCGCCATTCTGGCCAACTGGGTTCATTCACTGCAGTCCTACCTGTTAGTTTTGCTTTCCTGCGCAAAAGCAAAGCATCATTTCTGGGGGATCTCGCCTGCATTATTTCCAGGCTGTTTTCCCTCCAAGTTGTTAAGTTTGGGACTAATCTGAAAAATTAATTGTGTATCCTCCAGCCCTAACTTTATTTTTTTTCCCCTATCAGATGCTCTCAAATTTCCCATTGCTGTGCTTTATGGCTTGGAGCAACCTCCAAGATGGAAAAATATACTCCTGTCCTGAAATCCATCTCAGTCTCCTATTCTTCCCAATAATTAATGAGAAAACTCCTCACATGAAATAATTAGATATGTACACCTTCTTCTGATCACTATTTTTTTATCTGTAGAAATTTAAAAGCATTTTTTAATCATTTCATTTTTGCTGAAAATAGTGACAGACAGATATGTACACCTTCTTCTGATCACTATTTTTTTTATCCGTAGAAATTTAAAAGCATTTTTTGTCTGTCACTATTTTCAGCAAAAATAAGAATTTTCTTCTTTTTAAATTTCAGAAACCTCTTGTTCGTCATATCATCTTCCTCATTTTGAATTGTCTTTACCTATACATTATTTCCCTTAAATCTTAAATTCAGAGGATGAACATTACTAGCTTTTGGTTTCTTCTGTTTTATGGCTGTTCCTCCCCATGCACCTTTTCCTCTATCCATGGAACGTCATTAACAGAATTGTCTTGTGTTTAGGGGCGGTCATTTTTTAATAAACACTTCTTGGAATATACATCCCTTTGTTTAAAAATGGCATTGATACTTAATAATTAACTCGGAGACCTTCAGGTACAAACACTGTACTGATTGGAAATTATTTAATACAACTTTTCCAGATGCATAATGTGGGGCATATCACAAGCTCATTTCATTTATGCTCACTTTGAGTAATGAGTGTGAAGCATTGAAGAATTCATAGGTCATTGCCAGTGGCTATATTCTGTTCTGTTTCTAAACAGAACCCATCTTTTGGCAATGGCGGGTCCCAGGTCTTTAGGTGATCTTCATGCCAACTTCAGTTGACCTGATCCCTGTTGATCTTCAAATCAACCAAAGGCTTCATGGTGGCTTAGGCCAGATGAATTTGAGGGGCTGGTCATGGGAAAAGATGGCTTGAGGGCCATCAGAATAGGTCAAGAAGGTAGTGGGCAATGAAATACCTTCATTGCCAACAACCAGGTCTGCCTAGGCCGGTATATGGCCCTGCTCCCCTCTGATATGAACCTATTCTTCTAATCCTGGCCAAAGTTCTCCTGGCAGTAAGTAGGGTAAGTAGGCAGGATCCTAAACCTCACAAGCTTCCAGCATGCAGGAACACATGCTCTTACAAACCCCCTCCACCTCATGTCCAGGCCATGGTGGGCCTCATCCCTTTCCTAACCAAGAGCCTTGCCCACTGCGAGCCGAAGAAATCAGTTACGTGCAGTAAAACTGAAATTTCCATTCCTTGTGTAAACACGACGTCTCTCTCCAACGGTGTCCATAAAAAAGCGGGAAAGTGCAAACTCAGCAGCTGGAATAGCCTGGGTACCTCCACGCAGCGAGCGTATACCAGGTGGTCTCTGTCACGGGGGGTGATTTATGGTAACTCTCTCCCTCTTGGGCTGCTTTTATTTAGTTAGTGGGAGTTTGACAGCCCAGAGGTCACAGACACTCCAGTCACTAGTGGTTTCTCTACTGAAATGGAGAAATGCCTTTATGGAGAGGAGGGGGGAGACAGGATGGGCTGGGGGAAGAAGAGCGGAGCTGAATGCACGCTAGTGTCAACCACTGGAAAAGCAGCAGGTCCATAAATAGTAAAGGGTTTGGAAGACGAGGGGCGATGAATAGTGCCTTAATCACAAATGAAATGTCAGGGGAGGAGGGGGAAGGGGGCTCTATTTATCCTCTCTTGCGTGAGATTTAAAACCAGGGAGACAGAGTCCTCGGGGACTTCGCAATGATTTTTTTTCTAGGCATCCAAGGAAGGAGCATGTCCAGCTTTCTCACAGATTCTTTTTTTCTTTTTTTTTCCTCTCCTTTTTTTTTTTTTTACCATATTCAGCTGAATTTTTGGAAAATGAGTAACCATTGATGGAGTTCATGACACTGTTCCTTTCTTGCTTGTTCCCTTCTCTTTGGTCTTGTGTAAGACTTTGAGGATTGATCTGCACTTTGGGTTAATCAGGTTGTAGCAGGGAGACGAGGAGAGCAGCCTTATTTGAGATATGCTAGAGGAGCCAAGCAAAAAGCCCAGTTCCATCCCAGCAAGGATAATGAGCATGTTCCAAGACAAAGCTGAGGTCCTGAGTATCCCTGGGATGCAGCACCTTGCTTTCTGTCTGACACACGCTGCTTTAACCTTTTCTTCATTAAAAGTGCACAATTTGTGCTCTCAGCAGTGCTATTGGCTTTTGTGGAGCTCCTCTGGATTTACATCAAGGTAAATGAGATCAGTCCATTAGTCTCCCTGGCAAGCTCCCTGGAACGCGGTTACAATTTAATCCGGTCCTTGCAATGGTCTAATTTCGGCCAGTGGCTTCTCTTTGATAGGAGACTATATACAGCAAGATCACAAAATCCCAGTTGTCCTCCAGGGTGCTGGGGGTCACTTCTTGGTTTCACACTGGACATTTTGCTGCTGGAAGAAAAATAGTCTGGGTTTTGTTCTCTAATGCAGGAAATGCAGGAAACTGGTCTGGGTATTTCTTGTGTGACAGATCAGCTTTTTCATGCATCTGCTGATACAATACTTAAGGATAACTTGACTGTCCTTAGGGAAAATCAACAGCTGGGAAACATACGAAAAAGAAAAAGTGTTTTTTTTTTTTTTTCCCAAGAAAATCTCTCCTTAATTCCATAGAAAACAGCAGTGATCTACAAAGTATAGAATGAGAATTTCAGTTGGGTTGGGAAGATCTGAAAATGCCTTTATCTGCTGATTCTTCCCCAAAGGAGACTTGGCTTTGCCTGCTCATGAAAGGAACCTACTCTAAGGGAAGGAGTTGAACATTGCCCCATGAGCAGCCCCTGTGCGGCCAGCAGAAAGACTTCAGAAGGGAGAGGAGCAGGAGGCAGAGGAATGTTATCTGGTTGATTTGGGCACTTCTCTCCCAGGAGTGTCGTGAAGGACCAATGAAAGCTCATAAACACTTGAAGATCTCCCGATAAAGGAGGCTTTATCCATGTAATCCCATTACAGAAGACATGCTGAATGGTCTGTATGAAACAGAGATAGGGAAGAGATGAAGGGAGCTCTCTGGAGACATCTGCATTTTTGGGGGTGGGCAACCACTGCTGACTCTGGATGCTAAGGAGAAGCACAAGACAAAAGCAATATATTACCTTTAACCCGCAAGAATGACTGAATTCATGGGATCCAAGGCTACTCAGTCTTGGCTAGTGGACACCCTTCTTTTTGATGCCAACCCAGGAGCCATGGAGCTCCAAACAGATCCTAAGGAGGAAAAACTCTGCAAAACAAATCAGTTTTGCAAATCTTATTTCCAATCATGGGGCTGTGCATTCATGCCCTGAATATTAGCCCAGAACATTGTGATTTGTCTGGTTCTGGACAGAAAAACAGTGGAAAAATATAGATCATATTGTCACAAAATGCATATGTTTTCTGGCTCACTCAGAGCTTAGCTAACTGCTGTGGGATCAGCACTTCTAAAAACTGCCCCACTTACTAAGGTCTTCAGCAGGGGC
Organism: Tinamus guttatus; assembly: GCF_059628265.1. Taxonomy (NCBI): domain Eukaryota; kingdom Metazoa; phylum Chordata; class Aves; order Tinamiformes; family Tinamidae; genus Tinamus; species Tinamus guttatus. Next base: position 2,751,673 of record NW_028288857.1, read on the forward strand.
TTTGCATTCGTTATAAGCAGCCACTTTTGAAAAATAAAAACTTGCCCGTGCACGTTTTTTTCCTCAACAAAGCGTTCAATAGAAGGTGTCCTTAGAATAAGCTAGTTCATGCTGGAGAAAATACATGAAAGAAAAGCTCTGGAATGGCAGGTCGGGCTGCCCATCTCGTCAGCAACACGGCCCGTCCCCTCCTCGCTGCCCGTGGCCGAGGGAGGAGAGGACGGAGCGGGGAGGTCGGAGGGAGGACACGAAAGGCGGGCGCAGGGCAGGGAGCCCTGACGGAGATCACAGGCACGTCTGCCAAGATAGCATCTGCGGGGAGGCGAAGACGAGGTGTGAGAACCCTGCTCTCTCCCGGAGCATCGCGAGGGCCCTTTTTGAAGATAAGCTCCTCTCGGCAAGGGGGGTCTTTGCACTTCAAGGGCGCGCGGGAGCCTGGACGCCGCGGGGATGGCCGCAGCCCACGTTTCCAAGCCTCTCTGTTTGCTTTCAGGTTTTTCCCTCGTTCCCGTGCAGGCCCCCACTGACCCTCTCAGCGGCATCCCCACCACCTCCCCACGGGGCCCTGGGGACCAGGGCTTTAAGGGGGAATTTTGGACATGGGCAGATGTTCACATGAGAGGCAAGACCAGGAAGGGGGATGGCAGAGCACCAAGGGTGCTTTGGACACCCAGAAACAGAGTATTTCAGACAGCAGACATGCAGCTCAGTGCCTCTACTCTTGGCCAGGAGCAAAAGACAAGTTGTATGGCCAGAAGGGAGGTCTATCTCCTCTCCATCCTGAAGGGAGCTCCTGCTTTTCAGCCTCTGCTGCTTGACTGTCCTGTAGCCCTGCTGATCATCTTGCTGACAGACTCTCTGAAGCAGCAGAAGTGAATCCTGCAAATGCTCTGTGCATGGGTTGGGGTGTTGAGTCTGGGTGTTGGGTTCGCTCTAAGTCCTGTGATCAGAAAGTCAACTGGACGGGACACCACTGCACCCTTCCTGCCTCAAATAGTCATTTGTGATAGAGAGTGTGGTTCAAGGGTCTTCTGGCAAATTGGGTTGCATTGAAAGTGACGTTTTCATATGTACCTGATGGAGCTTCGAGTTTGGCTTCCAGTGCATAAGTTCCACACCACAGTGCGCACGGTGCCGCCAGCATCCAGAGTGGAAGTAGCACCCGAGGCCATGAAAAAAAGGGGCAATCCACTAAGGGCTGCACTAGTGGGAAACAGAGCAGAGGAAAAGCTCAAAGGAGAAAAACGGGGCTGTTACAGCAACGGACAGAGAGGAGGAGGAGGGGAGGAAGGCTAAGGTGGGGCTGCGGGGCCGGGCAGGGACCTGCCGGCGGCTCCTGCGAGTGTCAGGTTGTTGTACAAACATTGCCTGCTGCAAACCTCCGGCTTGGTCACCAAGTCAAGCGCTGGAGACAGTTTGCCCAGTAGTTTGACCTCTCACCTCCCCTTCACTAAATAGACCTAATTACAGCGTTTGTCTGTCATTTAAGCAACAAATGATTCCATTGAGGTCATCTGAGGGAAGCTGGAGTTCTTAGCTGTCATCTCGAGAGAGCTCGGCTAATTTTATCCTGCTGGGGAAGAAAAAGCCCTGCAAAATCTTGCTGGGAGGCTCTGTTACCATTGCTGCTTCCTGGGAAGGGCTTGTCGAGGTGCTCCGCATTCACAGCCCTCCTTGAATCCCAGCAAAGTTGGGGTTGGCCCAAAGGAGAAGCTTTGGGGAATCACCTAAATCGCACAAATTAAATAACAGCAATAATAATAAATCAGTAATTTTCTAAAATTGTGTTCTGCCATTTGAAAGGAGAGAATTCCCTGGGCACTGAGTGCTTTTTCAAACAAAAAGAAAGCCAGGAACAAAAAAAACCCATGTGTGTGTTTGTTTTTTAACTGCACTTTCTCTGCATGTTTCATTTGCATCCCTGCTGCATGTTTCCTGGGTAGAATGCAGGAGGTGTCTGCTCAAATATCTGCAGAGCATCCCTAGCCTCCTGGAGCCCTCCGATGCCATGGTGACTGAAAGACAACACACAACGTGACAGCAGCCTCAACTGTTGCTGTGCCCATGGTGCTACCATCAACCAGGTGCTTCCTCCCACTGTTCCCATTCGTTGTGATCCTTCTACTCTCTCTCATCCCAAGCTCTGCTCCACCAGCGTTGTCAGGCTGAGCGGGGGGACTTGCAAAAGCCACTCACCCTCCATCACCACGTTGGCCACCATCAATGACAGAGAAGGGTCAGAGCCTTTGGGGTCCCCATTGCTGACCATTGGGAGCTTGGTGACCCCATCCCAGCTAGGACCCTGGTCAACCATTGAGGAAAACTGTCTCTTTCCTTTGTCATGAAGGAACTAGACACGGCCCCAGTGATCTAGTGCTCCATCTGGGAGCCCTTTGGAACAGGCACGTTTTTCCATGCAGAGTTTGCATGGTCCCAAGCACAACGGCTGCACTCAGAGAGGTGAACACACGTGGACTGAAACGCGAGGAGATGGTGACGGACGCAGACACGCTCGGCGCGCTGACTCAGCCCCATCTTTCAGCAGCGCTGAGATTAAGTCCGTCAAAATCAGATCTTTTGCTCCCTCCTTTCATTGCCTCTTTCTCTGCTGACACGAGGGCGCATTGCTCAAGGCACATTTAGTATCAGCAGAACATGGTGTCCTTTCTACTCACCCTGTGCAAGGTGGCCCTGTGACACAGCAAAGAAATAGCCTGGTTGAGCCAGGGATTGAACATCTGTCCACATTTTTTTCCTTCCATTCTGCTCATCTGTCCATCCTAAAATGCCAAAATCATTTGCTGAGCTCCCGGTTACCTGCAGAAATAAAGCCTTGGTGAAGGAGAGGGTATCTGGGACAAAATATGTCTCCAGGTCACTATTTGCCACTGGGACTTTGTCACCTGCGCATTACAGCAGCAGGAAAATAAAGAAATAAATATCTTTACCATTACCCTGCTACAATATTTAAATAAACATAATTTCTTACACTCACAGGGCATGATGACAAAAAGGTGAATGTTATTACAGGTGCTTAAAGGGTTCTGAAAGTTTTATACCACTATGTGGGCTGGAAACATGTAGAAAGAGACAGCAAATATTTTAATAACGTCCTCCTTAGCTCCTGCACTGACAGATGCCCCCATTTCATTAGAGCAAAGGCAATATTAATAATGTTGAAGCACAATCTTCGAGTTTATAGCTGTTTATGCAAAATAGAAGAACTTTCTCCTTTTTAAAAATCTTTTTTTTTTGATCTGTTTTTTTTTCCCTTGCCTCCCAGATCTGGTCTCCTCCCTGCACCAGTTCCATCACTCCCAGGCAAAGCCATGGTGGAGCCAACGTCATTGGAGGGCAGCAACGATTCCCAGGGCCAAGTTCCCACTCTCCTCTTCAACGTGATGACGGATTTTGTTTGGATTCGGGCACCTCCACGCTGACAAAAGGCTCGGTCCTAACCGACGTGTTTGGAGAGACGCTAGGAGAGGCATCAACACCTCCCAGGGCTGGAATGGGGAAAAAGAGAAGCATTAAAAAGTGCAACACGGTACTTAAAAGCAAAAAAAAATAGAGAGTTGCAACATCTTCCTTTCTCTGCACACTTCCTTTTAGCTAGAAACTGGTTTTGGAGAGTGTGTGTTTAGCAACAGGCAACACTCTGAAGGTTTAGACCCAAAATTGTGTCATCGAGGACCATCAGGTACTGAATGTCACTGCAGTCAAAGAGGCTAACCCAGCTAGGGACCGCTGCGCTTCATCGACGTGCACAGAGAATAGGCAAAATCAGCTCGAGACCGGCTTTTCAGGAAAAATAAATATCCCCAGGAAAGAATTGTCCAAAAAAAAAAGTGAAATAGAATAAAATAAAGAGCGCGGTGGAGTCTTTGAGCCAAACAGTGGGAGCGCTGACCTCCTGCTGTCTGTGTACCCTTCCTGAATAAATATTTCTGTCATGCACAGATAAAAGATTATTTTTATAACAAAATTAGCTTCTTTCCACGACATCACCGGTTTTGCTCTCTAGGCATAATGAAGAATTTTGGTTGTGCTATGCTGAGCGGGTAACCAGAAATATCCCGATGCTCAAAAATTAAACGAGCAACCCCATAAGAAGGTGGGAAAGAGATTCTCTGTATTTTCATTTGTTTGTTTGCTTTTCTGCTTCTCTTAAATCTAGCTGAATGTTGCAATAGCCCGGTCTTGTGTTTGCCTCTGGTTTTGCTGCTGGTCTAATGTGCTGCTGGATGCACCAGCCTGTTCTGAAGCTCACACCAGAGGTTCATATCTATATCTACAACATCGTGCATTAGGCAATGCCTCCGTTCAGTCAGCAACACAGCACTGCAAATACAAATGCCTTTGCAAAGAGAGGACCGAGAAAAACTGCAGAAAACACCCTAAAAGCTGAAGTGGAGGATGCTGGCTGTCCAACATGCTCGTCCCAAAAGGCAGCCTGTCTCCAGAGGAAGCCGCTCAACGTTGCGGCTGGAGTCGCTGGCTCTGATTTACAGATTGTTCCATCTGAAGGCTATTTACCCCATTTCCTCCTGATTGTCTCCTCCTAGCCACGTATTAATTAGATCCAGCTATTAGCCATATACCTCCAGTTCCTCAGAGATTGTGCTTGGGATACTTCTGCATTTCGACTCACGTCCTTTTAAGTTCCCTCTTCCTTTAAAGCTCTTTTATAAGCCGGAAAGGCAGCAAAACCTGCTGTTTTCCCACCCGCATGTCCCCACGTGTGCAGTGGTCACCCAGAGTGGCTTCTGTGGGTTCTCCTTAGTTAAATAAATGCTTTTCCCTCAACTTTTGATGTGTTCCCCATGGCAGAGTGAGGCAACATTATTTTGTTATCTAAAACAACCGTCAGGCTTTTCAAGGGATGACCTCCATGTGTCTGTGTGTGCAGGCAGAAACACACATGAAAGGGTCTGTTATGAGCCTCAAATTTAGGTAAACCCCCCGTAGACCTCAGTAAGGCTTGGCCTGCACTGGGCTCCAAGGTTCAAACTCCATCTGCTCCCCTCAAAAGAGCTTTGTTAGCCCTAATTTCATGTCAGGGGGCTGAGAAAAGCCCCCTATAAATATATACATATATAAAAAGTATATATATATTATATAAAGTATATATATATTACATATACATAAATAATTTTGGCCCCAGGTTTCTCCCATTCTCTGCTTTGTGTCAAGGTAACCCAGAGCAAAGGGGACCTGGGTTTTGGAGCAGGTTGGTGGCTGTGCCGTGGCTGCAGCCACATGTCCCTGAAGAGCATCTTCTGTCTGCCCCGTCCCTGAGGATTTACACACAGGGTTTGCTCTCCTGGAAGCCTTTTGCTCCCTTGGATTCAGCACAGAGGGAAAACCCCAGGAAAAAAAAAAAAAAAAAAAAAAGGAAAAAGAAAGAAATAAAAAGAAACCAGAAAAGACACCAGATTGCAAAATCCCTGGACCTGCTTGTTGGCTTCTTTTTCTCCTTCTCATCCCTCTGCCTTATCTCTCCCTCTGCCCTTTCCCTTCCCCTCTCAACCGCAGGGAGCAACAGCACCGTCATCTGTCAGTGTCTTGGGGGCACCCAGGGCTCTCCCTGCATCCCTTTTAAAACACACCAGGCAAATGGCCCAGACCTCCCGCCTTTCCTGGAACGATTGGGGGCCTTATGGGAATGACACGGGAAGTTGCGGGAGCATCATCGGAGCATCACTGGGGCATCATCGGAGCATCATCGCCGGAGCGGTGCACTGGACCGGCATCGGGATGCCCAGAGCCCGGCTGTCCGCGCGGATCCGCGCCGTGCACCACTGCTCTCTTCTGGATCGCCCGGGAATAGGCTCCCTCCGCCGGCCCCGCGCTCTGCTCCGCTCCCCTGCCATTTATACGAGCCGCAAGATTTTCTTTAGGTTAAGAGCAGGAGATAAGCCGCTAAGAGCATGACACCGGGCTCTGCTTTCGAGCCCGCAGCAACCAAACCCGGGGAGCCTCCCCCTGCCAAAAAAACGATACTCCCCTTTAAATCAGCAGCGCATCGCGTTTCCTAAGAATCTGACTTCTCATCTCCCACCTCGCAGTGGAAAGGGGGGCGAAAGCCTCCCTGTGGTATTTGGGTTACAGCATTTAATTAGGTCGGTTCCACCGTTATTGGGTTTGCAAAATAAAACTTGATTTCATAACGAAGAGTGAAACCACAGACAAGATGGTGTTGTAATTGGAATCAAGCAGATAAGGAAGAAAGCAATCCCAGATGCGGCGGGGCAGAGTGAGGCTTCGCATCACTTTTAAACAGATGTTCCCACGTCTGGGGTCTGCCAAACATTTCATATTCAAAATGTCCGGGGTTTTTATATGAGTGTTGTCTCCTCTGATGGGAAAAACTTGCTAAGAGAAAATAAAAGCATCAACCTGCCTCCTTACCGCAGCGTGAACCCAAGACTTTCTATTTTAATGTTTTATTTCAGTGGTTTGAAGGGCTTCACTTAACGCATTTGATTTCATCTTGCGGGTGTGGGTTTTACTTTAGAAGCCCAAAATTTCTGGGGGCCATCAGGATCACGGCCACCTCGCTGCCCACAGCGGATAACAGCAAAAGTAGCAGGAAATGGGAAAGAGGGGAAAAAAAGAGGCTCTCCCGGCTGGGCTGCAGCCCGCGCGCAGTAGGGATTTGTTATCGTGCAATTCCTGGGAGGTGCAGATAAGGCTGTGCCTGATTTCATAACATCCAAGCCTGAACCTCCAGAAAAGAAGCCTCTTTCTTTACAATTTCTCATACAGGGGGGATTTAACAATTTCGTTAGTTTCATTTAATGCATGCAATAATTTCATGCATGCATTAATTTATTTGTATAACCCCAGGATTAGAAGATGATCTGATGACTGGTGGCTACAACTGCGCCAAAGTGAGCAGTAATTCCATTGTCCAGGAGCAATTCACTCCCTGGTCGCCGTGCATGGCTTTGGGATGCAAATTTCCTTGTTTTTCCCTTGCAAACGGGACAGAGGAGGCTGAGGTGGACGAGGACTTTGTACAATCATGATGTGAGAACCGTATATGGTGAAACACCAGGGACTGAGGCTGGTTCCCTTTGCACACACAAAAATCCTCTTGATATCACCAGTTCCTTGAATACTGGAATTTTTAATTCCTCTGCATAGTACATATCACACAAGCGTGTTTGTAAATACATGAATGGCCATATTCCTGCACAAATCAATTTTAAAATTTTGTTAAAGCATCGTGGTGAAGGCAAATCAGGAATGGTAAATGCAAACTCAGGTTAATAATGAAAATTTGCCTCCACGCTGGCATCACAGTTCATGGAAGATCCAGGTTTCACTCACTGCTTTGTCTCTGCCTGAATATCTGAGCATTAAAATCTCCATATCCTTAATGCTGTTGTCTGTAAAATAGTAACAACCAATTTGCCTGCCCTAATGCTTGGTTTGCAGAGACATGCACGACAGCTCACCCTTTTTCTGCTCAAAATGCAGCATTTCTGTCTCAGAGCATGCCTGCCTGCAAACCAGGAATGAAATAATCCAGCAGCCCTAAATGCATTTCTAATTTCCTTCAAATAAACCATTTTGCCATGTCTGGAAAGTATATTGGTAATTCTAGGGAGAAGGTGGGGAGGAAGAGTTATCAGGGTATTTCATGACCTCTTAAGCTTATATTCATCATAAGAATACCTCCCTTCTGCTCTTTTTTTTTTTATCTTCTCTTGTTTTCCCTTCTTGCATTCCTAGAGTCCATGTGATCTTCCTTCACCTGCGTGCAGCGGGAATGGAAAAACTCCTGGCTTTTCCAAGGAATATCTGTGGAATCACTGGAATATAAAGGTACACACAAAGCTCAGCATGCAATGGGTATCCAGGGTAGCAAAGTCCCTAAATAAAGGGGACAGCCAGGCTCGGGAACACTTAATATCGCAGGAATACCAGCCGGGTGTGAACACTTCGCCCTGAATTCTTCCTAACCCCGCAGGAAGCAAGCGTCATGTCACAGGGAACCTGGAAGACAAATTGTTCCTTGATTTGCAACCCAGCCGTAATTAGAACAGTAAATCCCAAAGTATAAATTAATAAAAGCATGACTGGGACTTTCAAGCAAATTCACAACACTGGCATTGCATTTAGCCTTTGAACTTAATTAAAAAGCAAACTTAATCAGAACGCTGTTCCAAACACGTGGACATTACGGATTCCCTTGGCTTTCCATAGAGCTTGGTCAAGCTCCATTATTTAGAGAACAAATATTCACATCTCTGGGATCTGCTGGGGTGACATAATATCTTAAAATTTGGAAAAGAGAAAAAAAAAGGTGCAGTTTGCTTTGCATTTCCAAAGGCATTGGGAGAAGCTGCAGATGTACGTCTCGCCTCTCATGCCTTTTAACACCCAGTGCATAATTACGCTGGGGAAAAGCTAATTTTTGAAAGAGGAATAAAAACAAACCTGCATGCCACAAGCAAACACGCCGGCAGCAGAGGAAAGAGCAGAGCCAAATCTCACAGGGAGGCAAACGGATTTTGCAAAAAATACGGATTACCTGGGCAAAAAGTGTGATGGGCACGATAAAAACAGACTCTCACCCTCGGGGATTTGGGACCAAGAGGTTGGCCGGGCTCGAGCGGGCAGTAAATATAGACACTGAGGGTGTGGAGGGGAAGGAAACAGGGCTACATCCAAGCTGCATGTTAATAAATACGCTGGAGGTTGTTCTCCTGTTTGGAAGCATAAATCTTCCGTGCGCGGTCTGTGTGCGCCTGGAATGCGGGGAGCGGGGCCGAGCCAAAGCCAGCCCTGTCCAAATTTCACTACTTTCCAAACGATGCCTCATTTATTAGCGTAGGCAGCTCCGAGTCTCCGGGGATTAGCGTCTTGGCCGCCCGGAATGACGAGCCTGGAGATCAGGAGGAGCCCCGGAGTCCGAAGCGGGAAGCGCTTCATTCAGCCACGGCATGGGAGGAAAAACTTGCTTTTTTTTGCAGTCCACCCCATCAAAGACCCGCAGTGCAGGGAATTCACACCAAAACAAACACTCGGGGCTCGTATCACATCGGTGGCCCGAATGCCGGTCAGCACTTGCAGAGATCATGCAAGTCACTGTCATAACATGTCACCATCCTCCCCCATCCAGGTATTTTTTGCTGAGCCATTTGATACATTTTGCAAAGAAATCTTTTTCCTCGCAAGCATTTCAGTGAAAGGGCCGTTCCACCGTCTTCAGCCGGGTAACAGAATTAAAATTAAGCAGAAAGGCAGCAGCAGTGGGTCTTCCACAGCTGCAATTTATTGACATGGACTTTTTTATTAATTATTATAATTTTCTGCTCGCTTACTGAATGCAGAACCCATGGCATGAACTCCAGCCCATGCTGAAGAGCTTCCTGGCATGCAAGAGAGCAAGAAAGCAAGGAAAGAGTTAACAGCTCTGTTTGCAACCAAAAGGAAAGAATCTCCACTTAGACCTTCCTGGCAGGAACTTGGGCCCAGGTGCCATTAGCTATATATATCTATATCACTATCTATATGTGAAGTACTTTGGTGAGGAGCGTGGGTCAGGCGCTGCGTTCAACGCAGCTCCCTTCACTTATGGCCGCATAACAGGAAATTAATAACACTGAGCTTATAAATTGCCAGACTGACCAAAAACTCCATCTCGGTCCGGAATTGCCAGAAAACCTATCCTGCTCCTTGTTTAATGTTGAGTTTAGCTGGAAGACACTGAGTGTAATTGTATGTTATAGATACATACTACCCAAGGATGTATCTGTATATCCATTTTGTATGCAGCACAGTCTGAAACGCATTGCACCGCGTCTCGGGAAGCCACGCGGTTTATAGGGTGCTGTGGGAGCCTCCTGGAAAGAGGAAGCGAAATTGCCATAAAACCTTAACGGAGAAGTCCATAAAACCTCGCTTTGCATTGAGAGCATCCTGTTTGGCCAGGGGGGCATATTGCGGGGTGCAGCTGGATCCCTCCCTGGGATCCTTCTGTCAATTGGTATTGTCTATCCAAGGGTAAAAGCAGTTAAAATATATACTCCTGTAAATATACGTATCTATCTCTAAATCTAATATATGCATTCCTGTTCATGGGCCATGCCAGGTCACAGTCCTATGGGCGACTTCATCTCTATGGGGAGAAGCTGACGGCTGCAGAGACAAGCTCAGGGACTTTGCCAGGTGACATCTCCCATCCTCTTCATACGTCCTAAAACCTCCCCTTGCACGTGTTTTAGAGCCCAAAAATACACTTCCCGGTTGATCCCTGGGGTGGCCTCACCTCTGCATTCCCTGGAGGAATCCAGCATCATCCAGTGGATGCCAAATCCCCTGGGATTTGCCTGGGGGAAAGTGTTCTGGGTCCCTTTTGGGCGAGCACTAAGCAAGCGCCAAGGGGCTCTGTGTGTACGTGTGCTACAGCACGCGCTCGGGCCCCAGAATAGGACTGGAGAGCTAAAAAAAGGGGAAAAAAGATGATTTTTTTGATATTTTTCCTGCTAATTTCAGGAAGCCCTCCCAAATTTCCATTGCAAGGGAGCCTGCTCCCGTTCACCCGGGAGAGGAAGTTTGGAGCGGATGGTTTGTCCCCAGACACACACGGACACGGAGGCCCAGGAGAGGAAGGCATTGGACACCACATAATAATAAGGCAATTGGGAAAGGGAAAAGAAGTAGCAACATTGTTGGCCATTAATAGCTCTCTTCGGCCCGAAATGCGGATCTCTAATTGTTAACAAACTCTTAAGAGAAACAATCAGCGCCTCAAGCCATGACAGAGGAGAAGCATCGCAAGGGCCAGATCTAAATTTACATCTCCCTTTTTACTAGAAAGTGTTTTTGCAATGGGAACCCTTTCAACATTGTTTTAAGGACAAGTCGAATTTGGTCTCTGGCAGAAAAAGCAGGTCCTAGGGTTTCCGTATGAATTACAAATAGATCCTCGACCCCCGCAGCTGAACGCCAGGCGAATTTGCAGCCCCAGCCCTCGGCGAGGCTGCAGGAGGAGTCATTGGAACGGGATTTAAGTATATTTAAGGATGACATTCTTCACACGCGCCTTGTGGGCAAGTTTTATTTTATTGTATTGTATTTTCCTTATGGATACTCTGGAGTATTAGGACATTTTTGAATGGAAAAGGAAAAGAAAAGGAGAAAGGAGGAGGGAAAGGGACCTGGGTGTTAAGTGATAAGCAACTGCACCGTAGCTCTTTGCAAGCTCTTTAAGGTTGCAGTTGCTCACTGCTGGTTTTGCCAAACTTCCCAGCTTTTGGCGGGGCATCCCCAATGTGACGAATCCCAATGTATTGCACCTTGCGGGGATGCCCAAAGGATGCAGCTCCATGTGTGATCCCACCGGTTCCACTCATTCCTGCAGGAAAGGAGCTTCAGGATTGCTCCGAGCGCACGCGATGCTCCCGCCCGGCTGCAGTAAACGCAGTCTCCTTAGGGGTCACATCTCGGGGTCCTGCTGCGACTGCCGGAGGAAGCCGCAGTCATTTTTCAGCCTTTTAAACGCCAAATGTACTCGGCCACAATTTTCCTGCACGCTCCTGGTTTGCGAGGAGGCTCCTTAGGAGTCATTTCCTTGCCAAGAAAAGCTTCTCTTTCCTCCCAGAGCCGGAACGGCCCCCGGCAGCCCTCGGGTCAGGGCACGCGGCTGCCAGGGCTTGGACACGCACCCCAAAGCGACTTGTTTTGCAATGTCAGCAGTGAGCAAAACACTTTCTTTTACCCACCAAAAGCCCTATGGCATCTCCGTGCTGCAATTGGAATCAGCTCCAGGCTAAAGAAATTAATTGCATCTATTTTTCTAACATTTCTCACCATTGCTTTTACTTTTTCCCCTCCATAGCAATAGTTACATTTATAAACCCGCTCCTCAGCCCTAATTTCAAGCAGGGAATAGGGACAAGCCCTTGTTTCTGATGCTTCCCAGTGCCAGGTCTCCATCACCAGCAGGAGTGTGAGCTCGGCACAGTCCAACCCGGCACCAACGTGCCCCATGGAACAACCTTCCATGAATAGCTGCTGTGTTTGTGGGAAGCAGCCTCCGGATTGTGTCTCTCCGGCCCGGAGCTCCGACGTGTGTCAGTAAAACTCTCTGGGTTTCATTAGGCAGCCCGGCCCGGGTACATAAATAAGGCGGCTGTTGTCAGGTCTCCCCGTGGTGCGTAAGGGCAGGTCTGGGAACCTGCAGGCCACGACCTCTGTGTTTCCCAGCAGGGACGGAAACGCCCTCAGAGTCAAAGGAGTGGGAAAATGAGAGCCGGGGTTGTGCTTTAACATGAGCCTGACGGGCAAATGCAAGAGCACGGGTTCATCTGCACGAGCGCCACGCGGCTCTGCAGCATCTTGCATGGAAAACCCTGGTTCTCTCCTGGGAAGCGGCACTGTGTCCACCTGGGATACGGGGCTGGATGTGAGAAGCCCCTGGGGCTCCTGCAGCTCCGAATCCAGCACGGGGGGCAATTCTGCGCCCCTCCATCACCTCCACCTCAAGCTCGGGGTGTCTCTGAGATGTCACCCCATGCTCAAAAGCAGCCCCATGCCCCGGGACCAGGGGCTCGGTGACAGGGGCATGCTCTGCGGGGACGGCCGCGATTTCGGGCGCGCTCGCCCGGCGCTGCGCTCGCTCCGCGGTGCGTGCCGCGCCGGCCCTGTGTGGTCCGCAGCGGGGTCCGTGTGTGGTCCTGCAAAGCCCCGCTCATCTGTCCAGAGGCTGCTAACTGCCTGCTGAATGACCACGGCTGTTTACTTTAGCTCTGTCTGCACCAACTGAACTCTGATCGCTGCCTTCCTCCAGCTGGGCCGGCTCAGGACCCCGGCGCGAGCGAGCGCCGGCGAGAGGAGCTGCGTGTGAGGCTCCAAAAAAAGAATAGGCTGCAAATGGACTGCAGTGTAAATCATGGCCAGCAATTTATGGGCCATTTTCTCTCCCATCATTTCTTCTCTGATCCCCACCTCGCCCCCCCCCCCTCACTCAAACAGACCCGGCTCATAAATTGCCCGTGCTGAGTGCTGGCAGAAAGGTTTTTCATGTTCCTGACAGCTGCAATAAAAATATGCCTGTGTGTCTGGTAATTGTGTGTGCAAAGGGGGAGGAGAGGTGGGTGCTGTGCAGGGGCTGGGGGGGTTCGGGTGTGCATGGAGGGGGTCTCGGTGTGCGTGGTTTTGGTGGGGTGCAAGACCCGTTGCAGCTTCAGGGATTGCACACGTGTGTCATGATTGCACGCGTGTGTCATGATTGCACGCGTGTGTCATGATTGCACGCATGTGTGCTGACTGCCCAGGTGTGCACGTGTGCTGTGCTTGCATGCAACTGCAGTGACTGCATGTGATGCATGTGCCATGACGGTGTGCATGCGCTGTGGTGGCATGTGTATGCATGTGTGCTGCGCTGGCATGCATGTGCCATCGCATGCGTGTGCTCTGATGGCACGTGGGTTGTGACTGCAGCATACGTGCTCCAACTGTGTGTGTGCGCGATGCGATACTGCGTGAAGGTGCTGTAATTGCATGTACATGCACATGCATGCTGCGGTTGCACGTGTCTGCTGTGATTGCATGTGTGCATGCGTGTGCATGCTGTGGTTGTGTGCACATGTGCTCTAATTGCAGGTGTAGGTGCTCTGATTGCACGTGCGCGCTGCAATTGCATGCGCACACGTGCTGCCATTGCCAGTGCATGCACGCGCGTGCGACCGCACGCTCCTGCGCCGGGGCTGCAAGCGTGCACACTGCAATTGCATGTGCCATGTGCATGCAGGAGAATGCTCTGCATGGCAGCAGGCCACCCAGCATGCATGCAAGGGTGTGCATGTACAAGCAGGAGGTTTGTTATGTCTGCTCCACGCTGCACGAGGAGCTCATGCGAGCAGCGCGCATCGACCAGTGCATCCTCCCGTCGAGGAAAGCACTCACAGACACATTTGCAGGCCAAATTGGTGAACCTGCTTTTTATGTGTGGGTGGGAAATGGCTTTTCCAGTAGAGGGAAAAACCTGGGATTTTAATTTCTTCTTTTTTATTATTTTTTCAGGCTAGATCCTGAGACTCCAAATCAGCTGTGCTGCCCAATGCAGCCTGCCGAATTTTTCAGTGCAATGAAATTGAGACTCAAGCATTAAGCTTTGAAACAGCAATAGAAATAAACCCATTCCTGCCTATCTAGAGGGGAAATAATATTCAGCCACAAGATTCCCAGGCAACCACTTCCCCATTTTCATCACTTTCCCACTGCTATGAATGACTTTATTCTAACACGAAGTTGATGTGAAGCAATAGTTCAGCGAATCTCAATGTGTAAAGGGTTGCCCATGAAAATCTGGGGAAAGCTGTTTATTTGCTTCTCTGTGTGCCTTTTGCTCACACCCAAATAGGTTTCTCTTGTATTTTTATTTTAAAATATCTGTTTTGCTCAGACCCAAATAGGTTGCTCTTGTATTTTTCTTTAAAAACATTCCTGCAAGCATTTGCACTCATCTTTGCTACCAGTTTGCAAAGCTTTCCATTAGCGCAAATATTAGAAAGATGACGAATAAGGAGCAGAGTGACATCTGGGGAGAAAAACCCGAATTTACTGAAAGCAAGCCGGAGCACAAGAAAATCTGCCTCCTTTTAATTTATAGTTGCAAACTTGTCAGAAAAGGGAAGCGAGAACACGCGGCTTCCCGCCCCAGCCCCAGGGGGGTTCGTTGCAGCTAATTCCGACTTCTCTTTCCCCTAAATGGGTTCGCTGAATTCTGGTGGGATCAATAAAAATAACAAAGTAATAATAAAAAAGGCATAGTGATCATAACCTGCTCAGAGTTTATCAGGAGAAAAGACTCAGCTTGCCAGGGGAAACAAACAAAAGAAAAGAGTAAAAAAGAAAAATAGGGAAAAAAGGCACAATCTAAGCAAGGATATAACTGTGTATATGCATCAAGAAAATATAAGGCAAGAGGGGAGACCTCCCAAATAAGTAAAATTAGCATTTATCAGTGCTGCTGGCACACGGTCCAAGCCTGTGCAGAGGATTTTAGCTGCGTGTGCCTGTGGCAAATGGGGCTGGGGGCTCTCGGAGCCCCAGGATCAATAGCCCTGTGTGTGCCTGGGCTTTGTAGCTCTAAGTGCCTCTGTAGGGAACAAAGAAAGTGAGTAAAAATTGAATTATCCACTTAAGGTTGTGTCAGCTTTCCATCATAAATCTTATTTCAGATGTTTAATACTCATCTGTAAAAATTCATTCTCATCTCAGCCTTTGCATATACAATACGTTTTGAAAGCTGGAAAAAAGATTTATATTTTATATATATATGTTAATAAGGTATTGTTTTATATTGAGAGAAACATTATTTCTTGCACCTAAGCGGGGAGGAAAAAAAGAACACGGTGGGAAAAAGCAGCGGTTGGAGGGAAGCTGCAGAGACCGCGGGTTGCAAACCTGGGGGTCCCGGTTTCGGCCAGTAACGGATTGGGAAGAGGCTACGGCTTAAAGGACAGCGCGTGGACCCTTGCGGAGCCGCATGGTGCATGCAAAGCCTGGGGGGGGACACATCCTCGCCCCCTGCTTCGCGTTTTTAGGGGGATTGGAAAAAAAAAAAAAGAAACAAACAAAAACTTGAATCGGCTCCGGTGTAAGAAATGCAGCAGGGGGTTAAAACTGACCCCTGCCTTATAAAAGAGCATCCTCAGACACTTACTACCTGCCTTTTAACCAATTTCTACTTAAAATGTGCCTCGTCCTTTTCCCTTTTTTCTTTTTCCTTTTCACTTCCCCTTATTTCCTATTTTCTTTGCCTGTTTCCTTTTGTTTTCCCCTTCCCCTTTCTTTTTTTTTCTTTCCATTGCCTTTTTATTTCTTCTCTTATTTTCCTTTTCATTTCCCCTTATTTCTTATTTTCTTTGCCCTTTTCCCTTTCTGTTTTCCTCTTCCCCTTTCCTTTTTCTTTCCATTGCCCTTTTTATTTTTTCTCTTTCTCTTCTTTTCCTTTTTTCTTTACTTCTTCCTTTTCCCTGCTCCTTTTCCCCCCCTTCTTTCCCTGTCTCATCGTTGGATTTTTTTCTTTTCTCTCCTTATTCTTTTCCTTCTCCTTATTCCTTTCCTCCTTTACTTTTCTCCTTTTCTCCTACCTTCCTCCTTTTCATTTTCTTCTTCTCCTTATTCCTTTCTCCTTTGCCTTTCTTTTTCTTCCCTTTCCCTTTGTCATTTTCGTCTTGCACTTTTTCCTATTACTCTTTTTCCTTGTTTTTTTTTCCACCTTCCCTTCTTATTTTTCTTTTCCCTTTTCGCGATTTCCTTTTTTCTTCTCTTTTTTCCCCCCCTTCTCCTCTCCCGTTTCCTTTCCCTTTTGTCCCCCTATTCCTCCCCTCTCCTCCCTCCCCTTTCCCTCTCCCCCTGAAGCGGAGCAGCCCCGAGGGGCTGCGGGCGCCGCGGGCGGCGGGGGCGGCCGGATCCCCGTCTGCGGCTCCCAAATTGTGCGGGGCCGCGCTGGGCGCCAGCCCCTGCCCTGCGCAGCGGCGCCTGACCTGCAAATTAACCCCTGCTGCCCCGGCGGCGCCCCCAGCCCCGGCATCCCCGGCGGGTCCCCCTGACCCCGGCCCCGACGGGTCCTCCCTATCCCAGCTCCCGGCGGGTCCTCCCCGCTCCCGACTCCGACGGGTCCCCCCGGCCCCGACGGGTCCTCCCTATCCCCGACCCTGGTGGGTCCTCCCTACTCCCAACTCCGATGGCTCCCCCAGGCCCCGGCGGGTCCCCCCGGCCCCGACGGGTCCTCCCTCTCCCCGACCCTGGCGGGTCCTCCCTGCTCCCAACTCCGACGGGTCCCCCCGGCCCCAGCGGGTCCCCCCAGCCCCGGCAGGTCCCCCGAGCCCCGGCGGGTCCCCCCTCACCCCAGTCCCCCAGTGTGGCCCAGGCAGGGGGTGCAGCCGCCATCCCCACGCTGCCCTGCTCCCCTCCTCGCTCCCCTTTCCTGGTGTTTCCCAGGGGCTCCCAGCCACCCCGACAAAGCAAAGACCCCGCAGGTTTTCCCTGCTGGCCTCCTCCGCGGGCACGTTTGGGGGCAGAAGGTTGCTACAGCGCTAGGGGGGAGGGTGTTTTGCAAGTCGGGTGTTTTTGTGCTCGGGGTCCCTCCTGCTCGCTGGCGAGGATGGGGCCTGGGTTTGCACAGGGACCCACTGCCTGGTTCGGTGTTGACTTCACCCTGGAGCTGCAGAATAAATAAAACGCTTAAAAAAGAGCTGGAGTCCGATCCCACTGCTTCCACTATCCTGCTGCGGGGAAACAAGGGATCATCCCTGGTGCTCCTGCACGTCCTTTTTTGTGGGTGCTGCAGGGTAGCGATGGGACCCCACTGGGCATGGAGCAGGGGGGACCGTGCCGTGATGCCCGTCAGCCCCTGTTCCATCCTTGCTCTGTCAGGAACGCGGGGCAGGAAAGCCGATCCCGAAGTTTCCATCATGTGAAATTGAAGCGCATGTGCCTATAATGAAATATTTCCTCCCATTTCATGGCAGCTCAGTAATTCCTGATGGCAGCGAGCCTGGGAAAACAGATCCCCCCGCTCCCACCCACAGCGCCTGACCGCACGGGCAGGGCCGAACAAGGGCCCCGTTCTGCCGGGCCGCGCGGCTCCCACCTCCCGCCGGACACCTCAGATCATCCCCCCTGCAGCTCCCTCTGCACACGCTCCGGCCATGGAAATGCAGCTTTTGGAGGGATCTGGGGCTTTCCCGATGGCTCCGGGGCTGCAGCATTCCCCCCCTGCCAGCATCGCGTCCCCAGGGCCCGCGACGATGACATCCCCCTCCAGCCATCGCCGCTGCTTTCATTTATTTTTAAATTGTGCGGTTTTTCCAGCTCCTCTAAATTGAATTAAGCTCTGACCAAAATGCTAAGCAGGGGAAGAGAATAGAGAAGGGTCCGTGTGCCAGAACAAGCACGGGAATGGCATTAATAGTAACCAAAAATAACAACAAGCCCTTAAGGATTCAGGGGCCGGATCGTAGGAGATGAGGCTACAGGGCTGAGCCGGGCAGGGCACCCAGATCCTCTCCAAAATGCTGCCAGCACCATGCCCGGAGAGGATTTCCTGGGATAGTTGGAAGGTTCTGCAGCATCGTGCTTCCCTCCCAAATGCACTTGCGGAGCAGGGTCTGGTGCCCTCAGCCGCATCCCGCTGCTCCAGAGCCGGACGGGGACTGGAGGCAGCTCGAAATCCAGCTGGGACTGCGTGTTCCCAGCTCAGCAAGGGAGGAATTGAAATATCCATGATCAGCATTTCGATTGCCTATTCTGTACCTGGGTTTGTACTACTATCTGGCATCGTATTTGCACCTCTGCAGGATCTGCTCTCCTGTCTTCAGCAATGTTTTTTAAAAGCCGAGGCACAAATTCACGAATCCTTGAAGGGAAATAATCGTTTTCTCCCGCCTGCTCTCATTCTGCTCGCCGCTATTTCGGACTGGCCAAAGTGTTTATTCAAGCCTCGCTCTGAAGATGCTGCTAACAGGACCAAGGCAGGATCATATAAATTCCTCCACCAGATAAATGTCCCGGGTAATCCAGCATCTGTCCCTGACAGTAGCCAGCACCAGATGCTTCCCAGGGCAGTGCAGGGAAGATCTGCAGAGCCCGCGGATGGAAATACCTGCTGGCCACAACACCGCACTCCTCGTGCCCATCCATCAGGGGCTGCTTTGAGGGGCTGGAAACGAAAGGAAAAAAATCCAGCATGTTGTTAGTCTTAAAACCCTCAGCGGGTGCTTTGGCATAAATCACCCCAAACTAACCCAAACAGCAGGGTCAGGAATAGCCCCAGCTGCCACTGAGCTACTGGGTCCAAGCAGCACTAGCCCAGCACCAGGTCCTGGGTGTTAGCTTGAATTTCGGGGCTAGTCCATCAGACCTGCAAGGGTCAAGGGTTTGCTGGATAAATGCATTAATTCTGCATCTCCCCAAAGCAGAATTGGGGGATTTCAAGCTCATGCCCGGGACAGCAAGGCAGGCAGGGGAGGTTGTTGCCTCCAGTGTTTTACACGGCTACCTAGAGCTGCAGTTGCAGAGGCTCTGGCCCTAATTACATCCCCATTTGATTAAACGGTGCTGGGAAAACGAGGCATCCTAGATTAGAAGCAGAGGGGAGCCAAAATGCCTTAAGGAGAGCAGCGCGTCCGGTAACCAAGTCCAACACTTCAGTGCTTGGGATGCGCAGTATCACCGCTGAATGAAAGGAGAATTGGCTGAATGTTTCTGAAATCTGAAGAATTCCAAGTTTCCACGTTCCTTGTCTCCTTTTGTGCTTTTTTTTTCTTTTTTTTTTTTTTTTAATAATGATGATGTATTTTACCTTTGTAGGGGCTCTATTGCTTATTTTCTGACTGGTTTTATTCATCTTTTTATATAAAATAATTTAGGAGCTCAAAAAGATGTTAAGAGCCGCCCTCCAAAAGGTCTCTCACCTCTCCTGTGTGTGCCTGTTTTCCGTTCCCTTTGGGAACAGATGCTGGCATGGCTGCAATGTGCCCATTCGGACCATGCCAGGTCATCACTTGCTTTGCAAATACACTGCAGACAGAACTTAACTGCTTTTTTTTTTTCTTTTTTCTCCATCCAAAATATTCCCCCTAGCCCAGCTCCATATCTCGCTGTCCCATTTTCAGACTCACAGAGTCCGAAGCACCGCTTTATTTGGTGGCTTACTGGAAAAGCTGTCTACATCTATAAACAAAACTTACTCTTCCTGATTTTATCTTTCTCCATTTTATTGTTTCCGGTTGTTATTCATTTTGGCCGATACGGCCACGGGGACTTTCCAAACACGAGAATCCAAAGTGATATAAAAACGCATCTGAATAATATCCAGGAATCAAAGCAGGGCCACTTACAAGGCAGCGTGACTGGCTTTTACCGTCAGGAAAAGTCAGGCTGGGCATATCCGAGAGAGGATGATCCCAGAGGGATCCCTGAGCTGGGAAGCTTGCGAGCATCCCCCTCATTAGGAATCCCTGTACCAAACCTATGGTTCTGTTGCAGCTTCCCCAGGAGCTTTTGCTTCCTTGTCAACCCCTCTCCCAATTCCCTGTTTTAATGAAAATTCACTTGATTTCTCTAATCTGTAGAAGCTGTGGCTTGAAAATGTGGTCGGGTTTCACTGTTTAGAAGTTGCTCATATTTATAACAGAGGTTTATGGGCAAATAGGATGGTTTAGCTGTCTGCGTAAATTCTTATGCACCTGATATATTTGCCTTTACGGAGACACAGTTGAACCCTAGGATTATCAATAATCCAATTATAGTAAACAGGGCAAGTTATAAAGGAGAGCAAGGGGAAATAGGTCTGGAAGTGGGATATAGAGTTACATAAGGGCACTCCAGAACCTGTCTGGACATCAGTGGCCATAAAAGCAATCTCAGTTTATGGTTGTCAGTGGTTTTTGGGTCCCTGCTCAAGACTGAAGGTGCCTTTGCCCCGCACATCCCCATTCCTGGAGGACTCAGGTAATGATGCTTCAATGAGTGTGGTGGTCACCAGCAGGAAGGACCTTGTTTTGAGGTCAGAAAAGCCATATGAAGAATGCAAAACCCCTTATGTAGAGGGCAAGTGAGCCCTCCTGCAAATCATTGCATGGCTGAGATAATACGTGCTTTAACAAATGCCATGCAGAAGCCTAGGAGGACCAGAAGCCAGGTTGTCTCCTGTCCCTTCCTCCAGGATAAAGGGATCCCTGGCAGGAGGATGATGAAGATGTGGTCATCTGATGGTCACAGGAGAGGACATTGCTCCTCATTCCTGCAGGGAGATCCTAGCTTCTCTCCCATATCCAGGGCTTTCTCGAGGAGGATCAGGGATTTCTGGTTTATGGGGGAGGTGATGCTTTTAGGGAGATGTGCCTTGGGTCACGGGGCAGAACGGGGATTTGTGCCTTGCATTTGGCACCAATCCCTGCAGGAATCTGCAGGGATCTCACAGCAGGGATCTGCCTTTGCCCCGTCCTGGCACCGGCTCCAAGCGCACCCGGTCCCAGATGAAAGAGGTGAGCACTAGGATTTCTGTAAACAGGGATTAAAGACACGGCTTGGTGACAAATGGGTTTTACTGCCAGTGTCAGGCACCTGCTGCTGGATGCCAAACTGGCACCGTCCCCACCGCGAGGCACATGGATATAGCCCCGGTGCTCATGGAATTGCTGTACTTTTATGGGCATAGACATGGGAGGCTTCAAGCACTCGGGATTTCTGTGCACTCCAGGCGCTCTCTTAGAGAGACAGGGCTGCCCTGGTCTTGAATAGAAAAGCACTAGGGATGCAATTCCATGGGAAAAAAAAAAGGAAATTCCCAGGGGAAATCTGGGAAACGATGGAAGAACCATCATGGTTGCAAACACGACTGCTTCCTGCTGGAAAAGCCACCACCGTGATGAAGAATGGGCATTGAGCCGAAATGCAAAAGCCAAACGGCCACCAGAAGAAGTGGCCACGCATGGCTGGGAATCGGCCTGTGTTTGTTCTCTGCTTGCCGGGAAAGATGGAATTTTAATGCAAAGTGCTATTTTTTTCCCCTGACCAAAATCTCAGCGAGCCGCTTTTGAGGTATTTTGCAGTCGATGGGTTGGAATGCGATGGTGACAACCCTAGGAATCCTAGAGCATTGGGAAGCCGTTGCTGCATGTCTCGCGCTCAATCCCACAAGGAATACCGTGATTCCAGAGCCATCCGTGCCTGCTCGCCTCGCAGGGACCCCACTCACATAGCTGAAAGCTACAGCAAGCAGTGAGCGTGCCGGAAAAGCCGCATGCACTTCCCTGCATTTCCCAGCCAAAATCCTTTCAGCACGCACCTGCTTTCTGTTTGTTTTGGTGAAAACATGGAAAAGTTCTAACTTTGCTGCAAAACAGTTCTGATTTCCCTAAAAATATTAAAGCCCAGCATCAGTTGCTGATTTATTCCCCTCTTTTGGGTTTTAGCAGGGTCTCTATAAAACTCTCCAGTCGAGCCAGCTCCGTTTATTGCCAGTATTGTGCTCGACTGAATGAAGGTTCTGCGTGTTTTGTTTGTTATTCTGAGTCATATCGCAAACATTTTAGCAAAAGGTCCAAAGACTTACAGGGAGCTCAGGGAAGCCAAAATCGCCAGATGGAGAAAAGCACATCTTAAGGGGATGACATTTGGCATGAGACGCAGAATAGAGCTAGACTTCGGTTTGATCTGCCCGGTATTATATCACTGCTTATACTCTGCAGGAAATTGTTGAGGTCAAACCAAAATAAAGATCAAATTTTAGAGCATTTTCCCTTTACACGTTCTTCTGGGACCCCACATCTTTCAGTATGTTACCTATTAATTATAAATACATACACACACTCACATTCAATTTTATTATTTGGGCTTCATCTGACCCTGTGGAGGGAACCAGATGAAAGTAATAATCAGTTAATTCAGCTACAAAGCAAAATCAAAAAAAAAAAGAGAAGAAAGAGAATCAAAGCTAGATAAACACAGTGTGTTCTCATGGAAAACAACAGCAAAAATACTGAACTGGTGCAGGCAAACGGAGCATCTCCATCAGAAGGGAGTCCATCCTCTGCGTCTTGAGGTCTCACAGGAGCCTTTCCCAAAGTCCCTCCACATCTGGAGAGCAAAGGATAAAATGCCATCACCAGCAGTGGGTTGCTTGATGTAAAAACCTTCTCCAGTCCCCTAAAATCTTGGCCTTCTAATGGATGTGAATAGCACTTTTGGTTATTCCATGGCATTGAGTATTATTAAAACCCAACAGGTGATGCAGCAGCTCCATGCTTGGGAACCGGCTGTGCTTCCCGTTCCACTGTGGGGTTGTGAAGACATCGCAGCCCCTAAAAAATATATCACAACATCCAAAAATGTCCTAGCGATGGTGGGACCAGCCGAGAGTGGAGTAAATCCAGAATTTCAACAAGGATGCAGAGTGGTAACAGCGGCCAATGGTGACACCACACATGGCTATGCCAGCCCCATCTCACCAAATTCGACACAACCCAAAAGGGAGATGCATGTATCCCCATGCATTTTACCAGACCAGACTTAAATTTACACTCATCATGAAACCAGCAAAGAGAAGCCAGGGAAAAATAGCCTTTTTGCAGCAACGCGAATGTGCAAATAAAAAAATAAAGTATTGATCTCCAGTAAAATCCCAACTTGAGCAACTGCTGAATGCCATGCAAATTTGTTGTTAGTTGTGCACATTTGCAGCCACAGCCTTTGCAAAGATGAAGCTTGACATTGCACAGGAGCACATTTGAAAATGCAAGGGGCTGATTATTCCCATAACGAAGGGGGGTTGCTAGCAAAAATCCTGTGTGCTGACACAGCAGACCCAACAGGTCCTCAGCCAGGACTGCATTGCTTTGGGGAAGGGTGGGATTTTTTATGCCTTGCATAAGAATATGCCTGTGAATTGCAGGAACATGCACAGACCCAAAACAAGGAGTGAGCTGGGCTGGGAGCTGCCTCTGCCCGGCACAATCTGACCCTCATTGGGACTAATTGAGGACGAGATACACAAACAACAACGACGAGAAATGCTTTCAATCTGCACTGTCAAATATGGCAGGATATTTGTGGTGACAGCGGGATTTGCCACCCACCGCTGTTGCTTTGGGGTAATATTTCTGCGGTTGCTCTTTATTCGCAATCGGTCACTGAAAGAAACTCACACACAAACAAATGCCAAACTACAAAGTGGGATTTCCAGCTAATGCATCATTTCTTAGGGGAAGAAAGACACCCTTTTTGGATCACTCTTTTCTCTTGCTTTGCAGCCTTTTTCAATTTTCCCAGCATTTTTGCAAGGTTCTCTATCATTTCTGGATATTCCTGAGCAGTCTCCAACGCTCTTGGTGGATGCTCCTCACTTGTATCCACATGATGGGATGGGGTCATCATTTAGCAGCACTATGGGCCTAAAGCAAAACAAAAACACAAAGATTTTTGCTAGCGATACAGAAACCTAAGTCGTGTCAAAGACTTGGTTCAGCAACCAAAAAGTTGAACTCTGGCTTATGCAGACAGGCCAAAAGCCTCCCAATTTGTAAAATTCATCTGGAGTTTCTGGAATAAAGCAGAAAGAGAGAGATTTTGCTTTTTTTCCTGGAGTTTTCCCCAGTCCTGACAGTAGACAGGGTGCAGTGGAAGGGTTGTGTGTCATTTTGAGAGATGACATAAGTCCGGACATGACAGTGGCTGGACACCCACCCTGCTCCCTGATATCCTTAAAATTATTTCAAAGCTTTGTTTCACATTGGATTTCCATCATCTTTTCACACCAAAGCATCAAAAAAAAAGCTCCACTTCCTCCATCAATGTCCCATGGATTCCTCGTGCTCTGTGGCATGTGAGCCTTGCGAATGCACTGACTTTGCCTCTTTTTCTCCCCAAAAAAGAGAGGCTACTGAACCCCTCACCTTGTTCCCAGTTTTTCCATGTCAGTGCGGAGCGGGGGCTCCGGAGGGAGCGTGCACATGTGCTGGAGCAGAGCCGCCTTCCCGAGGGTTGCATGAGGTTTCTGACCACTGCGTCTGTGTGTTCTTGGAGATGACGTATCATGTTACTAATTCCCCTAATTTCATGTCTGTGCTAAAAACAGACTGAGTTTTCCTAAGAAGTTACATTCTTAATAGCATTACTGAAAACGCTGTGAATCCAAATAAATTTTTAACTGATGCACGCACATTGAGAATGGGGATCTGCATGGGGATCGTGTTTGCCTTCCACTTGTTTATCTGACTCTGCTGTCTGCTTTTTTTCCAGTTTGCAAGACTGCAGGGAAGAGTGGTGGAATCACATGGAGCGGCTGGAAGAGGCCAGTTGGCCGCTCTCCTGCCTCTTGGTGCATGAAGACTTTCCAAGGGGAGCAATGCCCAAAATCTGACTGGATGCATCCTACCATCCCTCATCCATCTCTGCAGCATGGACCACTAGATGTTGGTATTATCCTCCAAAACACCCAATTATGGGGTCCGGTGAGGCAGATTCACTCCCAACCCCGTGCACCTCCGACAAAAGCCATGAGGAGGTTTATGTCCAACTTTTGGCTGGTTCCATGGGTACAGAATGGCTCTAAATGATACCCACATTCAGCACTGAACTCCAGGACTGAGTTTAAAATCTTGTTGTGCCAAAACGAATAATGTGGAGATATCCCAGCATGACCGGAGTGTGGGGATGTAGCACCCAGCCTCATGGGAGGCCACATATCCTTGGACATGGCAAAGGGGCCAGGAGGCTGGGAATATTCCCTGGTCCCCAGGCATCCGCTCCTGTCCCATCCCATCCCATCCCATCCCATTCCATGCCATCCCATCCCACCCCATCCTGCCGGGATGCAGCTGACGCGGGGCTGACTCATTGCTGAAGAGGACTCAGCCTTGGCCATGGAGCGTGAAGCACGAGGAGGAGGCCCTGGGAGTAGGAATGAAGCCCTGGGAAAGGTGGAGCCTTGATTATTTTTTTTGTTGGTGGTGGTAGAGGGGGGAATTTTCCAAATTGGTGAATCCGAAGGCTGCAATTTCCACACTGCTCAGGAAATGACACACATGTGCACCACTGTCACCTCCCGCACAGAGGCTGGAGCTCGCTGGCTGCGACCCAGCAGCAGTGAGCATGCAATTTTGCAAAGATCCCTATCTGGTCATCCCAAAGCGGAGCACTCCGGAGGCCTCAGCAGGATGCCCTTTCCCTAGAGCACCTGGAGAACCCTGAGGAGTGACTGTGTCTGCGGAAACGTGGCGAGAAAACATTGCAAAACCCTGTGTTTCGGAGAGATGCCATCACTGCACTCCAGCTATGGAGCCAACCTGCATTTCAAGCACTAGAAAAATATGCATTTGTCCAATTTTTCTTTTTTTTCCTCTGCTCTTGGAAAGATTAGAAGGGAAAAAAAAAACCCTCAGATTTTACCTATGTAAAGTTCATTGGATGTGAGGTCCCTGCACTGCCCGGGCAACATGTGCATTGCAGCACACAGGAGAAGGTCCTTGCGCTGCTTCCCAGTCACGCTCCCATTTTCCCCTTCTGAATGCCAAGCACTTCACCCTAGAAAACACTGGGTCCTTGCAACGCCTCTGCCTCCTGTTCAAGAGATGAGTCTTCTGCCAACCAAATGAATGCAGATATGCGACTTGACAGCTCCTTTGCAGGCCCTGGGTGGCCAAAACTGAAGCATTTCTCCCAGATTTGTCTTCATTTTGTGGTTGCACAGAGCTTGAGTGGCCGCAAGCCCGTTGTCACTCAGCTGAACATCTCACAGACCCTGTGGTGAGGCTCATAAACCACGAGCACAATCGATCCCATGCCCCCTCAATTACCAACACTCGCCTTTAAATAATTATGTCCCTTTTATTATTATTGCTATTTTTCCCCTGCTGATGCCCAGCTGGAGATGCTTCCTGGGGATGCCCAATGCCTTTAATATCCATCTCGCTCCATTTCTGCACTACGAGCTATTGAAGGAAGCCTCTGGATCATGTTTTTGGGCTCATTTTGGGCTCTGCTTCCCGGATCTCGCTCTCCTGCTCCTTCTCTTCTCTCATTTCTCCCCAGTCCACCCAATTCTCCTAGTCCCGCAGGTCCCTCTGCCTTTTTTTGGTAGCTTTCTATTTAATTTTTGCCCGTTTGGGGCAGGGCTCCTCTCATCTCCCTGCAAGGCACAGAGGCAATGAAGGGACCTGGGTGATTTTCCCTGGATTGGAGACACAAAATGAGAAATTCCGCTAAGCCCGTCTTGGAATGACAGGGCCTACACAACGGCAGATTTTCACTTCATCTATATTTATAGCAAAATGGAAACAAAATGTGCTTTAAAATAAACAATAGTATTTCCCGAGTCAGGCTGATTTTCTTGCTTTGCTCCCAACCAAAGCCTTTCTACTGCTGGGCAATGATGAGGAGGTAAAGCTGAGAGTGAAGCCCTAGCCTAACTCCAGGCAGTGGGAAGGTTGCCACAGATTTAACTGGGCCAAGTTTTAACCCCAAATATTTAAAAATTCATGCAAAACTCTTGGGTAACAGCAGGAGTGAGCGAAGCTGACAGCCGGGATCTCTCCTTGTCTCCTTGCCCTCCTCCGATGGCACCTCGAGAGCCCAGCATGGAAACCATCCGGTTTCTCCTCAAAACTGCAAAAAAATGAAAATATGGAAAAAAAGGGATCAGAGAGAGAAGCTTTATAGCACGGGGAGCTACCCCCTCTGCAACATATAGTCCCATGTTCGCATCCTCTCACTATTTGCAGAGGCTGAAGAGGGCAGAGTTTGCCCTGGTGAATATTAGCTGAAGGTGCCAGTGAGCAATTGGAAGCACTAGAAGTGATGGATAAGCAGATTTCCCTGCTTTTCCTTTGTTCATGCCCTGATTGCAATGGGAATAACACTCTGTATCATTGCACAGGCGAGCCCAGCTGCAGCAGTGGCATCGTGGTGCAGGGGGGACAATGAGCCACGGGGCATGCCGAAGGCTGTGGGGCAGAACCCTCGATGCCCAGAAAGCCAAAAAATACAATAAAAGAACCCAAAAAGAGTGCAAGGTGAGAGGGAGACGGTGCACGTGCAAACTGGGCACCCTCTGCAGCTCCGTCCTGCACAAGGGGCCTCGGGGCTGCATCCAGCCACGCACCGGGGCGCACAGAGCTGCTTTTGTCATCCAAAAACGTGTGGGAAATAGGAAGGGCTGCAATTCCCCCAATTGCTTTTCTTCTCACTAACAGCAGCTGGCAGCAAATATATTTAAAATGTAAATATTTAAATACTTCCATGCAAGCACAATTCTTTTTTTTTTTCTTTTGTTTTCCTGATTGATTTGGAAGTTATAAATACCTGTAGAGGAAGCCAACATCTAATGGCAAGTTTGGGGACTCAGTTTTAAAGGGTCCGTAAAGCTCCTGCAGCACTTTTCTGCTCCCTTGCACAGAGAAAATATGCACAGAGCTGACCCAAACTGCTGTATTTTGGGACAGGCAGCACAAATGCCATGTCCAAAATGGACAACGCTTGTTTATACCCATCGGATCAGCACGGCCGAGGCGGCTCCCAGAGCCTCTGTGTTTCCCCCTGCCTTATTCCACTCGGGAACAAATCTCGCCGTGCGCCCAAGATATGGACATGCTGCTGCATTTTTATTTATTTCAGGAGCAAAAAGAAGCAAGGAGAAGCTGCTGCTCCCAAGGCAGAGGCATCGCCACCACTTCTTTTCCCTGCGCTGGCCGTAAAATGTACAGAAATGTAGAGCCATAAAATTTTTATGGGCGCTTGTTTTTATAATGTTTACCAACCTCATGCCTCTATGACGCTTTCCAGAAGATAGCAGTTTATTAGGGCTCCTTTCCTTCGGCTGTGATAATCCTAAGGGAAAACCCAAGCGTTATTTTCTCTCCGTGCAGCAATTTGTGCCTTGCACCGTTGCCTCCAGCTCCGTGCGCCCCGGGCGCTTCCTCTTTCCCTTTTGCTTTAGGGCAGCCCACGGCTCAGCCCTTTTGCAATTTCAAATAAAATCTTTGCATCCTTTTAACAATTAAAAATGACAAGGAGGGAAATAAAAGCCTGGAAAATGCTCCTAAAACTTCCAGCTCAATTACCAACGGTGTTTTTAGTTTTGATCTGGATTTAAGCAAAGCGCAAAACGTGATGGGCTGGATTCGGGGAGTTCCTCCGAGCAGTAATTTTTAAAAGTATCACCTTATTGGAAATGGCCTGCTTTATTTTCCTAAACATTACAACTTTATCTTTTGCTGTCCTGCCAAAGAAGGGTTCACTGTTAGGCTCCAGGGCTAACGAATATCTCCTTTTCATAAAAGAGCTGTTTATTAGTGTAAGGTTCATCCCCTGATTTATCGATTCGGGCTTCCCAAGCGCACAGGGCTGGGCGCACAGCACACAACTGTGCCTGTCGTATGTTCCCCCCTGACGTGTTTACAATATTTTTGATTTACACCTTCCAGGTGCTCTTTTGGAAAATATCACTGCCTTCGGTTTACACATTTTTACAATATATTTGTGGTCATCAGCAAGCTTCCACATTTGTTATGGTGCATGTGCCAAGAAGAGCTTTTTTCTTTTCTTTAACTTGCTGTCGAAAGAGAGACTTTTGGCTTAAAAAAAGAGAAAGAAAGAAAGAAGGAAAATCAGAAAATTGATTGATGGAATTAGTAAAATACTCCAGTACATATTTGAGATTAGCGGCAGCTACTTGCCCTGCACATGGCAGGGAAGAGGGTGTCAGGATCCTGTGAAAACTCCTGCAAAGTGGCCATCTGCACCCCAAAATAGTGCCGTGCATCTCCTGCACTTCTGCCCCTAATGGTTTTGTGGTTTTGGAAGTAAACAAGTTACCGTCCTGGAGAAAATTTATGCTCTCTGTCCTGCTTGAAAACAGTTTGTAGATGTGTCTGACTGTGGCAGTGCAAAGTTTTGTGTGCAAGCCGCAAAAACGGAGGGTTTAGTGCAGCCTGTCATTGTGGGAAAAGTGCAAATAACGCTACTGGTTTCGATTTTTTGGTGTTTGTTCAGCATCATTTTTGAATGGTGGATTATCACTGGCTTAATTTCACGTTAGAAGGCAGGTTTTGTTGCTAGAAGGCTCAGAAAGAAAAACTCTCCTTAATTAGATGACACAAGGTAACTGGGAAAGTTGTGTTCCTATTCAAACGCAAAAATATTTTCTGGGGTTTGGTTTGCTTCGCTAAAATATCCCTGTTTTGTCCTTCAGCACTCAGATCACTTCCCTTTTGGTGCAGTCAGCAAATATTATGCAGGCTTTTTTCAGTCCGTGCCTTCTACCTACCTCATAGTAAAACATTATTAACTTTTCCCTTCCACAGTGCAGCAAAAAGAATATAATAATATTCCTGAAAAGAGTAAAAATTGTTATATTTTTTTTTTCATCCTTCAGTATTTTTGCAGATAAATCTGCTCAAGAGTCCACAGGAGCTTTACCTGCAAAGCAAGATGACCCAGAGATTTTACCTGTTAATTCACATCATTTTTTTATTTAGGAAGGGCTTCGATAATTTAGTTTTATTCGCATGCATTTAGGATATTGCTGTCTGGGCTGTGGGGTTCGATGTGCACAAACCTGATGCGCATCTTGTTGCAAATGTGCAATCGGTGTCTCAAGCCGTAAGGACAAAACACGTTGCAGTTACTGCCGTATCAAATCCAACTGAGAAACAGGGGGGAAAAACTGAGCTTAGCTCTGTATCTCAGTCACCCACCGCAGGCGCCTTTGAGGTGCTTCTACTACAGAGAATATTACTGGAATATTATTTGTCTTTTTCCTGCATGGTCTACAAGAAAAAAAAATAAAATAGTTATTTGTCAGGATTGCGTCTCTCTTTTGCTGCTAAGAGTGAGGTGCTAATATGAATTGCATGCTAGAGAGCAGAAGGGAAATCTAGAAATGCAGATTATTTTGGCTTTATTGACTTAGCAGCGATATTGCAGTGATTCGGAGGGCAAAATCTGCAGTTTTCCACTCACGGGCTGCATCTTCATGGCAGAATTCTGCCTGTGCATACACTGGAACTGGACTCCAGCTCTGCAGGCGTAAAAACCTTGCTCTTTGCATTATACCTGAATGCAAAAGTGGATGCAGGCAGAAAGCGAATGCCTGAGAGCAGTTATTTTGCTGATTTTAAAAAAAAAAAAAAAAAGTGCATATATATACACATATATGAAACAAGTACATAACTCAGCTCGAAACTCATAATGTAAAGAGAAAAGATTTGACAGTTGTCAATGCCTGTTAAATGGGGAGGCAGATTAGCAGCCTTACTTTTTAACATATAAACATCTGAAACCCGTTTCCTGTTTAAAAAAAAAAGAAATCTAGGTGGATGACCTCAGGCGGATTTTTTTTTTTATTAACAAATGCGAATTGTACATCATCGTGAAAAAAAACGGGCCACTCTTGGTGGTCTCGGTGCACTCTGTCTATGGGAGAGTGAGAGAGAGAAAGGGGAGAAAAAAAATACAAAAATAAACTTTACCTTCTCACTTTCAGGGTGGGCAATGCCATTCCCGCGCCGGGGTCCTCGGCTCTGGGAAGTGTTAGCGCTGTCACTGCGGCCCTGGTCCCGCCGAACGCGCTCCGAGGGCGCTCCGAGGGAAAACATTCCCCGCATTCCTGCTCCTTCCTTCTATCTTTGCTTCGGATCCGTGCGCTGCAGGTTCACGGCGCTACTGTCAGATTGCGCGGGACACGGCTAATCTAAAGCAGGGCTGACCCAGAGCCCGGCGCAGCAGCGAGGAAAAACATTGACAAATTTGCTGTTTAAAATGCTTTCTACTCTTTCCAGTGTTTTTTTTTTTTTTGCTTTGCTTTTTTTTTTTTTAAGCTATAAATACACAGCACCAGCTGCAACATGTTGCTGCAACCAGCTTTATAGATGGAGCATATTCTGACATAATGCATTTTACTGGCTCCGAGTTAAAATTTGATATTGGAAATTAACATTCCGGTTTGTTTTGCTGCTGGTGGCGGCAGCGGCCGCTGGCTCCTGATCCAGCCGAGCATGGACACGGACACGCTCCTCGTCGGCACGAGCTTGTAAAAGGCCCTGCGTAAAGGGAGCATATTCCGAAGCCTCCTTTTATCCCCTTTATCAATAAAAGAGGACAGCTATCTTTTTAAAGCACTGCATATTTCATGTTTATACTACCAATTTAAGCAAGGTTCCCGGCAAACCGCATAATCATTGAATCCCTCCTTTTCTCCTTTTTTTTTTTTTTTTTCTCCATCTCCGGAACAGGATGGAGCAGAATTGCCCAAGCTGGGACAAGCTGAGGACACTCAGTTTCAAGTAGTATTTGTGTCATATATTTGCAAGATTTGTGCTGAAGGAAAAAGCAACCTCAACCTGCATCAGGAGCTGCTAGAAAAAGGGAATACGATGCTACTAGATGCAAAATGGCCTGTTTGCACTAGCCTTTTGGGCCACTCAACCTCAATATTCAGTGTTTCTGGGAAATTACAGAAATGCACCAGGGTTGTGCATTCATAGTGAACTATTTCATTAAAATATACATTTTAACAGGTCTGCTCTCCACACTCTGCAAGCCGACTTGCCCATCCATCAATATTGTTGGACTTTGGATCATAATTTGTAATGATGCAGCACATGAAATTGCCCTTGTTCACCCCAAAAAGTTATTTCTAGGACACAGCTTGGCAAAGGGCATCGCGGTGCACCCTGACACCAACTCCCCGCAAATGCCAGGAGTTATTTTTGCAATGAGTGATTACTCGAACATAAGTAAATCAATTAATCTTCCGTGCCCTCTCGCAAATGAATCCTCATATTATCTGTATACGCCGTCAGCCAGGATAGTTTAGAAAATACCAGCTCCTATCTTATCTTGTCAGTTCATACGCTGATGGGGGGGAAAAATAATGGCTGCAAAAGCCACAGGCGAGGATAATTAGTAAAATCTAGTGACTCGCAGTTTGTTTGCTTTGCAAAATGAACTTTTACCCCTCCACCACCACTCTCCCCCTTCCCCAATTTTCACCATCTTATCATACAACATTTGACATGACAGGTTAATGAGAAAACCCCCAAATTGGGCTTCTGCATCTAATTGCAGCGATGGACGCTCTCTGCCCAGCGGTCCAGCTTCGCCCCCCATGAAATCTGAGCTCCTGCGGGGATGCAAAGGCCATGACTGCAAACGTACAGAAACACTCACTTATAGACAGTAAGTTTCTCTTATTCCCCTCATTTCGACTTGTGGGGGACGAGCTCTGCTGCTTTTGCAAGCTGCAATCTTGCACAGTGTGTTTCAAGCGGATGCTGCTTCCATTTTTTTTCTCCCATGTATTCGATTATTTTCTTAAAATAGGCTGCTATTCCAGGGAGTTAAGCAGCCAGAGGCCTGGGCTAAGCCGAAGTGCCCTTCTTCGGAAACTGCAATTTTCAGCCTGCATTGAATTGGACAACTTGGACAACAGACGACAAACAGTTGCTGTCAGTGTGAGTGAAAAAAGAACCACCTGGCGCGCTCGGCTGTTAGTAACTCACATCAGCAGGACGGTCGGTCCGTGTCAGCTGCCACCGCACGCAGCCCTTGGTGGCCCCAGAGCCTCCCTGCTGATGGTTGACA
This sequence comes from Tinamus guttatus, assembly GCF_059628265.1. Classification (NCBI taxonomy): domain Eukaryota; kingdom Metazoa; phylum Chordata; class Aves; order Tinamiformes; family Tinamidae; genus Tinamus; species Tinamus guttatus. The sequence continues at coordinate 2,784,784 of NW_028288857.1, forward strand.
TTTTGGGGAGGATACTTTTTTGCAAGGGCAGTTTTCCTCCCTTTGTGATTTCTTGCCACTTTTTTGTGATACTCCCTTAAAAATCTAATGCGTAGACTTCTCCTCTGGGATGGAATTGCTTTTACGCTGTACGGAGCTCTTCAGGAATGCCCACAAAAATCCTACGGCCAAGGCACATGCCAAGGAACAGGCCACTGAGCCTGCTCGTGAATCAGATTTCATCTCCAGTCACGGGATTTATGGATGCTATAATGGCCAGCCCACACAACCGGCCACCATGCAGCCAATTACGAGCAGAGACAACACCAGACATTTGAGAAGTTGCTAAAGTTGGTCTTGAAAACGGGCGAGCTTTATCCCTGTAAATGGATCTGGTTCTGTCATTGCGCATTGAACTGGAAAGCTTCACATCAGAGAATAGTCCAAAATCATATTCTGATAAGCAAAGCCTTCCATAATACTTTAGATCATATCGTTCTTTTGCGGCTTAATTTTGTATCTGCAAAGTGAATTCAAGGGTAGATTTCCAAGGCAAAAGTTCTTTTATGAACTTCTTAGTGTGTTGCATTTAGCACTTTTTGCCAAAAACCAAAGGCCCATTGGCCCATGTTGTGCAAGGAGAAATCCCAACTCAGCAATGATACGAAACGGGACCTCTGGGATCATTTCGGAGCATCTGAGGGCCCAGGTTGGAATTCAGCTGCATGCCAATGAAGACACAAATTTGTACGTGTACCTAGAGATCTCTCAATCTAGCAGTTGTGTGAAGTCCACCAAGCATTTAGCCCTGGCAAATCCATGGTCTCTCTTTTCGGAAACCTAGCAGCAAAGGTAGCTTGACCTACTTTTCTTTTCTCTTGACCAAAACACGGAGATTCAAATTGACCAAAATGTTTGGAAAATTTGCATTGATGTCACTGAAATGTTGTGCCATCAAAACGCTTCTAAGGGTCACCACCTTTCATTTTGGCATTAAATGAAGCTTTGTGGATAACGAAATGTATTTCTTTATTTTAAAAAGTTCAAAAGCCCATTAAGGCCTTCCACTCCGTACAAAGGGCTTAATTTGCCGGAAGCCATTTTTCTCTCCCGATTGTTTGCAAGGGCAAGTGAACCAAACAATCCGTTATTCACACAGATCTACCCAGAGACGCGTTTCCCGTGCCCAAGCGCTCTCTACTTTGACTTAACAAAAATAACTTTTCGCTGGGCTGCTATGAAACACTGGGTTCTTCCATGAACAAGAGCTTTACAAGATGATCTCGGTAGCGTTTGTAGTTATTCATAGTAGGTGGAAACTCAATCAAGATTATGGGGTGCAGAAAAATGTTCGTTGTATCTTTCGGTATCCAAAATTCAGGTGTGTATTTTGCATTTTAAGTTTGTCGCTCCAAAAAGATGTTAGTAGAAAATACCAAAAAGGAACCGAAACAAGCAGTGTAGTCAGATCCTTTTTGGGTATGATTGTCCATTTTTAAGTGACATCTCTTCTTTCCCATCATTGCTTTGGAAAATAACGGCTTTTGGTGTATTTAAGGAGACCTGCCCAAGTCTAGCTTGGTATTCGTACGTCCAGGGTATCCAAGTTGCCCTGTGTAATACCAATGCTATTTCCTTCATATTATAAATAGGATTTGGGTTGAATATGAATAAACCATACTCACTGGTATGCTTTGTAACTCTAATCAGCTTTTTCCTGAGGAAAAAAAAAATAAAAAGAGGAATGTTTATCTGAAAAAATAAAGAGGTGCTAATTTTATCTTGTGAAAGTGGATATCTCCTTACGGTCTCTCCAACTTCTAGGAAGATAACCAGAATGTATTATATCATCTAAATCCAGCATCCTATGAGATCAAACAGAATAATGTATACATATGCCAAAGCTGATTGAAGTATCGCTGGTGCTCACTTCCGCTCCGCTAAGTATGTGTTTCATTGATATACGTAATTTGCCACCGCCATGAAAGAAACTCAAAGTCCTCTGTTTGTGCCAGTTGATTTCTATGATATCTGCAGGCTTTTAAAATAGGGATCCGAAATAGATGTGCCCTTGTCACCCCTGTGTTTAAGCTCTCTCCAACAGGAAATGGCACGGGTTCAATTTTTTTTCATACTGGAAGCCACATGCAGCCAGATAAGAATCATGTCTTGTCTATGACTAAGCATTGACATTTCAGTGTTTAGAGTAGAGTCAAAATGATCCATGGCGAACCCACCTGAGACCATTTTTCTCTGTCCCAAGGCCCACTTTTGAGCCTCTTGAAAGGGAAGGTGGAGCGCAGGGGTTGCGACATGGCCACGTTGTGTTGAGGAAATGGAAGTTGGCCGCTCTCGTGCTCGCGTTCAAAGGGAGCCACCGCCAAGGGAGGCCGGTGGGTGAAGATGAAGTTGCCGGGCGAAGATGGAGAAGGTTTCTCGCCTGCTCCCCGGCAGCACATTTGCTGAGAAGGCTTTCGCTTTGGCCAACGCGACGATGTCAAGTTCGACACATTGGGGGAAAAAAATTAGAAGAGTAAATATGAGTGGTATTTCCGTCGAAATGCCGGTTCTCCTCGAGGAAGGGGGCAGCTGGCGGGGCGAGGGGGCCCAGGATGTTTATGAAGTGTGTGGGACTTTTGAAGGAAGCTCCCTGAAGGAGGACAGATGGTTTGGAGAGCTGGCAATGTGATACTGAGCCTTGCACTTCTAGGTCGCCGGTTCAAACGCAGCCGGGGTCAGCGATGGCCGAGCGCCATTTCCACCACGTGACCGTTTTGGGGGCCCTTGGAGAAAAATTGGCTGGTGTGACCCAGCTCCTGCCCGGTATTCCAGCAAGGATGGGTGGGAAGTGAGTGCCCAGCATGGGAGGGATGCAGAGGGGACGGGGCATCTTGAGGACCGTATCTGACAGTGCTTTTGTAGATGGCATGGGAAGGATGTGACATACATGAGGTGACACAGATATCCCTGCACCCAAACAGGACCATACAAGCGCCTGGAATTTAGTAAGTGTATCAGTGCAAGAAACTATTTTATAGGAAAGGAGGAAGGAAGAAGGAAGGGAGAAAGGGGAAACTTGAAAAATCCTGGAGCAAAGAGAAAAAAATTCTCCAGCAGTTTGTAATCCACTGAAGGCTTTATAGACAGATTCCCAGGCTTTTGAGGTGAAAATAAGCATCTCCAGAACACTTGTTTGCCTGTACAAATGTTCCTGTACAAATGTTGTACAAAAGCAAACAACTAGGATCTACCACCCATTCAGGTTCAGAAGAGATGGATGTACAGGCACATTTATTGGGACATTTAAATAACTACACATTTAAAACTTTTTTAAAATATATTGTCTTATGGATTTAGTAATGCTGCACCATTCCCAAATGGTTCATCCCAAATTAAACCTTGGATGCAGCCAAAGGTCAATGCACCCGGACTAATGACAAGGTAGTGAGGGGATGATGCTCAGCTTCCTTGGCTGTGGGGCTGAGTTTGCATTATTAAATGTAGAAAATTATCAATCTAATCACGCGTTTGGAGCATAGCTGGCAGCTGGACAGTGTCTGATGTGTATTTGTCTTCTCTTAGACATCACTGGTGCTTAAGATGTCAGGAATGCTCCCATCCCTGAGCATTGCTAGGCAGATGAATTACGAAATCAGGCTGCCAGGAATTTGTATTGTTCAAAGTCTTGCTCACACTGAAGTCATTAGCAACAGTTTTTGCTGGGAGGAGTGAACATCTAAAACAAAACAGGCCAAGAGGTAAAAATTGATTATGAAATAAAGGATTAGAAACTTCAACTATGACCTTGTGCAGTTCTGGACTCCCTTATTACCACATGCAGTGTCAGCCTCAGTACCAAATCCACTGAAACTGATGAAAAAATTGATAAATCGAAGTCCTGTAAGATTCAACCAACTTTAGAGTAGCCACAGAACCCAAATACTCCTCACCGCCACAACTTGCTGTGGGTGGCAACCCATGCTCATCTACATTCTTAGTATGCACAGTGTAATTAAGGTCTTCCATTTCTTTGTAAGAAGAAGTATGTAAAGAAACATGTGAAGAGAGAGAAAGGAAAAAAAATGTCTTCTTTCCTGACCTTGCAAGGCTTATTTTTCTGTGCAAAGGAGTCATCCTACCAGCAGAAGGAGCTCCAGTTAAAATCCTCGCACTGTTCATTTGATATGAATGAAATTCCTAATTCTTAGGAAAGAAAGAAAAAGGTGAAATAGCCAAGTTCAGGAGGAGAGACGGGAGCAGGGCTAAGCCCCAGGAAGAAGCTGGACGGGTGAACGCAGTGTAATTTGCCTGGGGGCAGCCAAAGAGGACCCACTTAACCATGGGTGGCAGGAACTTGCACCCTTTGGATACCTTTGGATGTCCTTCAGGGTTGGTTCACCTTGACACGAGTGGTGTCATGCAAGAACAAGGATCCAAGCTACTGGTTTGCATCCTGCCGAGTGCCATCCTGGACCAGCTGCATCCTATTTGAGGACTGTGCTCCTCGCTTTGCATCGGGGCTCAGCTGCAGAGTGTGCACGTACTGCTTGGCACAGCGAGGAGAGGTTTTCTCTTCAGCATTTATTCATCAGTACTGAACGACAGAGGGAAGATCGAAAAAAAAAGAAAAAGAAATAAAAAAGAAAGCTCCAGGGCGATGTTCCAGCTAGCATAAGTTCACAGTTGTTATTACAGATGAGTTCTCAGATTTAAGGAGAGAAAATAAAGCTCCAGGACTTCGCGCTAAGAAGGAAAATGCCTCTAGCAGGTCTTTAAAACTAGCCCAACATTTACGCTTGAACAAAAGTAAGTAATAGGATATGCGCAGTGCTAAGTGTTGTCGAACAAAGAAACAAAAATGCATGTAGTGCATTTATTCTGTAAATAAAATACACTCCTTAGTTTAAAACTGATAAAGAGGATCTTCTAGCCCAAGCTGATTTACAGGCTGCATTTTCCTAAAGCAAGTTATCCACGCAAAGTATTAGCTGTGTTATCCTTTGTTTATATGTATTGATGATAACGTAAAGGCACTAAAGAGCTTTGATAAGAGATTGTTACTTCTGAGTTTAAGGGACTGCAAAATTCTCTTCCTAGAAGTAAGAGAAGAAAAGCTCATGAATTTCACAGTACTTTTTCTGCAAGGCCATGCTAGCAGCCTCACTTGCTACCGCAACAGTCATATCTTCTTTAGCTACAAAATGCAAGGTGTATTTAAAAAGATTTTTCATTACATCTGGTCAGTGGGTTCCAATAATAAAAACAGAGATTGAATATTCTCAGTATATTGTCAACAGTTTCTACAATACAAATATTGTTTACCTCTATCAAATCAATATGCAATAATAAAAATAGGAAAAATAAGATACTTATCAATATCAACAGCAAGGTTTTGTAATGCTTTGTCGGTTTGTTTTTTAACAAAAAAAAAGTTTGTCCCTCTTGTTTTTTAAAATATATATATGCATATGAGTGTGTGTGTGTGTATATATATATACACATATATATATGTACACAGCAGGAAGTAGGAAAATATCTGCTTGCATAGGAAATATCCTTGTATAGGAAAGAAGCAATTGGAAGAAGCAAGTCTTGCAGCTATTACCCTCTCTGCAACACTTCTAAGGTTAAAGGAATAAAAATCCATCAATTTGTACAGCCTGACCTTGCAGTGTTGGTTTTTAGCTGAATTCAGATGTGCAGGATTAACCCAGCAAAGTTTACATGACATTGATTTAAAAGCTGTGTTACGGGACCTTCCAGCAAGTTACATTAATCGGAATCTTTAATCGGGCTTTGGGACGAAGAAAGTAAGTTGCTTATCAGACGTGCAACATATAATAAACAGATGTCTCCATGCATCAGATAAATACGGATGCAGCATGCATTGCTAGTCACCGTGAGCGTGCAGCACATGCAGAACCAAGGATGGGGCCATAAGTAGCTCTTTAGCCATGTTCTTGCTAAGACAAAGACAGGATGGAGATGTCTAAGTTCAAAATTTCATTGCTCTCCCCAGCACAATCTCAGGAGTGGCCCCCAGCTCAATTTGAGCTAAGGACTCCCCATGCCAGGCCAGCTGCCGTCCAGCAGATAACTGGAAAAACGTCTGCAGGGATGGTAGGAGCCCTCCAAGCAAGACAACAGCTGGGACGGATCAGCAAAGACCCTGACGTGTGTTACAGGAGAGGCACACACAAAAGAAGGAGCGAGACCCACAGCCTCATGCAGCCGACCCCGGCATGAGCATCCGTCATGTTCTTGCAGTGAAGATCAAGCACATGTTGAGCTCTCAGAGCAGGGACTTCCCTCCACCTTGGGACTATATCTACATACTTATATATACATACTTATATATACATATATATACACACACACACATAAATGTAGAGAGAGACCAATCTCAGACAATTTCTTTTCTCCTCCCCAATCTGCAGTCCAACTCCATTTTTGTGTGGAAAAATGTCTCCCTTCTTCTAATGCAATTCTTTCTTTCTTTTCTCCCTTTTACACACTGATTGGGCCACCTCCCTTAGCAGGATGCTTGGATGAAGAGGACCAAGAAACACTGTTCTCACTCCTGGATCTGATGCCTGTGGCCTCTACTGCGCTCAATGTCCTGTGAGTGGCTGGAGCACACCCAGCAAGCCAGTATCTCCAGGGAAGTTAGCTGTCAAAATCCAGCAGATCTCCCATGCAAAGCACAATTCCTCAACTACTTATCTGTCCTTCCGTTGGGGCAGCTCTCCGCAGGGAAAGGAAAAGGGCAAACGACCGCTAGAAGAGCCCACGCCTGCCAAATTCCCATTTGTGCTCCTCAGGACGGCCGGGACAGGATTTCACGCGGAAGAGTTTGCCATGTTTTTTTGGAAGGTGAAGCTTGAAGATCCATTTCCTGAGTTACTCGGGTTGGTGTTCCCCAAAGTATAATAGCAATATTAAATTAGCCAGGGATGAGAAACCTCCGTGTGGAAAGAAGTAACCCAAAAGTGCAAAATTTCAGTCAAATTATGAATAATTAGATAGAGGGTGTTCAAACAGGTGAAATCTTCCGCATATCCACTTATATATCAACCAAACATTTTGAAATTTAGGGCTGATTTGGGGAGTAAATCTACCGTGTGTCTACAGACCCCTCACAAATTCACCCCAGCCAGGGCTCCAAAGTCTCTATCTCAATGGTTTACACTTGGGAGCCAGCTTAGAGCTCTGAATTTGGCCCATTTATTTGGAAGATATGTCAGAAGTAGCCTGTGATGTTGTTTGGTCTCTGGAGGCAGCCCAGATGAGAGCAGAACAAAGCTTTGATGCAAATGAAAACCTACCAGTGAGTACAGCTAAATAAAGAAAAATGATTATTTGTTATGGAAACCAGCAGAGGAAATCTTGAATTAGTCAGTGCATCTTGACCTCTCGTTGCACTGCTGAAAAAAGTGCAGCTTCTTGGAATGTTTGGACTTTTAACCATAAAAAGGAGAAACCGTGTGAAATTTCCAGCCACCTGGTCCAAACCCCCAGCATTATTTAGCGGGGAAAAACATCGATATTGTGCAACCTATTTATTTATTTATTTATTTATTTATTTAATGAGTAAAAAGCACAACTTATGCAAAGCTCATTAATTTTCAGTGGCTAAGTCGAGTCACCACACAGACAGGAAAAGCTTGAGTTGATATTGTGAATGAACCGTGCGGTAATTGTTTCCGTACATCCTTGTTAAGATGAAAAGCTACACAAATAAACAACAACAAAAGCCATTATGTGCCAATCAATGGCCTATTCCAAAAAAAACGAAGGAAAAATCTGGCTCCACGTATTTCTTCGCGTGTTTCCCACCAGAAGGAATATCCAATCAACGTGGGGCCGCACAAGGTGGTATTGCATATTCTGTCTTGGTTTGCATTCAAGTAGTGAAGGTCTGATGTGACCTCCGCCGGGGTATGAGTAAGCGGAAGATGAGGAAGGACATGGAGTGAGCCAGGAGTTACGGGGAAGCACACTAGTTAACACCGGAGAAGCTGCCCTTGGGGGACTCAACGGAGTTACAACACGGAGAAACCTTCTGATCAGAAGATGCTGCCGCTCACTGTGTTTTATAGGCACTGGGTCCTCTGCAGTGTCGTTGCCCATGGGGAAGGTCTTCTTCAACATGTGCAAAGGACAGGAGGCAACCAGAGATGAGAGGTCTCATGGGGAAGATCTTTTCCAACACGTGCAAAGGGTGGGAGGGAGCAGAGCATGGCGCAGCGGTTGGAAGGACCCGGTGCGGGTGATCAGTGGGACACATTCTGGGATCCCTCACTGTGGCTCAGAGCCACTGAGACCCCAAGCACGAGGTCCATGACCCACCAGGACTGGCTCTGCTAAGTCAGGGCTGGAGATGCTCACCAGCTGACATCTGCGGTACCCACACGGGTCGTGTGTTCCCCATAATTGTCGGCCTTATCAGTGTTGGTGAGTGTGCAGTAGTCTAAATCACACAGTCCTGACACCGCACATGGCTGAGCAGGAAGAGCCCACTTGGCCGAGGTTAGATTAGTCTAATCCCACCTCCCTTGCTCTGTCACAATACCCCTCTGTCCCTTCACTCTCTATAAAAATATCCAGCTGTTGATTAAAATTAGTGAACTGTTGGCTTTCAAGAAATAGGCCTGGCAGCTTATTCCGTGTAGCTGTTCTCTATCTCTGGATGCATTCCCCATTTACTTCGCGGCCCGATCCTGTGAACTGCCGAGCTCTCCAAGGGAATGGGAGTTAGGAGCATCACCCCTCCATTTTCAGAGCGCTGGATAAATCAGCCAGCCGGCAGCGAGAGCAGCTTTATCCCATCCAGCCCTGCCAGCACCAGGGAACCTGCTTGGAGCCTCCACGTCTTCCATCCGACAGGGAAGAGCACAGCAAGCGCTCGCCCGTCAGCTGGTTGCTCTCAGTATTCCCCCTCCTTGGAAAAATGGCTCAAATGCAGTAAAGGTGCTTCTGCAGCACCCCACAGATGAGGCTGCAGAAGAATGAGGTTTTGAGCAAGCTGCTGTGAAATGCTAAATATTTCCAGGTCCAGAGCTCAGATTTGTATCTCGGAGCCTCTGTTGCAGCAGGAAAAGCTTGTAAAAAATGGGGGAAAAAATGGGAATGGAGGGGAAATCCATGTAGAGAGAAAACAGACAGTCATGGGTGCTGTTGAGGAATATGAGTATTGCTTGGAGATGAGCGTTTTTTATGGGTTTTCTCTCTGCAGCTTCGCTCTGGAGGGTCTGGAGAAATGCTGGGAATCCTTGGTGGGTGCACGTCACTGCACAGCTCCAGCACCGCCGGATCCGACTGAGGATCCGCCACTGGCTCTGCAAACCCAGCAGGAATTTCTGACTATTTCTAGCACGATTATGACTCAAGGGACCCAGTGTCTTCAACCCTGCCTCCCCCAGCAGCTCCAGAATTGAACCCAAAAGTAGCAGCAATCATATACTTACCAGCTATTTGTCCTTCAAATCCGGGGGTGGTCATCTAGTTAATCCCTTTTATTCCTTCTGGTCCTGAAGGGGGTCACTGGAGCCTAAAAAAGAAATAGGACACTTCCCCACAGTTTCATTAAAACAACACATCTCAGTTAAGAATTCCTGCAGAAGCCACTGTAGTTAGGATGATTTTCCTTTCACAATTGACCCAACCCAAGCTTGGACTAATTCATCGAGTAAAGCATTGCTGGCTGTTAAAATAACTTCTGCGTTTCTACCTCTTTCCATTAAAAAGGAAATTGCAGCTGTGGTTTGCCAGAGGCAGAGCTTGAAGCGCCCGATACCTGGGTCTTCCCAAGGAGAGCAGGAGCTCCAGTGGAGCTGTGCACAGTTCTGGAGGACCTAGCTGCAGGTCAGACTGGAGGTCAGTTTTCCTGCCACTTAGTCATGAAATCCTTACAAAAAAAATCAGGAAGGAAACAAAAATACTGCCAGCTCTGTGAGGAAATAAAATTAGTTAGTCTCCAGGAGAGGTTTCTGATGATTTCTTTGAACATGTTAGTCACTGTAAGATGTGAGAGGCACAGCCCAGAGAGGATTTTTGTTAGTGCATCAATCTGCAGCAGCACTGTACAGCCCACAGTGAAGATGAAAGCAAGAATAATATGCAAAAATAATGTTTTGGAGACTTTCCTGGGGAGCTGCCCCAACTTTGCGAGCTCTTCATTTCCATCTAGCACGTATCCGAGATGGGAAGGATGGATCAGTGATGGAGCGGGGTTCAACCCTGAGTATCAGGTACCTGGCAGTAGCACAGATCTCATAGCCATTCCCAGGACAAATCCCTGGAGGAATACCAGTTGCTGAATATAGTGAGAAAGGTGCAGGATGGCAGAGGTTGCACTCATGAGCCCACAGAAGAAAGCATCACATTTCGGTCACAAAAGAGGACAAGAAGATTATGAACAAGTTTGAAAAGGAAGGGAAGTTGCATAAATTTGATGCCACAAAAAGGAAACACCAAAAAAGAGACATGACACAGTCAAACAATCATCTGAGTGGACACAAGGAAGCGAGATTTCCAAGGACAGCAACAGTGAGAGCTCGATATAAGGGGAGTCAAGAGAAAAGATCCTGTGGTGCAGAGGGACAGGAAAGGCCACGTGTTGGAGAAGTCACGCAAGGAGAATCAGAGCAATCCAGACACGTCCTGGCGGAGAAGCCTAAGGAAAGAGGTCTGAAGAACCTGGCAAGGGTAATGAAACGAGTAAAAAAAAAAAAAAAAAAGAGAGATTCTTCTCTCTTAATACTCTTAATATAAGACAAGTGTCAGGCACAGGTGAGTGGTCTTGCAGGGGATGCTAATGCTGCTTGTGGGATATTCAATAGCAGCTCTCCACAGCAGGACCGTAGGAGATGAGGAGACCAGGCAGGACTGACCTTACCTGAAAGGAATGAGGGCAGAAGGGTAAGGAGTGAAAAAAGCAACTGTATGGATGGAGGAAAGGGCAAGGAGGGGCTGAAAGCCCAGGAAAAGCAAAACAGGGATGGGGGTAGCGTGAGGGGTAACTTTAAAAGCATCCCTGCAGCAGTCCAAAAGGAGAGGATCTCCTGCATCTCCTGCTCTGGAAAGCTGCAACAGGAGAGTCATCAACCCCATCCACCGGCAGCCACGTCCAGGCTGAGCACAACCACAAGGGCTTCGTCCTCTGCACAGCATTTTGTCAGGCTTCCAGCGTTCAGCTCATTGGTTTCGTATTATTTTAGACCTCGAGCAATCTGTTTTTGGTATGTCATTAACTTATCAGCTAAGCCTCTATTTATCTGCATTCACCAAGATCTGAAGTTGTGATGTTTATTCCCACCACTCTGTGGGCGGAGGGAGATCCGCTATGAAGATTTTCCAGTAATTTCCTTTTTGTTCCTTTTTAAAAAGCATTTTCTACAGCTGCACAACTGTCATCTGGTCTCCGGGTAGGAGAGGAGGGACAGCCGATAGCATAAGAACCAACATGAATCACATTCAACCATTAAAACAATCTGATGGGCACGCAAAATAGTCATAGTTTCCAAAGGTTTTATGGAATTTGGTGCTGACGTGCTTTGCCTCAAGTATGTGGCATGCATAGAAAATCAGACATGCTTCTACCTCACACCCTTTCAAACCTGCTGAGAGCCCTGGAAAACAGACATCATCTCAGAAAACTGCTGTTTTCCTTTCCCCTTCCCTCGTGATGCTAAGCAATGTTTAAAGAAGAAGAAGGAGAAAAAAGACTTCTAGAAATATAAGAGGATGATGAAAACGTGATTTTGAAGATGTAGAAATGGGCATCTCAGAAGATGAAGGGGATGGTTTCTCAAGGAAGGAGTGTCCCGTAGTTATGGGTATCAGCAAGAAGGGCAGGAATGAAAAGAGAAGAGATGCGTTGGGGAAGCATCAAACTATGTGAGATGGATGGGGCGAGGAAGGGATCTCAGTCTGCAGCCCATGGGAGAGGTGTTTTTCTGTCTGCTTCCCAGCCAGCTTGGCAGGAATGGTCTTCTCCACTTCTCCGGATTCCGTGAAATCGACTGCGTAAGGGAAAAGGATTTGCAGAGTAGGTGTGTGCTACAGCATCCAAGTTTGCTGGCCAGTTCAGGCCCATCTGCAAAAGTGGTGAAATAAAAGCAGACGTGCATAGAAATTTTAATGGAGACACCGATTTCTTTGTTCATCTTCTACGTTACAGCAGAAACCTGTTCATGCCTTTTCTTTGCATTCAAACAGGGAATGCAGCAACCAGGTTGCCGTAAACTACCGCATTTACAGCACAACTTTTCTTTGATGATCACTTTGGTGGGAGTGATCACTGGGTGATTTTTTTTGGTGGGAGATCATAGGCTGCTTCGGCACATTTTTGACCAAGATAATGCAGATACTCCGAATGGATTCCACAACTGTGTGCAAGAGCAAGTCTAGAGTCCATTTAGCCAGAGGCGAGCAATCTAAACAGCTTGTATTTTATTACCCTGATATGTTTAACTTTTTTTTTCCACCCTTTTTTAAAAGACTGGAACTGTAAGAATTGCCCTTTGCAGCTGTATGAACTGTATGTTAAGAGTAACAGAGCAGTCTCAAATCCCTTTGTGTTCTGGGGACATTTTTCCAAGGCATTTTGTCTTCGTAACAATACCCAGAGCTCCCTAAATTTTGGGAAGGTCATTTGTTTCCTAGCAGATAGATTCCCTTATCCAGAGCTTACTAGAGCCCAAACAACAATTTATAAACTCTAAGCTCCTTTCTCCTTCAAGATGAAGTGCTTTAGTGTTGAAGCCAAACTAAATCTTTAAATGGTATAAGAGGCATTTGGATTTTTTTTTCTACCCAGCTGACAGTAGGTTTACAGTTTATAATCTGGCCTTTGTAAAGGCATTTGTCAGCCTGTATATTTCATTTTAAAATGCGACCACCCATGAGGACGGACAGACAGGAAGCGTTTGTTCACTTGCACCAACAGCCCATTTGAAGGTTGGCTGCAAAATAGCAGAATTTAGTCACAAAGGCAAACTTCTTTTTTTCCCCTTTTTTTCTGGCATTATCTTGCTAACATCTCATTTTAAAAAGCAGCCTTTGTTTATAGGAGGCCAGTCCTCCGCTCTAAATTTGGAAATTCTACGTATTCTCCTAATCCTCGCGTCCTAGCCGGGATGCTGGCTATGCATCTTTGGCCTCACAAAAGACAGCTCTGCTTTTATCTTCTCTCACGGGGTCTCCGGTTTAACGGCCCCACCAAAGGAAGAAGAGTCTTAGCACTCAAGGGGCAGAGGGGAAATGTTCACCATAAGTTAGCAATTTAGCAAAATGAATCCAATCGTAAAGCACTGCATCATCTCGCCTGTCATAATTTTTGACCGGGCTTCCACATTTAGCAGAGATTTGGAACAAATCATCGCTCCAAATGTTGGTCACTTCTGCAACTCAAGAGAACCTGTCCAGAAAGGAAGAGAAAGCCAAGAATTAGGACATCGAATTAAAAATGACCGGCCTCCACCTCTTAAGTAGATGCGTGTGTGTGTGCCTCCATGCCTAGAGAGGAGAAAGCAAGACCAGATGATAGGGGCTCTTCCAGGCAGTAACAGATATAATATTGCATTCTTTCTTCTAGTATCTTAAGTAACACTCACTCTTTATCTCTATTGCTCGAAGGTTTAAAGGGAGGAAATAGCACAGTTCCAGAAAGTGATAAAGCTTTCGGCTTTTTTTCCCAGTTACAAAATATGACAATAAATATTACTTAAAACTTTCATATCCTAGGATTTAACATGCTGCCCTGGTCTCTTGGGTAGACCCCCCGGGTGTACCAGAAGCAGTGGTCTGGTGAGTGTTCCCAGCCTTACTGTCCCCTAAATAGTTGCAATCCTCTTTCCTCCCGATGCTGCCCTGGCTACTGAGCCCCATCCACTTGCTTGTCACCCTGGAGAGTCTTTGCAGCCCCTTTTTGTTCCTTAACTGCTGTTCAAAAAACTACATCCAGAGGCAACGGGAGTTGAGGAGGAGACCACGTCTGAGCCAGGTCCCCATCGGCCACCACCTGAAATCCCGATGATCCACCCAGGGGCTTCTCTTTCAGACTCTTTTGCACAGAAAAGGACATGGTCTTCTCTCCTGTACACAAAGCCTTGGATTTTCCTACATGTGGAGCACTCTCGGCATTGTATTATGGATCTCATGGGAAAATCCACAATCCTGCCTGCATCTCCTCCTAGTGCAAGGAGAATTTTGAGGAAACACCAAGATTTTTAGGGTGAAATTTGAAGGGAAGGCTGGAAAAAATAGCAGAATAATGTTTAAAAGGAAAGAAGGGACTTCATGCACCAGGAGAGGGGAAGAAAAGCATGAGTGAGGATATTTCAAATTCCCTCTTCCTGCTGCAACACCAAATGCCACTGCTGTTTTGCTACCAGCTTTGAGGCTTGTGTCACCGTGCTGCTAACAACCCCCCAAGGATGCCAAGGATGAACCTGCTCTCTGTCCGTCTGTCCTTCCCCTGAACGCCTGCCTTTATTCTGCAAGGACCTGGCAGTTCCCGTCATTTTTGATGTATCCAGGCGCCGGGTTCTTGGCTGACGGCGCTGATATTCGGAGGGCAGGACTATGAGGAACGCTTGGGCATCTCGGGCCGTACCTCTCCCCTCCAAACTTGGCCATTTCAGGGCCGGGCCGTGAGCATCCGCGGTCACCAGGTTTGACCCTCGTGCTGTGCATAAGCCTTTCCAGGCGTCCTGGTGCATGAACACACTTTCCAAAACAGGTGTCAGATTGCTAATAGCTGCAACTATGCTTTTAGCGATGGGGCTGTGCAGTGTAATGTTAGCAGGAGGAGGATTGCCATATTCCTTTCTAATTTGTACATGTTGTGCTGTTTTGCCTTGCACAGTGAGGGCAAAATTCAGCCCTGGGCAGGACACTACGTGTAACCCCTCACAAGGACATCAGAGCCACTTGTGTTTTCAAACTAGGTGTCCAGGGTACCAAAAATTAACCTGGGCTTCTGCAAGAAAGGTGGGATGCAACCTGTCATGTTCACAGCTACCAGAGGTCTGCTCTTGTCCTACATTCCTGCAAAAATCAGAGAGGCTTAATGAATAATCTGCGCATACATCTCCCATCATAAGTTTCCCAGCTCTTTAAGTCCTGACATTGGATTTTCTTTCGCGCACACTGGAGCACTCCCTGATAAAGCCGGGCCGTGCTGCGGCACCAGGACACTGATGAATTTGAAGCCCTGTGATATCCCCCGAGGAGCTTAGTTAGGTGAAGAGGTTAAAGACTAATGCAGAGACGGAGGTGCTGAGCCGTCCCCTGCCATCCCCAGGGTCACAGTGGGAGTGAGCCAGGGCCTTGCTCTGACAGCTCCCAGCCGGGTCCTTCAGCTGCAAGATAACATTTCTGGAGATGCTCTCCTTGGATCCCCTCCCGGGAAGCACCTTTGGGGGGTCCCACTGTCCACGAGGCTCCCTGCGGTCGACGGAGGTTTGGGGATGGAGTAAAGCTGCTTCTGCAGGTGGGCAAGCTGGGATGGATGGACACTCTGTGGTTTTTAACTTCTTCTTGTGTAATAAAAGCCTTCCTAAGATGTGCAATTAGAGGTCAGAAGAGAGACTGTTTTGGGAAAGTAATTATCCCTGTGGATGCCACACCATATTCTTTTTCAATGTTTTCCACCTATAATCAGTGGCTGAGAGGCACAAAAGGCAGGAAAAGAGAAAGAGAGGCAGCCAACATAGCTGTAATCGCGAGACAAACCGATGTTGAGGCCGACAAGATGGGATTCTGCATTTTACAGTTCTTACACTCTCCTATCATGGCACAAATCATTAGCAACCTTGCCTTGACTTGCACCTGTAATATCTGCTTCTCATATGTGTCTTTTATTTGCTGTGTTTCTCCCTACTGCAGTAGATTTCCACCATCAGAAACCTACTCCGACTTTGGAGGTGGGTCGATGTTTAGGTATTTCACCCCTTTCTGAAAAACTCAAGGCCAAGACCAGCTAAGCCTGGAAACACACTGTGGAACCTGCTGAGCATTTCTGCCTATGCAATGATGTGAGACGTGAACTCCAAGCAAGCCTGGGGATGTGGCTCAGAGAGGGACATGGCAAGGCCACCAGCTCCAATTTTGCTTTACAGGAGTCCAGATTTCTCAATAGCCCTGCTGGAAATCAGAGCAACTTCACCTGGGCTGCCTGGATATCGCTTCAACTCAGTATTGGGACTACACTTAGGTTTTCTAGGAAACCTGGGACAGCCCTACTGACCCACATCTTCTGCACAGAAGATAAAAATGGTTTTATAACAACATCTAAACCACTCTACAGTGTTTTAGTAAACAGCAAATTTATTTTGGGATTTCAGCCCAGGCACAAGGCTGTTCCGTTTTCCTCAGTAAAGACTATTACATTATTAGTTTTAGCCTTATGAATCCTATTCCCAACACTCAACCTTTATTTATTATTTGTAAGGAGCATATATCATCCTGTCTTATAACTGTAAATACTCTACTTACCCAGAGCACAGCACATCTTCTTTGTTTGAAATCTGGGCTGTGATGTTTTATATAAATTTGTTTCCTTTCCAAGTCAAAAGGTCCTAAAGATGAACCCAAGAGCATCTTCCCATCATGAACCTTAGCCTGAGCACAGCCCAACAGAGGCTCTTCCAGCGCCGGCTCCTGTGTCAACACCCAGAGATAGGGAATAAGAAGGAAAGGGAAAAAACTTGCCTTGTAAGCAGGCGGTTACTGGATCAAAGCAAGCAGTGAATGAGGAAAAGGAGAGGATCTTTGCATATGTTCATTGGAAAAATGATTTTATTGACTTTGTGTGATGGGCTTCCCGGGCTATAGGACCCATCCAGCACAGGGTTAATGTCACTGGCCCAGCCTGGACCCACGGCTCAGCACTGCAGGGATGGAAAGGGCACCAGGGAGATGGGAGAGAGGGATGTTTCGCCGGTGATATCACCCACGCTGAGTAAATTCTCTGACCGAAAGCTAAGGCCAGCGGAACAGTTTGTGCCGCGTCCTTTAAATGCCAGATCTCCATTTGCTAGCGACGTTGCAGGAGCAATTGGGGCATTTAATAGCCAGCTGCTAAGTCATCAGGTATAAATATTTACAGAGGCCTCTTGCGACATGGACATTCCTCCCGGCGCAAGAGGAGCCCGGCTACTTTGTGGCATTTTCACCTTATCCAAAAGAATCTGGTTTTAGCCACACTCTGCCTCATCAGCCCGCAAACTACAGAAATAGAGTTTGGTGGAAAATGTTTGTGTGGCCAAACAAGACACGAGAAAGCAGCTGTGGAGCTTGGGATCTCCAGGGCTGAGACACGGGGATTAAATGAAGGGTAATGGGCGAAATGGCACCAAGGAAAATGCCTCTGTAGGGGCAAAATCCTTCTGATCTTGTCACAGTGCCACAAGAGAAGGGTTTGAAATCTTGCTGATGATGACTAATAGGCTACAGTGAGCAGAACCCTGTGGAAAGGTCCCAGGAATTGCAGGGAAGAGCCAGGTCTTTAAGGACATTTTCTTCTGGTCTGTAATGTGCAGCCCTGATGGCTGTCAAGAAGGAGGTTTTATTTGTTCTATTTGTTACTTATGGGCAAATGTGATCCAGGAGCCTAGAGAGCTTTCGATTGGTGTGAGCCAGCACAGACACTCATGGATCTGCATTTTTCCCAAAGGCTTTTTGCCATTTTTCTCCTCAGATTCCTATTTTCACAGTCCCCAGAGGAACTTGCCTGCCTTTGGGTCTTCTATGTATTTGTCAAATTGAGCTAAAACGGTCCAAAGAGTTCAAAAATGAAAGGTGTTAGCCTAGTTTCCTCGGGAAACCAGCCCAGGTTGGGGACAGAGATGTTGCATGGACTATGAAACAGCCTCTCCTCCAGGTAACCTCCATCTGCCACCTCCAGAGAGGCAAAGCTCAAATCTCGTGTGAAATGATTACGATGCAGCCAAGATCCAGGAAACACAGCAAGTTTTCAATGAAAATTGTATAGGCTGTTTTAGGAAAAATTAATAAAAGATGCTGGTTTAGTGCTGGAAAAGGAAGAACAGTTAACTTGCAACGTGCTCGGCTGCTTCCCCTTACTGATTCCAGACGCCAGGCCAGGCAGGATCTGGCTATTTTCACTATCGTGTTATCACTGCACAATATGTCAGCAAATTCTTGTACAAACATGATTTTTTTAAAAAAGCCACGTTTTATCACTTCTTTTACATAATCATGAATGATAGGGAATCTAATCTGAATTGGGCTGGGAAGAGGCACGAGAGCAGCTGAATGCCACTCATGATCCAGGGCAGCAATTCGCCTTTCCAAAGCTGCACCTCGTTTTGTGACTGAGCACTTGGTTTGCAAGGAAAATGCGTGTTTCTTTGGACACCTGAAATCTGTAATAAGCCACTCTAAATATGCAGCCCAGGGGACAAGCTATGTGATAATTTTGCACTTGCATAATTTAACCCAATGATGCCTGCGGTGCTGCCACTCCATCCTGCACCTTCATCCATTACTCAGCTGTTTTCCCGCTTTAGATAAAGAACAGCATTTTCACTTTTACTTTTTTTATGGATTTGCTTTGCTAGGGCAGACAGAATGCAACCATAAAAAAACTAATCACATCACTACTCGCAATAGGGAGTGAGGGACAGCATCCGTCCCCATCAGGCAGGAGAAGCAGCACCGGGAGCATCTTCTCCCGGAGCAGCTCAATGTCCCGGGGGGTCGTTCGCATCCCAGGAGGGCAGAAAGCAGTGGGGGAAAAAAAAAAAAAAAGAAAGAAAAGTGCTGGCCTGGGTCCATTTTTAACTCGCTCGATGTGTCTGCGACGGAGACAGATGCTGTTTAGACAGGCCGCTGCGGTGGGTGGCCGGGCGAGGGGGCCGTGGCTGCACAGTTTATAGAAGGCTCCCAGCACAAATGAACTGTTGAAGACCATTGGAAGCCTCAGTGAAATCACAACATGTAGAGACACGGGGGAGAGGGGGGGGAAAAAGGGCTCTTTCTGAGAAGAGGGGGAAGAAAGGGATGTTTTGGCGGAGTTGGTGGGAATTACAAAGGGGGGGCTTCAGAAAGCTCCTTTTCGTTAGACCTCCGTCTCCCCCAAATAAAGCAAACGCTCCTACGTGGCCCTAGAAAAAGGGGCAGATTGGAATAGTTTCCCTGCAGCAAAGAGGAGAACAGAGCTGGCTTTGCCCTGCTCCTGTCTAGCCTTGCTAGGTGGAAAGCTAATATTTGAATTCATGCTTCAGCGGGGAACATTTGGGTGTTAAAAACAAAAAAGAAAAAAGCCCTCCATGCTGTTTGCTGCCCCACCAGCCCATGAAGCACAAAAATGGGGCCGATTCTGAGTTCCCTGCATTTATTTAGTGACAAGGCCCAACTGACCTTCCACCCTCACCCACACACTGCTTTTCCTGAAAATCCAGCCATTGCATCCCTGAAGACTATGGGCACAAAATGCTCTGGCTTCATAGCCAAAAATCCTTAAAGTTTGAGTCTGATTGGACCTAGGACCCAAGAGAAAGTCCCCAGACTGCACAGCTGCCTAAATCCACTGCTCAGTAATAGCAGTCTGCATCAGCTGCCCTTCAAACCACAGGGACCACAAATCAAGTCATCGCTTAACTCAACAGGTCACATCTTCATTTCAAGACAAGGGACAGGGCTGGTACAAAGTGTCCAGGCATAGAGCAAGATGTCCCTGCTCCTCTTTCCTGTTCTTAAGAGAAGGGCACATGGGGAAACTCGGCAATTCAGCACAGTTTGGTTTGAAGATGCTGCCTGCTTTTCCAACACACGGTCTGAGATGGATGCTCTCAACATGGAGAGGAGACACGGCAGAAAAGAGAATATATCCAAGCAATTTTGCCTGTCCTGCAGGTTGAGATTTTGAGTGAGCTCTGCTCCTATCACTAAATGAACCATGATGGCAAGGTGACCACAACGGGCATCCATCAGCCCGCACCACGGCCGTGCTGGAGGCTGGATGTGTCCCCACATGGGACCAGCTGCTTCCAGGTACCTCCAAGCATGGACTCTGCTGCATCCTACTCAAAGAGGTGACAAAAAGGCCCCAAAAACAGTCCAAAAACCTCTTTATGATGGGAATCCATAGTTACACCATTGCCATTCCAGAAGCGGGCCCTTTCAGGCCAGAGAAGAGGAGCTGAAGTTGATCTCAAAATAATTTACTGTGCTGAACCAAGCCATGACAAATTTATCTCCAGAAGTTTGAGGCTTTCTCTCCCGTTATTAACATTTTAAGTGTTACGATGAAAAATACTGGCACAAAAAATAAACCCTGCTACTTTATGTTTAAACTTATATGCCTCTCCGCATCCTGGTCTTTGTAGACCTCCGAAAGAATGCATTTACTTCCCAAGGTCACAAAATAAAACTGTCCAGCTATTAAAAAATGTGTGGCCTCATACTAATTGGTGACTGATAAAGCAATGGAAACCATCTTTCTTCCAGCTTTTGCCAAACAAAACTAAGATTAGGACATTTTACAATAAAAACTCCTTTTTATAGTAAAATGCAAAATTGGAGCATATTTCATTTGGCAAAGGTCAGGCCGCTTTAATTGCACATGCCACTGAGTATCAGAAGCTTGGATATTAAATGATAGAAATGCCCAGGAGGTATCTTTATGGCCATACATTATGGACGGAAGCAAGAGCTCCAAAAAGGGTCTTGCGTTTGAAACAGCCTGAGCTCCCACCTCCAAAGACTCCACTCCATCATCCTGGGAGCATCCCAGGATTCTGCATCCAAGGGGAAGAGCCCTTGGCTCCCATCGGCCGGGACTGAAGCTCTCCGCGGTCTCACTTAAATTGCAAGCAAGCGAGCAAGCCCTATCATGGGCGATTTTTCTCCTGTCTCGCCCCTGCTGTTGGTACGATAAGGGGAGTTACTCTCCTCGCGGGCGACTCCACATCTAATTAGCTCCAGATGCCGGCTAATTAGTGAGTCTGCAGTGCGAGCATTGTTCTGGTGTCACTCGAGCTCCGCAGAAGGGATGAGATTGAACATGAAAACCAGATGCCGGCCGCGCGCTTCGCTCTGGGCTGTCCATAACCGTCGCAGGGATCCCCCTAATCTGGGGGCTAAGTATAATAAATGTTGTGTTTTGGCCCCAGCATCGTGTGCTTCAAGGGAGACGGTAGCATGTGCCGAGCACACAGGGTCAGGGCTTAAAACAACCCGTTCCCACCAACGCATCCTCGGAGCGGAGAGCATCCTGCTGCGGGACACACTGACCCACATCCCACACAGTTTTGCCCTTCAACCTTCAGGACTTTTTCACCCAATTAAGGCCCTGACACTGCTGCAATGCCATTAAGATACCTATATTTCAATGCAGAGGCTTTGCATTTTCTTTTCCTAATTCAAAAACCAGCAGCTGCTAACACACAATACTAGTGCCCCAAGATAGAGCAATTTCCCCTTTATTCTGGGGACACCCAGGTCATATAATCATAGGAAGAAGTTACAGCTCAGACTCATGACATTTGGTGGTTTTGTTCTGCCTGCGCCTAATGTATTTGCATTTTGCAATATAGCCCGGCGCGTATGAATCGGAGCATTATTTAGGAGACGCTGTCAAGGCAACCGACCCCAAAGTAAAAGCCATATAGGGATGAATTATGGAAGAAAAGTGCCTGAATGAATGCTGCTCGATCCTGGGAGGTATGTACCCCCTGTTTATTATGATTTGGCATGAAGAACTAGCCTGATTCTCGGTAAATGACATGAAACCCCGAATTACCACACCAGAAACCTCATCCAAACACCACAGCCGTGTTATCACCCCAGCTGGGGAAAAAACTATTTCTGTAAAAACAATATTTAGTTTAATTGGAAGTCAAAATTACTAACTGGACTAGTCCCCTGGCTCGGAGGGGGATATGGTTGCAGAAGAGCATCTTTTCTTCCCTCAGATATTTGAAAGAAGGCTGATAAAATAAACAGCGAATGTTGCAGCTCCTCTCCATCTTCACCCAGGCCCATATTGACCATGTGGCAAGGTAGCCAGATATACATTTTGGACTTTTAAGACCTTAACCTGGAATTGCTCCTAATTGCAGCTCAAATGTCACAGTCTTCAAACCACCCCTAACGCCACTGAAACTAGTGAGGATCAGGAACCAAAATGTCCTGTGTGGTTCCAGTCCTGGATGAGACCTTGTCTGATGAAACCAAGGCAGCTGAGGACAGAAACAAGGACTGTTCTTTAGTAGCTTCTAATATTTTGTTAACACCCATTTGCTAATTGAATTGAAATCACTCAAGCATTAGCTGTTGCCTTGAACTCTGAACGGCTCTCACTGCTTCAAAACCACCTACTTGTCACACAGAGGAGAGAGCAAGGGTTTTTCTTTCTCCTTCAGACAAAACCTGCATCCACACAATACCATTTTTTTCCATACTGATGCATTTCCAAATTCCTTTTCATCAGATTCTATAATGAATCCACCAGAGGAAACAACAACAGTGCAAAATCACTTTCATAAAGTCTGGAAAAAATAATCTGTCAAAACCTCTATAGTACATCAGGTTAAGGAAAAGACATCTGGCTTTTATTATGTTTTATAAGGTTGATAGCAAATAAGGGTATTAGAGTTAATTTACTTATTTAGAGAGGAACGACTCAATCACAGAAGCTGTGATTGTGAGTGAATGGTAGAGAGCTCCGCAGCCCGCTCGGATCTCCTCCGGGAACACAGCAATGCCAGCCGTAAAGCAACTCCTTTTCTACAGAGGCATTCCCCAAGGGATGTAAATATTAGAGTGAAAGCACCAAGGATAAGTCCTTCCCAGACAGCCTGGCTGCCGAGGAAGCCTTTCCAGCTATTATTTGGCAGTAGAGATGTAGCTACAGGCTGAGAACAAGTCTCTGTTGGGCTAGTGCTGTTATTTATGCAAATGGAGATATCCTGCCAAAGAGCTTGAAATGTTAATAGGTGAGGCAGAGAAGAAGGGAAAAGGGAACACAAGTGTTTTGAAGGAATTATGAACTCAGAAATATTGTTTGGAAGTGACCTCTGGAGGTCTCCAATCCAAGGTTGGGCTCCCATCAGTACCAGGTCCAATCAGTTATACTCTTCTTAGCACAGTCTTGAAAATATCCAAGGGTGAGATGCCTCGGTTTCTCCCAAACTTATTCCAGGGCTGCACCACCCTTCTGGTGAAGACTTAGTTTCTAAAGACCATTCTGAAATGGTGGACACTGTCCCTTGTGACTCCTTCTGCTCATGGTCAACTCCTTGTGCTCCTCCAGCAGCCCAAAGCGTCAGTGGCTTTTCCCTTTTTTCCCGAAACACAGAGAGGACCCCCGGCCCAGCTAAGGGCAGAGACGGGATATTTACATGGATATCAAGTACCTCCAAAGTCGCTCTTATAAACAAAGAGGATTTTTGGAGGGGAGAGTCAACCTTCAGCTCTGGCCTTTGGCCAACCTCCAACACTCGCAAACCTGGAGGCCCCATCGGGGCGTGAGTCTCCTCTCCCGGGCATCTGTGCATTTCCATGGGCTGTTTTGGGCCTTTTTGAGGTCTGTTCCCTGCAGATGGCTTTACAGGGCACGTGTCCCCTGCAGCCATGCACAAATCATGCCCCAAAAGCCCATGGAGCCACGCGGGTTGGTTAGGATTGCAAGGCAGCATTGCACCCATCCTGAGTAAAATCACTTTGTTAGGTAACTCACTGCTATTTGCTCAGGGCCAGATGTAGAATTTGCAAAAATAAAGACTATTTAGCATCAACAAGCATAAAAGCAAAACAAAGAGAAAAGCCCCAAGTCTTGGAGCTATCATGTGGCAGCCCAGGGTTTCTCAGGGCAAATGGGCTTTATTCCAACATGATCCTGAAAAAGGGATTTGGAGTGGGAAAACTGAGGGAGTTTCTGGGAAATGAGAAGTGCTGTGGATTCCTTTGGAGCATCATCACACTGCCCGATGGCTCTTGATAACTCCAAGGAAGAGTTTTCAAGTGCCTTTCCAAGGAAGAGTTTTCAAGGGTTTTTTCAGCACCCCTCACTCCTCAAGGCACATCCATCCCAGGGCATTTGTTCATCAGATCTCTGCTTTTATTTTAAGTGCAGCGTTTTTTCTTTAAATGAAGCAATAATTATTTTTCATCTCTTTTTTTTTCTTCTTTTCTGAGAAATGCACCTGAGATTTCCAGCAAATTGCTTGTAGATCTCGTGTCTGCAGATTTTTCTTTCCTTTTAGTTTTCTCTCCCTTTAATTTTTGGTGGGAAAAAAAATTGCTGCTGCCACCAGCTGGTGCTTTTTGGAAATATCTTGAAAACATCCCCCTGCATCCTGCAGGGCACTTTTACAGTCAGAATCGACTTTTACATCTCTCGAGTCTATTTCGTTGAAAACAAAGAGAAAAACAGATTATTTCTTGGAGGCATAGAAAAAAAATAGATGAGATGTGAAGAATTTTAATTGATGTGAATCCTTCTGTGCCAGTAATTTAGCCATAAATAAATAAACTCCGATGTCATACGTAATTTCGCCAATTAAAAGAGGAGTCGTGAGCAAGAGAAAGTTCAGAGTCAAAAGTGGCCAGAGGAATTTGATCCTATCTCATATAGCGTGCATAATTTAAAAGAAGTAGGAAAAAATCACTTAAATAAGTGATGTTTGTGATGCGATCCATCTATTGAAGGTAAAGCCATGAGTTTGATGAGAAACACAGCAAGTGGCAGAAATACACCAAGGACAGGCAGAGGCTGGAATTGCTTTCGGCGGAGCTGGGCAAGAGGTTTCTGGGCTTTTAATAGCAAAGATGCCCCCAGAAAACCTGGGTTAGCAAGAAAATTATTTTTTACCCTAATTCAGTGGATTTCACTTCAACGTTTATTGCAACAGCAGTAGGTGAGGAGAGATGCTCATACGAGGTGCTGTAAGAGGCAGGTCTGCTTGTCTAAAATCAAACCCTCCACTCAAGGGAGGTGATTTATACCCGGAGTGGCTGGGATTTCGGATTAATGTTCTGGCTAGTTTGCAGTAATGCCACTCAAGATAATTTTTGATTTAATCCATGCCACATGAGGCTGCGGCAGCGCTGACCCTTGGCTTTTAACCCCAGGACCTTAGCTGGTCTGGCAAAAGGAACTACTGTCTGTCCCCTGATAACCCCCGTGACAGATCTCAGCTGGGTTTAATATCCCCGCCTGGTGTTTATTGATAAAGACGCAGAACCCATGGGTCACATTAGCGCTAGAAAAGAGCCTGGCCTGATATTCTGTGCTGAAACCGGCTTGGTTTGGGAAGGGATTGCCCTGGATGCACTGGTGCAACCGCCTCTATTTTAACTTTGCTTTCTCTGCCCTCTCTCAAACAGCGCGGCTTTCCCAAGCCCAACGCCCTGCGCAAAAATGGAGCAGGAGGAAGATTAATCGGTGGTCAGAAAGAGCAGGAATCCCCAGGATTTATGGCCGCCCGTCACCGAGCCGCGGCGGTGATGGATTCGGAGCGCGGCTCCGCTCCCCGCCGCCAGCACGCGGGGGCTGGATGCGCTCGCTTGATAAAGGGCCAGGCTTTATCGGCAGCCAGAATTTTAGACTAATCCGGGCTTTTAAGGAGAAATGTGCTGGGGAGACGCCTGGCAAAGGCCGCAGGTGGCTGCTGGGCGGCGGTGGGGAGGGATGCTCCGCATTTTTCCGACTGCATCGCGGGCGGCCCCGTTGGAGCCGAGGTCGCTGGCGGGACAGGTACAAAACAGGGGCTGCCCTACCTGGCCTGCAGGTAAACCCGAACATGAGACATCCGTGCTGGAATCCCTTGGAAAAATGGCACGCGCAAAGTTTTTCACAAGTCGCTTGTCCTAGCGCAGCCGAAATGTGAAGGAGGGACAGAGAGAAATGAGAGCAATAAAAAAAAATGCTGTAAAACATTTTAATATCTATAAATCAAGTTTGAAGCTTCGGTTCTGCAATTCGCGTTTCCCTTGCAAAGAGGGCGCTTAATACATGTAAGATTTGCACCCTCAGCCGCCCTGCTTGCAATGAATAAGATCAACAATTAATTCTGCAGATGGGCAGGGCATGGATAGGCTCAAAACAGGCGGGCAAAAAAAAAAGAGAAAAAAGAAAAAAAAAAAGGAAAACAATAGATTTATTTACAACCAGCTGCAGGTATAAATAAAGCCATCAGTAAAAATAGGTCAACTCACTGGACCCTGAGCAGTGAAATGATAAGGAGATCTGCAGCTGACAACGGGAGCTGAAATATGGATGCTTTCCAAGACAGAGAAGAGCCAGCCAGGCGGCTTACGTCCTCGCCCGCCGCTCGTCCTTTGTGGGAACTATTGTATTAAATCTATAAACATCCAGGGCTTTATCTGGGCTGCCGCAGGACTGGCAGGAGGAGGAACCGCCTGTGAAGTTGCCCCAGCCGCTAATAACATTAGAGCCCACGGTCTCAGCCCAGATGTGCCTTTGCCTTTGGGGCTGGAGCCCAGATAACTGCAGGGCTATGTGTGCCTTGGACTTGGCAAGACTTTTCTCCTCGTGGCTGTTCCAAGGACAGCTCTGCTAGGGGATGCTGATGGCATTAATGCCCTGTTTCCCACTCTCTGACCCTAAGGACCTGTTGCTCGCCACAGCCAGGGAGGGCAGAGCTGCCCGCAAGACCTTTGGTTTTATCTTCTGTGGCCACACATATCCTCTTAAAATAACTCAGGACAAGCTGAAGCTGTTCTCTTTCTTGCACACGCAAAGTTAGAGTCTTGCTTGATTTAATTGCCCAGAGAATTATGGTCTCCTCTTCAAAAGTAACCTGGATATAGGGGCATGGGTAGCCTGCTCTATGTGGCCCTGCTTGAGCAGAGCAGTTGGACCAGATGTCCTTTCTATGAGGACTAGATGTCCAGAAGTCCTTTCCAACCTCAACCCTTCTGTGAGTCTTTGAACAAGCCCCTGAAATGGGGCTGCTAGTCCCTCTTGCACCTGGGCAAAGGGGAATTCATAAGTTAGCACACTTCTAATAGCTACTGTACACTCTTGGCTACGCGGGAGGAAGTATCTCATCAACAAAAGGATTAATTCTTAGCTGCTTTTCCCCAAAAACATTTCTCCAAGGGGAATCTTGTTCTAGAGACTTTTCATTTTGGTTTGCAACAGCAAACAACTGGCTTAGAATGACAGCAGGGCCTTTTTTGGAGCTTTTGTGGAGCTTTTCAGGACAGGATCCTTTGTTTCTGATGGCGTTTGTACCATGAATTGAAGCCCGGAGTTGGGATTCAGGCTTCCAGATGTGACAGGGAGAAACGCAAGTGCCCTAAGTTAATGGCAGGAACTTGGATGAGCCCAGCACTTGCCAAGTGTTTATATAGGCATTTTTAAAAATAAAAGAGACATTTTTCTTCTTCGTTTGTAAAGGTAAGCACAGAAGAAAAATGCGAGGGAAACATTAGGCAAAACATGGTGGCCAAGTTTGGCCGCTACATTTGAGGATGCCAAGGAAAATCCAAACAATAGGCTGGGAGGGAGGGCGGCGGGGGCGGAAGGATAAGGCTGCGGTCCCCCATGCCGCAGGAAGGCTTTGGTTTGGATTGAGCGGCGATCTCCTGGAGATGAATCCACGGAGCCGCCTCCGAGCGGACCTCAAAGCTCGTGCGCTTCCCTTCGGCATCGCTCCACGTCCCCTTGCGCGGCGGGTGACGCGGTCTGCGTGACCCCGCGGCTCCCTCCGCGGGCCGATTTACATTCCGGCTCGCCATGGCTATGCCGTGGGTTTCCATTGGTGGCCGGGATGGTTTTGTTTGGCTTTTGGATCTCTGACAACGTGAAGTTTGCATGTTAGTGCCTGTGCGAGTCTCTACTTGGGACTCATCCATCATTTTCCTAGTTAAAACAGAGCTGCTTGTAAAGAGGAAGTCATTTGTCTCTCACGAAAAAGCCACCCCCCGTCCCCCCCGGCCGCCCTGTCGCGGTGCGAGCGAGTCCATTAGCTTCCCTGGAAAATGCATCATCTGCCATCGGGACTAAACTTTAGACTAACAAAATCTCCGAGAGGACACGCAGGAGCCATCTCTGTCGCACTACTCCATGCTCAGGTCAAAACCCGTCCTCTCTTCCCATTAAATTTTTAATGGCCGTGGCTCAGGGAAAATGTTGCAAATTGGCAGCAGTTCTGCATCTCGTGACCAGATTTAGGGCCCTGATTTCCAGCTTTCAGGAGGACCTCCTAGGTTGCTTGTTTTTTCTGAAGTCCCGCACTGGGGACTTCAGACCCGCTTTGGTCCCTTCTCCCTCTCTTCCTGCTGCAAATGAAGCTGGGCAGGAAAATCCTCTTGGAGGTGAACATTTAAAACGCGCCTGAAATAAACCCAGGAATAAACTCTCAAAGCAAGAGGAGCCCATGCAAATGGAGGAAACAACCACTCACTCGCCTGGAGCAGCAGACTAGCAAACTCCAAACCACCCAGGATCAGTGCTGAAGCTCAGAGCCCCGAAGAAAACATCAAAAACGCCACATTTGTTCATTTTCCATGTATGTATTTAAGTTCATCTTCCTGAACAGGATCCAGGATGAGCTCCAGGATCTCAGGAAGCTCCAGACGCAACATTTCCAAATGCTCCAGTCTATGCAAGAGCATCTCTGTGGATCCCATGGGGCAAGGCCACATGAGGACATTGGGTCATGGCAGGAAGATGACTACTGGAAGTGTTCCTCCATCTGGCTCCCTCTTTGTCTTCATCATCACAGTCTTCCTCAGCCTCTCCGTAGCCCAACATGGAGAGGGCTTCCCAAATGGAAGGAGTTGCTGGCCACCTGCATCCAAGCACATCGACTCATGGCATGGGAAAGCTCCCAAGGCCACGCATGATGGCCAGGACTGTGGGCTTCAAGGTCAAGGCAAGAGCTTTGCACTCAGGTCACTCCAAAAGAGCTCCAAAGCACAGCTGGGAGAAGCTATTTGTCAGCGCATTTCATCATCCAGGCAATAAAATTTTGAAATTTGGGTCTAGAAACTTTTCATTCATGTCAGTTTTATTTTTTTTTATATCAGCAGAAGCAGAGGCGAATGTTTACTCCATTAGCTTTGACACTGGATGATGAATTTTGTATTGTGCTGGAATTTTTATAAAATTTGACAGCTAAAAATAGCTAAACTGATGAATAATCCAAAATCCAACAAAATAGATGCTTTGCTCAACTAAGCTATTAGGGATTTGTTTTTGCAAGCTGCAAAAAGAAATTATTCATATAGATATAAATTAAAGAATATGTAAATAAAAGAAACTTTCCTCCTCTGTCTTCTTGGGGAATGAACAGTCTTTTTGTTATATGCATAGGGGATGAAAGAAAAATAAAGATAGATAATTTTATCTCAAGCTAGTGTATCATGAGGCACTATAATAAGCTTCCAATGCCCCTAATGAAAAATAAAACATGTTTGAAAATTCATTTGGGACTTTGGAAGCTGTGAATGCAGTGAGACTACAGCAAAGTGGGCAATATCACTGCTTTGAGGCAGAGGTTTTACCAGATTCGGACTTGAAGACGACTTTATTTTTCTACGTCCTTGAGAGCATTGAGATAGGAGAGCCGTCCTGCCTTGCCACTGGAGAAATAAATCCTGGAGGGTCACTTCGTAGCCATCTGTCAACCGGGAGGAAGGGAGGAGGCAGAGTCATTTTCGGCAGTAAATTTTGGGAAGAACAAGCACTAATGGCCTCAAATTAGGAAAGAAAAACACTGGGCTAAATAGTAGGAAATGCTTCATGCTGGTGAGGTCGGGACACAATGGAGCAACCTGCCAAGGGAGGTCAGGGGCTCCCCGCGCGCGCAGCAGCTCGCGGCCGGGTGCGGAATGCGCGTTCCCCGGGATGGGTCTTCCTTGCGTTGGGATGTGTCCTCCCATCCCGGGAGGGTCGCCGGGATGATGAGGATTTTGGGAGAATTGCGGGGGTTTTTGCAAGGTTTTGCTAGCTCCTGGATGGGAGCAAAGGATGGGAGCACCGTGGGAGCATCCGTCCGCTCCGGCTGCACTGGGAGCAGCAGGTGAGCTGGCTCCCGACCACAGAGATCCAGAGCAGCTTTGGGAGAAGAGGGAAAGGCAGAGGACAGCCCCGTGTGTGTGCAGATCTGTCTAGATGCCAGCACGGGCCGTTTTTTCAAGGCTGTCAGGTTGCTTTCCGCCCGGCTCCCTGCACAGACACCTGCGCTCTGTTACATGACACGTCGTTATATTTTCACAACTTATGGTGTCCATCACCACCCCGAGGCAATCACCGCCGGGCTGTGATAAATGATACCCAGGCAGTTCGTTATACACACTAAATCCTCTTCACTTGGTGGTCCTGGGTTTACCTCATACATTTTATTCCTCTTCTGCTTGGGTTTGTACCTCGGATCCCTTTAATGTCTTAAGGCAAATGCTGAGCTTGTACTAGAAAATATGCATTGCACCAGCTGTAATTATTTCAAACCATCTCTTATCTAGGCAGCATCCAGGTAGTATTTTATCTTTTCTGCATTTGAGGATAATCCACCTGCACTAGAAATATAAACTAATAGGACCTGGGAATGCCACCCTGACCACCCAAAGCAGCCTGTCCCAGGTGACAAACTGCTGGAGATGGGACAGCAACCAGAGCAACCTGGAAGAGAGGAGGGTGATGATGCAAGAGCTGACTGAGATCATGGGTGGCCTTTAGGGAACGCAAGAACAACTCTCCCCCGATGGAATTTGACCATTCAGAAGCCAGCACTATCTTTAAAAATAGAAATAATTAACCATCATGAGAAATTAAACCCTAGTTATATGAATCTTACCTGAAGGACAGCAGATGAACCCAGATTAACATCAGCAAGTTTCTCCCTCCTTTATTTGTTGCCCAAAATACCTCTGCAAGTGGCCTGGTGAGGGTAAGGGAAAGGTTTAAATTTATAAAATGCGATGAACTGCCTGCAACATGTAGCACGGGGGATAACTTGGTGAAACACAAACTCCTTCCTCCAAACGAGCCTTCCACCACTGTCAGATCCAGCTTCCACAAACCCACCAGAAACAGCATCCCACAAATGTGTTCCTGCTTGCCAAGAACCGAGTGGGACAGCTTTTTATTTCCTAGCACTGCTGTCACTCCGGCATTTGGAGAAGCTATTCCCAATTCCTTCCTGCCGGTGGCAGCTCCTTGCTCCCAGGGTGGTCCAGGCTGTGAGAAGATTCCCGGTGGTGGCCGCTTGCCTGGGAGGCTCCAAGGCTTCCTCCCTGCAGGAAGGGGAAGGCGATGGGGGCAGCGAGGCCACTACGAAGGATGCTGAAGGACAAGGGACACCGGATTATTAAAGAAGGTCATGGGAAGTCAGCATGGGGAATCTGGAGAGGGTTGTGACAGGACGTCAGAGGGGATTTTTGCAGCTGCATTTGGACAAATCAGGAGCACTGAGAGGGGATCTGGCCCTGGACACCAGAGCACAGGAGCTTTCAAAGAGGGAGAGGAGAAAGCTTGGAAATGACTGGGTTTGGAGATAATAGAGGAAAAACAAGCAGGAACAGCGTTAACCAGGAGCCTGCGGAGAAAGGAAGAAGTTCAGAGGAAAGGCACGGTCTGCTTGGCCGGCGAGCAGCTCTTTCCTCTCCTCAAGCCTTGTTGCTGCCGGGCTCCGGGGGAGGAGAGCTGGCCCACGGCTACAGCAGCAACTCCGAGTAACTCCTCAGGAAACAGCTTATTTAGATAGCACTGCCCATTCCGCAGAGGGAGGATAGCAGGACGCACTGCCTGTTACTAATGAATGACTTTTCCACAACTAACGATGTTTATGGGGATAGACACTCAGAGGTCTCCACCGAATTGCCTCTAAATGGGATGGATTTTGCTGCCAAGAAGGCATGAGTTTTTCGCACACGCGCTCCGATAGGACAGAGTTAAATATCTTTAGTGTTTTTAATGGAAAATTAAGCCGGCATGACGCATCTGTTTAGAAGATTTTTTTCTTATCTCTGGGATCGAAAAGAATTCCAGAGCTGGAAGAGCAGAAGAGCAGTTCATTCACTGCCAATGTGAGCATGCAGAAGGAGTTCACGTTGTGCACCAGTTAGCAGTTGGATTCTATTCATTGCAATAAATGAATTTTCTCCATAGGCTGCAGCAGAAAATCTTTGGACCTTCATTTCTTTACTTGAGCTTGCAGGAAATAAAAGTCTCAAGCAGAACCCATTAACACTGCTTCAATTTCCAGCTCCCAGTCCTTCCGAAAGTTACTCTTAAAAAGAAATCAAAATACACTGGATAGAGTAGGAGAAGGATTCACATAGTCAGATGTTCATCTTAACCTTCTGGATCTGCCACATCCTACTAATGGTGTCTCTAAACTTGCTATTCAGTCTTGAAAAGTCTTAAGAGCATTCTTGGAGACAAGAATTTTTTTAAGAGAAAATCAAATACAAAAACTGGTCAAGAACACTGCCAAGGTGCGGTGTTCAGGTTACTTTTGGTGCAACAGACTCCCCTGCGGTCGTGATGTGCAAAGCGCTGCAGCCAGGAGCCACTTTCCAGGGAGCAGTTTTGGGCATGAAACCAGCCCAGACCACAGCCCTGGTCTCTGAGCCAGATTGTCCTCTCATGTGCACTGCTGCAAAGGGAATTTGGGTCACCACATCCCAGCTGACCTCCTCAGTGTCCAGCCATGGGAAGCATCTCTGCTCCGCTCCGTATTTTCGTGCACCGCAACAACCCTTTTTACCAAGCATAGTCACTGCAAAAGAAAGCAAACAAAATGTAATAGCTCCTACCCTGAAGCCATCAACTCCTAACACTATATTCCGAGGCAGGGCAGGTCTGTAGCTCAAATTTGTTGGCTCTGGGAATCTTTATCGTGGCTGGGTTTTCACCGCATCTGGTTGAGCAAGTTTTTATAGTGTCAGTTCTGATCAAGGTGGTTTTCAGTAACAACTTTCAGCATGTTATGGGTCAAGGTTAAGAGAGAAAGGGAAATGGCGAAGGGGAGGTGCTCTGCCTGCTCCATGCAACGGCAGCGGCTGCTGCAAGGGGACTTGCTCAGAAATTAAAGGAGTGCTTGTAATGCAGAATAAGGGCAGGGAAATGTAGCACTGGGGACACCGTTAGCAAATTACAACATCATGCAGCTGCCTGGCAATGAACTAAGCCCTGTCTTTAAACCCATCCATGTCAAATTGATTTGAGATCATCAGCAATTCAGTGCAGCCTATTGCAGCAAGGGCTGTTTTTCTGGAGCAAACACAGCATGCATTTGGAAAGCAGCCGAGTCTGGAGTATATCTGGAAAACGAGAGCCTGTCTCCCCACAGAGGCAGAGCTTGCACAAGCGCTCGCGGTCATCTCAAATGCCAACTCTGACCACATTTGCAGTTCAACTCTGCGGGGATGGCATGGGCTTGGCAAAAAAAACACCACTCCCTGATATGTCAAAGCACGGTGACGTTAGCTGCATCTAGCCATTTTTTGCCCCGTAATCCTGCCATGCATCTTGAGCTCTGAAGACTGCAGGCAGCTTCAGAAAATCCCCAGGCAGCATCTCAGACTTATTCTCTGGAACAAAATACAAATAGAAATTGCCTTTGAGGCAGAGGGAGACAGAATCTTGTGATTTCCCAGGCTTGTAGCCACCACGGTGGAATCAGCAATTTAAAACATCTGAGAGTTGCAAAGCGCACACTGCTTGCAGGTGCTGGTTTCTTACTCAGGACACCTTGAATTTCACTTTTGAAGATGCCAAGAACGCCCAGCTCCTATTAATTTTAGGCAGAGTCATGACTGGTCATTTCCCCGTACTTCATGTGGCACTTGTCTGTTATGAATATAAATTCTTAAAAGTGCCTGTGTTTCCAGGATGCTGGGAGCCATCCTATGAGCATCACCTTGGTGCAAGCAGAAATGTTGAGCATCTAGTGCTCTTAAATGGGCTCTGAAAATTATTCAGTCCCAGTGACATTTGGGCATCTGCGACCTTCCTGCTGGTTGTAATCGTTGCATTTCTGGGCTCACCTTACCACCACAATTAGATTTCAGGGGCATGCTGCAGCAGCCTGACTCCGAGCGTTGTACCAAGATGTTTTCTTAGCTGTATTTTCTGTTCAGTCTGAGTTCTGCATAGTTTAGGGATTTTAAAAATGCAGGAAAAAAAAAAGAAAAAAGAAACACGCACAAAATGTTATTCAAAGCCTCTGGAGTAGTCGCTTCTGAGCAGGTCCTGCCCTTGCCAAGTTATTTGCCAGAGTAAAGTACAGATGTGTCCCTGGCTCCCACCACAATCCAGCAGCAGCTCCCAGGGGCTCTTGGCAGAGCAGATTTCTCCAAGATGGCCCGGAAAGGAGTCCTTTTGCCCCATAAAGCCCTCAGGGCTGGGGCCATCCCTTGTGGTATCGGGTCTGAGCGCTGCCCTGGCCCTGACCAACGTCCCAGGCTGCCAGCTGACCCGGGGGCAAGTCTCTCTGCTGCTCGGTGACCCTGTTCCCCACGTGCAAAGGGCAGCGGTGACATTTAACCTTCCCTAAAGTGCTTCAAGTTCCGCTGCGGAAAATGCCAAGCGGCGGGAGCCGAGGCGCCGGCACAGCAAAATTTGATGATAGTTGCTGAAATTCTCCCTGTCAACCCTGGAGGGATTTGGGGAACCCTAAAGTGCCCAGAAACAGCTCTGCCCAACGAGGGTCCATCTCCTGGGTGGTCATAGCACGCACAGAGTCCTGCGTGGTTTTTGTAGCTGCAGGAAATACTGACCAGGCTGCAATCCAAACTATGGAGGAAATAATGTGATCCAAACCAGTCCAGTGGGAAAAAGAAGGGTCTAAGGACCCCTGTGAGCAGGCGCCGAGCCCACTCGTACCAGCTGCTTGGCTGCAGATCCTACAAACCCCCAGTTCTGAATCGGGACCCCGGGGGCTACTGGAAGGACAAAATGATGCTTTCTGCTCCTAGAAGGTTCCACTCATAGCAAATCCAGCCCAAAAGGCAGCGTGGTGCACTTCCCAGAGCAGAAAGCACAGGCAACATGAAGGAGTGGTACGGGAAGGGATGCTCAAGCCAGCTGCCACCTCCATCTCCTTATGTCCCAGCGATGCTTGGAGAGGGGAACACGGAGTCCAGGGCCACCCTGGATACAGCCAGGTTTGCCTCAGGAATGCAATGGGGCGGTTGAAGCACAGGTCCCATGCCCAGGTCATGGCCAAGCACCTTGTTGCTCCTCCTCGTGTCACCCCGTGCCCTCAGCTCCGCCACCCTTCCCGATGCCCCTGCTTTTCTCTCCAACAAAAAAGGGCACCTTTTTTTTTCCCTTCGGAGCCGCCTCATTGTTCCCGGCAGGATGGGCAGAGCGCTCCACGGGAGCACCCTTCGCGCAGGATGTGTGCTGGTCATCCCGGAGCAGGGAAGTGCTGACGGTGGCGCTTCCTCCACGCTCGGCCTTCGGCTCCTTGTTTTCCCCCCCATTCCCACCACGACCATCCAAGCTCTCTGCATACGCAACCCCCACCCATGCCAGGCTCTGCAAATTACATTAAGTATATTACTAGTGCTACACACTCCAGATCAGTAAGTATTGCCCCAAATACAGCGTCACCTTCACGTCACGGGCATCCTCAGGAGCCAGGCAATACGGGACATACCCTTGCCTTCCTGTCGGAGATCAAGGTGCATCGTAAACCTGCCCTACCATTGCTTTGTATATCCGTCACGCTTCAATCCACACTCCGAAATAGCTAGTGAACCCCTCCTAGATACGATCGGGATGTACATAGCAAAATAAAGGGGGATGTGTAGTAAAATATAGGAATGATGATGAAGTTCATACCCAACAGCGGCTGGATTTCAAGCTGCACCAAAGCATCAGCTGATGCAATCTTAGACATGCTCATTCAAGCACTTTGCTTCATGCACTCAAATGCATCAGAGGGCTCTTTGCAGGGCTGCACCACACAAATGCAGCCTGTGCATGGGCACCTCCCGTAATTTCATGCTCTAACTCAGCAGACCCATGGGCTGGTGTCTCAGCAGAACGTCTAGACCTGTCCCTTCACCTGGGAAAGAAGCCCTTAAAAACGCCAAAGCAGCCTGAATTCTTTTTCCTTGGAGGCCTGAATGAGCCTTCGAGAGGAAAGTGCTTCTCAACATCCCGACATCTGAATGTGTTGTTAAGGAAGAGGTGTGTATCGCCAGCGCAGTAATTCATTTGGTCTTGAAGGCTACAAGTGCCTTTTTGAATGACAATTTGCTTGCAGAGTCCATAAATAAATGACATGATTTATCAAGCTTTGGTTAACATGGGAAACAACCCAAAAGAGGGATTTTCTAATTGTGGTTCTGCATTACGCGTTTAACATATGTGCTGTCCAATGCATGAGCCCAGGGACGAGGAGGTGCTGGGGAGGGGGACACATACATCTCCACAGTGAAAAGCAAGATAATTTTTGGAGTGCAATTATTAATTCAGCTTGATGCCTGTGGTTGCTGCTATTTGATTGAGTGGGTGCAGCCAGCTGCCTGGAGTTTCCAGGTTTTTGGGGAGGAGAGATGTCGGAGATGTGGAAAGGCAACAGGGAAAGCGATTTATCATCTTCAGGGTGTTCAAAGCTGAAAGTAACGCAGAAAGTTGCTGTTTTGCTGGAAAGAGCACAAAGTGCTGGAGCCCCATGGGGATGCTCACAAGCCCAAAGGCCTAAGGGAGGGTGGAGGGTAGCGGGTTAGGGGTGTCCAAGATGCTCCTTGAGTTTCCCCCCTCAAATTGCCTTGGAAGCTGAAAATAACCAACCCAAGGAAATAATTCACAACAGGAGATTTGTGAATCCCAAGTTCTGGCATTTCTTCAGGAGTAATCAGACGGCTACCCGCAAAAATAATAATACAAAAAATCCAAAAGGAAGTTTTAGAGCCCTCCTCCTGGCTCATGCCTTCAGCGTTATTCACCAGAAATTACTCAAAATGCCTCTGCCGGCCTGCAGCGCTCTTCCCCACCTCTGGAATTCCCGTGCATCCTGCCTGCCGGAGCGGCATCCCGCCGCGGAGCCGCTGGCACCCTGCCCTGTCCGCCTTGTGCACAACACCAGCCTCCCAAAAATGAAATAACCAAGAAAAAAATCCCTCCCTGCCAGCCCTCTAAGGAGAAAAACAGGGTACCCTTGTTTTTAGTATCTATTCAGCTGCTTAAAAGAGCAGGAAATTTGGGCCATTTGCTTTAACCATTGTATCTTCTGTTATTCATCAATTTTGGAAAACAGCCTCTAAAATTGTTTCCGGCTCCCCTTTCCCATGTAAATCACTCCAAGGTTTTGTGTTTTTGTTTAAAAAAAAAAAAAAAAAAGCTAAGCATTCTGTTGTTCGCAGCAATATTTTTCACTTCTTTCTAATTTAGCAACTCCGTGGAGCTCTCCTTTCCCTAAAAGCCTGCAAACAGAGGAAGCAGTTCCTGCCTGTGGCTGCACGCAACCAGCAAATGCTGCAGCTGAATGTTGTTTTCCTGTCCCTGTTACTGCTCCGTCAGCTCCCTGCAGCAACAGAGGGGCATCACCCAGCCCAGGAAATAGCCCCTGCCCAGGGATTTGCCAAGTTCGGATCCTTGGCAGGATCCGAAGGGCCTTTTCTACTGCCTGGAGGGGGTCATTCCAATTTGGAAATTGCAAAGTCTTTGCTGTTCTCCTCGAGTCCAAATCCATGTTGGGGGAGAAAATCATGGATTTCCGCCCCCCCAAACTCTCCAAACTTTTCCAGATCAGGCAACACGGGGGAGATCTGCAAAGGAGAAGGAAGGTGGGCTATGGCCATGTCTGCTCCTGAAAGGGTCATAGGCACATAAGATGCTATGGGAGGGGAAAGAGCTAAGGCAAACTGAGCTTTGCACATATCAGGCTTAATAAATTATCCTTCCGTGCTTGCTAAAGGATCCAATCCTGCTGCTGAAACGAACCCGCAAATCCATCTCTCCCAGCACTAGCCATTTGCCTGGATACTCGGTTCCAGGAGCCTTCTCATAGCCAAAACTCTATATATCTATATGTATATGTATATATATATATAAATATATATATATATATATGTATACATATATATATGTATATATATATGTGTGTGTACATCTACTGAGGTTTTCTTCTGCAACGGACCAGAAAGCCCCGCTCAGCTCCGTGAGCTGCCTGGCCCTCCTTTAACCTTTCCCAGAAGGATCATCTGGGCAAAAGGAAGCTGCGCTATCCCAGACAAGCCCTGCCAGGCTTTGAGCGCTCGGGCTAAGGCAGTTTTCAAAGGATTCATTAAAAATACACATATATTCACGTAATAGCTGGAAATCCCCGGGCTGGTCCTGAGTAAGTCAGCCAAAATGGTGACCTTGGAAATGCGATGGGAACGTCACTGGAAATACGGAGAAATAAAAGCCTAGTCCTGCTCCATCTAGAGACTGAAAATCCCCAAAGCAAGAATGTCTGATGGGGTTGGCTCCTACCCATGCATTAAGTGAACACGGATTTGGGGAGATTCTTAGCCCTATCTATCTGAGCTTGGTGACTAAGTATGAGGAATTGGGATGGGTTTCAAATTACCTCTTTTTACATCACCGAGAGCGCAAGGCAGAAATGTGCTGCACTTCCCCATGCTGGGTTGAGAAGATGTTTCAAAAACAGGGAGAAGCTCAGATTGCTCCTCCAAAGCCAAGACTGAGACATCCCTACCCTGGTCCAGACACAGACTATGAGAGAAGGCAAAAAAAAATCTTATGTACATCAGTGGCTCTGTTTTCCAGCATAAAAGAAGGATCCTGCTAGAGGGAAAGCAGTTCTTCCAAGAGGCAGGTTGCATTTCTCTTGATTTCTCTTAAAAAAGAAGCAAAAAAAGTGTTTTCTGCAAGTGAAGGCATAGAAAGCAAATGCATTCTGCTCACTACAATTTTACACAGAGCCAGAACTTCCATCCCCTCCATAGTAGGAGATATGCAAGG
Organism: Tinamus guttatus; assembly: GCF_059628265.1. Lineage (NCBI taxonomy): Eukaryota > Metazoa > Chordata > Aves > Tinamiformes > Tinamidae > Tinamus > Tinamus guttatus. Next base: position 2,823,695 of record NW_028288857.1, read on the forward strand.
AACCTCCATCCTGCAAGGACACCACTTTACCCCCAGTAGAGTTGGGGTGGAGAAGCCACAAAAGCAGCTTGTTAAAGCCAACACCAAACACCTGCAAAACTCTTTTACAGAATTAAATAAAAGAAGCCTGATGGAGTGCTTTGTGGGAATGTTTCTGCAAGATAGAGAGTGGGAAGGAAAAAGCTACCCCTAGGGCTCATGCTTTGAAGCAAATAAAGAAGGAAAATCCAGCAGATTTTTTTGGCTGGGAGAAGTTTCTTGAAAAAATATTCTGGTAACATAGAGGTCAATTTTGAACCAGCTCCAGCCACATAAACAGAACTCCAGGATCTGTTTAAAGGTAGGTGTGTAAGCAGGTTAATACTTAATTTGTATTAAGGATGGTGCTGAAAGAATGGGATAAATAGGGAGAGGAGATGGACATCAGTCAGTCTCAGGGGGAAAGGCCCCCTCCTACAAACATGTGTCCTAAGTCTGCTGTCAAGGCAGAACCCATTCATTCAAATATGTACTTGCTTTGGTGTGCAAGGCTTTGCAGGGTGAAGGCTCCTTATTTTTAATAGCAAATAGAAACTGAAACCCCTGAATTGGCTGTCACTGCACCTCCACCCCAGTTATATTTCATACCTTGTATTTGTGGCAAAGACAGATGAGGGCAAGACTGTGTCATCTTCACTGACAGCGTGGTCAGGCTGGGTCCTTGTGTGCCCCGGAGAGCAAAATAGAGCAGCATTTGGCAACAAGAAACCAAAGGAAGCAGGCTTTTTTCCCCCTTTTCTCCCTTTGTTGCATATATGTGTCAATTCACTTTTTTTATTTGCCTCCTGACTCCCCGGGAAGGCAGAGGCTTGGTGCATACCTTAGAGATAAGGGGAGAAGGAGCCTGTGTAATCTGGTGCTGACCCAGCAAGGGTGCCTCGCGTATTGCTGCCCTTTAAAGGGTGCACGAGTGCTGCAATCTGCTGTCTGGCCTTCCCCTCACCTCCTCCACACCGGCTCTGTCTTCCCAAGGAGCAGGAGCCGTTAGGAAGCAAGAGATAAGGGTTTAATGAATTACATGGGTGTGCAGCTCCTTCGGGGAAGCCTCTTGCTGCACAGCCACCCTCCCTGCTGCTGCCAGACGCCCATCGCTCCCCTGTGCCAACTGCCCTGAGTGATCCAGGCCTTTCGGAGACTTCCCACCACAGCCCCAAGCCTGAAGGTGAGGAAGCTGCAGCCTCTCCAGCTCCAAAATGCAAGGGCATCTTCCCCCTTTGCAGGCAAGGAGGAGGGAGGATGTCCAGAGAAAGCTTGGAGTGGAAAGCAAGCTCTGCGTGGGTCAAAGCAAGCTGCTTCTTGGGCGCAAGGGATTCCCAGTGAGTTGGTTGCATTGACTTTCCCTGCTGGATCCCATCCCATTTCCAAGAAATCAATTGCACCGTATCACCTTCCCCAAATTCCATCTGCTATGTGACTCTGGGAAAGGGTCTTGAGAAGGGTGATGTCTCCCATCTTTGTACCCCCAGTTCTGCTGGGGAGAGCTGGAAAAATCCATGTATCCCCATGGAGGAATGGGTCTGGGGGACAGACCCTTGGGACTGTAATGAAGGGCCATGGTCATTAGTGCCCTGAGCTGAGAAAGCCATTGGCCTCCATCCCTTCAGTCACAGGGAGAGGAAGTCTGGCAGGGACACGATGTGGGATGGAGATCGCTCTCCAGGGTCACTCCGAAAGGCAATAAAAAAGACAATAAGGAGAAGGATAATAAAAGCCTCCCGCTTTTATTCCCTCCCTGCGAGGTCAGGCTTTCCAGGAAGGCCGAATGTTTGCCTCCAGATTTACAGTCCCCCAGGCGCAGGGTGCAAAGGGGCAGCTGGCGGCACTTGGCAGAGCCGGCGAGCGGTGACCTGCTCGCTCCAACCCTCCGTCACAGGGCTGGAAATGCAGCCTCCCCTGGCAGCCCCTGCGGCTGTGTCGTTAAAAGAGGCCAATTAAAAGCAGGGGTTAGCAGCGTCATTCCCCTGGAGAGGCATAAAAGCAGCCCAGGACTCTGCATCAGCTGTTATTCCAGGGAGAGGCTGTTGGTTCTCCCAGGGACAAGCTGCAGTCTGTTCTGATGGGGATGGCGAGGAGCCTGGATGAGCAATGTCACGTTCTCAGGGCATCCATGTCCCTTGTCACCGAATGTCCTCATGATGACTGGAGCATGCACGGGCTTCTCCTGTGGTCCAAGCCCTACCAGTTGTCCTCCTTGGACCCAGGGCCATATCAGATCCTCCAGCCCTTGGAGAACCCACAATCCAGATCCTGATTCTGTCCCTGGAGTTCACGCTGGGCATGTACACAGGGCAAAAATCCTCAATCCCGGACCAGCCATCTGGTAGATATTTACTGCTATCAGGTGGGCTGATACACCTTGCTGGAAGCTGTGGCTCCTTAGAGGCCTCAGCTTTTCTCAAGGGACCCCTTTAGCAGGGATAACCGGGCTTCGTCTTTGGGGCTGCTCCGTAGCCTCAGGATGAAGCCACCATCTCCCTTGATGGCCAGAATTTTGCATTTACAGAGCAGCAAACCCGCAGGGAGGGAGTGCTGAACTAACCACCACCGGGACCGTATCCTTAAACGCACCGTGTCACCGCAGCGGTTGGCACGGAGGTGACAGCCCTGTCAAGGCACTGCGATAACAGCGGCTCCGGCAGCTTTTCTGTCAGTGTGCAGAATTAATATCGCTTGAAACGGCCTCAGCTATTGCATCTTCTGGCAGCAGCCGTGGCAGTCGCCGTGATTTATTGCTCCCCTTGCAGGCTCGTTTGTATTCCCAAGCAGCCTTGGGGAATCATTGCTCCCGCGGCAGCTGCGCGCTCCTTGAGAAGAAAAGAGCCGGGCGAGTGAGAGAAGGGAGAGGACATGGGGGTTTCTCCAGGAACAGTGGCCAGGGCGGCTGCTGTGGGACCCACAGCCATGCAGAAGCATCCTGGGGAGCCCAGGGGTTCCAATGAACATTATTGAACCAGCAGCGTCCACCCAATTCCTTTAAACTTGGCCTCCTTAGCAAGGAAAAGAGCATCAGGATGGGAGCTGGGGTGGATGAGTCAGCAGAGCCCAGCAGAGCAGATCCTGAAGGGATCTGGGACACAATCCCAACCTCATGCAGAATCTTATCCAGCGGCTATTTCCAGCCTGAGGACTTGCTGGACCAAACCAGGTCCGCTCATGCTGGGGATGTTTCACGTGGAAACCAAGGAAGTGGATCCATGTAGTTGTATTCTGCAGGGATTAAGAACATTCAAACTGGGGCTGTCGGCTCCTCTGCCTTGCTCCCTGCTGAGAAAGCAAAGCTCTCCCCTCTCTACCAGGTACCAATTCCCCAAAAAATCCACAAGTTCTGCATTTCTGGAGGCTCCTGTCTCCAGGATCTCTATCTTTCCATCCAACTCCACTGAAACATGCTTACTGTTGTTTCCTTTAACCTAAAAAAAGTCACTCTTACTATTTTTCCTTAATCATTATGTTATTCTGATATGAGTTTGAGATTTCTTTTTGCTCTGGAAGGCCCTTCACTCTCTTCTCTTGAAACAAGAACATACATAAATATGCCAAATATATATGTGTGTATGTGTATATATGTGTATGTGCATAGGGAGCCCTTGGAATGTCTTGTTCCCAGCCTAAGAAATGCTACGCTAAGATCTGATGGCTGTGTTGTAACAAAATTCCATGAACATGAACAGGGAAGGAGCAGCCTCACGTGGGTCCCTTTCATGCTCTTTCCTCGACATTTTTCAGCAGATTTTTCCTGCATTTCCTGCAGCGGATTTGATTTTGGCAGAGCTATTTCCAATGGCAAACTGTGCCGGCTGCCTTCCGCCAGCAACAGGGATTGGAGAATTAGAGCAATATCATGAAAACAAGGGGAAAAAGGGAATATGGACTGTCGTGGCCCAGTGTTCCCACTTGCCCCTCCCCAACCAGATACAAAGCAACTGCCTGTGTGCTCAAGACGGAGAGAATAATCCCTATTCTTATTCTTTTTTTTTTTTTTTTTGCAGTTTTTGTTTCCGGGGAGATGCTTGGAAACACTCTCCTTAATGCATTCCCAAAATGTTACCTGCAGGCCTTCATAGCCACAAAATCAGCAAAGATCAGGGAAAAGAGTCAGGAAAACAGTAGAACCGCCAGGTTTCTCCACATGTGCAGATGCCTGCTGTGCATTAAAGTGCAGAAATCCCTCCCTTTCACTGGAAAACACATTAATCTCGCCCAGCGTGGCCAGCTGACAGGAGCCAAAAGGTGCTGCTGGGCTGCGGCACAGGGGAGCCGCATTTACATGCTACAGCTCAGCAGGTCGCAGCAACAGGATGCTGATAACATCCTGCAAACTTCCTCCCTGGAGCAGCCGGGAGCAGGGCAGCGAAACAGCACACGGTGCCCAGGGGCTTCCCAAGGGTGCTGGGAACGTTGGGACCCTCGGGAAGGGGTTCTGGGTGCAGCGGGTGCCTTTTCTCCTGCACTTAACTCTCCCCTGAGCGCTGGGAATATCCATTGGGAGAAATCCCTGCTTGTGAGAGCTCCCATCCAAATGCTCTGTCCCCTGGGCGGATAGGAGAGCTGGAAATGGGCATGCACATAGTGTCTGGGCATATATATCCTCATGCATGTATGCACAAATATTTATTTTAATAATGAAAGCCTGTTTTGGTCCAGATCTGGGCTGTCTTTCCAGCCTCAGACTGGGTGCCTCCAGCAGCACAGGCAGATCTGCCAGTTCATCCTCAGCTGGGTTCATCTATGGCAAAATCTAACAGCTGAGAAGTGAACTCAGATATAAAAGGCATTTTTCCTCATCCTTTGGCCAGGAGGAAAAATCCAGGAGAACAGCAAGGTCTTGGGAAATGGGGACCTGCCTCCTCCCGGGGAGGCTCTGCAGGAGCCGAGCTGCAGCAAGCAGAGCGACATGGAATGAAAGGGGAAGGAGTTGCATTGCGGCTGGCCTGTTTCCTTCCCCTCTCGAGCCCGTATCCTCTTTCCTTGGCCCCAAATTCCAGAAACAAAACCAAAAAGTGGTTGTAAATAGGGTCAGGTCTATGTGCAGCTGGAAACCGGGCAGGTTCTGCACCCCAACAGCTTTTGGAGATCATGGAGCCCAAAGCAGAAGAAAAACCGCTGCCAAAGCTGGGTCCTCGCTCCCTGCCGACTACCCCCTTGATCCAAAAAAGTCCCTTTTTTTTGCAGGTTACACCCCTCTGATGCCTTTCCTTGGCAGTGGAGCAAAGCAGCTCAGTCTGGATGGGATTAAAATAAGAAAATATTGTGCAGAGCAGCACAGCACCTCATGCACCGAAGGCATCAGGTCTTTGTAGTGAAACATGGAGAGGAGCTGAACGCCTGAGAGGGGAATCACTGGTCTGGCTGCCCCGATTGCATTACATTTCCCATGGGATTACAGTAACTAAAGCAATGATGGCTGAGCCGTTTTTCCGGGGATCCTATCGCTGCCAACCCAAAATGCACCCAGCCCTGTGTTTAAACACATCCAGATGAACCTGCTTTGGGACACATGGTCCAACAACCACCCCAGGAGCACCGCAAATTCCTTGCTGGGTGCCTTGGCCATGGGGAACAGCTTGGGACACGGTGCTGGCAATCCAAGCTGGAGAAGCTCCCAGCTCTGAGCATCCCTGTGGAGATGCAGCTAATGCCCCAATGAGCAGAAAAAAAAAGTGAGAGCTGCCCTGTTTTCTCCCTGCCACTCATTTCCTCCTTGGTGGAGACCCCTGATCCCGATAACGGCTGGGGATGTTGCCTCCGGAGCAGACGGGCAATAGCTGAGGGGAAACAGGAGCCATAAAGCCCGGCGTGCTGATGCCTATCGGAATCAAAGTGTCCCCGCTGACGTGTGGCCTGGGCTGCAAAGGGCCCCTTGCTGTTATATGGCCCCGCGGGCAGGCGCGGATGCGATCCGGGGAGGGGATGGAGGACGGGCCGTGGGGATGCTCGGGATGCTGCACATCTGGGCTCATCTGCATCCGCACGGGGCTAGCGGCCAGGGAGGTGCCACATGAAAGCCTGGGGGCAGATAGGCATCTTCAGGGAGGGGGAAGCAAAGCAAAACAGCAACAGCAGCAGAAAAAAAAAGGCAAAAATAAGGCAAAAAAAGCAAACAAACAAACAAAAAACAGCAGCAGGCTTTGAAGTCAAAGCTCTGCTGAGCCCACGTCGCAGGCAAGGGAGGCTCCTCTGCTCCACTGGCCCAAATCAGCGAAGGATGTGGCTGAAGCAGAAACAAGCTCCGAATGTTGGGGAGGACAAGCTGGGGCCAAGGGTTTTCGTGCCTCAAAATCCAGACAAGAGCAAAACTGGGTTCTGGGCTTGGCCTCCAGATCTGATTTCGCTGGAAATCAGCAGGATTATACTAATACACCCTGCACAATGTATCTTGATTCTATTTTGACATCACTTTTCTGGCACATTTGGCTCATTTACATTTCTGCTCCATGCAATGCATCCTGCTAGTTCCACACATGTGATCAAAGCGGCTGCCCCGAACACCATTCCTGGGGTCAGTGCACACCAAGCCCAGGAGCCGCTGCTGTGCCCTTCCCGGCATGGCCAGGATCGGATTTTCCTGCATCGCTGTGCTCCATCGCAGTGCCTGAGCCTTGCAAGAGCGGCTGCCCGAGCCGCTCTCTCCGGAGGGGAACCAAGCCCTTTGCAAGGACGAGCATGGGAAGTGATCCCGTACTCCCTCCGGCTCCGTTTGCAATGCACCGCTCTGTGCTCAGCCTCAGGAGCAAGCTGTGATCCTGCCGGAATAAATATCCCACTATCCGCTGCACAGCAGCAGCTCCGGCTTTCCCATCTGTCCCAGTGCGATCCCTGCAAATCCCTCTTCCCGCCACGGCGCGGCCCCAAGCCCCAGAGCCTGCTGCTGCTTTGGGATGGGATCCAACCTGCTCCGGAGCTGGTGGAGCAGGCCCTCAGTGCCTAAAAATATCCCTGAGGATATAGTGATGCTATATATCTTGTTTGAGGAAATCACAGCGCCACGGGCAGAGGAAGATGCAGCTGCAGGAACCTTGTCTGGAGGGTCAAGGATTAGATTAAAACACGGCGCCCACTGGACCACAAGCGCCAGCTCGGTATAAACCCAGCTCCCCGGCACAAACTTGTCCCTTTATCCGTCCCCAAACCTGCAATTTGTGACCCCAAGACACCCGAAACGCTGCCACGGGCCCTGCATGCGGGTTGCACGGGTGCTCACTAGAGGGAGGCAGCCTCCACGCTAAGCCGCTTGCGCAGGACACGTGTCTTTTTGCTTCATTTTATTCCAAAACTTACTGCATTTGGGATGGGTTTAAGCTGGGGCATTAGTGCCTTAGGAGCTTCATATATTCTGTATTATTTATACCTACCACTATGTATATATATTCTTTTAAGTAAAGGGTGATGCATATGCAGAATGCAGCATAGTTGGGCCAAGAAATGAAATAAATGCCACTATTCTGAGGATGTTTTAAGACCAAGAGAACAATTCTGAAAGGACAGTATAATCTCTCTATATAAGATACTTAGAAAAATACCTGTTAAGCAGCTCTACTTCTTATGGCTATTTAATAGTTATATAATACAAGGAGACAAGCTGGAGGAATATAGCGTAAAAAGTTTAAGATGTTGCAAAAGGACTTTCTTCAGTAGTCAACACTGCATCTAAACACCGCATTTTCTCTAAAGCTTTGTAAAAGAGGGTGGAATAAAAACAAATTTTGAAAAAAATCAATGCAGGTACTTGGTTCCACTTCTTCTTTCCCTCAGGGAAAATTTGTATATACATATAGGGGTCTAGCGAAGGATTAAGTTCAATTTTTAAGGAAGTTTGAGAAAAGGTTCATTTTTGAAACCCCCGTGTCCCATCCCTGGGCTGATTTAGAGGAAAAAGCCGAGTTTCCGCTTTCTGCGTAAAACCTGGGATGACGTTTTTGCTGCTTGGCACACTCCAACGCCTTGTCTAAAGTGGCATGAAATTGGCCCAAACTGAACCCCAGGTGAAGGTCTTCATTTTGTCCGACCATGTCAGCTCTCTCCTGGCTGCTCCATCCTATGAATGCTGTGGTCACCAAAACATGCATATTTTTACCTCCTAAAAATCTCATTGCACGGAGGAGCTCTAAATATCACAGCACTAACTGGCAGCAACAAACAGGAAAAATATGCCCAAATCCAGACACGGAGCCACCACAGAAATTGTTTTCCCCGACTCCCGTGATATCCCAACAACATCCGCCCCAATCACTGCTCAACATTTAATGGAATTCAGAGGGGGTTTTACCCTTGTTTCCCAGCTTGGATGGGGCACCGGGCTCATTGCAGAAGAGTTTGGGCTGGTTGGGGAGCTCGGATCAGCTCCTGCTCCAAGTTGCTCCCCCAGAACCCCGCTGGCATCTGAGGCTCTCATACCCTGCTCTTGTCCTCAGGCTGAGGACGGTCACATCGTGACACTTGTGCTGCATTAGCAGAGAGAAGACACGTGCTTATGGCATCAAGCTCGATGGACACTGCAGCCTGGTCTTGTCCTATGTGCTGCACATGCACCATCGCAGCTCCGGGGTTTCCCTGAATTCCCATCCCCGGGACTCCGAGGGCCTGTTCCCAATACCTGATCCAGAGGGAACCTGGGGCCACCACTCACTTGGGACTAAGGACAAGCAGAAGCCCACACAGCATCCTGGAGCTCCACCACACCTGAACCTCATCCCATCACCCAGAACCTCCTACCCCCAACCCCACTGATCCATCATGCAGCACACACTTATTTATAGCAGCCCAAAGCTATTATATAACCCGGGTCTGGCTTCACCGGCCCCACGGAGGAGGTTCTGTAGAACTTTCCAACACGCTGCTTGTCTTCTGGTTCAGCAGCGCGTCTGCCTCAGAAAGGGGAAATGGTTTGGAGACCACTGTTTTTTTTGTTGTTGTTGTTGTCCTTTTTTTCTTAAATGACACGAGTGTAAATTAAATGCTGACATGAAGGAGCAATGGGGAAGAAATTCTGCATCAAGGGAAAGTTTTAGCAGTGGCCAAACTGTTCCCACAAACGCCCACCCGCAGGAAGAGCTTGGCCATGTAGAACCCAGGGTTTTCCATACGAATCCTTTCCATGGGATTGCCAAACCGCCCCTTAGACACACTGAAAAGGGTGCTGGAAGTCACCACTGGTATTTTCCTCTTGCAAAAAGCAGCTTGGGATTGCTGCAAGCAGGCAGCAGGTTTTAGGGAGTATGCAAAGTTGGCACCATGTCACCACAGTTAGGACACCAGGCACCAACGCAGGTGGGACTGACCCCCTGGAGCTGCCCCATGGCAGCCCCATGGGGATGCTCAGCAGCTGCAAAGGAGGTTTCAGGGAGAGCAGCCTTGTCCCAAGGTCATGCACATCCCTGCCTGCCACCAGGCTCAGCCTGGGCTTTCTGATGAGCAAGTTTTCTCTCTCCAGGCCACTTACGCTCCATAGCAAACATTCCAGAAAAGCCATTAGCAGCCCTGACCTCGGGTATCCCTCTCACAGGCTCCATTAGGGAAACCGTCGAGATGTTTTCCAGGGATGGAGCATGCACTGAAAAACAAGTGAATGGGAGATGCCCATCAACAAGCATGAGAAAAAGGAAGAACTGAGTGTCTCAGGCCTCTCCCTGCAAGCAAGTCCGGACGAGGGCTGGAGGTTGGTGGCCTGCAAGGTGCGTGACCTCCTGCGGCCACAGCAGCCCTAGCAGAGAACACAGGGGACTGTGCGTGCAAGAGAAGGGGGCTGCAGATGCACTTGCAGGGCTGCAGACAGCTCAGCATGCAGGGACCAGGTCTATGCAAAGGTGAGGCTTGTTTGCACAGGAAAGGAGGGACGGAGGGTCTCCAAGGATGTTCCCCGCAATGCAAACCTGCAGCTGCAGATTTAGAGATTAGCTCTGGACCTATCCCTTGCCATGGCCTGAGCTGAGGAACGAACTCCCAAAAAACACACGGGTCTGGGAGGGTGTGGGCACGTTTCTCGCAGGGTTTGAGGACGGGGCCTGCCCTGGGGAGGGATGGCCGGAGGGGTGGCAGGGAAGTCCGCTGCATGGGCTGCCTCGGTGCACAGCAGAGGGGAATGCAGCGCCCGTAGCAGCCCTGGCATTCCGCGAGCTCCGGAGGCTGGAGCGGGAGCGCAGCCACAGGGGGGCAATCGCAGCGCGAGCGTCTCCGCGAGCATCGCTCCGCTCCCCGCCGCATGCAAATGCTGCAGCATCTGGCAGCGAGGCGGCTTGTGAAGATAGCCCTCCGCTAGGCAAATACGGCAACAGGGTCCCAGGCAAGCGGCCGTGGGCCCGGAGCTTTTTCTGTTGTTATTTTTCCAATGCTCATTTGCCTGTTGTAGTTGTGCTGCTGGTGGCTCTCGGCAGTGCCGGAGAGGTGCGAGCTGCGTGCGAGCTCAGTGAGCACCTTGTCCTCATTCGCCCCTGCTGCAGCCTCCCCTCCTTGGACTCTCCCTCCTTCAAAAGGTCTGAATTGCTCTTGAAACTGCCGGATTCGAGCCCCACTGTGGTGCTTTTGCAGCATGTTGTTTGCACTCAGGGCCCCCATTTTGCCCAAAAAGCCTCCGAAGCCATTGGGGCAGGACCACAGAATGTCCCCTCCGAAACACAGCCAGGCCTTCCTGCAGTTCCCTCCTGCTGACCTGGAATTAGGACCAAAGACCAAAGGAAACCTGAAGCCGGGGAGACCAGAGCCTGTCTAGGGCAGTGTCTGGGGGCAGACAGGACTTGCCTCCTTGCACAGGGCTCCTTTGCAGCCCTATGTGGGTCACCTCATTTCTCCAGGCCTTGAATAGCCATCTGCACAACGGGGATGTCAGCACGGCCCTACCTATGAGATCTCATGCGAGGTTAAGTGAGAAACACACTGAGCTGTGCTTCTAGAGAATTATGTTACATGTACTGCAGATCATGTAAAGAACAATGTGCTTTAGCCACAAAAATACGATGACTCAAGTGCAACTGTTGAAAGGCAGGAAGCCTTGTTGAAAAGCAGGCTATGCACATGCACACGTTACACGCATGCACATGCACACGCATGTGCACATGCACACACATGCTCATGCACATCCCATCAACCAGGCTGGCTCCACCTGGATCCCAGCAGTAATTTCCACAGCAGTCACACTGCTGGAAACACCACCTTCTGCCATGACCTTGGTTGCTCCCTAGATGCTCTACCAAGGGCTGCACATGGACCTCAGCTGGGGAAACCTGCTGCCCCCAAAGCCCCGCTGGGCTGCAAGCGTGTGACAGAGGTGGCAGATACCCTAGAGAGGCAGGATCCTGCCCCGAGATGAGCCCGGCCACCTCTTCCCCATCTCCCCAAACCGCGGTGATGGGGTAGCGCCTCACCAGTGCCAATGAGTAAGACCCTGTGGTTCCCCTCTGGTTTTGTGGGGCCCAGCACCAGGCTTTGCGATGCTGCGATAGGTCCCGGGGCTCGCCGCTGCGGTCGTACTAAAGAAAGAGCCGCGGTGGCAGCAGGGAGAGGAGCCGGAGCAGGCGGCGGAGCTCGGAGAGCCGGCGCTTGGGATGCAGGAGCTCGAGGTACCCGGGAACGGGCAGGAGCGGAGCACGGGGCTCCACGGAGAGGTGGGCGCCAGCTCCCACTTTGCAGGTGCTCTTCCTAAAGGAGGTACCCGTGTCTCCAATGGGAAAGAAGGGAAGCTGGGGTGGAAGGATGGAGGTGAAGAGGAACAGGGAGGAAAGAGCAGCTGCCAACCCGAGTGCCAAGGCAAGGGGCAAGAGTGACGGTGCCTTGATGACAGCTCAGAGGTGGCTTGTGGCCCCAGGAACAGTGTTACCCGTAGGGCTGTTTTGCCACTGTTGGGTGAATGCGGCGAGAAATTATCTGTTCTGGGTGCGGCCTTCCCAGAAACGGCGTCATGGACACGCAACTGCTCCGCGCTCCGGCTCGCAGATAATCCAGCTCAGCCAGGAGACTTCTAGGCTAATCATTAAACAGGAAAATGCCTTTTTATCTTACAAGAACTGCATGCGCTGCCAATACTCACTTGCAACGCGAGGCTGGCAGGGTTTCCAGGAAACCCTTTTAGCCTTTTCATCGTATTTATTAATTGGAGCAATTCAGCGCTGGTGGTGTGTTCTGGAGTAAGCTCTCGAGATTAAAGTCCTGTCTTACAACCACATAAAGGGTCTAATGAGGGTCTAACAGAGCTGGTGGAAGAGACATTCAGCTGTCAAGGCACTTGGCTCTGCTGCTTTTCAGACGTTGTTCTTCGGTGCATTGGCTCTTCCAACGCAGATGGCCACCAAGTTGCTGGTAGATGGTTGCACTTCCAGTTCTTGGCCAACCTCCACTGGATTTTTCCATTTCGCCTCCGGAAGACGTTACCCTAGATGGCATCGGTCGGTTGCGGCTTGCAGAGATGTTTTATGGGAACCAGAAGCTCTGTGCGGCTGAGCCGTTGTGCCCACACAGAAGTGAGGGCCCTGCTGCAGTTTCATGCAGGTGGAACCAAGAACAAGCAGGAGGCACCGACACAAAAACTCCTGCCTTGGTTTCACTGGTGAACCACACTCTTGGGCTGCATCGTTTTAATTCTCAGCCCGGGGTGGGGGGAGGAAAGTGACTCCGATCTGGTTATTTCCCCTGAAACCATCACAAATCCGCATGTAGCCAATGGGGACAGAGCTCCTCGCCCAACATTCCCGTCTTCCCTTTTATGGTCATAATCTGGCTTCTCCGAAAAAAGAAGAAAATGGAGCACGGCGAGATGCGGTCGGCTCCTTCCACGTGGCAGGTTGTCCCATGACCTGCTCCGATGAGCGCATCACGCAGCTAGGAAAGGGGAAAGGCCTCACGGGGCAGGAGGTGGTGGCCCCTGCAGGTTTGGTTCAGAGGAACATGGTCCCACCCGGCCTCGGAATTGATGAGACACGGAGTGCATCGGTGGATGTGCTGCTGGACACCACGACCCCCTGCGCTAACGACGATCAACTAATCAGTGACCAGCAAAACACTGTTAGATGCCATGACGAGTATTGCTTGTGGTCTACAAGGACTTCCAAGGCCTGGCCTTAATTTGGACCCCTCTTACTCTTGTTTGCCCAACATAGGAGAAAACGGTGACTGTTAACCCCAAAGAGACCTCAGTCTTAAGGAAAAAAAGTGTTTGTCCTCCAGCCAGCGGCAAGTAGGCACTGATTCCTGCTCATCATTAGTATCCGACATTTACACAATGCTACCTCAAAGCCTTTGGGCCTGCAAGACCAACCCAAACATCTCCAGAATGAAAGTTTGCAACTCCAGGTGGTTTCCCTGGGCCTTGGCCAGTTCTCAACGTAATAATCCTACATTAGACTTTGCTTCCCAACGAGTGGGACCGCCTGATCCGTGTGAAGAGGAGGCAGATACTGGGCAGATAACTAACGAGCCATAGAGGAAACCACTTTCCTACTCTGACCCTGAGCATCTTTCTGAGGGAGGCCGCGAGGCTGCGCTCGCTTTTATTGGGACCAGAGGCAGAATTTGCAGTGATCCGGCCTTATCGTTTTAGCGGGATGAGCTAGGAAGCAGTCATGAAGAATTAGGGGCCGAAACCCCAATCTCAGCTCCAGCCTTGGTGAGATTCCAGCATCGGTCTTCAAGGCAGCCTGTGCATCTCACTCAACCCTCCCATCGGCGCTTACCTTGAATCACCATGTTCTGGAATTCAAAAATCGCAAAACGCTTGTCGAACCGAATCTCTTGTCATCATTTGTGGCTCTTTTAATCCCAGCCTAAGGCAGAAAGAGGAACAAATTACTGGAGGAAATTAAAAGGGTCGCTCGAAGCAAGCTCAGAACAAAGTCTGGCTCCTGCATCTCAGGCCTCCAGCACTCTGAGGCTGGGAGAGGAAGAAGCTCCCAGCAAACATGTTTCTTCCCAAAGAGTTTCCCCATACTGGTCCTTTTTAAGACTCCCCTCCTGACACAGCAAATTAACTGACTGAAAGACAGATTCCTTTGTAAAACAGGAAAAAGAGGAGAGAAAGTGGCATTGCTTAAAGATTTAAAGAATGTCATATTGGACTCAGATTTCTAGCAAAATCCTCCCGGAGCCAAGGTAGAAAATTTGGTATTAACGAGCAGGGAAGGAGTCCTTAGTTTCCCTTTCTTCCCATCACTCTTTCTAAGACAATCATCCAGCTCCGGGCGATCACCCCGGAGCTACAGAGGAGATCTCACGTCTTCAATGCACTGACAGCCCCATCAGGTAAAATTAGAACACGGGAAGTTTCAGGAACAAATTCTCAAACGCGCTTCGGTTGCGAGAATATCAAATTAGTACCACGGGGAAAATTTCCTCCCAGGCTGAAACTCTTGTCTTGACAAATGAGAGAAATGCCTCGATGAGGCAGAGGTGTAGAGGATCGTGTAGCGTTAGACAGCCTTTTTCTCCCAAATATTTAGACCCAGACACCCATGAATGTACAAGACAGACTAGAGCAAACCACATGGGCAGTTTCTACTTGTTTCAAGTGCTGTTTATCCAGCCGGTAAAGAGCTGCATGGACAGAAGAGGTAGGACCTAAAGGAGCATTGCTGGACGTCAGAATCAGCCCCAAACTTGCCTGCACAGCCTGCATAATGTCACCGTGTCATGATCCCATCCTGGGGACCTGCGATTCGGTGCCAAGAGCTTTTGCAGAATTATAGCAATCAGAAAACAACCAAGAGCTCGGGGAAGTGCTGATGGGGGAGCCTGGAAAAATTAGGATAGTTAGCAAGACGAATGAGAGGGAATAAAATGCAGATATTAAACAATTGGTGGAAGGCAGGAGGTAGATTAAAGGCTGTTTTCATGGAGGGAAGCAGACTTTGGAGAAGGAGGGCCCCAAGAGTGAACCAAGAAGTCTGACGTGAATCACCCACGTGGGACTCGACACCAGAGAGACCTCGGCCCCCGCATGGACACCTAATCCCACACAGGTCCTCCCCTTTGAGCCTTGCCCTGCCCTATCCCCTGCCTAATAAAACTAAACCCCATAACTGATCCATAAAGATGACCTTAGCTCAAAGGATTTCCAATGACCTGCTGTCATGCTCGCACATTAATGTTTAACTCCAGACTTCATGCCTGCTGGGGTTAAATCCCGCTTTGGTTGAAGGCGGGTGACGGGGCTCAGCTGAGGGAGCTCGTGGTGCCTTGTCCGGCACTCAGGGCTCCTCGTACATCCCCAGCTCCTGGTGTTCGGTCAGAGCCATCCTTCCTTTTTCTGAAAAACAAGAACTGCAGGGACCTCTCCAAATGGAGCAGCACAGACACGGCACCCAGAGCACCTTTTTTTTTCCCCTTTTTGTACACGCGCGTCTTACGGGTCCGATCTGTGGCATTTGGGAACCTTCAGGTCCAGCAGCACTGCTGAGCCCAGCAAAAAGCAAGGCAACATGATGGCCAGGAAGATAAAGCAGCCTGCAGGATTGCTCACATCTCTGCCTCTGCCAAGCCCTCTAAACTGCTTGACCTATGGAAGGTGAGAGCTCGAAAATGAAAATAAAAGGAAAAGCAGTCATTGATTAGATGCTTTGAAGAAAAAAGTGCTTAGTTTTGCAAACACTTTCATGGCAGCTTAATGAATAACCATCCATACTCCTGGGCAGCTCCCCAAATCCTCCAGCTGGAGAGATGGGTCCAAGCTGGAAGGTCCCAATGGAGATGGAGCCTTTCCCTTTCCCTTTCGGTTTCTGCTTCTTTCCCAACATCAGACGATGACATTTGCAGCAGAACAGCCCGGACGCCAAGGACCTTGGCATTCAAAGCTGTAGAGCAGCTGTCCTTCTCTAAACAGTATTTTTAGGCCATAACCAATATCTCTGTGTGCTTCTTCCTCCTTTCCTATCTGCTTATAAATCAAAATTCCTGGAATCTCTACTCCTGCTCATTCAAGTGACTCATTAGAAAGAGTAGAAATGTTGAAACCCTCAGGCCACCGCTGCCTTGCAGTGATGCATCATTTTTAAGTGATGCATCTTGAAGAGTCCTTCTTCTCTCTGCTCCCATCCATTTGCTTTAATATACCGGTCTGCAACAGCCAGAGGTACCTGGAATTTGAGGTTGGCTCTCAGCAGTGCAGGGCTGTGCATGAAGGAGAATCTCCCAAAAGCCATCAGCATATCTAAACTGGACACAAGTTATAATGTTTTATAGAACACAAGCTTCCCTTGCATAAATCCATTTCCTGCATGTCTCCCATTCCTCCCTCTGCGGACTAGATGGGAAGAGGGCTCCTGCAAGTGGCTCTTGTGGCAGAGCCGCAGCTGCACTATCACTTTCCAATCTCCTTGCCCTGTCTCCCTCCCTGCTCCACCACAAGCTCAGCGGAAAAACTTTTCCAGCTCCAGAGTAAGAGCGTGTGGCCCTTCCCGGCTGCTCGGTGGGATTTCTGCATGGAAGAACCTCATGCGTGTGGGAAAACCTCCCAAGCAAAAGGGTTATCTGTCAGGATGCTGCCCCCCTGCCAGGCTCTTCAGAGGTGGGGATTTGGCTTGGTTCTAGCTGCATGAGCATCACCAGCTTGGAAGCAGAGGGATTCCCTGAAATCCCCTTCCCACAAGTTTCCAAGGGCATTTAGGGGGGCGCACAGGCTCCCTGGCAAGGCAGCCACGGAGCCAAGGAGCCATTTGCTTTCTCGCAAAGGGCCTTCACACATCGGTGCGGTCGCGTTTCCTCTCCTGCGAGGGCAAGCGAGCCGGAGCGAGCGGCTGCCGCGCGCAGGGGCCGGCGTTGCACAACGCAGGGCAGCTCCATCCTCCAACCGTCGGGGCGGCGCGGGGACGGCGGCGGCGGCCGTGCAGTTGATGCCTCTGCGGCCCCCCCCCCAGGGTCTTTTTATATTTTTGGAGAAGTTGGGCTCATCCGAAGTTCCTCTCCCACAGATTGTTCCTGTTGTTGTTGCTGCTCCGACCCCGCAGATCATGTGGCTCGGCGTGACCTGGGCTCAGCCGCCGGCGCTGCACGGTCCCCGGCCCGGCCGCTCGCTCCGGGAGTTTTCCACCTGCAATTGCAATTTGCGTTGCTCGTGCTCCATCCTTGTGGGGAATTCAGCCTGCCCCCTTAGCTTCTTAAACACGCTAGTTGCCTCTGCAAAGATGCTCGCCGGGGGCATGCTGCAAATACAGGTTTGAGCGGAGAAGAGATCTCCCTCCTGGGCATCTCTTGCAAGGGGCGACCAGGGGCGGAAACACTGCTGGGCTGGAAGAGCTGGGAATCTGGTGCTGGAGCTGCAAAAGGCTTCACTTTAAGGGGAATGTTAAACACCTAACTAGCCAGCTCGCTAGCAAAGGTCTATAGGGATCAGCACATGGACGTGCTGACGGCTGCTGCACCCTCCCAGGTTCAGATGTGCCGGATCAGAGACCGATCCACTCCCCATCCTTGGAAACAGGCACAGAGGGACCGTGCGCTCCCTGTGCTGCAGGTGACACCAAATGATTCAGCTCAGAGGGAGCCACTGCAATTGCTGAGGGATTTCAGGGGCAGTTCAAATAACTTTAGAACCTGGGGAAAGGGCAGAAGGACCTGGCCACCATAGTGACCCCAGCCTCGGAGGTGTCACCTATTCCTGCCAGCTGCTAGTTTCTAAATTAGCCCAGTGGATTCCCAGCAGGGAGCTGCTCGCTCCTACGAATGGCTCGGTGCAAACCTGAGCTCAGGGACACGCTGGTGAGTCAAAAGGGCCACCAACCTGCTAGGTTATATAAGAAACCGGATGGTGAATAATACCGAGACCGTGACGGGGCCGTGACGCTCGCAGAGGCCGCGGGACGTCCGGATGCCCCGTGGAGGGAAGGGAGATGCTGGAGCAGAGCAGAAAGAACCGCAGGCATCACCATGGGATCCGTCCCTCTGTCATCCACATGCACGTCCTTCAGCAGACTGCGCCTCTCCAGAGTTCAGGGGCTGCCTTTGCTTCTTTAAAAAATAAAATCGCCATTTTCTTTGCAAGTTGCACTGTTATGTATTTTACGAGGAGCAAAGCAGGCTTTGGGGTGGCAAATGCTGAAAATAAGCAGCTAAAAAGAAATACAACCCAGTTTTCTGCCTTCCCGGGGATCCATGAGGATGGTCTTCAGCCGTAAAAACCATTCCCAAGGGATCCTCCATAGGGATGCTCAGACCTCATCCAATTCGGAGAGCAGTTTTCTGGGGAATTTAAGGCAATACCTGGAGCTGGGGATCCCATTAAGGAGAGAAACGATCTCAGTAAGCACGCAGCACTGGGGAGCACACGATTCATGGCATACGTAAAGAAATATACTGCGGCCTTATACATACGCCTTAACGGCTCATGTAAATAGACACAGCTCCATTGCATATGTTATTGGTGACCTTAATCTTGTCTGGAGAGGGTTTGGTGGCTCTGGGAGCTTTATGCGTAGGGACTATTAATGCTACGCTGATTTAAGAAGCGTATCATCACTTTGGGGGGTTTTTATTACATATTCGATCATTGCTGGATATATGGATCTTTTTTGCTACAGTCCGTAGGCAGGCTCATTCCTGTTATTCCAGCACCAGGTTGTTGGAATATTTGTTGCATTTGGAATAATTTGTTGGAAAAAAAGGAAATATTCCCCCTGCTCTCAGCGAGAGTCCAGGCCCCAGTTCTCCCCACACTCCCAAGGGGGCTGAAATTAGGAAATGCTCCAAAATGACACGTGGAAATGTTGGGGGTTTTGGGTTTCTGTGCTCACACTACCTTGTAGCTCCGTGGGAGACTCTGAGCTCCACACGTTCTCACTAAGGAACAAGAGTCCTGTTTTCTTGAGCATCTTCCCTAGAAACAAGCCCAAGGGGAAGGGAGAAAACGAAAACACGGGAGATGCCAAAGAAAGGCCTGTCCAAATGTGTATTTCTCCTTGCAAAGCCATGGAGAGCAGGGCCATCCCGTGGGGACAACGTGTCCCTTCCCGCTGGACCCCCATGCTGCAACCAGAGCATCCTCCCACAAAACCCTCCAAGGGTTAAAGAAGTGGGGGAAACAGTTAAAAAGAAAAGAGTCACACAATGTTTGCCCTAATCTCTGAACTGGTTTGAAGGGAACGATGCAGCGCCGCCTCCTCCACGGGGTTATTATTGAGTAACGCTTATTTTGCCGAAAAATTGCACCATAAACAGGCAAAGGGGCCGGAAATAAATAATTGTTAATAAATGTCAAAGCAGATTAGCAAATCGAAAGGCCAAGAACAGCTTCTTTTTTTTTTTTTTTTTTGGCTTGGAAAATAACTGCTGGGTTATTGCAATGAGTACCTCTAATGAAAACTCTGCCAGGGCCCCGCAGAGGAGTTACTGCTTTGTCATTTCCTCCGCGTGGGTTAAACGCTGCCTGACTCCTACACAGCGTAGGGCCAGTCTGGAAAACGTCCTTTTCCTCTCGAAGACAAGGAATAAGTTGTTAAAAACCTGCTGGGTGTCTTTGGGGGATGTCTGGATTTCAGCAGCTACCTGGTGCAAAGGACTAACAGGCTTCAGTGCTAAGAAACTGGGCGGTTTCATCCAATTTCCAGCCCCTGGACTCTCATGAATCATGCATATCTCACTGCCATTTAGCTTAAAATAAGCTTCCAGCTGTCCTCCAAGCCAGGAAAAATTGGGGACTACAAAGTTCAATGCTTTAAATAAGGACCACAATAAAAGCTTTAAATAAAGACCAGTGCGAGAGAGCCCCACGTTGTTATTTCGCAGCCGTTTGGGGCTGGCGGAGCTGCGGCCCTTTCTGGAAACACACACTGTTTGGCAAATGTATATTCAGCTGCTCCTTTGATTTAAGGACTCATTAATAGCAGTGCAAAGCTGCTCTCCAAATCAGCTGGCCAATAGCACTTCTACACCACAAATCCAATTTCGTTGTTTTTTTTTTTTTGCTTTTTCCCCCACCTTTTTCCTCCATACTCTTTACTCAGCAGAAAGCCTTGTTTCCTTGCCCTCACACTGAAGAAATAAAAACCTCAAGAGCAGAGAGGATGCAGCAATAGAGAGCTAAGCCGGAGCCTATTCCTCGCGGCTCCCCAAACTTGCTGCCAGCTCAACTTGTGGTCAAGATTACAGCGATAAATCACAAGCTGCTTTTTGCAAGAGCAGCTCTGATTTCCCTGGGCAGGAGCCGAGGCTGCCCAGGGCTCCTTTGCACTTGGGGTGCACAGCATCCCAGGGAGCAAATATTGCCTATGTTGTGTATATATATGTACATATATATATATATTTTTCTCATGGATGGAAACAGTGGAAAGAGAGAAAAAAAGGGCTGAGTTGCACCACATATTTGGGGATTTTTGGCAACCCCATCCCTATTTTTAACCCTGTCCTTGGCGGCAGCTGCTCGGGGGCCGGAGCCAGCGCAGCCGCCGCGGGGCAGTATTTTTAGCCGTGTCCATCTGCACCGGCCGCGTGCGGTTTGTGCATCTGCAGCGAGCCCGGACGGTGGCTCCGGGGCTTTTTGAGCCCACACGGAGGGAAAACAGGGAAACGGCTGGTCCTGGCGCGTGAAATAACGGCAGAAAGGTGCTGCCACCGGGGAGGATTTGGAGCTACCTGGCATGCAGCAATGAGCATCTCCACACGCACATCCGTGCATTCACAGCTGTGAAAACGTTGGGAAAAGGGAAGGTTTCCCCCATGTGCAGAGCTCCCGGAGTCCAGGCCCCACGCTTCCAATATCTTGGAAGAAAACATGGCATTTCCTACGGAAAAATAACAGCAGCACCAAGAGGCAGCGCGGGAGCTTTTCCGTGGTGCAGGTGCCCCGTTAGGTGCCTCGGGCTGCTTCCCGGGGGGGATTCGGGAAGTCCTCGCAGGTTTTGCAGCTTTCCCCTTCGCATTTTCACTTTCCGGCGGGTTGACTCATCTCTGCCTGCCGGCATCGCGCTACCTTGCCCTGGAAAAACCCCCCGATACCCCCAAAAAAGCAAAAACAGAAAGAAAGCAGCTCCCGAGGTGTCCCTGACGTCCCCTCCCAGCTGGGGACAAGCCAGCTTGCTGCAAGCCCAGAATGCACATGACATGTCCTTGCAACCAGAGCATCCCGGTGGCCGCCGAGCAAACACTCGGGATTTATAAATAAGAGAAATAAATACATTGTGTGTGTGTGTTTTTTTTTTTTAATTGTTCAAAATTAGCCCAGGGCAGACAACATGAGCCTCGGTTTCCTGTCTGCTTTGTCGAGGCTTCCTCTACGCGGCGAACGCGGCCGGGGCCATCGTCCCTGTCAAGGCAACGCGGGAGGCAACAGTGACCCAGGTGGCTTCACCGACGGCTCGTTGGTTTTCCCAATCCCAAACTCGGTTTTCCGTGGATTCCGGCCGGTGGCAGCAGGCACGCCGGCTCCGTGCCGGCTCTGTGGGAAGCGCGGCCGTGCCGAGAGTGATGACGCAGCGTTGTTCTTGTGGTATTTCGGGCCCCGGCCAGAAGTAGGAAGTATCAGAAATCTCATGAGACGCAGCCCAGCTTGGTGAGATTTCCAGCGATTTTGCAAAATGCCGCAGGCCCCGATGCAGCTCCTTCGTGCCCCCCGGGTGTCAAAACAGCTCCCGCGACCAAGGGAGCTCAAGAATATCCAAGCTGGGGCAATCACGTTGCTGAGTTTTGCTTGGGAGGGTTTGGAATATGGCTAAGTTGGAGCAGAATTTGTCAACGTTGTCATGTTGAATTTCAAGTGAAGCAAAAGTGAACCCCAGGGATGGCCCTTGGAGTGGGAATTTGCAGAAACTCGTCCTGGATCCCTGCATTTCATGCACCTCGCACCAAGGTGGCTTTGCTGGGCTCCCGCTGCATGCACAGCATGGAGCTGCTGCACTGCTCTCCCAAAACACGGAATCCCAGGAGCAGCAAAACCCCAGCGGGGAGTTTTGCAGCCAGCCCAAGTGTTGCACCCAAAAACGCCGCCTCTCCCTGGCCAAACCTGAAGTCACTATGCATGGGGACCCAAGCAGGGGCCAGGGACGCCTCTGGCTTTCCGGAGCAAGGGCTCGCAGGTGCTTCCTTGCTGTCACACTGCGCAGTCCCACGGGGCTGGCATGGGGACAGCGGTGGGTACGCAAGCAGGAGCTGCCCCTTTGCAGTTTCCCAAAATGCGGAGGCGCTTGCGACCCACCCGATGGCACGAAGGCCCCAGCTCTTCCTCACGGTGCTGTGGGGAGCTGCCAGCTACCGTCACTCACATTCAACACCAGGACAGCGGCATCAAAACTAACAAATTGCTGCAAACTGCATGAAATGGGCAGCGGGGCAGCAGGAGGGATCATCAGAGCGGAATCCTCCAAAGGAGAGGTGGGAACACGTCCCAAACCCTATTACTAGACACCAGAGAATCCCCTCAGGCAGCCACCACTGGCCCATCTGCCTGACTCTCGTGCGTAGCACTATAAAGCCATGTAAAATACATAATGGTGTTTGCTTTTCTCCGTTGCCCATCAGTGCCCGCGTACTCAAACAGGACACCAAATAGACGAAATGTTGATAAGATTAGCGCAAGGCGTATTAATTCCTTCCTGGCATAGCCCAAAGTCCAACCTGAGGGCAGAGGCTTGGTTTATCACCCGAGGAAATGTATCACCTGGGATGAGACTCATCCCAGCACAACAAGTTCCTTCTGCCACTTCAGGTAGCAGAGTAAGACCCGAAGCTGAGCAGAATAAAGATTTATTTGGTGAATTTTACCATTCTGCGCAATGCAAAAGTCTGTGTGTGGCTTAAGCTGCATGCATTAATCTGCAGGTCTCCAAACTGCTCCGATACCAATAGAAAAAAGCAACGGAGCAACCCACAAGCAAAACAAGAACTGGCCGGAGAACAGAAAAATACAATGGCAGCCAAAAAAGCAAGTGGCCTGTGAGGGGCTATTGAGCTGTGCTAGATATTATGGTGATATTAGATTAAGTCCTAAAACATGAAATATTAGAGTCAAAAGAGCTGGAGAGAATTTAAACCAATTTAAGTGCAAATAAAAAAGGAAAAAAGCATGGTTCATGCCCCTGCAAAAGGTCACAGCACAGATATAACTAAATCTGGAAGACTCAAGCCCCCAGATGCCAGATTTTATGCACAGAGACCCCAACAAATGCACACAAGAGGTAGCTGCAAGAAGAGGAGCAGGTTGGAACAGGATAGGGGTGCATTTCCCCAGCTCAATTCAGTGAAACCCCAAGTTTTGCCAGTGCATAAAAGTGAGAGCAGCTCAGTCTCTGTTAGGGGGAAGGGGCTGGGGATTTTTGCAGCTTTGTGGATTTTTGAAGCCTAAGCACTCATTTTTTTCATAAGCAGGGCTATTTTGGAGTCGGTCTGAAATGGCCATCCTCACATTTTAACATCCCGCCCTGCTAAGCATCCATCCGCTTCCCCAGAGGCAGCTTGGTATCCAATGCCACCCTCCCTTCCTTAGCATCCTTCGGAGGCGGGAGGCGTGGGGCAGTCCGAAGGATTAAATGCCACAAACTGCAAGATTGGAATTGCTGTTGGGCTGGGGGTTATTCTGCCTTCTCGCGAGCTCTCTGTAGGCTACAGGGAGCATCTAAGCTGGTCTCATTTTTAAGCTACTGAAAATTAAAGCACTCTCGTGAAAACAAGAGTAAACTGCTCAATTTTGAGCTTTTTGTCAGAGGGGTTGGCTACCCAAGCGGCAAGGCAGAAAAGACAGGGTGGTCCATGCAGCCGTGAGCAGAGGAACCTCCTTTCCCCCACCAGCCGTGACCGATATTGTCGCTTCAGTGTAAATAGGAATTATTGCAGGGCTGGACAAGCAAAACCTGCACGTTCTCTGTGGCTCGGGTCCCCCTGGCCATGCCCTGCAGAGACCAGGGCCCAGAAATGCGGCAGCAGAAGGAGCTCCAGGACAGGATGGGCGCTAACAAGACCCACAGATAGACACCTGCCTGGTGACTACTGAAAATCCTCCTGCATGGGACTGACCTTCACCCAGGAAGGCTGGAAGAGGAGGAAACAGAGAAGAAAACCCTCTTTTGGAGACACGCAGCTCCATCAAGGAGGAACATGCAAGCAGCTTTAACGCTCATCTTCTAGAGATGCTTCCAAACACCCCAGGCCCTCGTTCTTCTTCAACACTAACTATGATAAACCCATTCCCAGGTGTTTTCTGGCACTCAGGAGGGCTCCATATCCCCGCCGTGCTCCCCGCTCTCGTTTTTCTCACCCGTTCTCACCCGTTCTGCCCCGCTCGGCGCCAGGGCTCAGCTGCGGCTCGATGCAGCTCCTGGGGGAGTTGCACAGCGTGACTTTGACCTGCCCGCACAGCAACCTGTAAAGCCCCTTGGTTTCTCACAACCCACGGCAAGGTTATAATTACACCAGAATTTCCAGTCTCTTGTAGAGACTGAGAATTTCCCACATCCACCCCATGTGCGGAGCCATCTCTGCCCGGCACAAAAGGTTCGTTTTTTCCCCCCATTTTGGTCTCCTCTTGGTCTCCCTCCTCGCGTTGCCTTCACGAAAGGAGGCTCAACACCATCACTTGCAGGAAAGAGGAACCGGGACAGAGCTGTGTGCCCGAGCATCTCTCAGCGCATCAGAAGGAATCTGTGAGATTTATTCAACAGTTGCTCCATCCTTTCTCCAGTTCTGACATTGGGCACCTCATCTGGAGGGATGTTTGTCTGACCCTGGTAGAGCAGATGTTCTTCCTGCTCTGTTGGCCTTCTTCCATCAGCTTCTCCTCTGTGGCATGTGATGAATCTTTCCCCCCATCCGTCCTCATCCCTCACTTCCCCCATCTTTTCCTGCTTGGTGGTGAGCACCACAGCCCACCTTTCCCAGCTGCATGACCACACAACTGCTTCCTCCAGGCTCTCCTTGCCCTTGCTTAAGCCTGGGGACTTGAGCAAGTCCCATCAGGGGAAACACTCCCACCAGGGAACATTTCATGCTGCTTTTTCCATCATCACATGAAGCAGAAACAGGTTTTCCTTTCCTTTCTATTTTCCACCCAAAAAAATAACTGCATGAAAGCAGCCAGGAAACAGAGCTGCAAGGCTTCCATTTGATGGAAGACGGCCTTCTCCATGGAAGATGGTCCGTGTCCTTGGGAACACGTTGTTGCTGGAGCCCCGCACGAGGATGGGCACTTGCAGTGCCAATGGGAGCAGCCAGAGAAAACCTCAGAGCAAATCCTAAATATTCAGGACCTTTGCAAAAGAGGTGCTCCAAAATTAAGAACAGATCCTATCTTTTCTTTGGTGGGGTGTAATACCAGTCCCTGGACATGGTGCCTTTCTCTGTTTTCTAGCCGTGCTCCCAGGGAAGACGGACCTGCAGACACGCTGCCGTCTGCGCCCCGCGGATGCGTCCGTGAGCCAGATTTATCTCGGGGGAGAAGTGGTTTCTTCTCAAGAGAAATACAGAACAGAAAGATCCAGGCGAGGGAATCACTTGTTTCAGAAGCACCGGGGCCGCTTCCACATACCCCGTCCCGCACCAGGGGCGGCAGGGCCGCTGCGAAGGGGCAGCCGCGGCAGCAGAAATGGGGAAACGCTCTTTTTGGTAGGAACCTTGACAGGGACCTCAGGAGGTTTCAGGTCTCAGGGTGGATTTATCAGGAGGGGAGTGTTATAGGGCTGTAGCTTTCCACACACGGAGACCTGTTTCGGGGGCAACAAAGCCCCCATTGTCCAAGAAATCCGTGTTTTCTTTACAGCCTCCGGGAGCAAAGAGATCATTAGCAAAGAGCAAATTCGGGAGGTGGAGGCAGCATTTAGGTCACGAGCTGGATACAAGCCCTGCTTGCAGCCAGATCCAAGGGTGACATTCGGATGAGCAGAGGGCTGCCCGGTGACTTCTGGTAAAACGAAAGGGCCGGCCGCCCTCCAGCTGGCGTATGGAAATTGCTCCCCACACCTCTCCTTACCCAAATAAAATGGTCCTGCAGGCACCTGCCTGACATGGCCCAGCTGTCCCGCAGCGCTGGGTTTGCACGTGAGTGCAAAGAGCAAAATCCTGCATGCGCATCGCTCTCCGGTGCAACGGAGCCTGCTCCTGCCACCCTAGAGCTTTCCTCAAGGCACCCAAGCTCATGCTTTGGGAACGCTGCAGCAGAAAGCAGCAGATGAAAACACGAAACCAGGGCAAGGTTCCTTGCAGCAGCTCTGTGCACATGCACGGTCCTCCAGCAGCTTTCGCTCCTTGCACTGGGGAAAGGATTCAGATCTAGGAGCTGAATGGGGACAGAGCCAAAATCAAGAGCCAAACATCTCAGCTGATAAATATTATTGAAACTCACATTAGAACCTGTGGGTTTTGGCCATTTCCTGTAAAACGACTAGCACTATTAAGGATGCTTTACCTATACTGTGGGAATTTACTCTTAGCAAGGACTGGGGAAAATTCTTCCGAATTTTCAGTAATGCTCATCCACTGGGGGAAGAACGTGCAAAAAAATACCCCCATGTTGCAAGGATCTCTCTCTGCATGAGCCTGAAAAGTTCTTTTTTTTTTTTCTCATTTTCACAATTCCCATTTTCACAAATGTGCTAGGCCTGGGTCAAAACTCTGCCTTGTCACTTTTCCTAAATACAACAGAGGTGCAGAATACCTAGTATCCAAGCAGGTTGTTTTGCGACTCACACGGCAAGTTGTCTGACTATATTTTATTCTTCCGGCCCCTTTAGTACATCAGGGTGTTTGCATTATTGCAAGCAAATTGCATGCACCCGAAATAGACCCAAAGCAGGACACAACACCTAGGCGCATGCAAACTTGGGGGGAAGCAGGGGATTTCAGCCTGGACCTTGGTTTCACAGACTAGGTCTCATAATAAACCCGAAGGTCTGATCAAACAAAACAAGTATCGCTGTGTGTCTCCTCGTCCTTGTGTATTTTTGTAGTTGCAGCTTGGGTGGAGCCTGTTTTTACGACCTTGAATCTGGTGTCACAGCAAAGAGTTGCAGGAGGAAGAGCTTATTTGTCAAGAATGGATTAAGTAAAATAAGAGTCATCCTCGCTGGAGTTTTGGCTCTCGTCCCTCCAGGTGACATGTAGCTCTTGCAGGCAAGTCTCACTGGAGGAAAGAGCCTGTTTCAGTGGTGGCCAGGGACAACTCAGCTTTTTCTGGTGCAGAACATGTCCCAGAACTCAGGGGAGCAATGAACAGCACTAACACCAAGGGGGAGAGAATCACAGAGCCTGAACCATCACCGATCTCGTGCCAGCAGGATTCGGGCAGGGATACAACCCGGAGCAGCGAGCAGAGCCCCTGGCCCTTCAGCAGGAGGGAGGAGATGTCCTGTTGTGCCAAGGAGGGTGCTTCCCATATTACAACACGCTCACAGGAAGAGCACGGAGATGCTCTCCGTGGACGGGCTGCTGTGCCGAAATGGTGCATTGAGCAATCAAACCAGTTGGAAACCCTGGTGTCTAGAAATAAAAAGTGACTGTTTGTTTTCTAACGCCTATAGGAGCTGGTGGGGGCCCAAACCAAGCAGCGGGAGGTTGGAGGAAGCAGCTGTAGTGGGTTTATTTCGTATTCCTGAGCAGTTCAACTGTGAGTTTGGATCTGCGATTGAATTGCGGTCATTTTTGCACAGAGCACTTTGCTTCCAGAGCTGCAAGGAGATGGCTATGGAGCTTTTCCCATTTCTCCAGGAATAGAAGGACAAAATCTCAGGAGCTTTGGCTGGACTGGAGCTCTGTATCCAAACCTCCGCTTCTTCCTCCCCAGCCCAATGAGCCTATTAGAGTTCTGTCACCGTATAACTTACTGTATATGTAAGCATGTAACCTTTTAAATGTGTAGTAGGGATGGGTAGAAACTGGCTGTCGTTGAAGACACCGACTTCTGCTCCTAAAGCTTCATACAGCGGTCTATTTTTTGTCTTTGTTGACAGACAGATCATAGGAAACTACTGAAACACCAAGTAAAACGTTAAAGGACAAGACTGATAACCCTAGAGTGTTTAATCAGACTCTTTTTCTCCCAAAGCGAGTCCTTCCACGGGGTACAACAGCCTTCCAACATAACACACCTCTGGAGCAAGGTTGGCTTTGAGCCCAAGTGACACGCCAAGTCAGAGAGCACAAGTCCTTTCCAGTGCCCAGAAACCAAAGTCTGCCAGCAAATCCCCCAGAATAGATGTCTTTACATTATAAAACCTCAAAAAAAGGGGCAACTGATAATTCTGCCATATTCCTTACCCTGGCCCACACTTCTCCACTCATTAATATGAGGACTTGCTAAGTACATTGGTCCTTCCTATGAGGAGAATCAGATATATCTTCTGCAAGGAAAAGGTCAAGCCTTCCTCCACAGAAACCAAGTTCCCTTTTTTCTACATATGCTGTTCTTTTTCTCTGCCTTTTCACTCCAAAAGGCAGGAGTTTAGCATGGAAAATTCCCAGAAGGTGCCATCACTTGTCCTGAGGGGCTGCAGCAGTCTCCAGAACAGCAGTAGGAGCCGTGTGGGCCTTCCTAGGAAACAAGGAATATTTCCACTTCAGGAGGGAGTTTAACCACATAACTGCTCCAGCCCAAACATCTGCTTCAGGAGGCTTGCAAACCATGCTTGAAATGGTAGAAAGTGGGGGAACACTTTGTGGGGAACAATTCCGAGCCTCTGGCACCCAGGCTTCCCAGATCCTCCCTGGCACCTTAATCATCCAATAATTGGGGTTGGAAGGGACCTTGGAGGTCATCGTATCCGATCTCTGCTCAAATCCTGTCTCACTGGGGAGGAATGAGCTGCTATCCCAAGTAGGATTGACATTCCTGGAACCTGGGGAAAGAATCCTAGCTGGAAAGATGCTCGGACGTGCTGATGACAAGCTGTGGATGAAGAAGAGCAGACAGGAGACGTTGAGGTTTCACTTCACTGCGGCCATGGAGAAGAAGCCGAGCGAACAGAAACCAACGAAAGTATTTGAAGCCTCAGTAGCCCAAAACCACCGGGGTTCAGCGCAGCTGCATGAGCAGCTCGTCAGCGCGGCCACGAGCTCCCGGGACCACCTGCACCTGCGGAGAGCACAGAGGACGCCGAAGATCTGTCCCCGTGTCCTGGGGACTTGCTCATGGGGAAGGAGGTCCAGGATGGGTGTGCGCAGAGGGAGCCCGTAGGGATTAAATGAGGCTGTTTGGAGGAGCTCCAGGTGGCCAGGAGAGCTCTGGAAGCGATGGGTGTCTTCCCTTGGGATGCATGGGTCGGAGCATGGCTTAGCGCAGCACCTGGAAAGCCGCTCCGTCTCCGGAGCCGCAGGTCCTGTTCCTTGGCCACACTTCCCACACTGGGGTTGGGAGCGGAGCCAGGGAGCCCAGCTTGGCCAGAGCTTAGACCTGAACCCCACGTGTCCTACCTGAGCCCTCTGCAAAACAGGAACCTGTCTGCAATCGCAGAAACCACCTTACAGCCCGAAAACCCTCCTCAGTCTCACAGTGGGAAAAGAAAACCAACCTAGCTCCGTGTGTTGAGCCACCATCCATCAGGATGACTAATCCCATCCCACAGTCCCCATCCCCGTCACCCCGGGGCTACCAGCTCTCTCTTCTTGGACCTGGTGGGGCCGATGGTTGGGACATCCTGGCTCTGCGGAGGTCCCAGATGGATCCAAGGCCCTGGAGCACCACGGGAACGCTGAAAACAAGGAGCGTAGCCCATTGCAGCAGCCACTGCCCGTGCTCCCCCCTGCTTTCCCGCAGTGTTGGGGTGGAAATCGAAAGAGCCCGGAGCGCGGAGCAGGTGGCCCCGGCGCACACCAGGCTGGTTTCGGAGGAAGGCCTCATCCCAGGCCAGCTGGGGAAACCACCAGCTGCTTCTGTCCTTGCAGCCCACGGCCGTCATGTGTTTCACAAGCTCCATCCACCGCGGCCAGGGGACAAACCGGCTGCAGGAGGGCTGAGCGGAATGGGTGCTTTGCCCAAAGAGCCTGTACTAAAGGGGAAAGGCCAGCCCTGTTTTCTCGTGTTTTTTTTTTTTTTTTTTTTTTTTTTTTGCATCAGTTCGACCTGGGTGGTAGTGAAGCCGAATTATATGCAAAACCGGTCCCCTTCTGACGCAGCGCCCTGCACAGCCTCAAGTCCCACGAGACCCAAGCGCTTCGTTATTTCAGAGACATCTCCCTAGGAAAGCTGAGAGATGGTCACCCCAAAAGGGACGGAAAGCCAGGGCATGATGGAACATGTATTCATGTTGGAACAGCACAAGCTGCAAGCAGTTCGTGTCCTCCCACCTCAGTTGGGTCATGACAGCACCTTTTTGCTTGGGGAAAAGATCTGTCATCAACTAAAAAAAAGGTGGGGAAGGAGCCCAAAAGCAACAAGCAAGGGCTGATTTTCTTCAGCAGCCAAGCAGACACACTCACAGTCTGGCTTCCTTCCCTGCAGCATTTCCCAAGGAGATTCAGCCTGGACGTTGCAGACCGCAGGCACTGCCCTACATGGTCCCTTGGGTGTCAGGATGCACCGAGCAGGGGCAGAACACACAGCAGCCACTCACACCAGGCTGCACAGGGCTGATACTTCTATCTGTCCTTCACAGGGACAAGGGACACAGCAGGCAGGGGCTGGCTGGGCTCCCGGTGCAGCTGCAGCATCAGGCTTGAAACAAAGCCAGCCCCTGAGCAGATGCACAGCTCACTGCCTCGCCAACCTTGAAATTCCCTTTCTTGCCATTAACTCCTGGCTCCGCACCAATGAGCCCTCCCCCAAATACCCCAAAACACACAAGACTTGGCACTTGCAGCCCCTGAGAAAGGCCGGTAGTGAGGACACGGGGTTACAGCTCCAACAAGCAACCTAAGGGCCAGGACAACCATCTGCCTTCCCAAAGGACTGCAAGGAACATGGAGCAACGAGGCCTGGACCATCGTGGCCAGGAGCACAGGGCAGCTGAATCAGTGCTGTGGGAGATGGACATGGACCCATCTTCAAAATCCTGTGGATGCAACACCCCTCCTCCTCCCTGGAGCTGCATCCCCCCTCCTGCTTCCAAATTGAAGTCAAGTATTTATGGAACAGGAGGGAAACAGAGGCAGGAACAAGGCAGAGGTGCCAGCTGCCCTCTCCAGAGATTTGGCACTCCACTTGCAATGCAAAAAAAGGGACCATTGCAAGAGTGATACAAAATATAGCACTTTATTTGCAGAAAGATAAAAAATTACTTTAACCAAAAAAACTCAGGCATACAATAAATAGGCAGCTTTAGCAACATATGCACAGTGCCGGGTTGTCACCAGCTGCAAGCCCCAAGCCCCATGTCCTAGTCACACGCACAGGAAGCAAGTTAGTGAGGATTTACACATGGACACACTGCTGGTCATGCCTGGGAGAGCAACATGTGCATGTTGGAGTGAAGCCAGCCTATTCACCCTACACCAAGACCTTCCAAATAAAACATATCTCTATATATATTTATATAAACTGTCTCTGGTTAGAGGAATTAAAACTTCTAGGTTCCTATATCCAACATTTACATATATAATCGCTGCACTGGTTTCCAAGTTTCAAAGTAATTCCATGTTGCAGATAAAAATAGAAATCTCTAGCAAAAATAAAGACAGGAATTTCTTTGAGGAAGTTTTCCTTGGAAGGCATACCTTATCTATCAGCAGTATTACTGACTCTTTTGGGGAGAGAGAGGAAAAAAAAAGTTCTGGGATAAATTTACTGCATTTGATCATTTTAAAGCTTATCCAGGAGTTGCCTCCTTACAAATTGATATTCACAGCCATGTCCAAGTTGCAGATCAGGGCAGGTCATTATAGCTGCTGATTTTCAGCTCTGCCTGGTTTGTATTTAACAGGGGCAGCACAAAGTGCTGCTAGTGCAGAGCATCCCCCTCCCAGCTCCATGCTCTCCTCTCCTGCCATCAGCTGGGGCAGCAACGCAAGGACTATCTCAGTCAGTACAAACAGTGTTATCTCCAATTAAATATCTCCAAACCTGACAACTTTTTTTTAAACTCTTGTGCTTATACAGAATCTAGACCAGAAACAAAGAACGACAAGAACCAGAAGACACTTTCCAAAAGGAGCATTTAGGCACTAATGGAACCAGACTGGACCTAGATCAACCCAAAGAGCCTCTCTGTGTTGGGAAGGCGGCAGCTCAGACCGCAATCGGCAGGTTCTCTCGGAAGAGCGGCCGCGTCCCGCAGATGTCCTGGAAGATCCTGTAGACCTGGTCGGGCTGCGCCTCCTCGGCCAGCGGGAGCATGGGGCTGCTGCCACATGTCTTGGTGGCCTCCTCCACCACCTGCCGCACGCAGAGCTGCTCCACCTGCATCCGAGGGGCAGGAGGACACTGAGCGAGAGCAGCATCTTGAGGCATCGCCTCCGGCCACGCTCCACCGAGCCGGGAGCCGAGCACGAGGTGGGGGAGATGCAAGGGGTGGAACGGGGTGAAAAGTGATGAGAATGGGAGAGTTGTGCAGGGGAGAGGGGAGTGAACAGGCTTGCTAGCAATTCAGAAGAGCTTTTTAAATTGCAAGCTTTTTAAATTGCAAGAGGGGCTTCGTTTGCTAGTAACAGACGGTGCATGGTGTCTCCAAGAAAGAGCTGCCCATGCACCCCTGGAGGCTTTGAGAAGCCAATATTTACCCAGCGCCCCACCAATCTTTGCACCCAAATAGCCCACAGCCCCAGGGGAGGAAGCTCCCATCCCAAAGAGCGCGATGCAACTCGGAAAAGGGGGGAAATGAAGCCAGGACTGGGAGGAGAGCTCCCAAGCAAGGCCGCACCTGAACGAGGATGAGCTTGCAGCGCAGCGGCACCGCGTCCGGGAACTCCTCGCCAAAGCAGAGCATCACTCTGCTGTCTGGGAAGCGGCCTTGGTTGTGGCACTGCTGCAGCTCTGCAAGGAGGGGAGCACAGCTGGAAGTCACCTGGCACAGCTGTGAACATCTGCCACACACCCCCCTCCTACCCTCCAGGGACCAAGTGCATCCTGCTGTAAAAGAAACCTGTCGGCTTGCTCAGGAGAAATCAAATCTGTTTTGTGCAGCTTCCAACCATAAGGAATGTGCTAAATGACACTTCACACACCAGATTATCCCGCCCCAGGAGGAAACAGCCACTCCACAACACCAGAAGCCCTGGGTAACTCAGCAGTGATGGATGCCAAGAACTTCTAAGTGCTCCAAGGCAAAGGGCTCAACCAAAGGATTTGCCTCCCTAAGGGTGTTTAGCCAGTTTTAAGACTGAATAGTGGATGCCCTGGGACAGATGCTTTGGACCCACACACCTGGGGCTCATGGACTTCACTGCAAGTCCAGCACAGTGGTCAGAGCCACCAGGGTTGTCACTCAGCCCCTAGGAGGGCCACCAGCAGCACCAGCCCAGCTGAGCTCTGCCTCCCAGCCGAACTCCAGCAGGATCAGCAGTAACCAAAAGCTGAACAGGAGGAGAGAAAACACTGCTACAAACCTCGGAAGAACTGGTTGGTGTCAAATATCTTCACCACTTCATCCCGGTCCAGCTTGTTGGGCCTGTCCTTGTACATCATGGTGTTCCCGCTCCAGAAGACCCTGCCTTGGCACAGCCTCTTGATGAAGATGCCCTGCTTGTTGCTGTGCAGCAGGACCCCCCGTTCCAGGTGCCCGAAGAGCTTCTTGGTGATCTGCTTCTGACGGTCATTCTGGATCATGTCGGCCGACGGGAACCTCACGTGCTCCAGGGTGTCGGGCGCGTAGAGCTTCTCGCTGTGACCAGAGGGTTGGCTCAGCGAGATCCGGCAGCCCTCGGGGTAAGAGGTGGTGATATGGCCAGCCAGTCTCCCTCCATAATAGAAGGTGATCACCATCTGGGAGTAGCCTGTGGGGAGATGCACAGACCATCAGAAAGGGCAGCCAAAGCCTCCCTGAGCTTTGATTTTCCTGGCTGATGTTGATTTTTGATGTGCTTCCATACTGGCCCAAGTAATACTTCTCCCCAGGTTTTGCCTCTCTTTTGATCTACCCAGTTAACATACAGTTTGGGTAAATGGCTGCAATCTAAGCTATTTTATATACAAAGTCACTGCATTATGAGCATCACTGGTCCAAACCGCAGAAAGGACAGTGAAGATGTCGGAGCCTCAGGATTAGAGGCTCCCATGCTGCAAGGGGTACTCAAAGTCCTCCTCTCCCACTGCCTTCACCCCACACCTCCCCGCAGTGTAAATGGCCCTAAGCCAAAGGCACAGCTGACCCCAGTGTCCCGGAGCAGCCCCATGCACAGATGCCCTCCTGCAGGACACCCCCACAGTGGTGGGACATGTCCCTGCTTGGCCCACAGACGCTGTGGATACTCAAGCACCCCCAAAGCCAGCACAGCATCCGATGCCAGGCAGGGAGCAGAGCCACCTCCTGCCACCACAGCTGCATGCACAGGGGGAAACCAACCTCCCCAAAGGCATTTGATGGCCACAGAGCGCAGCCAAGAAGGGAAAGCAGGGCCTGGGGAGCTGCCTTACCTGAGTGGTGCTGCTCATAGCTGGGGTATCCATTCATCAGGGGCAAAGCTGTAGGCAAAGGAAAAACAGGCCTGTGTCTTAGTGCCCAGCTCCACAGAGCCTGGGCACAAAGTCCTGCTCAGCATCACTGGACCCACAAGCGCCCCAAGACTCCCTGTTCCTGCATGGAAAATGCCAGCAAATACACTAGGGTGGATTTAATCTTGTGCAATGAGCATCACACTGCCAGGTCTCTTGTACAGACCACAGCATTCGCAGCTGGTACTTTAAGAATTCTTAATAGACTGAAAGATTGAAAGGAAGATAAAACATCTGCTATCTGGAAGGGGGACGGGAAGCTCAGCCACCCTAAACACTGCATGGGCCATCGGATACTCACTGGGACTGGGCTGCTGCACCCACCAGTCCGGTATCGGGGGGTTTCTGCACGTCTCCTGCGGTGGTGAGGGGCTTCTCTTGATGATACCCAGGTACTCGTCTACGCACGGGGGCTGGAGCAGGGAGAAACAGCCTGTTAGATCAGCCAGAGACAAAGGTCACGCACGGGGACCAGCAGTCCCCAAAAAGGGGCTGAAAAGGCAAGGCAAGAAATTAAGTTTAAGACACAGATGACTGTTTTTGCCTAGAAAGGGAGAGTTTGGGAATCCCCAGGCCGTGTCCCCGGCTAACACCCGGGAGCTGCTGAGCAGAACTGAGTTACACTGCGGGGAACGGAGCTATGAAGGCAGCCTCTGTGTCCCGGTGCGTGTCCAGCCGAGCCGAATGCAAACCGAAAGCACAGCCCATTCATGGATAACCATCCCGGCCAGCTACAGAATCAATAGGGCCATTGTAGCAGGAAAACACAGCTTTTGGGGCCACTCCGACTCCCAGATCTCTGCAGATTTTACTGCATTTCAATCAAAAATCTTGGCCGCTTGTCCTCTCCTGGTGGGAAGAGTCTCACGCACTTCCAAGAACCGATTTACCTCTTTGATCAGGTCATCGATCGCAGAGGGGCTGCAGTCCATGTCCGTAACCTCAGCCAAGCTGCTCCCGCTGGCAATGCCGATCTTGCCTGGGAACACACACAGGCATTCAGCTGCGATCCGTCGCCGATGGGTTATAGAAAACATTCCCCCCATCCCATGAAAATTATGGAACAAGGAAGCAGAGCCAGCATTGCCCAGGCCCCCCCAAGCAGGTCTCCCCATGGCAAGCAGAAAGATCCATCAAATTGAGCAGCAGCACCCAGTTTTTCAGCACACCCCCAAGCCATCTCCCTTCCCTGCAGGGCCTCAGGGGGCTGCAGGGCTGTTTGCACAGAGCCCTCCGTGTGAACGCGGCCAAGATGCTAAAGGGAGATTTCCTGGCAGCAAGATTTTTTTGCAGTTTTTTTTTTTCACTTTAAAAGAGGAAAAAAGCACACGCGCACACACCTAACCACAAATAAAAATATACTCAGTGCAGCCTGCACCACACCGGACATCACAGCAACAACTGCTCTCTGCTCAACTGCTGCTACTGTAATCACTGCCATGCCTGCTGTGCAAAGGGAAGGGATTTATTGCATTTATTTCGCTGCATTGATTGCAACCTTCCAGGGAGGATGAAGCATTTGAGGCTCAATTCTCCCCTTCCACCCCACAAAAAAATCAAAAAAAATCTCAGTGGAGGAAGAACTTCAGCTGTGCCCTCACCACATGGCAATGTGTAGTTGCACCTAGGGGCTTTTGCCCACTCCTGATTTTATGGTGTGTAGGTGACATTCCCAATTTTTTCCCCTGATCTGGGAGGAGGGAGCCTGGAGAACAGCCAGGATGAGCCCCGTACCCACACACTTACACTTCTGCTCCTCCTCGGGGACGATGCGATAGACCTTGTAGGGCTCCGAGATGTCCAGCTGGGAGCGATCCGTCACCTCCTCGAAGTCGGGGCTCTTGTTCAGGGCGCAGCGGAGCCGGGTCTTCCACGTGGCCGGCTCCGCTTTGTCGCCCTCCTTGAACTTGCCCTTGAAGACGGCCCAAGCCTGGGAGACAAGAGCAGAGCTTGGGCTGCAGCAGATCCGTGGATCCCACAGCCCTCCATGCTCCTACACCCCAATTAAAATCCTCGGAAAGCTTAAATATCAAGTCACACACCCTAAATTACTGCCAATTACGCCATTCTAAGGCAACCTAATTAGCTGATGCCCCTAAGGGCATCTCCATCCTCCATGGCAGAGGTCTGGGAGTGTGGGAGTGGGAGGCAAGGGAATTCCTGAGGAAGAATCTGACCTTTCTGGTTCAAGAAAGGGCTTCCCAGTCCTTCACCTCCACCCCCAGTGTGAAGTTCCCTCCCCCCGACCCTGCTCCATGGAAAGCTGACACTTCCTTCCCCTAAAGCTTCATTTTTTGTAAATCCCGTCTTTCAGCAGAAAGAGTCTTATGGGAAGGTTAGGTTGGGTGAAAAAGAGCCTATTCAGCTCCTGCTCTCATCAGGCCAGAATTACAACACGTTGAAATGAATCCAAACCAGGCAAAGGCCAGAAAAGATGCAAACCACCCCCACAGGAGCCTCTGGAAATATATTCCCACAGGAGAGGAGGTGAAGAAGCTTCTCTTGGAAGGAACAAACTTGCAAAATCTGCGGACCTTGAGGGTGCTTCTCACCCGCCAAGAAAATCCCTCTGCCAACAGCGTTCGGGAGACACCAAGAACAAGATGAACCATCTCGCCCTACCTTGAAAATAGACGCATCCACCTCCTGGTTGTAGTCCTGCTTCCCGGCGTGCTTCCATGGGATGCGGAACATGGTTTTCTCCTCATTCTCCCAGATGAGCCCAGGGTAGAGCTCGCTGTCGATCTGCTCGATCAGCCACTGCCGGAGCCGCCTCCCGCCATTCCGGTCGCACATCCTGCGAGCGAGACTGTGTCAGCATCTGTGAAGCGATCCCTTCTAATCCCAATATCCCAACACATGGAAAAGAAACAGGAAGGTGGCAGCTTGTCCATTAGCACCAGAAATAAAAAGGAGCTACTACATTTCCATGCCAGGCTGCTAAAAATGAGGGTATGGAGATACTCAAGGGTGCTTTGCTATCTTTATATATGTTTTTAGCTGAATATAAGCAGTCCCTGCACCCAGAACTGGCGACTGAAGTGAGATTTCCAGGAAAAAAAATAATAGTAGAGAAAAGCAAAGCAGTTCGGTACAAGTGACCACACTCGGCTTTAGCCTGTCACATTTGCACCTGGAAATAGCAACGCCTGCAGCGATGAGCAGCCACAGGCAGGTCTGCATGCCCTGAGCTTTTACTGTGCAAATTTTCTCCTTTTTAAAGGAGAAAAAAAAAAAAGGGAAAATAAGTATATCTGCAAGTGGCTAATTGCCCCTTGCAACAGCTTCCTCTTGGAAAGCAGCTTCATGTAGGAGGACATGCCCAGGACAGCTGCACTTGCTGGTATCCGTTTCCCTGGATTCGGACATGCTGGAATTCCCCCACACATACAGCCCGCCAACCTTTCCGGATAGCATCCCAATGGGAACAACACTCCCTCTAAAAGAGTGAGCTAAGGGGGACAATGAGAGGCCCAATGAGCCTCCTAAAGGACCTATATTTGAGACAGCAACAAGAACATGTATTTTGGAGAATTTTTTTTCCCTTGTGAATTATTTTAAACTCCTCTCTTGGCTCCTTTGATCAAAGCCCGTGTGCCCCAGTCACAGGAAAGACAAAAAGACGACTTAGAGCTCTGTTTACTCATTTTTTGGCTGCGTGACATGTTGTGCATGAGCTATGGAGTCAGAGACTAAAGGGCCAGGTTGTTTTGTCACCTAGCAGCGTGACACCACACAGACCACTGGGGGAGAAAAGGGTCACTCGTGTCCTCAGGGGACGGAAACGCCCTTTATCACATCTCCCCATGGCCTGAAGAGCAGGACTTCTGCACCAGATCTCCCCACATCCCGTGCAACCCCCTCCGCTTCGGCAGAGGGGAAGAAGAAATAAATAAATAAAACGCAGGATCAAGCCACAGCCCAAAGCAAAAGCGGCAGGGACCTCGGCGGCAGCTCGTTTCTGTGCGTGCAGCTCAGTGCTAAACTTAGCGGCCGAGTTTCCTCCCGCTCACAGGGCTTGGGGCCCCGGACGTGGCCGGTGTCCCCAGCCTGGTGTCACCCGCTTCAAGGACCGGCTTGGCCGGGACACCAGGAGCCAACATGTGCCAGCTCCGCACAAGGTTGGGAAGGAGAGAAATAAAAACACTTATCATGTGCCCTGATCCAGCAAAGTGGATGCTGGCTGCTCGCAGCAGCTCCCAGAGCATCCGACTCCACACATCTAAAGTAATGGGAATTGAGTACCAGGGGCTCAACTCTTTCCCCACTTATTTTTAAGTGACTGCCCCATGGATCAGAACTTTCCCAGGAGGTTCTTGGCCCTGGGGACATCAGGTCCACAGTGCTGTCCATAGAGTCGGCCCCTGTTTTTTGGGGCTGGCACAGGACAACGTTCAAGACTCTCAGAGCTGCCTCCCAGAGCCATGTGATTTGCATCAAAGAGCTCAGTCCTGGTTATGCTTTCTAGAAAATGCGCTGAATCCCAGGACCCCCATTTAAAGAGGCATTCGTGATCCTTGCCTCCAACCCAAGGTGGATCCTAGCGTCATCACCCAGCCCCGCTAGTAGGACAAGGAAGGGACAAGGACACCTTGGCCACCCCAAATCACCGCACTCCTTGCGATGCGCAGCAGGGTGGCACTTTACCCCCATCCCTGCTGCCCCAGGACCCGTCACAGCCCCGCAGTCCCCTCCCCGGTGCACAGCACGGCTCCACTCCCGCACCAGGCTGCACTTCGGGCATCCCCGGTGCCCTGCATCCCAGTTTTGCTCATCCCTAGCGCCCCGTGCCCCTTTCACAAGTGCCCAGTGCCCCACATCCCAATTCTGCCCCACTCAACCGCACCCCTAACATCCCCAACCCCATTTCTGCACCCCCGCACCCCGAATGGGCGCATCTCCCGGGGAGCCCCACACGTGCCACAACCCCCATTCGGTGCAGCCAGCTCCCCGCACCCCGCGGGTCCCCACGCCCGTGCACCCCGCACCCACGCGCTTCACGCGCCTCCCCGTGGGACCCCTCGGGCAGCCCGGGGCCACCAAGGGGGCCCGGACCGCAGAGAAGAGCAAAGACCCGGGGCCGCCCCGCGCTACCTGCCGCTCCGCGCCGCTCCGCGCCAGCCGGGGCCGCGGCCGCCCCGCCCGCCGCCCCATTAATAGGAGCGCGCGGGGCGGGACGCCGCAAGCCCCGCCCCCTCCGCCCGCGGGACCAATGGCGAGCCGGCCCGCGCGGCGCGGGGCCAATGGGGAGCGCGCGCCGCGCGGCGCCTTCTCCGCAGCGCGCGCCTTTCCGAGAAATCAGCCCGCGGCGCGCGGGGGCGGCCCGGGGCTCCGGCCGCGCTGCCCTCCGCAGCCCCGGACCCCCCCGGGTCCCCCCGGGTCCCCCTCCACCTCCCCGGGGCTTTGCGGGGACGGAATACCCCCCCCCCTTTTTTTTTTCCTTTTTTTTTTTAATTTAATTATTTATATTTTTATGTTGGGGCTGCTAGATTACGCGCGTGTTTCTTGGAAGGAAAGCGTAATTGCTCCCCTGGGGGGTGGTACGGGGAAGTGTCTGAAGCGGTGCGGTTGCTATAGAGGCAGCAATTATATAACGCGCACAACCCTTGCCATGATTTGTAAGTTAAAGCTACTGCGCTAGCCCAGCTGTTAAGTGCCCGGCTGATCCAAATCAGGTAACTCTTGTGCGGGTCAGAAACCTCCCCTGCATCAGCTGCAGCTTGGAGAGTTATTGCTGCTTTTGCTAAGCCTTGAGCTAGGGGTTTGGGAGGCCCTTCCCCGCCAGGACCTGCTACTGATGCCCCCTGAGTGTAAATGACACCTGAGGCAGCAGCAGTAGCTGGTCCCTGCTCTGATTGATATCAAAAAGCAGAGTTAAAAGGTGTGACACCCTTGGGATGTTTTAATGGGGTTTCCTGTAATGAAGCTGGTTGATCACTTGGTCCCACCTGGAGCCGAGGCGAGGGAAGTAGGGAAGCAGGATTCAATGCAATTCCGCAGCCAGCGGGGTGAGCCCCCCGCCGCCGGCTGCCTTTTGGTTGTGTGACTTTGGAGACAGCCTGGAAGCGATTGCAAGGGAGTGCAGCAAATTGCACAAATTGGCTTCCCTGAAACCTAATTATGGCTTTTTCTGGTGCTTGGGCCCTCTGTGCCCGTGCAGTAACACTGGTCCCACTCCTGCCAGGGGTAAAGGCGGCCCTGGAAGGGGTGAGAGATGTCCCAGAATGACCATGGGATTCTCGGCAGCCGCTGGCAAGGCGAAGCGCTGGGATGGGCACGCAGTGCAGCCAAGAATTTCTTTCAAACTATTTCCCCCTGAGAACTATTTCCCCCTGAAAACATCCTGGTGAGCTCCTTTGCACTTAAGTGGAGCAATTCCCACATGCCAGGCTTGCAGCCCTGGAGCACAGGGCAGCAGAGCAGGAATGCAGAGAGCTCTTAGCAGCGCGGGAGCAAGAAGAAGTGGAAACCGCTGCAATTTTAACTGCTTCAGGCCCAATTTGCCCATGGACGCAGGCTGGAGAAGCCTCCGGAGCAGCTGCTCATCCCAGGGCAGATAGGATTCCCTTGTGATTCCTGTTGGTCCGGGTAGCTTCTCCCAGGTTACCTCATTACAATAGATCCTGGGAAGCATCGAGATTCCCAGGAAAGGCAAGCAGACGCAGGAAAGGCACGGATGGACAGATGGACACGACGGAGCAGCAGCGCTTCACACTAGGCTCGGTGGGAGGAGGTTATCGCACCTACTGCAAACCTAATCTCTGCTTATCACATATCTCCGATGACTTCCTATTAATACCAGAAACCAGCTTTCTTCTCTTTTTCCTGCGCACAAGTTCCATTTTTCTGCTTCCTAAAATGATAAGCGGGGCAATAAGTACAATAGCTAGAGGGTTCACTCAGCTTCCCTGCCATCCATCAGGTCGATGGCATTTATGGCACTTTATGGCATTAACTGCTTCGAGTCCCTTCTTGTGCACGGGGCATCACCAGTCCAAACTGCAGCTGCTTTTCCAGCCACCTTGTAGGTTTGCTCTATTGGAGGAGACGGCAAAATGCCCCACAATATTTCTCCCCAAATCCTCTCTGATACGGCAACCTTTTAATCAGGATTTGTTATTATTATTATTTTTTCATCAGGACTTAATTTTCCTGGTAGTTCTCACCACGAAAATGATAAACAGGGCCCAAAAGCAGAACAGGCATGTCCTTGCCCTCCCAAGAGTAATGCAGCAAATCAAAAACAGCAATTCTTGTGCTTTTAATCAGTCTCCCCACCAGTACAAGCTTCTCGGGTCATATATGGCATTGTCACACTTGGAGACTCCAGTATCCAGAAAATTTAATTAGGGGAGTTCTTAGAAGTACTTTAAAGCACCCGTTTTTCTCAGAAGGCATTGCAGAACAGAGATTTTGGAGAAGCCAAGCAAGGTATTTATAGTAAAAAATGAAGCTTGCATTCAGACTTAAATGTTCCAGATGCGGAGCTGGTGAAGGCCTCTGTCCTTGGACACAGAGATATGGGTAGAAAATGAAGCAAATAAAGAACTGCGTCCGCTTTGGGAGAAAAGGACCTCAAAAAGGTCTTAGTGCAGGGCCAGTCTCTTCTGCACAGAAGAAACTGGGCTGAGAAAGCACTACAGGGTGCATGGGGAGATGGTGCACGGGGACATGGTGCACAGGGACGTGGTGCACGGCCTGAAAACGAGAGACCTGGTAGCAACCTTTTGGTGTTCAAAAGGAGTCGTTGCAGAGAGATGCTGTTAAATGGACTGAGCCGGGTGGAGAAATCGTCTGCTTTTACAGCCAGGGACATTCAGGTTGGGCAGCAGGGGAAAACCGAAGCCAGCCCAGCTGTAAGGATGGAGGTGCTGGAACAGGCCAGTCTCCAGAGCCTCTGGATTTTCCCCCCTGGGGGGTTTTGCAAAAACGCCAGACAAGGATCTGTCTAGAATGGTCTGGAGCAGGAAAGTCCAAACGCGCTTGCGGAGGTGGAAGCAGGATGCGAGAGGGACGCGGAGCAGCGGGACACGGACTTTTTCCCGAGGATCCTAAGGCACCAGCAACACACGCAGCACGGATGTGTTGTACCCAGAGAGGCAACGTTTCCCCAAACTATCCGCACCCCCAGCTCAGCAGAGACTCTGCAAACTTGTGTCCTGGGTGGTGCAGGTGCCTCCGCTAGGTAGGAGCAAGACCTTGTCAGCTCCAACAGGTCTTTGCAGCTGCAAAATAATGAAGAACGATGCACCGGTGTCCCAGCTATGTGCCGGCCGAGAAGGCTCTTGCTTCCAGAGTAATAACATTCTGCACCCAAAGCAATGACATGACATTTTTCACTCAAAGTAACGACATTTTGCACCCAAAGCCACAATGTTTTGCACCCAAAGCCACAATGTTTTGCACCCAAAAAAACGAGGGGTTTGCAGCAGCATGGTGCTGGAATTCCCAGCGCGGGCAGGTCGGCTCTTGCCCGCCGGCGGGT
Organism: Tinamus guttatus; assembly: GCF_059628265.1. Lineage (NCBI taxonomy): Eukaryota > Metazoa > Chordata > Aves > Tinamiformes > Tinamidae > Tinamus > Tinamus guttatus. Next base: position 2,866,684 of record NW_028288857.1, read on the forward strand.
TTGTTTGCGGAGCCGCCTCCCGCTTGCATCCGGCTGGGCCCGTATCCCTGCCCGGGAGGCAAAGGGCACCCGGGGCTGCAATCCCTGCATCCCGCTGGCCAGGGACCAGCTGGCGCCGGCCCACGATCCAGAGGTGGCTTGGAAGTGGAAGATGGTCCATAGGAAACGATTCCCATGGGTGCATCCTAAGCAAGGATGGAGGGTACGGAGCAGGTCTGCCACAGTCGCATCCTGCTGGAATCCCATATCCCGCAGGGACCAGACCAGCAGTGACTCTGGGGCCCTGCGAGGTGCAACAGGAGAAAGTCCGAGCTTGAGGCTTGCATCGGACCCCCTTTCCCTGCAGCCAGGGAAAGTCAGCTGGGCTGGAGGGGATTTCTGCTGGGAATGCTGGGGCTTCCCTAATCCCCCCGCCTGGCGGGCCAGGGACTCGCCATGGACTGGCCACTTGGAAGAGCTGGCGTCAGGGCTGGATGCTCCTGGCTGGAATGCCGAGGCGGGACCTGCACCACTCACTGCCGCCGCTGCCGGGCGTTTCCACTGGGGAAAGAGGTGGTTCCTGGGCGCTTCCTGCGCGCTCTGCGGCCTCCCACATCTCTCCATGGGCTGGGAGTGCTGGGGACCTGCCGGGTGCATCCTGCAGCGCTGCCTGCAATGGATCCTCCCCATTCCAACTCCAGGGGTCTTGTTTGAGACCCCAGTCTGGCGGAGAGCGGGGGAAATGGAGGCCCAGAGGTGCCTGCAGCATCCCCCAGATCCGGGAGGACTGACTTGATTTTGGGCAGCTTTAGCCAACAAGGAATCGTCCTTTCTGGCCGCCCACTCAGCCCAGTGTTCTTATCTGTTGCACTTCTGGAATGATAACTGGGCTACTTTGGGAAACCTGACCTTCCCCCTTTGCTTTTCCATCATGTGCCACAGGGAACAGCTCCCGACACCCTGATTCCCACCTGCCACAGGCCAGGAAGGCAGCCCCAAGCCTGCAGCAAGGATGAGCTCCGGGATACGTGTTTGCTCCCAGGGATGTGCACCGGATCAGGGTGGCAGCGGGTCACAGCTCCCATGCGTCCCAGCCAGCACCCTGGTTTGCCGACCTTGTCCATGGGATGCACTTTCAGCAAAAGGCAGTGCCTGCAAAGTCCGGGCAAACTGCTAAGTCCTGGTGCTTGGAAGCTCGCAGAAGCGCTCGGAAGCTCATGGACGCGCTCGGCCACAGCTCCAGCAGGGTCCGGCCCTTGCAACTCACATGGAAACTCTTGCAAAACGCACCGTGCTGCTTGAAGAAACCAAAAGGCAAAGCAAAGCCCCAAGAAAAGGGAAGAGCTGGCGGCGTTTGCGGAGGCGGCCCCCGATTTGGGGGGAATCACGCCAGCCGAGCAGCGCTGGCAGGCGCCGCATCCCACCGGCACGCAGGAAGGCGCGGGATCGCGCCGCGGGATGGGGAAGCCCCGCGGGAATCGCCAGCACGTGGTTTGCAGTGCTCGGAGCCGGTGCTCCGTGGGCGGCCGTGCCCCGGCTGCCCCGGGAACACACTGGGTTTCGGCACCGCGTCACGTGCGGCAGCACTGGAGAAAAGAGGCCAGAAACCCCCTTGGGCACTACGGCCGCTCGCATAAATCCTGATGTCCCGCTTAAGTCTGGGAGCGAGAGCGGAATTTCTTCATTGCTGCTTGCTCCTCTCTGGCAGGTGCATCAAAACACGGGGTTTTCAGGCAAATGAAGTCCATGTTGAAGGCCGGAGAAAATAAGAGCGTTGGGTTCAATCTTCATCTAGGAGGAAGAAAATGACATGGACGGTCCTGGCTGGAGTTTCCCGCTTCCCAAGGCACAGAGCTTGGAGCAGAAGCAGCTTGGGGATGAGCCAGATGTCCGAGTGGTCCAGGCGCCCCTTTGTGCCAGGGATATCTGCTAGGATCTCCCATCGACTGCAGGGGAAACTCACCCTCTGTGCTGGGAGCAGCCTGTTCCCTAGGGAAGATGGAGCTGAGGTGGTTCCGGAGCCGGCCGGGCGGGAGCCGCCTCTCGTGGCCATGGGAGCCGCTTTGTGCCAGGCTGTGGCACCCAGGCACCCGCCCTCGGCACTGGTCCCCATTCCCAAAATGGGAAGTGCTGCCAGGAACGGGCGGCTCCTGGCAGGGCAGGGGTCACTTTAACCTTCACCGGAGGGATGGAATGGGATAGGACGAGATGGGATGGGATGGGATGGGATGGGATGGGATGGGATGGGATGGGATAGGATAGGATAGGATAGGATAGGATAGGATGGGATGGGATGGGACGGGACGGGACGGGACGGGACGGGACAGGACAGGACAGGACAGGACAGGACAGGATAGGATAGGATAGGATAGGATGGAGTGGGATGGGATGGGATGGGATGGGATGGGATGCGATGGGATGCTGCACCCTGCCTGTATCCTGACACTGTTCCCATGGGAAGCAGCTGCTAAATCCCACCCATAGCAACTGTCATCACCACAGGAACACATCCGTGCATGAAGCCAGCCGGGAAGCAGACAGGGATCAGCAAGGGGGAAGCTCAGGAACCCCATGTGGGAAGCAGACGGGAGGTGTAGGGAGACCCATGTGGCTGGGACTGTGTCCGAGTGGAGCTGCCGAGCCGGCCGAGCCGGCCGCCTCCCGGACTTCCTCTGGCTCCTCGTGACGGGGCCGTGCTCTCGCCTTCCTGATTTCTCAGAAGCCAAGAGCCCGGCGGCTGCAGAGTTATTCCTCCTCTGGACTCTTGTTCCTGGCCAGTCCACCTGCCAGAGCTCCAGCTTCCCGCCAGGAATGGGGCAGGAGCCACAAGAGTTTCCCACCTCCATGGCATCGGCAGGGATGCTGCTCTGCAGTCCTTGGAATAGCAGAGTTTGGGCATCTTCTAAGAAGCCAGTCAAAGGCAACGGCCCAAATTAGCAAGGGAAGAGGAAAACGTGATTCTTCCAAGCCCTGGCCACACACACACACTATATTTATCCTCATGGCCATTCCAGGAGGTGCCAGTCCCGGCTCCTCGGAGCAATCCTGGATAGACCATCTCAGCCTGCAGGTCCAGCCCTGACCCCAGGCTCATTCCCAACCTTATCCAGGAGGATATATCCCCATCCAGATACCCCAGCGCACTCAGCTCTGTGGGGCACAAACATCTCCTGGACGCCGAGTTCACCCGGATTGCGAAATCCCAGGCATAAACGGCCAGGCAAAAAATAGAGCTCGCCTTCCTTCCGGCAGCCGAGCACTCGCTTTTTCCCTCCTGGCTCAGCCGATTTGCCGCGAGCGCTGAGAAACGAGAGGAGGGGAAGAAATAACACCCGAAAGCCCCTGTTCCTGCTGAGGCAGGGCTTTCTTGTAAAGCTTCTCTTTCCGCTCAGCCGGGAGCGGGAGCCAGCAGAATGACACGGACGGCTTCTCCCAAAGGCGCTGGAAAACCCACGTGGAAAAATGCCTCAATCCTCTCTTTCCGTGAAAATTCATTTAATGATTATTCTATTTCCTCTTTCCAAGGAAAGTGCTGGGAAGATTATGACAATTTTGGGTTTTTTTTCTCCTCTAAGCCAAGGGCAAGCGCATCCTTTCCGAGCCCTTCCTTATCATGCTGCCAAGAGAGCACAAATCCCTTGCAGGTCTTGGCTGGCCGTGTCCGAGGCTGTTATGCTGAGATATGTCCTGCCCTGCCAGAAGCAGAGAGATGCGGCAGCAAGAGGCTGCAGAAGAAGGCAAAAAAAAAAACCATTTCTCTGCTCCTCCCTGGGGGAGCTGCGGGTGAAATCCCTGCTGCATCCTGGCTGCTTCCCGAGGCGGGAGGATGCTCGGTGGCATTTCCTCCCTGAACTCTTTAATCTTCCTTATCTCCCACTGTTGCACACTGGCCGAGGCCCCATTCCTTCTGGAAAGCGTCGCTTCCTCAAGCCTCCCTGCTCCCCACTAACATAAGAGCCTTTTCATCCCATTTTATTTTTTGTTCCCTGTCTCCAAGCCAAACGGAGTGGAAAATCCTGTCAGGTGGGGCTGGAAGAGACGAGCACCAAAGCTTGCACTGGCCTCATCCCTCTCCTCCCAAGTATCCCTGTGGGATAGAGGGAGAGAGGGAGGGAAGGGGAACATGCCAGGGGCTCCCTCCCTACCTACCCTCCAAGTGGCTGCAAGGGGAAGGGACAGGATGGAAGCTGCTGGGAGCATCCACAGGAGGTGGACGAGGCTGGTGCCGGGAGGAGGATGCTGCAAAGCGGGCAGAGCCCTCCGCACCATCCAGACCAAACCGGGACACGGTGGGACCGGGCACACGCCGGCGGGTGCCGGGGGACACGAGCCGGGTTTGCGGCGCCAGGGCCGTGATTGCCGCGTTGCTCAAGCGGCCGGGCGGGCGCAGTTCCCCCCGGGGTGTCGTAAGCGCCGGGCGGTTTGTCCCCGCGCGGCCCCGCGGCTCCGGCTGCCCCCCCGGCCGTTTCTGGGCCCGGCTTTTGTGCCCCCTGCGCCTTCCTGCGCCTTCCTCCCCGCGCCGCGTTGCTCAACGCGGCTGCTCCGCCGGGACGAGCTCCGCGGTTATTTGCGCTTGTTTCTTCGGGAGGGAGCAGCAACATGGGGGGGTGGGTCTGGACAGCCCCTTTGCAGCCCCGATGTGACCAAGGGACCAGAGCGGCACCGGCGGGGGGGACATTTTTCCCCTTGCTGTGACAAACGCCCCGTGCAGCCGGAGCACCAACGTGCCCGTCCCGGCTGCATCCGCCCCATAGGAGCGGGCATCGCTGCTCTCCTCCTCTAGGGATGGGGATGGATGCGGGATCCGAGCCCCCCAGCGCCCCTGGGTGCCCCCCGGGCGCTGCCCGCGCTCCGCGCCCGCCGTGCACGGGGCGGCGATGCCCTCTCGTGGCCCCCGCGCCGCCAGCACCGGCCTCCCTGCCCGGCCTTCGGGATCCCGCAGCCGTTCCCGGGGCTCCCACAGGGAAGGGCTCCCTCCCGCAGCGTCACCCTTCTGCTAGGAGCGGGGCTAAAACATGAGGCAACGGGGAAAGCTGCAGCGAGGGGAATCTGTGCATCAGAATCAAGGGCATTGCTGCTGCTGGGGAGTTTGCAGGAAGGCATAAACCTCCCCTCTCCTCCCAGGGCTCCAAGAGCTCCCTAGCAGGACATCATTCAGCCCCTGGGGACATCCCCTGGCCAGGGCCAGCGCTGCTCCTTGCTGCATGGGGCTGCCCTGCACTTGCAGTCGGAATGGGGCTTTTCTGGGTTTTCCAAGGTCCCCAAGCGGGAACTGCCCAAAGACACAGGATTTGCTGCAGGGTGTGAGGGGAAGAAGGGACCCAGAGGCGCCCTCCTCCCTGGCACTGCCTGTAGCTCCCAAGACACTGATATCCAGGGCTGAAGAACCATCCAGAGCAAAGGCACAAGAGGCAGAGCAAGAACCACCTCTCCCCGCTAGCACATCCCACTGCCGAGAGCATCCTTCCTCCTTCCACCTGTGCCTGACGGGAAATTCCTGCCAGGAGCTGCATTCCCCAAACAGATCCACCTCCAAAGGCAGATCCAAAGGCACACAGGACCCACTGGAGCATAAGGAGCCCATCAGGACCCTGGGGGACTTGGGCTCCAAGCGGGGAGCAGGGGCCAGCCCACGGCTTTGCTTTGTCTTCCTTTAGCAACTGCCTCTTCTAACTTGTTTCCAAGGTTGCCTCCACCAGCTGGGAATAAACAGGCATTATAAAGGCATTATAAATAGCAGCAGCTATTTATACTGCTTCTCTGGCCGGGATGCTGTGAGAGGTACCTCCAAATATGCAAAATCTGTGCCCAGCTCCCTGCTCTTGGCTACAAAAAGGAGAGAGGGCTGCAGACAGGGAACAGAGGACACGAGATGGAGGGAGAAGTTCCTCATTTCCAACATCTGGGGTGCGAACACCTGGATTTGGTGAACAGCTCTGCAGCCGGCACAGCGGTGTTTTTGCTACAAGTTTTTGCTTGTTTTTGCAACAAGTGCAGTGATCTGCAAGGACACACACTGAGCATAGCAAAGCCAGGGAGCAGCGCTCGGGGTCCTTGCATATCCCAAGGTGGGACAAGGAAAACAGCCTTCCAGTGAGGAATCCCACTGTGGAAACCCTGCGAGCTCCAGAGTCTAATTTTAACCTGGATAACACGTGTACAGAATGGTTATTTAAGGACACAAACAGAAATCAATCTCCTCTGCCAGCCGCAAAGCAGAGCGGAGCAACAACCATCAGTAAGTTGTCCCCAGCACGGAGGCATCGTGGATGTGATGAAGAAATGAGAAGAATTCCCTTCCTTAAATGCCGAGAGTCTCAAAGGAGGAGAAGAAAAGGAAGATGCCATCTCACTTCATGGCTATTAGCTTGTCGGAGACAAGAGCTGTACTAACATGGAACAAGAACAAATATCTCTGGCCAGGAAAGCCCTGCAGTCCCTGCACGTCTGTGTCCCAGCAGCAAGGTGAAGCTACCTCCAATTCCAAGGAATCCAGATGTCCTGGGAGCACAAGCCACAAAGTTTGTCATCATTTCCACTTTACTGTTAACATAATTTGGCCAGCTCACCCGCAGTCCTCTTCATAACATCCTTCTTGGCACGCCGGAGAAACGTTTTACGCAAAGGATCTCAGGAGCAGGAAGGGGAGCTCATCCCTTAAATCCCACTGAATCATCTCACCTTTGAAATCTTCCCCTAAAAGTCCCTGTAATGACATGGAAAGGCTGGACAGCCCTGCCACAGCAGAGCTGTGACCAAGTGACTAAGGGCCGAAGACTCCCCAGCGTTTCTGCCTTAACAACTAAATACACAAAAACGGACTTAAAACCACAACCTTCAGGAAAGAGGAATACCAAAATGAACACGAAGCTGCCTTTTATTTATTTATTTATATAAATAAAAGGTAGTTTTGATCTTTGGAGGCCCACTAGGAGGGCAACCCGGAGGCCTGCAGTTGCCCATGGAAATGCCAGGACACACAGTGGTGCTGGGGAGCGATCCTGAGGGGGAAAATCCAACAGCAACCGCCAGAGCACAGCGAACAGGAGCACTATCCCTCTAAATCCAAGCCCTGAAAAATATTAAGGCCCTTCAGACTGTTGTGAGCCAGACCTCGCTCACACCGTTAACATTCAGTAAGAGATGTGAAATGTTTCCATTACCTGAGGCGTTTCCTTCCCTTCCTGTGGCTGGAGTTAAACTCTGCACAATTGCTCAAATTAGAGGAGAGCTAACGAAGCCCTGGGGTTTCAACCCAAGCCCATTCACGCCTGAGCTGGAGCTGTTAACTCTCTTCTCCTCCCTCCAGGCAACACTGCAGCTGAACAACATGGGAATGTTCTGCAGAGCTCGCTGGAACATTCCCATGTCGTTCAGCTGGAAGCAGGAGCTGAGAGGAACCGGGATATTGAGCCAAGTTCCCTTTACAAAAAGAACGGAGCAGCATTTATCCCCGTCGAGTAAATAACTAAAGCAGCTCGATTCATACCACCGCCTTTTGGAGCGCTGACGTGCTATTTTCGGAATCAAGTTATGGGACACTGAGCCTCCCCAGGAGTGAGAATCCGCTTACCTTAAATGTAGTTCAGATCCCTGCACAGTGCAAGACTTCAGGCTGTGCCCCAGAAACACTAAATACATTTTTTTCCCTCTCAGGCAGAGTTTCTGCTAAGAACATAGCATCAGAGTAGCAGGATATCTAGGCTGGAGGCTCAGCAATACTCACTGTAGAGCCAGGTGACATTTTGCTGCTTCAGTTCCAGGGTAATAAATGCAAGATCAAATACTGAAACTTTTCAAGCTGACTTTAATCTTGTTTTTCTCCTGAGAAACACAAGTGTTTCATTCCCTTTAACTCATTAATGCTGTTCATATATTAACTATGGTAAGACCTTTTGAGAAAAAAAAAAAAAAAAAACGCTCTTCAACAAAACTGCACCATAACTTACAATCACAACAAAAGCATTTGAAGACCAATAAAAGCAAACTTTCAAGTTAACCAGACATTTATTAGCATCTACTTAGGTGGAGGTTGTTCCAGTACATAAGCAACGAGGTCACACGCAGGTGATGGAATCATTTCATATTCAAGCAGAGCAGGTTCCACTGAGTTGCTTCATTTTTTCCACTCGTTCTTCTCAAAATCCCACTGGGAAGAGATGCCCTCAACGGGATTCATCCGCATGTCCAACATTCTCTTCGTCTGCGCCGCCAACCACTCGTCGGAGAAGGTGTGCGGGATAGGGCCATACACTGCAATTCAAGAGCAGGTGGAATTACACCGGGATTTAAGACGAACAAGCTGGGAACAGATGTACAAGTTCTGCTAACTAAAGACAAACATTTTGCTAAGGGAAGCAATTAGTGTCGATCACACACACGTCAGCACCTGCTCCAACTCAAGTTCCCTAAATCCGATTTCGAGGTGCTGAGCTTGGACCAGCTGGACTCCTCTGTTGAGGCTCCAACAGTTCCCTTAATCAGTAAAAACAGGTACAAAGACAACAGCTTCTCCCAACCTTCACCGTGAGCAGGTGGGGACTCAAGATGGAGAGCAGCTCGTTTAACAGCACGTGCTGCCTCACGGCAACTGCAGGGCTCGCTCCAGGTAGGATCTTTTCCTGGGCAGGAAGCCAGACGTGGCAAAGCCCCAAACTTTTACTACCAGGAAGGCAATGAGCTTTCATGACACCAGATTTCACAGAGGGGAAGCTCTGGGATCATGAGGATATCACTATTTTTTTCACCTCCCTTTCCTCTCTTCCCCCAAAGCTCTGTCCACTGACATCACATTTCTACAGTCAACTTCCTGATTATTTAAGCTACGCATCTGCTTATATCCATTAAGGCACAATTGCAGAATTGAGTTTTAGGAGCACAGCAAAGAGCAATTGCCAAGTTGTCACCCATGCAGCTGTTCTAGGCAAAACTCAGGCTTCCCAAACAGCTTGCAGAGGATTTTCAGGTTTTGCATTCAATATTAACTGATACCCCTCTGAAACTAAAGAGCTGTCACTATATGTTATTTACTTACTATACATTTTCTGCCAAACAAGGAAGAGCCCAGTTAAGCCAAGAAAAAAGAACACTCCACCAAGGACGGTCTTCCACTCGTTTGAGCCTCTGTTCATTTCTGCATAGCTCTCATTGAACTTGATACGATACACTGCGTGGGAGGGAAAGCAAAACATTAAACCATGTATTTCTTTTTTTTTTCTGCAATATGCAGGCAACAAGATACTCTCCAGAGGGAGATGACCAAAGCCTAAGGCAGTCTGAAAAGGAAGGAGGCAAAAATAACTCTCGATTCAGCCAGCCTCTCCCATGCCAGTAGCAAGACACCTGTGCCAAAGCAAACAAGTTGTGTTTCACCAACCCCTTCTGAGTAAAGTCAGCGTTAGTGTCTACTTTATACAGCAAATATGACTTTGAAGTTGGCTAAAGCCACATATTAGGCCTGGCAGAAAGAGAAATAGAGTTTTCCTTCCTTCCCCACAACTCCCAGTACAGCTATTTGCCATAAATCTCACTTACATGAATCATTTCAACCAGAATGCTTTTATCTAAAAAGGCTGCTGTCAGCTCTGCCAGTAAGGGCCACATCTCCACATCACATTTGGAGAGGGCTCGTGGACATCCAAGGACTTCCAGAGAGGCAGAGCCCGACCCCTCTTTGATGCAGGGGGACATGACACCGCTCAGAGATGCCACCCAACGTGGGACCTCTCGCGCTGCACGATGACAGCCAGAAATGATGATGCAGTTTCATTTGCAAGCCACGACACCTGCTTTTTTTAAGAAGAAATTGCTGAACTCGACCAATTACTAGACAAATCCGTTATGTCAAGTCTGCCCTGTGATGTAGGGCACATAATAGATAAAAGGCAGGTGTATCTGAGATTCTGAAATGGCACCAAGAATCCCAGCTATGGAAGACAACTCCGCTCCCCCTTTGAGCAAACACAAGGAGCTGCATCACATTTAATGGCTCCTTCTTGGCTCACGTCTCTGCCTGCAGATCCATTTAAAAGAGCAGGGCTTAAAAGCTGCCTGGAGGAGCCCCGATGCCTTCCAAGGCTGTCTTTTTCCTAAAAGTCATCAGGAAGGTACCTGTAACAGATCAGGAAGCCTCACTGCCATCAGTAAGGTTTATTTGAAGCCCCCACTACTTACGTTCAACTTTCTCGTCGACAGACAGAGCAGTCCACGACGCCTTTTCCTTTTCTTTCAGAGCCTTCTGCTGAGCAGACAGGTCCCTCACAAAGGCCACTTCAGGCAGGGGGATGTCCCGGCGATCATAGTACCCTGGAAGGCTGAAGTCCTCGGCTTTCACCACACCAGCTGCATACGGAAATGGAAGAGACAGTGACTCGAGTTTGTGACTCCTACAAAGACATCTCCTAATGGCTACTATAGAAAAAGCACATATATACAGGTAATCTGAAAAGGGGAATGATACCTAAGGAGGCCAGAAGGGAAAAAGAGTCCCAGATGACACTTAGATCCTGCCTATACCATTAGTCTCATCCATGTTTATAACAGGGAAGAAGAAAAAGAAACAGCTCTTAAAATGAAGGCTATTTTAAGAGTATAAGAATAATAGTAGAGAATTTACATGAAAAGTGATACCTGAAATGACTCTGAACTCTAAGATACCTCTGTTTCCAAGTGCCACCCTGGTTATCTAGGAACTCTACACACTTTTCCAAGCTAGTTCCTACCAGGATTGTGCTCCTGCAATGCCCCACACGCCGTTATCCCTGCTGGCACCTCGGCAATGCCCTCTGCCGGCAAGGAAGCCGATGGGATGGGATGAGTCTCCCTGCCAGGCCTGGAAATCGGGCTCGCCAACCGCTGCCCTGTCCTGCTCTGAGGAACAGGACACCCTTCCTAGCTGAAAGCTGCAGCAGAAACACTCAGCAGCGCTGGGTCCGTGAGCACCAGGGCTAGAGCGCTCGGAAAGGGATTCCCGAGGGAGCACGTGCTGCCAATTAGCTGTGTTTGCAAAGGAAAGATGCAGGGAGGTTCAATAATCCCGTACTCACTAAAATCCTATGGTCAAATTTCATGTTATTTGTCTACTAAGGTTGTAATGCATCAGGTTCTTATGTAAAAACATTAGTGACCTAATGTTCCTTCCCACTGCAGTTCTCTCTTTACAGCATCTTTGACTTATTCACTTGATACCAAGAAACACCTTGAATTTAGCAAAGATTCCTGATCATGTTTAGAGCTTCCATCAGCAGCACTCTGCGCTCTGTAAAGCTCTTCTTGACCCTCAACCCCATCAATTCCACACGTGGAGCAGACACTACCTACCCTGCCCATGTCCTCTCATGCAGATGGAAGTGGAAATGGCTCTCCTGCCGACGAGGCTGAATGCCCTTGAAGCCAACATCCTGCAGGAAAAACACACGTAAATCACTGCCACGAGGGGACATCAGAATCACCCGTTAAGTCAAAGAAACACCATTTTCTGCTCCTTTGGATATAGGAATCGCTCTCTGAAGAGCATCCTCAAAGCCCTGCTGCATTCCCACGGCTGCTCCACGACTCCAGCTCCCAGGAAGACCCTTCCCTGCCCCTTTCACCCAAACGGTCCAAGGGCAGCCACAGGGGCTGCGCCAACGGCCTCTCTGATGCACCCGCACTGCCCTGCAGCAGCACCTCTGCTCTACCAGCGGTTTTCAGCTGTAACCTCATCTCTAATAACATATACGACTTACATTTATATTATAAATATTAAAAATATACGCTTTGGTACAGATAACGTGCTTTTAAGCCCCGCTGCCAGCGCGAGGCCTACGGGCGCCAGGACGGCGTGACCTTGAGGCGGGCGGGCCCCGCACCCCCGAGCCGGGCCGCGCCGCGGCTCCCGGGCCCCGCCGGCCCCAGCGGGCCCGACCCCCCACCCAGCCCCGGGCCTGGCGACAGCGACCCCGCGGGGTCCCCCGGGGCCCCAGGCCGAGCTGCGGCCCCGCGGGGGTCCCTGTTCGGTCCCGGTTCGGTCCCGATTCGGCCCCGTTCGGCCCCGTTCGGCCGCGCTCCCCTCACGACCTGTCGACCGTCCTCTACGCCGCGCCCGCCACCGGAAGGAGGCGCCGGCCGGAAGCGCGGGCCACCGAGAGGGCGCGCGGGAAGGGCTCCCGCCGCGGGGCCGATGGGATGCGGGAGGCCTGGCGGCGGCGGCCTTTTGCGACAGCGCTGCGGGCGCTTGGCGGCACGGCGAGGCGGGCGGCCTGAGGCGGCGGCGCGCGGCCGGGAGCGGGATTGGGATTCGGACCGGGATTTCGGCTGGGATTGAGGCCGGGATGAAGCTGACCACGCAGGCCTACTGCAAGATGGTGCTGCACGGCGCCAAGTACCCGCACTGCGCCGTCAACGGGCTCCTGGTGGCCGAGCGGCCGCCGGGCCCGCCGCGCCCGGGCCGCGAGCAGCCGCCGCCGCTCTTCGTGGACTGTGTCCCGCTCTTCCACGGCACCCTGGCCCTGGCGCCCATGCTCGAGGTGGCCCTCACGCTGGTAAGGCCCCGCTGCGCGGCGGTGTTTCCCTTCTCTTAGCTTTTTCTCGGGGGTTTGGGCTGGTTTTGCCTTGGCGGAGGAGCTGCCGGTTGTCCTGGTTCCCCTCATTTATCCTAAGCCCTTTGGAAGCAGCGGCCAGTAATCAGGAGAGATCCCCTGTTGTGTCAAAGAGTGCACAGAAACCTATGTATATTTTTGCATGTTTTGCCCATTTACAGAACCCATTAGCTGAATAAACAAACCCAAACCAAAGGCTTTAGTTTGCAGTTGCTGGCTGGAGTTTGAGCTCCCACTTGATGTATTTATTACAAGTTCCCTTTGAGGTGTTTATTACAAGTTCACTGTAGGTCTCTGTTTGCTCCCATGGGCAACACAACCACTTGGTCATCGCTGGGATAGGCAGGTTTTGCCCAGCGTGTTCCCTTTTGCCATGAGTTGCTCCCTGCTGCCCAGGAGCCCAACACTAAGTCGTCGGGATAGCCTGTTTTATCCCGTATTGCCATGTGGATTGGTTGGGAACGACGTCTTCCGTGTAGACACGGCAGCTACTAATGTGAGATGTGTGTGTGATTTGAGCTGCAATCTTAGCTATTCGAAACTTGTGGTTATTGGCAGTGGAAAAATCATTCTTTTTGCTATTTGTTTAATAAGAATAACTAGTTTTGGTTCCTGTAGAGTTTTTGACCTAAATGTGTCTCTCGCACATTTGGATTGTTTCATCAAAAATACTTGTTTCTTGATAATATTGGTTAGTTATATACGATGTGTCTTCTTGCCTCTGAGAGAGATGAAGAGGGAGGTTAAGTCTCTATACTAGAATTCTGCTCCCATCTTTCAAAATAATGCAGTAAAACCTGGGAGATTTGGCCAGTATTCACATTAGATAGATCTTTTTCTTGCCATGGAAGTTTGTTGTTGTTGTAATTTTTCTTAGTCCTCTTGCATAGGTTTTGTTACAGGATCCGATTATTGGGAAATAAATCCTGTTCCTTACAACATCTGAAACATCTTACAACATCTACAGCAACCAAAATCTGGAATTGTTGTAGGGCCAAAGAATTGGCATGGTCATTGCAGCAGTTTTCTTTCCCATGTTTTTTGATCCAAAAACTTAGAGAGGAAACCTTTGGCATTTCACATATTACTTAGAATCCTCTTACTAAAATATATTGTGGTTTGTGATGTATTTTGATGATTCCTATGACTTGGCAGCTTTAAAGCATAGTGTTTGAGAAGAGCCCAAGGCCTTTTTTCTATGACTCTTTATTTAAACAAAAGGAAAGGTGGAAATAAATATTAGCTCAGCAGCTATGAAAGCTAAATTTTATTATTGTAATATTTAAAAGGAAGTCTCTCTTGCTTGTTCTGTCCAAGGTAACGCTTGAGTATTTACAAGAATAAATCGGTGACATTTGCACAGTTATATTTTAGTGTTTTAACTAAGCACCTCAGTTCTAATAGATTTGGAAGTTTGGCAAAATCTGATGGAGTCGCTTTCTCATCCAGTTCAGTCCTTGCTGATGGTTACTCAGGTCAGTCAAGGTGTCCTGAAAACTGAAGTGACTTTTAATGTGTGTGAAGGATTTTAGAACCTGGCTGTAAGTTTCATCTGCTCTGGGGTTGATAGTCTTGACCACCTGGTAACTTCTGAAAATTGCAAGCAATGCTTTAGCCACAGTCTCTATAAAACAAGCTCTAAAACTAGATTCTATTAAATACATAGCAGTTCTTGAGGCCCTGCAGCTCTGGAAGAAAGAGCTGCAATGTATGTGTTTAATTTGCGCTTTGGCTTTTCAAAAACTTTCAAAACTGAGTCATTAAAGAAAAAGTGAGTTGTTTCACAAGCTGCCTGAATTCTTCAGCTACTTGATGTGGCTTTAGGACCACAACTTCTCTAAAAACAAAAGGTGCTTTGCCCCTGTTTCTGTATCGCTTGCTCCCACCGCAGGACCAGCACTAGGTTAAGTCATTCTCCTCTCACAGCTCGCACAAAACCCAAAAAGCTCTTTTTTTTCTGGAGCTTCAAGCCTTTGAGAGCTGCTGTGCCCTGCAACAGGCGGTCTGGGGCTGCAGCTCCACTTGTTGCAGAGTTGGAAATGGATAAAGGAGAGATCAAAGGACAGAACTTCAGCTGGAATCATTTGTATTTTCAGTTGCTTTCCTGACTCCTGGCTTTTCTTTTACCTTTTACCTCTCCAGGAGGTGACAAGCACTGCAGAAGCTAGATCCAGGGTGGGTTTTTTTTTCTTCTTTTTCTTTTTCCCTGTTGAAATTCTTTAATTGGGGCTGGAGATTAAAAATATCAGTGGCTAATTGATGCTAGGGCTACCTGCAGCGACATTGCTGCAGCTAGAGATTGCTTGGAAATTGCAGCTGGAAGCACAGCAGTAAATCCAGAAAGATTTGTTTGGGGCTTTTTTTTTTTTTAGATTTTTTTACAAAAACAGTTTTTAATTACCACTTAGGGAACTGAGAGTTTGAAAAGCCTACTTCTTTCTACATTATTTTCAGAGGCAGCAGAAACTAATTTAGGACTAAGGTTTTTAATTTAAAAATTGACTCTCCAAAAACTAAAACACAGTGTCTGGGCCTTAATGCCAAGCTTTCAACCAACTAACAATTAAAACCATAGTCCTAAGCCCTCAAAATGGGCTACATAGCTTTTTTTTTTTATCATACAAATCCATGTCATCCCCCCGTAGATACGGGATTATTCACATGGCTCTTTGTTTATGCAGGTTAAGGCTGCTGTTTTTGATAACCATGAGACTGATTTGATTTATGGGATGCCATATTTCGGAATCAATTTTAATATAACCTTTTTTTTTTTCATGCATGCTTTCTGGGGATAGCAAAGAGAAGTACTAGTTGTTGTCTTAACTTCTTTCTTTCAAGGCTCTATATTATTCTGACCTGGTATCCTTAACTATAAGCAAAACCATCTTTCTCTTTCTCTCACATTCACACACACCCATATATATGTTTTTTTCAAAGCAAGACAGAGTCAGTAGGACAATGTCAGATGTAGCGTAAAGCAGAGGGAGCACTGAAATGTACTGAAAGGTACTTTCAGGGCAAGTGAACTTTCAAAGAAAAACAATTTTATTGCAAAAGCCTTTGATAATAGAGTGGGTTTAAAAATGTTAAAGGGACAGATTTATTGTTCTGCCACACATTTACTTTTCTCTTGAAACTTCAATTGCTAATTCAGGTAAGTGATATTTGTGCTTTAACCTTCTCGCAATGTTATATCTAAAATAAAATCAAGAAACTCTTTTGAAACAGCAGTATGGTCACAGATCCACACACTAAACCCTGTCTGTTTTTTCTCTGTTAAATGAGCACTAACTGAAAGTAGCAAGATAAAATAATAAGACCTGAAATCCTCTCCCAGGCAGCATGGATCAAGTGCTCCACAAATCCTGTCACTTAAATTTAGGCCATGCTTTGATTGGGATCACTTCCGTCTTTGTACAAATCAAACAAAAGAAAACATTAGCCAAATGCTTATTTTTCTCTGTTTTAGTTTTTTTTAAATATCTGTAAATACCATCTGGTTATTTTTTTTTCCAATTGCCTCTTAAATTATACTGTTAAAGATGCCAGTTGCTATTTTATTTGTGGGACAGATACAGACTTTCCATGCTTGTGTGCGCTAGTGGCTTTTGACTTCCTGGGCCCAATTGTTCCAATTGCTTTTTCAGATTGACTCTTGGTGCAAAGAAAATAGCTACGTGATAGCTGGATATTACCAGGCAAATGAACGTGTGAAAGACGCCAGGTGTGTTGGTGCAATATCTCCTTCTGTTTGCTCTTTTATGCTGTACTTTGGACTCTGCCAGCACAAATCATTGACATAAATGGTGAATGTTGATTAACTTTGACACCTGTCATGTGGTTTCACATTGTCTTCGCGGTGCTGGTGGATACGGCTTTTGTTCAGGTGCAGAAACCTCAGTCCTTCCTGAATTTCTCTTCTTCAGTGGATGTTATAGCAGGCCAGTATTTGAATGACTGCCAGCCAATTTAATTGCAGTTATCAGGGAAAAGGCCAGAATTTGCAGGTGATTTGGTTATGCAATAACTATTCTCTGACCTCTAATTAATGACTCTAAATACCTTTTGGAAAGTTTTTCAGAAGAGATCTAATTCTTTCCACATTGCTTAATTGTCCCTGAGTAAAATACTTCATTTCTTGTGCAGTCAAGGGACTGTCTTGAAAAGGAAGATGATGTCAGCCAAGCAGAAATCCTGCTTTTTGCTTATTTTTTGCCACAGGAGTAGTATTAATGGTCAAGTTACACTTCAATAAAAGTGGAGGTCCTCTGGTGCATGTGTTTTCTGTTAGAAGCTTTAGAAAGCTTTGTTTTTGAAAAGGCGATATAATTTGTCAATTAATTTATTTTTCAGAAACCTTGCCTGGGTGGTTCTGATTACAAACTAATTGTCAGTTATTGTCAGACCTAAATTCTATTTTATATGCAAAATTCCACAAAATGTTTTACAAGTAAAACAAACAAACAAGACAAAACCTGTAGTCATAGGAAATTGCAGGAAAGCAAGAAAACTAACACAAGTGTTGGAAACCCCCCACTATAGACACCCTTTACAGTTATTAAGAGGAAATAGCATTGCTTAGAATCGATATTTAATATATATGCTGTATATCTGCAGTAAGCATTTTGCTGCTCAAAAACGCATCTCCTGAGCATATCTAAGATTCAAATCATGTGCTGAAGAGAGGAGCTAGGGTTTTCTTGGCCTCCTGACTTAAATCAAATATAGCATCAGCTTGATACCTTGTTCCTGTTTATAAGTACACAGTGCAATTTTCACATCTCTTTAAGCATATTTCCTGCTGGCTTGAGCTCAAGTGTCACGGTTCAGATAACAATTATTTTTCACCTTTTTCTGCAGTCCAACTCAAGTTGCTGAAAAGGTGGCCTCCCGAATCGCAGAAGGCTTTAATGATACAGCGCTCATAATGGTAAATTACTTCCTTTCCCTACTGTTAATGTTATGACCATGGTATCGGACTGACCATTTAAATGCCATTCTCTGGACCTTTTAATGGTGAAGTAACTAATTTGCCCTTTCCCACCAAATCCTCTGGGGAAGAGAAACCATCATTTTTTAGCCAGTAGAGTTGTTAATAAGTCTGCAAAGTGACTGCTGTTAGCTCTGCTTTGTCACCAAGGAAGTGGAGACTTTCTGTGCTTATAAGACTTCCACGAAGGTGGCACATTCATTAATTCAGAGCCCTTCTATGATTGAAAAGTGTCTTACATGAAACAAACTGTGCTTGGCCTTCTTGTCGCAGCTACAAAGAAGATCAGTGGTTTAAACGTGAAAATCTGCTTATTTGAATCTAAAGCAGTAAATGAGTTAATGTAAGGTGCCCTGTTTGTAAAAACTGACTTTTTAAAATTCCATCTCTTTACTCGGGGTCCTGAGGGGAAGGATAAGACCATATTTCTCTGCTGCTCACCAGGTTGATAACACCAAGTTCACAATGGAGTGCGTAGAACCTGCCATCCACGTGTATGAACTTCACGAGAACAAGTGGAGGTGCAAAGACCCACATGTGTGAGTAAACCTGAGACATGTACATGTATTTGAGTAGTCAGCAAAAAAGGCTGCCTGGTCAAAAATGTATAGCTACAAGGGCAAAACCGTAGCAGAATGATACCATAAGAGTGGTGGGCGTAAACTGAGAGGGAACAGCCACCTTTTAAAACCAAGGCAGCCTGTGCCCCTGCTTCACCGTGACCACACTGTGGAGAGTGACACATCTCCAGAGAGGAGAGGATGGGGGGTTTTCTGTGATGATGATTAATTCCGAGTTATTTTGCTTCCTAGTGATTTTTGTGAAGATTGGTCTGAAGCCCAGAGAATCGCTGCATCCCTCTTGGACAGCAAGTCCTACGAGACGCTTGTAGATTTTGATAATCACTTGGATGATATCCGGAATGACTGGACAAACCCAGAGATCAACAAAGCCGTCCTCCACCTGTGCTAGAGAGACTTGGACTAATTTATGGGCCCTTCCACTATGTGCTGAAGATACAGAAATGATATTTTTGAATGTAAATAGAGTAATATTCAGTACCGTGTGTGGAAACCCGACTGATTAAAAGAAGAGTGACATGTCACATTTCAAAGAGTGATGTGTCCTTAAGCAATCCAATCTTTTTAATAAGATGCCATGAAAGAGCTACAAACTGTCAGGTGCAGCTGCCCCTGTGGATGCAGTCCCAGCTGCAGCAAATTTTGCTATAACATTCAAAAACGAAGCTACTGCTTGTTCCCATTGTTCATATTAACAAGTTTTAACTAAGCTTTTGTAATATTTAAATAATTTTTAAAGATCTGTGATGATATCTTTCCAAAAATCAGTCTTGTCCTCAAATAAGACATTTTAAGGTCAAATACATAAAATCTTAGGTTAACTGGTCCTTGGACATTGTATCAGGGCAGCAAAAGGTGAACTGCTGAAGATGATGTATCATGCCTCCATGGCACCTATTTTGCAGCAGTTTAGGATGATGCAACTACAGATAATGTGTTAAAGCAATATTCCCAAATCCTACAGTGATTCCTGCTCTCCCCGGACGTATAACTGCAGTTATTGCCTGAAAAAGTTAAAACCAAGGTAAAAAAAGGACTGGAAACGCAGTAATGATTTTGAGTGAAACTCCCAAAAGAGTTTCTCTATGAAGGATCCGAGTTGAAAGCAAATAATCTGAATATGTTGGATCAAGGAGTCCAGAAATACTCTAGTTAAAGCTTCTCTCTCTTTCTAATCAATGTTGGTTTCTAAGAATAAGTTTGCTAGTCAAATAGAAATCATTGTAGTATCATTTCCTTTTACATTATTTTTATGTGTTTTATTTTTTATCAGGTGCACCAAACGTCGTGCATGTTACCTGCTCTTTCTTTTCACTTCTTTCTTTTCACTACATGATTGTAACTGCTTGACCTGGTGAACTTAATGAACTCAGAAGAATTAATTTTATAACATTCAACACTTTTTGCCAGAAACAGTTTCAATGAAAGAAAAACACTTTGGCTGATCCACTGTTGTTGCAGCATGGTCCCCGCCACTTCAAAATACATTTGGTGTGGGGAGTGTCTGTTAGATCATGTGGAATTTTTGGTGGAGAAGAGAAAAAAATGGCCTCATGGATGGACAACCTGCCCACTGTGGTTACCTAGTGCCTGATGCACGTGCCAGCCATCAGCCTGGGACTAGGAATGATCAGCCCTTAATGACACTTGTTGTCTTGCTTCTAATGCACATTTGTTAAGTTAATGTAGCCTCAGTCTTTTAACTATTTCTCTCATTTTCCTGTTCCTCCTCCATAATTTTTTCCAGTGAAGATCCATATCTTCACTCATCCAGCTGCCTCCAAGTTCCTGCTTTTTTTTTCCTTAGTATCCTTATTTAAAAAAAAAATGAGAGATGGGATTGTCAAAACTTCTTGGTCTACCTCTGCTTCTGTTTAAATAAGCACAAATTTTACTCTCAGTCTTAGTGAGAGACACAATAAGGCTGAAATAATAAGCAACAAATAGAATGAGATGTTCAATTCGGTCCCGCTTGGCAAACTGCAGTTCAGATTCAACAGAACCATCATGTCCGAGGCTTGGTTCCCTGCCCACAGAAGAGAAGAATAAAAGTTGGAATTTAATGGCTCTGTTTGACCCCTTCTCTACACTAATAAGGTATGATGGGGATTAGAAAAGGGATTGGCACTTCTGATCTAAAGGAAGACGATACAAATAGTCTTCCTTAAGCATGAGTCAGATGCACTTGCAGGAAAGGGAAGTGTTTTCACTTGCTGAATGCAAACTAGCGGGTAGCTCACGACCAGGGAGATGAGCGTATTTCAGAGCCTGTTTTCCTACACACCTCTCAGATTTCCCAGGAACAGCAACGTTCTGGCCGTGTGTGTTCAGAGTAAACGCCACAAATCACGCATATTGCAGGAAGGAGGCTGCTGCCTTGCTTTGTGCAAACATCTCGTGAACTCTCATCTACGGTTTCCAGAGGCAGATGTTATCTTAGCAAGACACGTTGCATTCGTTATGTGAGGTTATTAACCAGCTCTGAAATACAAGCTGGTATGTCTTGTGAGCCACAGGAAATGTATTGCTCATTCTCTGTAAGTACATGTCATACGACCAAGCTTTGTTCATATGTATGTTAATATATATGTTAATCTGCCCTTGTGTATGCCACCCTTTCTTTTCCTCTTAAGACTTACCAAAATGACAAATAATTTGGAGAGAACGGGCTGGTTTTTTGTTGTTGTTTTGAAGCTGCAAAATAAAATTAAGGCAAAGCACAATGTGTATCACCAGGCTGTAATCCGAGGGAGATGATGAATGCTCTGGGGACCAACCACTGAGACAAGTTGCCGGAAGGGGAGCAGCTTCAGATAGTTTTATCTTTCCTTTTTTTTTTTAATCTTTTTTCTGCTTGCTTTTGCTTTTCAGCTAGGTCGGTCCAGTGTTTTGCCAGGACAAGTGCTGCAGCGCTCAGATCTTATCTCACCTCTCTTATTTGCATTGAAGGCTGAACAAAAGACAGCAATTTCGTAAAGCCAAGGCAACCCAGAGTGGCCCATGTTAAAGAATGAGGAAGCTGCTAGGCTCCAAGGAGGCCGTGTTCTCTTTTCCTGATTTACCTGTGGCAGCAACTGCTTTCCTGGCTTGGGAATCAACTGGATTAGTTATAGAAACTCGAGGTAATTCCTTCTAAAACATCTTTTTTGGAGGTAAAAAAAAAAAAAAAAAAACACTTGGGAAAGGAGGCTGCATTTCCAGTAGTGGAACCCTCATGATAGCTGGGAAGATGGCACTAGGAACATGTTGGTCTCATTAACTTTTTTAGCAATTAGCAACATGCAGAGTTAGGGTTTTTTTTCCCCCCACTCACCAAAATCTGAGCTGTTGGCGTCTGCCTGCCCAGCAGCTCTTTTCCTTCATCTCATCCACAGGACCTAAAGCACTTGGAAATGCAAAACTCCTCCAGCAAGGCGTCAGGTTCCTTTTTTCCCCGCTGTCAACCATAATGTTTCAAAAAAATGGTAATAAACAGACTCTGTAACTAAAAAATTGGGGTTTTGGGTGTGGGGGTCTGTGTTTTCTTTGCTGCATGTGGGTGAGCGCTCATCTCTAATAGTCACCCTGAACAGGCTCAAGCGTGTGTGCCAAAGGGTTGCTTTAAAGGCCAGTTTCCTTTGGAATAAAGGATCGGATTGATCCGAGCCGCGAGTTGCCCCAAGGCAGAGCACGTGCGGCTCCCTGGCCCCAAAACCCCGCCGGAGCGGGAAGTCTTTGGAAGTCTCCGCGGTCGGAGATGATCCCCTGTCCCCAAGAATTCCTTATCTAAGCAGCAAAGACGCACACGGAGGGAGGCGACAGTGACAGATGCACGAAGGAAAAGGGAGTCTCTTTGCTCCCTGGCTGGAGGCCTAATCGCTGCTGTGCTGCTCCGCTGCGATTTGTAAAGTGTCTCGAGATGGAGCATCGGGATACGGGAAGAGCAGGCAAATGTTAATGGCCGGGGCTCTTAGCAGGGATGGGCTCGCGCTTGGCTGCCGCTTGGAAAATGTCCTCAAGGGCGAAGATTAGTGTGTGTGAGCTGTGCTACTCATCCAGGTTTCTAATTTAGCTCCTGGAGCGGAGCTGGACGTGGAGGAGCCGGAGCGGGAGGCACTGCCCGCGCTCCCGGCCCCGCGTGCGGCTCTGCATCCCATTCCCGCACCTCGTTTTCCTTTCGGGAAACCCTCCTGGAGCAGGCAGTGATTCCATTGTGTTAATGCATCCGCTGAGGACTCCATTGATTTCTCCTGTCACTTTTTTGTGCGTGTTTTAACGGAGCCATCTCATCCTTGAGGACACCCCACCTGCGTGTTTCCGCTGCGATCCCTACCTGGGGCTCCGGGAAGGCTGCGGGTGGATAACGGGGGCGGATTGAGGCAGCTCTCCCGCTGGGGACTGGGATTTCCAATGACGGCTCGGGATGCGCGGCGGAATCGGCCGCCTTCGGGCGCCTGTGCAGGGACTGCCACAAGATGGCCCTTGTTTTGCAGCTTCCAGCCGTGTTCTTGGCGCCCTGCCCGTCTCCGCAGCCCTCATGGAGGAGGCCGCGTCGCCGCTAACACAGAGCCCTCGGGCAGCTCCAGGCGCCGCCTTTGAAACAGGCTTGTCGGAACCCGGATCCTCCGGTAGGTTTTGGAGCAGGACGCACCTCCATGGCACCTTTCCCACCCCACACAGCAGCACCAGGGCACACCGGGGTCTCCTGCAACCCCTCAGCTGCTTTTATTAATCCACTGCACCCCAAGCCCCTCTTGTCCATATGCACCCACCTTCCTTTCTTCCTAGATGCTTTTCAGAGGCCCCAGCCCCTGGGTAAGGGGGCTGGGGGGTGCCAGGTGCAGCTCCTTGGCGGATTTCGGGGTGCAGCAGAGGTTTTGCATCCCCAGCCCAGTTTGCAAACCCTTCATAAAGTCGTTCTCCCCGTGCTACCCCCAAAACAGCTCAGGGAAACCCAACGGGTCAAGCACGGGGGGCTCCTTTGTGCCGTGTGTGCGGCCCCACCGCAGCTTAGGAGGGCACCTAATTGAAAAACGTATAGCGCTTGTACGAGGGGATAAAAGGGAAATCTGGGCTCAGATTAACCTGAAGCTCAATGAGCTGAGAAATGTGGCAGACGCGGCCAGGTCTCTAAGCCAATTCCGAGCCAGGCGCTGAATCCGTGCCCGGCAGGGAAGCGGATCGCTCTGGATGGGGCTCTGGCGGGAGAGCCCCGCTGGCTGCTCCTGCTCCAGGTACGTGTTCGCTGCCTGCTCCTCGCGTGGGCCGGATCCCCACGGCCTTGGGAGGGTTTCTGAGCGGCCCCGGGGTTTCTTTGGGGGTGTTTCCGCCTGTGCCGTTGCTGCCGGTTGTTCCATCTGCCGCTCCCGCCTGGAGCCTGTGCTGGGGAATGTTGGAGCGGCTCCAGGCTCCCTAGTCCGCATCCTCCATCGCTCCTCAGGACGAGCTTCCCCCTTCCCCTGGCTTCCCCCCCGGCTGCCCGCTCTCCATCCACATGGAGCTCCGTGAGATTTTCTTTTCCCCTTCGCTGGGGTCAGGGCAGGGGCTGCATTAGGGACTCCGCGACCCAGGAAGGTGCTTCCACTTCCTCCCTTCTAAAATAGACCCATCTGCCACCAAACCAGCAGTTCCTCCCTGCGAGGAACCAGCAAATCCCGCCTCGCCGTGGAGCTGCAGCTCCCCGGGGGCTTCTCTGGTGTCTAATAAGCTGTGCTCTCCAGCTGATGCTTTTTTTCCGGCTGGAGTTTTGGGACTCGTCTCTTCCCTGAGGTTCTTTGGCGCCTGCAAAGCCCTGAGCTCATCCTGCCGTCGCCCTTCCAGCAGCAGCAGGAGGGTCCCCCCCGGCTCCCCGTCCTCATCTCGGCAGCGCTTCCCACATCTCCGTCCTCTTCTCCGGCAGGGCTGACCGGGGAGGTTGGAGCTCCGAGCCTGGGAGAAGAGCAGCCAAACGGCCCCGGCTGTGCCCGGCGGGGACACGCGCCACCCCCGCACAGCGCGGGGCCGTCTCCTCGGGAATGGCGCTGCAGGAGAGACAAGTGTCACGTAGGCTGGGACGTGTCCCCAGGAGCAGCCTGTGGTTTGTCCCTGGCCCTCCCGCCAGCGCACGGGGATGTCAGCTTGGGCGGGAGCCGTCGCGCCGCGTCCAAGCGGCGCTTGGCAGCGTGACAAGGTGAAGGCAGAAGCTGGAAAAAAAGCACGAGCGAATCCCGACTGGAATGCTGCTGGAGCGCGAGGGCTCGGGGACGGTGCTGGCCTGCTCCAAACCACAGATATGTGGCCACGGGGTGACTGCCGGGGTCCCAACCTCCTCACACCTTCCCGTGAATTCCCTGGGGCATCCTGCAGGGAGTGAGGCTCCCTCTGCACTGGGACATCCCAGAGCTGCCCGGGGGTCCCTGGCTGGACCCAGGCGCCTCCAGAGACCCTCTTAGACCCCCCACCTTGTCCAAGGAGGTCTTTGGTTTTCGGTCTGGGGGAAGAAGGCTGTGAAAAGCCGTGCTTGAACCCGTGGGGTGTCAGCGGAGCAGATGGAGACGCATGCAGCCTGCACAGCAACCCACGGTTATTTTAGCACACTAATATCTGCCTCCCGGCCACAGCTTTCGGCCACTCACGCAGCCCTTGCTCCTGTTTTAGCAATAAAAGCAATTGCTGCTCCTGCCCAGGCTAATTCTAGCGCTCTTGAGTTTGGGCCTTTTTGCTCTTTCCCAACAGAAGCAAACAGGTCGTTTTGGAGATCGGTGTCAAAACAGCTCGTGGAGCGGGAGCGGCTGTTGCTGAAGGTGATAGCTGAGGTGGGAGCCAAAAGGACCCATCTTTCCACGCTCTGCTATAGCCCATCCTTTCTCGGGTTTTGGAATCTGCTGAACAGCTCAACAAATGCCCAAACTGCTTCACGTGCCTCTTTTCCCAGGGAGAAACTGGAGCTGCTCGTTGCAGATGTTCCTGGCCTGGTCCCTGTGGTGGGTTTGGGATGTACCCACGCGCGGGGACCCGTGGGCTGCCGTGTTTCTTTGTGTCCTGCTCTGGCTTTTGAGTCTAAAACCTTGCAATAACTCTGTTTTCTGGGGAATTAGAGAAGCAAAACTGCTCATTTCCCTTCTGCAGGTTTCCACGTGTGTCACATCCGCGAGCGTGCGGGAGCCGGGCTTGTGCCGTGTGTTGGGCTCTGATCCCGGCAGAGGCCTCTGGAAATCCTGGAACCAGCCCGGTTGCATCTCCAGGTGAAGTTCCAAGGTGTCCTGCAATTCCTATCTCCATGAGAGGGAGTGAGGAGGCCACAGAGCGATGCAAGCGCTGGGTCCCCACGCGCTGTCACCCTGCAAAGAACTGGCTGCTTTGGAGACGGTTTATAGGGAATCGGAGCAGCCTTCGTGCTGCAATCGGGGAGGAGGAGAGACTACAACAGCCTCGTGCTGTGTGTGAGGGCGCCTGCTCCTCCGGAGAAGGAATTTCCCCATCCCCTGAGGGCTTTGATGGGCTTGGACAGGGGGAGCGGAGGGAGATGGATGGATGGGAGGAGCTGGGACTAACCTGATTAACCAGGTTGGAAACCAACCTTGGGAACATCCCCGCGGTGGCCACAGCCTCACGGCCCAGCGGGAGCCGGGCTGGGAATGGGCCTGGCAGGGCTCCCTGTCCCATCCCGCATCCCGGTGCAGCAGCGTGGGGCAGCGAGCTCCGGCTCCCGGGGTCGGCTAAGCGCTCCCTACCGCATCCCAGCGCCTTCCACCCCGCCATCCATCCCGGCTTCACCCCCCAGCTTTCCCGCTGGGCCGCGCAGAGCCTCCGGCAGCTGGAAAACTCCCTGGACGGGGACGGGCGCGGGAGCATCCGCAGGGACCCCCGCGGCGGGCGCTTCCGCAGCCTCCGCGGCCCAGGTTGAGTCACCGAGCGCCGTGACATCAGCGGCGGTCGGGCCCCGAGCGCGGAGCTTCCTGTTGTGCCCGGCAGCGAGGAGCACGCACCCATACGTACATATATATATCTCTTTATATATATGCGGGCATATAGGTGCATGCTTTTAGCGAGCCATCCAGCGGCCGCGCGCTCCCCTCGCTGGAAGCATTAGCGGCTCCGCGCTCTCTTGCAGGGCCGGCGGCGGGGCCGGCGGGCGACGATGAGAACATGGGGCTCAAGGGCTCCTGCCTGAAAGGTGAGTGCGGGCGAGGACGCCCCGGCCGCCGGAGCGTCCTCTCCATCGGGAATGTGCTCCGGGATTGGGAATATTCCCCCAAGCGGGGTTGGGAGCGGGGAAGGAGGCGCCCGTGCGCTGGGAATGGGGGGAGGCTGCTGTCCCGCTGCTTTTCCCCAGACTTCTATTTCCTTCATGGAGTTGGGACAAGGATGGGGACCATGATGGTTTCCCCTCTGTTTTTCCTTAGAGAAGCTGCAATTCTTGAATAAAACAAAATTATCCTCCCCCTCCCACCCCCCCCCCCACCACCAGCTCTCTTACATAAGGCAGGGCTTTATCCTTAATTAAAAAGAGATTAAAAATATCAGTGTCCGTCCCCTCCGGGCGCTTTCCTGCTTCAGAAGAGTTAAAGCCTCCCCGTGTCGCGCTCCGGCCGCAGAGCAGGGCTTTTCCCTTGATTAAAAAGCAGATTAGAGCCCTCTGCTCCGGGGAGACCCGGGCGAGAGCCCCCGGGAGCGCCCGGGGTTGAGCCGAGCCTGTTGTGGCCACGTTGCTGGTGTCATCGCGGCAGGGTCCCCCCGCACGTGTCCCCTGTCGTCCCCTTCACCCCCGGCTCCTGCTTCCCGGTGCGGCCTTCCCGGGAGGCTCCGGCGGCCGCGGAAAGGCGGCGTTTCCCCGCAGAGGCCCTTCCCGGCAAGGCCGCGTCCCGGCTTACGGGAGAGGGCACTCGTGAGACGCGCTCCCGGCTCGCTCCGTGCCCGGATGCGGCTCCAGCTGCAGCTCCGAGGCCCTTTCACGTGGTTCTTCCCAGCCTCGGGGTCCAGGATCCCGACCCACGGTAGCACCCGGGGGCCGAGATCCCGCAGCCAGAGCTGGTCCCTGTCGGAGCAGGAAAGCCCAGCCTCAGTTTTCCCACAAGCTGAGGAGAGCAACCAAACCGGGAGCACGGAAAGCGGCTCATCTAGGCCTAGGACAAGCCCCAAATTTTGCCTTTTCGGGGTGGTTCCCGGCGCATTTTCCCGCCCCGGGAGCACCCGCATCCCCACGGCACATCCCGGCACGAATCCCCTTTCCCTCCCGCAGGCGTGAAGACGTGCGTGAGCGGCGGCGACGGCGGCGGGCGGCCGGCGGGGGCCCCGCAGCGCCTGCGCGTCCCGGCCATCGTCGTCACGCCGCCCTCGCCCACGGGCCCGGCGCTGGCGCGGGAGCCGCGGCCGGCGGGCGCCGAGGCGGCCCCGGCGCACGGCGGGAGCTGAGCCGCCGCGCGGGACGCACGGACACCTCGGAAACGGGCCCTTTCCAAGCACCTCGGGGCATCCATGGCTGGTTTTTGCCCTCTTCTTTTGTAAGGAAAAAATTAAAAATGGGTTTACAAAGTGGGGCGCTCTGGAGGGGAACAGAGGGTGGAAACCTCTGGCTCCCTTTGGCTTCCGCTGTCCTGCTCGGAGCAGCAGGGTGGGAAACAGGGCCCATAGAAATGCACAGGAACGCAGCATCCCGCTGCATCCTTCCCGGTGGCTCCATATCCCCCTGCATCCTAGACGGTGCTCTGTGCCCCGCTGCATCCTCTCCGGTGCCCGTGTCCCCCTGCCTCCTCGCTGGGTGCTCCACATCCCGCCGCATCCCCGCCGGGCGCCTGCATCCCACCACATCCCCCCGCTCCCGGCCGATCCCGGCACCCCGCGAGCCCCGGAGAGGCGGGGGCGACGCTCCCGGCGCAGCGGCTTCGCCAGGAGCCACAGGGAAAGGGCGGGGGGGAGGGAAGGAAGAGTGTGAAAACAGATGGAAATTTAATTTTTTAATGACAGCAGCAGATGGCAAAAGACACAAAAGTGTATTCACACCATGTCAGAGCCGCTTCCAGAGCGCCTGGCACAGCCGTGACGCGTCCCGGCGGGACGGCGGGTGTTGCTCCCCGGGGATGGGAGGCTCTGGATTCCGTGGGGGGGTCCGGCCTCCCCGCTGCCCCCCGGGGTGTCCGAGTCCAGCAGGGCCGGGCGATGGGGCTGGGTATCCAGGGACCCGTCACCACTGATGCGGTGTGGGGTTTGCGTTTCCATGGCGACCCTGCATCCCGAAATCACGCCCCGGTGCTCCCCATCCGTCCTGGCCTCCGGCATCTCCTCCTTTCTCCGCAGGAGCCAAGGGAAGGGGAGTGTAAGGGGATGGATGGAGGGATGGATGGATGGAGGGATGGATGGATGGGTGGAGGGATGGATGGATAGATGGAGGGATGGAGGGATGGATGGAGGGATGGATGGATGGAGGGATGGAGGGATGGATGGGTGGAGGGATGGATGGATGGGGCCAGTGCCAGGATGGTGGGATGAGGTTGGAGCATGTGTCTGAGCAGGAGTCAGGCTGGATTAGACAGGAGAAGGACAGGCTGGTGGTGCCTGGATGGACGGGAGGACGGAGCGTGGATGGGGAAGGAGGGATGGATGCATGGAGGGAGGGATGGTGGCTGGCACAAGAGCCTGGGCGGCTGCTCTGGACAAACGGACTGATGGATGGATGGAAGGATGGATGGATGTGTCCCAGGGTATCCCAGAATGTCCCAGGTTATCCTCGGGTATCCCGGGATGTCCCAGGTTATCCCGGGTTGTCCCACAGGATCCCGCGATGCCCCCACGTCCCGCCGCTCCCCCGGGTGGCGCCCCCTCCCCACCGACAGGGGGCGCAGCGGGGCGGCGCGCGGAGCGCATGCGCAGACGCCGGCCCGGGCACGGGTCCTTCGGTGCCCTGGCAACAAGTGCTGGGAGCTGATTGGCTAACAGACCGCCCCGCCCAGGCTGTCCCTCCGCCCCGCCGCAGCGCTGGCCAATTACAGAGCAGAATGCGAGGAGAAGAACCAATAAGGAATGGGAGCGCCCACCAATGAGCGACCCAGTGGCTCTCCCGGAGAACCAATCAGAACGCTCCAAACCGCCCGCGAAAATTGGGTCTGCGAGCGGCGGGAAACTGGGCGCTGTGGGCGGGGCTTGGCCGCCGCCCAGCCAATGGGGAGGGAGGCCGGGCCGCGCGGCGGGCGTGGGTGCGGCGCCGGCGGGGTCCGCCCGGGCACCGCGGCCGGGGCCCATGGAGCCGGCCGAGGCGGAGTTCCTGGCCGAGAAGGAGCTGGTGACCATCGTGCCCAACTTCAGCCTGGACCGCATCCACCTCATCGGGGTGCGCCGGGGCCGCGGCGGGGCGCGGGGCCGCGGCGACGTGGGGCAAGATGGCGGGGGAGGGCTGAGGTGGGGCAAGATGGCGGGGGAGGGGGGAGTGAGGAGGGGCAAGATGGCGGGGGTGGGGGGGCAGCTGGAGCCCGCCCCTCCCGGAGCCGTGTGCGGCCACTAAAATGTGATTTCTGGCCCTAACCGCTGCAAAACGCTTTGAAACAGGAAATGCGGTGGGAATGTTATTGCTCCCCAAGGGAAGGGAGCCGGAATCTGCCAGCAAGAGTTATGGGGAGCGAGATGGGGCATTTGGATGCTGTGAGACTTGGGTTTTTCAAAATCCCCTGGAAATTTGTGCTCTTTAGGAATGGCTGAGGCCAGTTTAGTGGATGTACATGGTGCAATGTTGCAGCTATTGCTATTTGGCTCATCCTCATCTGAAATTTTTCTTCCAGGGAGATCTGGGCCCTTTCAATCCAGGTTTGCCAGTGGAAGTACCAGTGTGGTTGGCCATTAACTTGAAGCAGAGACAGAAGTGTCGGCTGATCCCCCCGGAATGGATGGATGTCGGTGAGCGCCGCAGCTTCAGCTCGGGCCTGTCACAGCCCTGGCCTTGAGTGGGTCCAAGCGAGACACAAAATATCCACTCTGAGTCTTTGTCCTTTAGTGGGAAGCATAAATCCACCAATACAAAGTGACTCGGAGAGGAGGAGCTAATGTTCCGCCGCTGGAAAGTTTTGTACTTACCAGAAATGTAATCTCCTGAGCCAAGCTAGATGTTTAACTTCCTCTTCCCTGGTTAGGAGGGGGAACAAGGATTAGGTTTCATTCCTGCCTCTGCCACTTGTCACCAGCGTGATGCTTCCGTGCCCTTTCTGAGCAGTGGTACAGGGAGCAGCGCTTGTGTTGCTGCCAGGCATGTTTGTAAAGAGCTTTGGGGACCGTGGGTGACATCCTGTGAAGAGGGTGACCTAGGAGAGCAAATACGTGTTTTAATCGCGTGCTCATTCACCCCACGATGTCCCCTTCCCTGAAGGCACGAGAAATCAAAGGTCTTCTCACTCTGTGAGAAGTGAGAATCGTGGTCCCCTCCTTTTTGTAATCTTGGGGGAAACAGAAAGCGAAGCAAATACTAAGGAAGGTGTAGGAAGACCCAACCCTCCTAGGCAATTCAAATAAAAGTGCCGAAATCAGGAGAAGTGTTTGTGGGTGAAGCGAGGCCCTCCCCCCGGTGGGGATCGGCGTGTTGATGGAGCTGCTGTGGATTCAGCCTCGCAGCCTGGTGTGCAGAGACCTGTTCTGCGATGCCTGTCAGCAGCCGTGAGTGTTGATGGGCATCTTTTCTCCCTGGGGAGCTGGGAGCTGCTGTGGCAGCGCTGATGCTGACACCAGAGCAGACATTAGCTGTTAGGGTTGTTTTTCTTCCTCGCAGAAACCCTTTTCTGTCCATATATTGATCCCAGCTAGTGTAAACTTTGATCTGTAGTTGCTCCTCCTGAAACAGGACATACAGAAATAGCTGGTCCTGCAGGAATAATGTGTGTTTTTTTGCTGGGGAAAACTCCTGCCTGGAGCATTGGAGATCTGGCAAAGCTGACTGTTCGTGGTTACGTTCCAGGAAAACTGGAAGAAATCCGCGACCAGGAACGTAAAGAGGACACCTTCACTCCAATGCCCAGTCCCTATTATATGGAACTCACAAAGCTGCTATTAAACTAGTAAGTAGGAACCGTATTGTAACAGTTTCCGCCTGAGTTGGTGCTTGCACAGACAATTCTTCAAGCTTTCATTGGCAGCAACCCCGAGGCCTGTGGGAAAGGGAGAGTTAATGGGGGTTTATTTCACAGCCTGCCAAGAGCTCCTTGCAGCAGTTTTCTCAGGGTAACTTTGCATTTTAGTAACTCGGGATTGCTTGTTCCGTGCCCTCATAATTGGGGCTGTGCTGCTCTGCTGAGCAGCAGCTCGGCGTCGGGGCCTTGGGTCTCTGCAGCACACGCCGGGGCTGCAATCTGTTCGGCAGCCTAAACCCTCCCGGCTTCCTTGGCTCTCCTTCAGGAGGAAAGCTCTTCCTCCCGCAGCCTGCGGAGCGGGAGAGCAGGAATGTTGAGAGTCTCGGCGCGTGCCTGCTGCGGCATTTCACGTGTGAAATGTGCTGGCTGGTGGTTTTGAAGCCCGGCGTCTTCTCGCTTTAAGCCCTTGGTGACAGCGCGGCCGTCACCAAAGTGCTGGCTTTTCCTCTGGAGATGCTGCTCGTGGCGTGCGGGTCCTTTCCGCACGCTGGAATAACCCTGGAATACCCC
The DNA here is from genome assembly GCF_059628265.1 of Tinamus guttatus. Lineage (NCBI taxonomy): Eukaryota > Metazoa > Chordata > Aves > Tinamiformes > Tinamidae > Tinamus > Tinamus guttatus. Next base: position 2,898,386 of record NW_028288857.1, read on the forward strand.
AGTCCATGATGGGAGGCTGTGACACGACCTTTCGGACTCTCCGGAGCGCTGTGAGGGCAGGGACCTGAGCTCTGGCTCTGGTCACTGGCTCTGACTCTTTGCGTCCCCTGGCTGAGTGTGACTTTGGCCAGGTTATTGGCCCTCCTTGTACCTCGTACCAGCTGGGCAATTAAAGAGCAGAAGGATTGTGGTGAGAACCAGATGCTGCTTCAGAGCTGAGAGTTCCTGGGTAAATAACTGTCCCAAAAATCCCAGCAGCAGCAGTACCAGGCTGGATTTTAATGTTGAGTTGCTGTTGGTTGATTTTTTTTTTCTTTTTTAATATAGCAAACTGCTCTGCTTATGCCTTAGAGGGCTGAAAACCTGCCAGCGCTGCTTATGCCAGTGACATAATGTACGAGTCCCTCGCAGCCTGTTCTCATCTGCTCCCTCCTCCTCTAGTGCCTCCGACAACATCCCCAAAGCCGATGAGATCCGGACGCTGGTGAAGGAGACCTGGGACACCCGGATAGCCAAACTGCGGCTGTCTGCGGACAGCTTCGTCAAGCAGCAGGAGGCCCACGCCAAGGTACGGAGCGGACGCTTGGAAAGGCTCCCTGGCTCCGTCCTGGGAGCCTTCCAGATGCCGTGTGATTGTGTGGGCTTGTGACTGATTAGAGCTGCTCGGGAAAGTGCCAGTTGGGGCATGTTTTTCCTGGGCTACGGGCTTGTCAGTTGGGAACTAAAGCCATATGCTGAAAGCTCTCTCTGCTGCTCCCCACGCGCTGTGAAAATAGTGCTCCCGTCGGTCATATGCTGCTCCCGGCCAGGGGTGGCAGCTGGGCCCGTCCCTTGGGGTGTCACTGAAGGAAAAGTGCGTGTCTGCTGCAAAGCTGCTTTCGAAGATCCTTGTTCTCCTCTACAGCAGGGGCCGCAGTGTCGTTTCCCCAGATTCTGCCATTTTCTCTCTTTTTTTTTCTAAAGCTGGATAACTTAACCCTGATGGAAATCAACACAATTGGGACTTTCCTTACTCAAGCCTTAGATCACATGTACAAGCTCCGCAGCAACCTGCAGCCCAGCGAGGGTGCCCCCTCGCAGGATTTCTGAGGCCTTTCCCAACCGTGGCCTTAAAAACCTCCCAGGAGGGAGCTCGGCAGCTCCTCCAGGCTTCATTAACCCGCCTCTCCTCCCCCTCGAGACGCGAAACCGCAGGCGGCTCCGCTCTTATCAGCTCCGGGGCAGGAGTTCCCCTCCGCCTGCGTGCGGGGACAGGCTCCGTGTGAGTCACTGCCGGTGGCACCGGGGGCCCTGGGTGGCCGCGGGGGCCCTGGGCGCTCTCCCGAGGCGCTTCCTGCCACGGAGGAGCTCGGCAGCGCGTGGGTGTATTTCGGAGCGAGGACTTCTGAGGGCAGCACAGGCCATGCGCTGCCTGGAAAGCAGCGGGGTGGAAGACGCCGCTTGGCCGGGGATGTTCTGGGAATGAGGGAGACGTGGTGGGAGCCGGAGGTGTCCGGCTCCTTGGCGGCTGCCAAGCGGATCCGGCTGCTCCGCGGAGAGGGCACAAGGGACCGGCGCTGCGTCTCCGAGGCCGGGCTGGTTTATAGTGTTACACACATGAAACTGTGCGTGAAAAATAAACAAAATAAAATAAAACAGACCCCTGGAACGGCAGCCGAGCGCGTTCTATCACCTCCATCACGTTAGCCCTCGTGTTTGGTCCCACGCTGTGCACGTGGGATAAACGATGCTCCAAACCCCCCCGGCTCCTCCTTGTCACCGTCACCCTCACCAAGGTCCACAGGTCCAGGCCCTGCTCCCTCAGCGCTGGCGGGGGCACAAAGAATCCTTGGCCGTCGTTTAGGAAGATTTTATTTTCATTTTGGATGTTTTCAGAAATTACAGCAATATATTCATAAATACCTAATTACTACATTCAACAAATAATATATTACATTACAATTAATTCAAACAAGTACACTTAGAACAGCTTTAGGTTCTTTTTCTCCTTTTTCTTTTTAATCCTGTTTGTTTTTCACAGCATCTCAATTGCCCCCCAGCAGGCCATGGCTCTCCTGCCCTCCCAGCACAGGTACAAACAAAAAACACCCCCCAAACGCGGCTCCAAAATGTGTTTAGGGGCCCGTGGGGCTGTCGGAGAGGGGGAATTCACCTCCAAAACCCCACAGGAACATCTGGAGCCCGGCCCGGTGCCACCACGCCGGCCAGTGGCCCCTTGGCCACCACGTTGCCCTCCCCGCTCCCCCGGGAATGAAAAACAGAGCTGAGCATAAAAGTTTTTTTTTTTTCCTGCATTAAAATTCATCACAAAGCCTCGAGTTGGCAGCTCCTCGGCCAGAGGCTGGCTCTGCAACGGGGATTTAAAAAAGATTAAACTAATTTCTGTCACAAGGGCGTTTTGCTTTTTAATCTTGCACAGTTTTTTTTTTTTTTTTTTTTTGGTAAAGCCAATGGGAGGCCGAGGGGGGAACAAGGAGGGGAGGTTAATGCTTCCTTTGCGAGTGCAACAAGGGAATTTAAAGCAGAAAGCAGAGGTCACCTTTTCCTGCAGACGCGAGCTCCTCTCGTGGCAAATTAAAAAAAAATAAATATATATATATGTATATATATAAAAAAAATAAAAACAAACCCCAAAGCTCCCCTGGGAGTTGGAGCACGCGCCGATCAGCAAAGGGACTAAAAAAATGGCACCGTGCGGCTCCTGCCGGCTGCGTTTTTGAGGCCGAAATGCCCAATTTATGGACAGCGGTGCCCGCTGCCAGCGCCGAGGCCCAGCTGCAGGTGCGAAATTCCCTTCTGCACTGGCCCCTGCAGCGCCACGGGGCTTTCGCACCACATTTCTTTTATTTTTTGCCCCATATTTCTTTATTTTTTGCCCCGTATTTCTTTATTTCTATTCCTTATTGCAGCCGGGCATTGCCCCGGGTCGGGATCAGGGGTGGAGGCCGGGTTCACCTGGCACTTTTGGCCCCGTTGGGTACCGGTCTCTGCAATGCGCTCGGTTTGGGGGGGAAAATAGCAAAATTAAAATTAAAAACAAGGCAAGTTTGAGCGGGCCGGGCGCGGGGGCGGCTGATTGTCTGGCGTGGGGGCTGCGGTGGCTCCAAGGGCCCCCAAACACCCTCAAAAAACGGGGAAAAAAAAAAAAAAACCATAAATCACCGTGAGGAAGAGGATGGCGGGACGAAGGGCTCCAGTACCTGGTGCTCCCCTGGCAGCAAAGCAAGAGCGAGAGACCCCGGTGCGACAGACAGGCCCCAGAAAAGGGCTGATTCTGGGATTTTTTTTCCTTTTTTAAAAGTCTTTTTAAAACAATTTAACATTTTTTTTTCTGTCCTGACCAGCAGCAGTACAAACACTAAAAGCAAGGATTTTTTTTTTTTCCCCCAAAAAAGGAAGGGATGGGGAGGGAGGGGAAGAAACAAAAGCAGAAACGTTTTGCTTTTTTTTTTTAAAAAAAAAGGCAAGCTTTTTATAACAATAATTAAAGTAATAAAAACATACAAAACCTTTCTTTCTTAATATATCTATATACAGTATAAGGCTGAAGCACCTTTTTTTTTTCCTTGATTCTAAAATTGCAAAAAAAAAGAAAAAATCTTTAGACTCGGTATTAAAAAACCCCCTAGGCCCCCCCGGACGTGCCTATACGTACAGCTATAGCTATAGGGGGGGTGTGTATGTCCTATAGCTGTGCGCTCTCCGCTCCCCCCCTTCCCCGCCAAGCAGGAATAAAAAAGGTCCCTTCGGTTCGTTTATCGACTTTATTTGTTTTATAGCGAAGTGCATTTCCAGCGGGAAGCCCCGGGCTGCCGGAGCCGGCTCGCGCGCGGCCGCCGCGCGGGGCCTTAGTGTTCTCGGTGGAGTCTTGGACCGGAATTCAAAATTAAAAAATAAAAAGGAAAAAAAAAAAAAAAGAACAAAAAAATAAAGAAATGAGCTACATAAGGTGTGGGCGGGGGGGAGGAAGGCCCTGCTGGCTCCCCCGTGGCGGAGCGGAGGCCGGGCCGGCGCGGGGCTGCTCTCCCGCTCGGCTCCGCTCCCGGCGCTCCATTGCTTCATGCATGGCACATTCTCCGTTTATTCTTTCCTTTTTTTTTGTTTGTTTTATTATTATTATTCTTTTTTATTTTTTTTTCGATTTTATTTTTTTAGCTTCAAACCTCCCAGTGAAAAATATTAAATATTCAAGGTAATAAAATAGATTATTATTTCTAGACTATGGGTTCGGCCTGGCCCAAGGAGCGTCACCTGGGATACCCCTTGAAATAGCCCCTCGCCCACTGCATCGCCGGCAAGGCAAGGCACTTCCGCAGGTGATCCAGCTCGGCCTGCAGCCGCTCCCGCTCCGACACCACCTTCTGCTTCTGGCTCCGCAGCTCCTGCAGGGGCGCAGGGAGAGGCACCGTCACCGCCGAGGGGTCCCCGGCACCGCGGGGTGGCTCTGGGGACACTGACATGCCCGGCCTGGCCCCCCTGCCCCATACCGGGGTGCTGCGGGCACAGGGAGCTGCACCGGCTCCTTTGGAGGGGGACAGGGGCACTGCAGGGACATGGGGGCACTGCAGGGGGGACAGGAGCAACTGTAGGAGGGCAGGGGACTTGCAAGAGGACAGGACGTTGCAGGGGGACAGGGCATTGCAGGGGGACAGGGCATTGCAGGGGGACAGGGGACTTGCAAAAGGACAGGGCATTGCAGGGGGACAGGGGCACTGCAGGGGGGACAGGAGAACTGTAGGAGGGCAGGGGACTTGCAAGAGGACAGGACGTTGCAGGGGGACAGGGCATTGCAGGGGGACAGGGCATTGCAGGGGGACAGGGGACTTGCAAAAGGACAGGGCATTGCAGGGGGACAGGGCATTGCAGGAACATGAGGGCATTGCAGAGGACACGACATTGCAGGGGGGACAGGGGCACTGTAGGAGGGCAGGGGACTTGCAAGAGGACAGGGCATTGCAGGGGGACAGGGCACTGCAAGGGGACAGGGGCACTGCAGGGGGACAGGGGACTTGCAGGAGGACAGGGCATTGCAGGGGGACAGGGGCCATTGCAGGAACATGAGGGCACTGCAGGGGACACGACATTGCAGGAGGACAGGGGCCATTGCAGCGGGACAGGAACACTGCAAGGTCATGGGGACATTTTAGGGGGTTAGGAGCATTGCGGGGACATGGGGACATTGCAGGGAGACAGGGACATTGCAGGAGGACAGGGCATTGCAGGGGGCAGAGGCATTGCAGGAACATGAGGGCACTGCAGGGAACACAACATTGCAGGGGGACAGGGCCATTGCAGGAGGACGGGGGGGGGGCACTGCAGCGGAACAGGAACACTGCAGGGTCACGGGGACATTTCAGGGAGTTAGGAGCATTGCAGGGACATGGGGACATTGCAGGGGGACAGGGAAATTGCAGGAGGACAGGGACATTGCAGGGGGACAGGCATTGCAGGGACATGAGGACATTGTGGGGACATGGGGGCATTGCAGGGGGTTAGGAGCATTGCAAGGACATGGAGATATTGCAGGGGAACAGGGACATTGCAGGGAGAGAGGAGCAATGCAGGGACACAGGCACTGCAGGGGCATGGCCATTACAGGGGGTTAGGAGCATTGCAGGGACATGGGGGCATTGCAGGGGAACAGGAGCATTGCCAGGGGACAGGAGCATTGCAAGGACATGAGGACATTGCAGGTGGATGCGGACATTGCAGGGACATTGCAAGGAGTCAGGGGCACGGCAGGGACATAGGGACATTGCAGGGGGACAGGAGTATTGCAGGGATGTGGGAACACTGCAGGGGGACAGGGACATTGCAGGGGGACAGGAGCAATGCAGGGACATGGGAGCATTGCAGGGGGACAGGAGCATTGCAACGACACAGGGAAATTGCCAGGGGACAGGAGCATTGCAAGGACACAAGGACATTGCAGGGGGATGCGCACATTGCAGGTACATTGCAAGGAGTCAGGGGCACAGCAGGGACACAGGGACATCGCAGGGGGACAGGAGCACCGCAAAGACCACGGGGACATTGCAGGGGGCCGGTGGCCGCACTCACCGCCATGCTGTGCGAGAGCTGCTCGGCCGTGAGGCTCAGGCTATAGTGCTGGGCCTCCAGGCGCCGACACTGCGTCTGCAGCACGTGCCGCTCCACGTTTTGTTCTGCAGGACACAGCGGGGGGACGGCGTCAGCGCCGGGGACCCCGCCTGCCCCAACCCGGCCACGCACCCTCACACCCCGCCACCCGCTCGCCCTTATTCCTAGAGGCATTTGCAAGATAGAAACCCAGAAAGTGAAGCATTTTGCAAAAAAAAAAAAAAAAATAAAAGCATGTTTGGGAGGGGTGGTTTTGCATGCACAGGCGCTGGATCTGTTTCCACGCGCCGCTTTCCAGGTAGCGCTCGGAGGGCGCCGGGCGTAGACGACTCCATGAATTTTCATGCGCGCATGAATTTTTCATGGCGCCATGAATTTTCATACCCACCTGTTGCGTTCCCGGCGCTGGCGCCACGCGGGCGGGCGGCCAGCGCCTCCCTCCCCAGCCGCAACCCCGCGGAAGCCGTGCCCGCTCCTCACCTTCTATATGCTCCTGGTAAGCCTCGAAAATTGCCTCGATCCCTTGCCATTTGGGCCGGGGGTATTCCTCCTCCTCCTCCTCGTCTTCCTCCTCGTCCTCCTCGTCGTCGGAGGCCGAGTCGTGGCGGCGCTCGAGGGGGCCGAGCGCGCGGGGCGGCAGCGGCGGCGGCGGCGGCGCCTCGGGCTGCCCGTTGTGCGCGGGTCCCGGCGGGCGGCCGGGCGCCTGCAGCTCGGGCAGGTTGTAGTGGATGGAGGCGTCGAGCTTGTGGTTCTGCTCGGCCGTCAGCGACGCTCCCCCTGCCAAGGCCGGGGGCGTCAGCAGCGCCCGGGCGGCTGCGAAACCCCGGGGGACCCTTCCCCGCTGGGCTGTTATCAGCACCCTCCCCTCGAGACCCGGGTTGTCCCCATGCTTCCCGTCTCATCGTGGAAGACTCCCATCCACCCATCCATCCATCCATGCATCCTTCTATCCATCCATCCATCCATCCATCCATCCATCCATCCATCCTTCCCCCCGCTCTCCCATCCATCCATCCACCCACTCTCCCATCCATTCATCCACCCATTCACCCTCCCATCCACCCACCAATACATTCATCCTTCCATTCACTCTCCCATCCCTTCCTTCCTTCCTCCCTCCCTCCTTCCATCCATCCTCTTATCCATCCACGCTCCCTCTCTCCCATCCATCCCTCCATCCATCCACTCTCCTATCCATCCCTCCCTCCATTGTCCACTCTTTCACCCACCCTCCCATCCACCCACCAATCCATCCATCCTTCCATTCACTCTCCTATCCCTTCCTCCCTCCCTCCTTCCATCCATTGTCTTATTCACCCATCCTTCCATTCACTCTCCTATCCCTTCCTCCCTCCCTCCTTCCATCCATTCTCTTATCCATCCATCCACATCCACACTCCCTCCCATCCATCTCTCCATCCATCCATCCATCCATCCATCCCTCCATCCATCCACTCTCCTATCCATCCCTCCTTCCATCCGCTCTTTCACCCACCCTCCCATCCACCCACCAATCCATCCATCCTTCCATTCACTCTCCTATCCCTTCCTCCTCCCTCCTTCCATCCATTCTCTTATCCATCCATCCACACTCTCTCCCTCTTATCCATCCACCCCTCCAATCACTCTCCTATCCATCCCACCCTCCTTCCATCCGCTCTCCCCTCCACTCTCCCTCCCATCCCTCGCTCCGAAGGGCCGCGCTACCTTTGTGCTTCTGCAGGGCTTTCTGGGTGGACTGCAGCACCGACTCGTGGAACTGGTGGGCGAACTCCTCGGCCATGAAGGGCTCCCAGGCCTTGCTCTTGCCGTTGATGCTGTGGGACAGCGGCACCGGGATGTCCTTGGGCAGCGGGCCCCGCACGTAGCTCAGGATGCTCAGCGCCTTCTTGCCCGCGTGCCCCTCGCTCAGCCGCGGCTTCTCCAATGCCTCTTTAGCCCGCGGCAGCTCCGGGGGCCTCAGCTGCTCTAACCGGCCAGGCTCGGCCGCCTTCGGCGTCTCTGGCAAGGTGATGCCCAGGGCTTTGTCCGAGTCCCCCAGGAGCGGCTGCACCGACGGCTCTTTGGGCAATGAGAGCGGAGTTAGGGGGCAACGGGGCTGCCACTCTACAGGCAGAGCCTTGCCTGATGTCCTCCCCATCCCCCTATCCATCCGTTCATCCCCCTATCCATCCATCCATCCATCCACCCATCCATCCATCCACCCACCTATCCATCCATCCATCCACCTATCCATCCATCTAACCATCCATCCATCCATCCCCTTTTCCATCCATCTATCCATCTGTCCATCCCCCGATCCATCCACCCATCCATCCATCCATCCCATCTGTCCACCCATCCATCCATAAATCCATCCATAAATCCATCCATACATCCTCCCATCCAGTCATTCTCCCATTCATCCATCCACTCTCCCACCCACCCACCAAACCACACATCCATCCAATCATCCACCCTCCGCTCATCTGTCCAACCATCCATCCAGCCATGCATGCATCCATCCAACTATCCAATTTCCCATGCATCCATCCATCCATCCTCCCATCCATCCATCCTCCCATCCATTCATCTATCCATCCAGCCATCCAGCCATGCATGCATCCATCCAACTATCCAATTTCCCATGCATCCATCCTCCCATCCATCCTCCCATCCATCCATCCTCCCATCCATCCATCCATCCATCCATCCATCCATCCATCCATCCATCCACCCATCCATCCATCCATCCACCCATCCATCCACCCATCCATCCACCCATCCATCCACCCACTCACCCACTCATCCATTTACTCATCCAAACACCCATCCCTCCATCCATCCATCCTCCCACTCATCCATCCTTCCATCCACCGCCCACCCATCCATCACCCCTCACCTCCTGCTTGGCCATGACCCCCCAGCGCCACCCAAGAGCGCAGGCGCCACCAGCCGCGGGTCCTACCAGAGCCAGGGCCACCAGGACTGTCCCGCGGGGAGCTCTTGAGCACCACGGCGGCCGGCGTCGTCTTCTGCTTCATGGCCTGCAGCATCTCCACCAGCTTCTCCTTATCTGCGGCATGGGAAGCTGCGCTTTAGTGTAGCCTCCGCTCAGCCGAGCGCAGCCGGGCAGCGCCGCATCCCGGGGGAAGCGCGGCCGGAGCGCGGGGCTCGCCGGTACCTTTCCGCTTCTCGGCGCTGATGTGCGTCAGGTTGAAGATGGTGAGGAAGCGCTTCTTCTCCTCCAGGTTGGGGCTGTTGTTCATGTCGTCGGGGCTGTAGCGCGTGGAGAGCGGGGCGCGCGGCGAGGGCGTGCGGCGCTTGCTCTGCACCGTGGGCGGCGAGGGGCTCCGCTCCCGCAGCATCCGCCGCCGCTTGCGCCGCTTCTGCCTCAGCACCTCCTCCTTCTGCTGCTGCGTGGTGAGGCCGAAGAGCTGCAGGAACTCCAGCTTCTGGGGGAGAGCAGCACGGCGTCACCGCCACCGGCCACGGCGAGGGGACGGTCCCCCCGGCGTCGCCACGGTTGTACCTCCGAGGACGTGTCCAGCTTGAGCGGCGGCTGCTCGGCCACGCAGCGCAGGTGGGCCCTCACCTCCTCCTCGTCGCTCTCGTCGCACGAGTCGTCCAGGTCGTAGTAGTAACCTGGCGGGGGGACACCCTGAGCCTGGACCCCGCCGGGCGCATGTGCACAGGGTGGGTTCGGAGCGGGGCTGGCTGCACGTGGGGCCCTTTCCTTGCACCCGAGCCTGGCGAGCCCTGCGTCCTAACGCCCCCGCAGACCTGGCGCACTCATTGCACCCATGAGCTCCCGCCGAGACCAGCTGCAGCCCCGCGGGGAGCCTGGACCCATGCAAGCCCCGCCAGTGTCCCCATTGCAGCACTCTGGCTCCTCACCAATGTTCCCACTACCACCCCTCCAGCCCCATTAATATTTAAAGCCTGCTTATTAGCCCGACTTCATCATTTATTAATTGGGCTCATCCTGCGCGGAGGGGGATCAGCAGCACGGCTCCCATTTGGCTCTCAGCACCATTTGCAGGGGCATCCCCGCCTGGGGAAGCTGCAAAGTGCAAAGCTGCAACCCCCGGGGCTGCAACGCCTTGCTGCAGCAAGGACCCCCTGCAGCGAGCTCACCGCAGCGAGCGCCCCGCGTCCCGCGCTCCCCGCCGCGAGCCTTGGGCACTCACCTTTCTCGCGGGCCTCCCGCCGCCGCCGCTCCTCCAGGTCCAGCTTGCTGACGAGCTTGCGGTGCTGCTGCACGAACTCGTCGTACACGTACATGGGGTCCGGGGCGCGGGGCGGCGGGGGCCGGTAGGGCGAGCCGGGCTTGGCGGCCTCGCCGAAGGGCGCCGCGGGCGCTCGCTGCTGGCTCAGGATGCTCTGCGCCGACTTCTCCAGCTCGGCCAGGAAGGGCGCGTGGGCGAAGGCGGCGGGTTCGGCGCCCGGGGGCTCCCGCGCGGCCGGGAACTTCTCGTCCCGCTTGCGCGGCCCGTCCTCCAGCTTCTCGGCGCAGAAGACGCGCTCCACCTTGACCAGCGGGATGCCCTGCGCGGCGCGCTCGAAGGGCGCCGCGTGGCCGTGCAGCGCGTGCGGCTCGCCCAGGCGCCGCGGCTCCGGCGCGCTCTCCAGCAGGGACACGGGGTTCCAGAGGGACGCGGCCATGGGGTGGTGCGTGGCCTTGGGCGAGATGAGCGGCGGCGGCCCGCCGAAGTGCGCCGGCGGCTCCCGCGCGCCCGCGTCGTGCCGGCTCGCGCCCGACCTGCCGAGAGCAGCCCGGGGCTGAGTGCATGCAACGGCACCGAGCAAAACACCCCAAAACACCCCAAAATGACCCCCGCGTTGCAACGGACCCCCACCGGCCAGGGCAGGCAGCATGGGGAGGGTGAAGTGTTTGGGGAGAAAGCGGCTCGGCCGGCGGGCGCGTGTCGTGGCCACCAGCGCGCCGAGCACGCCGCGGCTCCCGTGCGAGGAGCGCGGCTGTTAGCGGGATCAATATTTCATGCGGAGAAGCGGCGCGCTTAGCGCTTTTCCACCCGAGCGCCCCGGAGCTCCGCGTGGCGCTCGCTGCTCCGTCATCCGTGTCACCGCTGCCACCAAAAAGCCGCGACACGGGGGGGAGCGGGAGCTGCCGTCTCCGACACAGAGAGCCCCCCGCGCCGGAGATTCCCTGCTCCAATGGCCAGGAACCCCTTGTCCCCCTCTGGAGCGCGCAGCAGGGGTGACCTTGGTCTCTCCTCGGCGCTGTTTTTAGGGAGGGATGAGCAGCTCGGCACGGGAGGCCGCAGCCGGCGCTTGCCATTGTGCCACCCCGCAATCCGCTCCTTCTTATGGCCGATTAGCCGCGCTAATCCCCCTGATACCCGCAAACCACAAAGGGAGCCGGCGGCCGCGGCGAGCGGATGAGCCAGCGCTAAGCGCTCGGCGCCGGAGCGGGAAAGCCGCTGTCAATCAGGGAGAGCCATCCCGACGGATGCGCCCGCCCTCCCCTCCTACCTGGCGTTTTCCAGGCGGTGCTCCGGCTCGCCGGGCGCGCGGCCCATGTCGAGGTGCTGCTCCAGCACCTGCTGCCGGAACTCGGACACCTGCGACTGCCGGTCCTCCTTCTCCTGGCGCAGGCGCCGCTGCCGCGCCAGCCACTTCTCCTCCTCGTTGGTGCGGTGGATGAGCAGCGCGGTGGCCGCGCTGCTGCCGGGCAGCGGGAACACGCTGTGGTTGGGGATGAGGCCGGGCACGGCGTGGTGGGCGCCCGGCGGCGGGTGCAGCGGGTGCTGCAGGGGCTTCGGCGGCGGCAGCACCGGCTCCTTGAGCTTCTCTGCGTGGGGGGACAAGACGGGGACATGGGGTGAGTCTCCGAGTCACCACGATGCCCCCGAGCTCCCCGACGCGCCGGGACGGTACCTGCTCTGGCGGGCGGCAGCGGCTCGGGCGGCTTGGCGCGCTCCTCGGGCGCGTGTCCCCGCAGCGCGTGCAGCTCGGCCACGGGCAGGAAAGGAGCCTCCATGGCCTTCACCATGCTGAGCTCCTTCTCGCGGGCGCGCTCCCGCTGCCGCTCCAGCTCGCGCTCCTTCTCGCGCTCGCGCTCCAGCTCCTTCTCGCGCTCCTTCTCGCGCTCGCGGTCGGCTTCGCGCTCGCGCTCCTTCTCCCGCTCCCGCTCCCTCTGCCGCAGCTCCTCGTCCATCTGCAGCCTGCGGAGCGGGATGCGGCGGCCGCGTTAGCCCCCGCCGCGTCGGTCCCCACCGCGGCCGCGCCGGTCCCGCTCACCTCTCGGCGGCCAGGCTGGACATGCGCTCCGACTGCAGCGCCGAGAGCGACGAGTGCGCCAGCTCGCCCGGGTAGCGCACTCCCGAGAGGTGCAGGTGCATGGCCGAGGGGTGCAGCGGCGGCAGCGAGCCCGGCGCCGGCAGCGGGTAGAAGGGCGAGCGCAGGGCCGAGAGGCAGTACGAGTCGTCCATCCTGCGGGAGAAGGGCGCGTCAGCGGGATGCGCCGGGAAGGGGCGCACTGGGATGGAATGCACCCAGGAAGGGATGTACTGGGAAGGGATGCACCAGAAAGGGATGCACCCAGGAAGGCATGCACCAGGAAGAAATGTACCCAGGAAGAATAGCAGCCAGGAAGAATAGCAGCCAGGAAGGGATGTACTGGGAAGGGATGCACCAGAAAGGGATGCAGTGGGATGGGATGCACTGAGGAAGGGATGCACCAGGAAGAAATGCACCCAGGAAGAATAGCACCCAGGAAGAAACACACCCAGGAATAAATGCACCCAGGAAGAATAGCACCCAGGAAGGGATGTACTGGGAAGGGATACACCAAGAAAGGATGCACTGGGATGGGATGCACCAGGAAGGGATGCCCCAGGAAGGGAGGCACTGAGAAGGGATGCACCAGGAAACAGTGTGACAGAAGGGATGAACCAGGAAGGGGTGCAGAGGGATGGGAGAAAGGAGGAAGGGATGCACGGGGAAGAGATGCACCCAGGAAGGGATGAACCAGGAAGGAATGCTCCAGGAAGGGATGCACTGGGAAGGGATGCACGGGGAAGAGATGCACCCAGGAAAGGATGCAGCTGGAAGGGATGCACTGGGAAAGGATGCACTGGGAAAGGATGCTCCAGGAAGGGATGCACTGGGAAAGGATGCTCCAGGAAGGGATGCACTGGGAAGAGATGCTCCAGGAAAGGATGCACCCAGGAAGGGATGCACCGGGAAGAGGCTCCCCATCTTGCAGCACGGGGCTGAGCCCCAGCGCCGCTCACCCTACCTGAAGGCCGGGTGCGGGAAGGGGTGATGCGCCAGGTAGCTGGGGTGGTAGTAGGCGGCGGCGGCGGCCGGGTCGAGGCTGAGGGGCGGCAGCGAGGACACGCGGAGCTCCTCGGCCGTGTGGTAGGGACGGAAGCTGCGCAGATAGTCCTCGGTGACGGCGCTCGGAGGCACCACGTGGTGCACGGGCCGCTGCAGGCTGCCGGGGAGGAGCAGGTGACGGCCCCGTCCCGTCCATCCCGGCTCGGCGCTGGGCAGCGCCCGGGAATGCATCCAGCGGGGCCCGCATCCCGCCTGGGACCCCAAGGATCTTCCCTCCCCATCCTGCTGCCCCACGGACTCACTTGAGCGGCGGGAAGCGGGAGTCGGGCACCACGGAGCTGGGCGGCAGCCCGAAGGAGTAGGGGGTGCCCAGGAGGTGCGCGGGCACCGCGGGGGCCCCGGCCTTCTCCTGCGGCAGCGGCACCTCCGCAAGGAGCCGCTCGCGGCCGCCGCTGCTGCTGCTGCCTCTCGAGGCCCCGTCCTGCTGCAAGGGCAAAGGCAGAGCCGGGGTTAGGGGACGGCGGAGACCCCTCCTGGGGACCCGCGGGATGGGGCGGGATGGCACGACGTGTCCTATTGGGTATCAAACAGCCCGTTTGTCACTTCGTCGTGTCCTTTCGAAGGGTCCCCCATCACCAAAACGCAGCCAACCCGGGGGAGGTGGTGACACTGAGTCCCTCCCTCCAAAACAAGGGGGCAAAACCCATTCCCAGGGCAGGACGGAGGCACCAAGCACCCCCCCAGCTTCAGGCTCGCCTTGCAAACAAGGCAGGTGAGCTCCCTTCCCTTCTGCCCAGGTGGGACAGAAGGGACGGTACCAAGGTCACAGCAGCGCGGTGCAATGTGGTGCAACACGGTGCAGCGTGGTGCAGCACAATGCAACACGGTGCAATGCGGCGCCATGAAACGCAACGCGGTGCAGCGCAGTGCAATGCAATGCTGTGCAGCGCAGTGCAATGCAACGCTGTGCAGCGCGGTGCAGTGCAATGCTGTGCAGCGCGGTGCAACGCAACGCTGTGCAGCGCGGTGCAATGCAACGCTGTGCAGTGCGGTGCAACGCAACGCTATGCAGCGCAGTGCAGTGCAATGCTGTGCAGCACGGTGCAATGCAACGCTGTGCAGCACGGTGCAATGCTGTGCAGCATGGTGCAATGCAATGCTGTGCAGCGCGGTGCAATGCAACGCTGTGCAGTGCGGTGCAACGCAACGCTATGCAGCGCAGTGCAGTGCAATGCTGTGCAGCACGGTGCAATGCAACGCTGTGCAGCACGGTGCAATGCTGTGCAGCATGGTGCAATGCAATGCTGTGCAGCGCGGTGCAATGCAACGCTGTGCAGTGCGGTGCAACGCAACGCTATGCAGCGCAGTGCAGTGCAATGCTGTGCAGCACGGTGCAATGCAACGCTGTGCAGCACGGTGCAATGCAACGCTGTGCAGCACGGTGCAATGCATTGCTGTGCAGCGCAGTGCAATGCTGTGCAGCATGGTGCAATGCAATGCTGTGCAGCGCGGTGCAATGCAACGCTGTGCAGCGCGGTGCAATGCAGTTCACCACGGTGCAGCACGGGCCGTGCGCTCCCCGCACATTCGGGCTGATTGCACGCGATTGCTCTAATTCCCACCCCCGTCTCGGGCATCCCGCTGCATGGGCGGCTCTGCCAGACAATAAACCCCGCTCGTTCAAGCCCCGCCGGGCACGGAGGGGACAGGGGGACTCGCAGACACCCCGCACCGGCAGCCCTGGGGGTTGCATTCCCCCCCATTCCCCTCCACGTCTCTCATCCCCTCCCTCCGCTCTCCGCTTTGTGGTTTAATTAGTCTTTCCAAGTGGCATAATCCCCTCGGGAATCTGCTTGCAACATGCAGGCAGAGGAGAGCCACTAACGATGCTTCTTAATTAGGCATCCCCCCACCCCGCCGCCCGCTCCGCTCGTGCCCTCCGGATGCGGGCCGGGAAGGCCGGGAGCATCCCAGCGCATCCCGCGGCCTCACCTGCCGGCCCTCGCTCCTCCAGACGCCGTTGACCGTCTTGGTGGGGGCGATGGTGACGACGGCGGGCGTGCTGGGCACGCTGTGCCCCGCCGGCGGCACCATGATGGGGCCCATGGGGCCGCGCTTGGGCGTGCTGGCCGGCGAGCTGTGGTTGGTGGCCGGCGAGGACACCGGCGACGACTCGCTGCTTATCGAGGACCCTGCGGAGCACACGGAGGCGTTGGGGCAGGGTCCTGCTGGATGATCCCTGCTGCGTCTTTGCAGGAAAATGCTGCAGATTTGGCTCAGGAAGGCTGCAAAGTCGCCGTGCACCCGCGGGAGATGCAACTCCGCGGGGCCCGGGCACGGCTTGGGCTCCACTGGGAATATGTGCAACAGGGGGAATAAAATCCTTCCAAAAGGGAATTAAAGCACACGACGCACAGGAAGAAGGAAAGACGGAGCGGGAATGCCAACCCCCGGCTAAACAGGACACGTTGAGCCCATGTCCTGCCCCGGCGCCCATCACCGAAGCGTCGAGGCTCCGGGGCCGCCCGCTCCGTCCTTCCCGCGCGGCTCGTGGAGCTGCCGGAGCCGGCGACAATTAGCAGCATTAATCCCCTCCGCGCCGCCGAGCCTTCCTCCCCCGTCCGCAATCAATAGGGCCGCAACGAGCCGGGCAATTAACGGAGCTGGCGGCTCGCGGCAGCGGCGCGGGAGGGCGGCCGATCGCGCTAATGAAGCGGCGCGATCCGGCCGGGAGTTAGTCAATGAGACTAATCTGGATTGGAGATGACAAGAGGCGCGGGGTGACGGTGTCACCTTTGTTTCCTGACCTCCCGCTCCCCGCGCGGCGAGAGCAGATTAGCAGCCGGGGCTGACAGGCAAATGTAATTAACAGCTGAGACCCCGCAGGAGGAGGCGGGGGAAGAAAGGAAGGCGGAAAAAAAAGAGACAGGGAAAAAAATCCCTTGCACTTTGAGCCGGCTGGGATCGGAGGTGGGAAGTTTGCTCCTGATCAGGCTCCAGGTGCTTCCCGGGGCTGTGCTGGTGCTGAGCATCCCGTGGGACACGCTCCGGCGTCACCATCGGAGACATCAACCCCGGCACGATCCTGCCCCCAAAGCTGCAGCCCATTGCCGGGTCCAGCGACGTTGGATACTCCGACTGGGATCAGGCCGGGAGCATCCCGCTAATTGCCCATTAAAGAGCAAGAGGGGGAGGCAGGGCAGAGCTCAGCTGCCCCCGCGCCGCACACAATTCCCGGGAGCCCTGGGAAAAGCAGCATCTCCCCGAAGCTCGTCGCAGGGAGCAGGGCCGGAGGGAATGGGAAGGGGGAGCAGGACCGCGTCTCCGTCTCGCCAGGCTTTCTCCCGGGAATGGCGGATGGCAGGACACTGGGATCACTCCGGCTGAACGGAATTTCTAAACTGCCTCCAGGAGACACGCAGCCCAGGAAAGACATTAGCCCGGGAAATGGTGGTGGAGAGAAAAACCCTGTGCCGGCTCCGGCACCTCAGGGGACTTTGGGGACACCCGGGTGCGCTGCAGCAGCGCAGATATCTCACGGCGGGGGGATTGGGGACACCAGGGTGCATTGCAGCAGCTCAGGCACCTCAGCAGGATTTGGGGGACACCAGGGTGCATTGCAGTGGCTCAAACACCTTGAGGGGCCTTGGGGACACCAGGGTGCATTGCAGCAGCTCAGGAACCTCTAGGGAGTGTTGGGGGACACTACGGTGCATTGCAGCAGCTCAGGAATCTCAGGGGGTTTTGGGGGACAACAGGACATACTGCAGCAGCTCAGGCACCTCCGAGGAGTGTTGGGGGACACCAGGGTGCATTGCAGCAGCTTAGGAACCTCAGGGGATTTGGGTGAACAACAGGGTGCACTGCAGCAGCTCTGGCACCTCAGGGGGGCTTGGGGACACCAGGGTGCATTGCAGCAGCTCAGGCACCTCAGGGGGATTTGGGGGGACAACAGGGTGCACTGCAGCAGCTCAGGCACCTCAGGGGGATTTGGGGGACACCGGGGTGCATTGCAGCAGCTCAGGCACCTCAGGGGGTTTGGGGGGATACCAGGGTGCATTGCAGTGGCTCAAACACCTTGAGGGGGTTTTGGGGGACACTGGGGTGCACTGCAGCAGCTCAGGAACCTCAGGGTGTTTTGGGGAACACCAGGGCGCACTGCAGCGTCCCCAGCACAGCCGGATGCACCGGCTCCGCTCCCTGCGCGCCCCGGCATCCCCGCGGCACCCCCGGCGCTGGCCTTACCTCGCGGCTCCTCGGCCTGCTTGGCGAGCTTGCGCAGGGCGGCGGCGAAGCTGGAGGACGGCGCGGCCTGGACGGACAAAGTGCTGCTGGCGGCGGGGCTGCCATTGGGGACGAGGGAGCCGTTGAGCGGCGACGGGGTGAGGGGGCTCACGGTGGCCGTGGTGCGCGTGGCGGTGGACAGCATTCCTAGGGAAGGCGACTTGGACTCATGGCTCATGCCTGCGGACAAGGAGAAGAGCCCGCGTCAGCGGGGCGCCCGGCCACCCCCTCCCCTGTGGGGACACATGGAGGGACCGTCCTTGCTGCCGCATCCTCCCATCCCCTCCGGCTGCACCCGACAGCTCCTGCAGGAGCAGCCCCGAGGCCACGCGGATGGGCACAGGACCCCCTTTAAATCCCCCCTGCATGCAAGGCCCGCAGCCGGAAATCCACGGGGAAGCAGTGAAAACCAGCAGGAATTTGGCCGTGTGCCTGCTTACCCCCCAGGAAAGCACCCGGAGCCCGCTCGGAGCTTGCAAACGAGCCAGCGCGAGCAGCAGGGTGCAAACACCCCGGTGTCCCCCCCCGAGCAGCAACGGGCCCCGAGCGCTTACGGAGGGCGGCCGGGAGCGTCGGGAAGCGCGCGGGAGCGAGCGCGCCGGGGAGCCCCTTCCTCCCCGCGAGCAGCTTATCTAACAAAGCGGCAGCGGCGCCCGGCGCGCTCCTCGCCGCCGGAAAACGGGCTGACACCCCCGGCCGAGCAGCTGCCGCCGGCGTCACATGGCCCCGGCTGATCCGCAGGAGCCGGAGCCGCGCGCGGGTGACGGGGCGGGGGGGCCGGTGGCACCGCGCGCTCCGCCGGGACGGACCCCGTGCGGCACCGGGAGGCACCGGGAGGTACCAGGATGGCCCGGGGCTGGGGGGGACCCAGGGTGCTGCTAGGGGAGGGGGCCGGCCCCCCCTGGTCGCTGTGATGCTGCTGAGCCCCGGATTGTCACGGCTGCGTCCCCAAATGTGCCCCTACGTCCCCACCGTGGCACCCCCAAATTGTCGCTGTTGCAGCCCTGAATTGCCGGGATTGCAGCGGCAAAGCTTCCCTGCTGCACCCCGAATCCTCACCGCTGCTCCCCAAGATCCTCACTGCTGCATGCCCAAATCTCCATTACTGCACCCCAAACCCCCACCATTGTACCCCAAACCCCTACCATTGCACCCCAAATCCCCACCATTGCACCCTTCCACCCCCACCACTGCACCCCCAAATCCTCACTGCCGCACCCCAAAGTCCTCAGTGCTACATCTCCCAATCTCCATTATTGCACCCCAAACTCTCACTATCGCACCCCAATCCCCACCATCGTGCCCTAAATCCCAGCATTGCACCCTTAGACCCCCCTTACCACGTCACCCCAAAACCTCACTGTTGCACCCCAAAATCCCCACCATTGCGCGCCAATCCCGACCATTGCACCCCAGTCCCCATCACTGCAGCCTCTGCAGCCGGGGGCCACCGAACGCGGCTACGTCTCGCCCGTGCCCCCCCGGCGCGCTCCAGGGCTCTCCACCTCCTCAAACGGCAACCGCTGATGTCAGGGCGCTTAAAATAGACTTCCAAATGAGCAGCTTCATTAGCGCCGGGCTAAAATTAGCCCTTCCCAGCGTGGGCAAGCGAGCAGGGGCACCCGTGGAGGGGGGTGACAGGCTGCGAAGGGGCGCCCCATGTCCCCATCTCCCAAAGCCACCACGGGGGCTGCTCGCCATCGATTGCCCCTTGCCCGCGGCCCCTCCGCCCTCGTTAACTCCCGCCATCGACCGCGGCGCCGCTCACCGAAACCGCCGCCGCGCCGGCCGCCCCGGACGCCTGGGCCCCGCCGAGCAGGAGGCAGCGGCAGCCGCCGCCGGCCCCGCGCGCCCGCCCGGGAAGACGCGGCGCTAACGAGCGCGCTTCCCGCGGGCTCCGTAATTACGGATCCCTTTCATCCCCCGCCGGCTCCATGCAGACGCGCGGCCCGGGCCGGCCGCCTCCGCGCGCTCTAATTACAACCTCGCGGCTCGGGCGCCTTTTCCGCTGCGCCCAGCTCCGGCGCCGGCCTGGCCTGTCCCGCGCCGCCACCTCGGCTCCCTTTGGAAAGCCCTGGTTACGGGAAGCAGCGATGATGGGAGCAAGCGCAAGCAGGGGGCTTCCTCCCCAGCTGCACGCTTACAATCCCACTTGCGCGCTTGCAACCTTACGCGCATGCTTGCATGCACTGCTGCACACTTGCACGCGCCCTTGCACACTTGCACATGTCCTTGCACACTTGCACATGTCCTTGCACGCTCACACACGCACACCCCCTCCGCGGGGAGCACAGGAGCAGGCCCGAGCCGCCCTGCCGACACGACGAGGGCGCACACCGCGGCGGCGGCGGCATGTGACGCTCAGCTGATCTCCGCGGCCCAAAACATCTCATAATAAATTCATTATCTCGGGCGCCTTCGGCTCGTTCCGCGCTCGCTGGCGCAGCAGCGACTCCCCCGCGGCTGGAGGGGAAGGGCGGGCGCTGGGGACGCTCCACACGGCGCATGCAGCGAGCGGGTCAGGCCTCTGCGCCGCCCCGACCGGTTCCGCAACTCCCTTCCCGGCTGCGGTGGATCCCAAGCGCGACGGCGCCGCTCGTGCCGCCCCTCCGACGGCCAGGGCTGCCCTTCCAGGGTGCCGCGGCCCCGGGATGTGGCTCCGTGCCCGCCGGGGGTGGCCAGTCGTGCCCCCGCTCCCGCCCCGGCACGTGCCCGGGCACGGCGGTGCAGGGAGCGCCTGGCATTCCCGGTGCAGCCGGTGCCGCGGGAGCGCGCTGGGAGCGCGCCAGCCCCGCTCCATCTGCTGCTGCCGGCGCCGGCGGCGCTTTGGCAGCCGGAGCCTCCTCCGGCAGCGGGAGCAGAACCAGCCTGTCTGCGCGCCGGGGTCGGAGGCAGCGCCAGCGAGCGCCGCGGGGGACGGCGGGGACGGCGGCCCCCTGCGCCGGGCGGCCTCCCGGCGATCCCGGTTCCCGTGCAAGGCTGCCGGGAAGGCCGGAGCGCGGCCCGCAGCGGGGGAGAGCGCGCGAGCGAGCAGCCGCTAGAAGGCAGCAGCCTCCTGGCGCTGCAGGGAGGAGGAGGAGGAGGAGGAGAGGCAGCCACCGGGACGCGGTCACCGCGCTCTGCCCCGGGGCCGCGGCACCGAGCCAGGCGCACGCAGGGCGCTCTGCACGGGTGCTGCTGCACGCACGCTGCCGGGCACGGGCTGTGGCACCCAGCGTGCACCCATGCACGTGCACGGTGCCAGGCGCACGTAGATCATATTCACGGGCCCAGTTGCGCGCAGGGTGCTGTGCAGACCCAGTTAGACACTGGGTACTGTGCAAGGACCCAGCTGCACATGGGGTGCTGTGCAAGGACCTAGTTGTATGTGGGGCGCAGTGCAAGGACCCGCTTGCACATGGGATGCTGTGCACGGACCCGCTTGCACACAGGGTGCTGTGCAAAGACCCACTTGCACACGGGGTGCTGTGCATAGCCCAAGTTGCACATGGGGTGTTGTGCATGGACCCAGTTGCACGTGGGGTGCGGTGCAAGGACCCAGTTACCTGCAGGGTGCTGTGCATAGGCCAAGTTGCACATGGGGTGCTGTGTAAGGACCCAGTTGTAGGTGGGTGCTGTGCACAGACCCACTTGCATAGGGGGTGCTGTGCATGTACACAGTCGCACGTGGGGTGCCGTGCATGGACCCAGTTGCACGTGGGGTGCCGTGCATGTACATAGTCACACATGGGGTGCTGTGCACGGACCCAGCTACCTGCAGATCGCTGCACACAGACCCAGGTGCACACGGGGCACCACACATGCACGCAGTCGCACACAGATCATGCACACCCAGTTACATGTGGGGCATCAGGTGCTTCCACAGCAGCTCGCTGCAAACACCGCGGTGCCCACGACACCCCGTTGGGGGAGACCCCACGTTGGGTGGCCTCGGAGCGGGCCGGGACCGCCGGACACGGCGGCGGGATGAGGGCCGCACGCTGCCAAACGCCTCCGCGCCGCCGAAGCCGACCTGCTGCACGCCCCGGAGCGGCTCCTCGGAGCTCCCGGCTGCGCCAGCAGGGCAAGGAATCATTTAGCTCCGGCAAACGCAGCAGAAAAGCCCCGGGCGAAGGGGTTAAGGCGGCGGCGCCCGCGGGCTTTTGTGCTGCCTCTTCACCCCGGCCGCCGCCGCCGCCGCCGGGGCTTCCTCCCCTTTGAGCCGCGCAGCTGCCCGCGCCGGCGGCAGCAGCTGCTCCGCGGGCGCTTCCCATGCTAATCCGCTCGCTTTGTGCGGCACCCGCCGAGGGGCCGCGCGTGCCCGGCCCCCCCGAGCCACCGGGTCCCGCGGGGACGGGCGCACGGAGCAGGCCCCGGCGGCGGGGACAGCGGCACAAGCCCCCAGGGCCGCGCACGGGTTAAGCGGGACAGGATGCCGGGCACGCCGGAGCGGCCTCCATGGCACCGCCGGCCTGCCAGGAATACTAATTCCCAAAGCAGGGGATACTCCTTCCCGGCGCCAGGAATACTCGTTCCCGGCAGGACGCGCCGAGCGGAGCTGGCTGGGCAGCCAGAAGCGCCTCTGTCCCGCTGAGCGGCGGCACGCTCGCCACCCCTCATTAAAGCTGCACCCCCAGCACACTCCATTAATTAATTAATTGATTGATTGGAGCCGCCACTTCCTAATGAGCTGCCACGGTGTGGCCGGTGGCGCTCGGATCCCCCCTGCCCACCGCGGTGCTGGGGGCAAAGCCTGGCTGTGGCACCAGGTGGCTGGTGGGGCAGAGGGTCCCGGTGCCACCGCGGGCGCAGGGCTGCAGACGCCCTGATCACGGGCAGCCGGGCGCTGCTTCTGGGGAGAGGGGCTGTTTGCCCCATGCCACCCCCCTGCAAGCCCTGCGATGGCCACACACTCGGGCAGCCCGGGCCAAGCGGTTGCAGGAGGCGGGCGAGCAGGAGCCGGGGACCACGGGGTGCAGAAGGGCACCGTGGGGTACAGATGGGTGCCTTGGGGGGCAGCCGGGCACAGTGGGGTGCACAAGGGCATGGCAGGGTGCAGCCAGATACCACTGGGTACAGATGGGTACCCCGGGGTGCAGATGAGCATGATGGGGTACAGTTGGGCACTGTGGGGTGCAGATGGGCACCACAGGGTGCAGACGGGCACCGCGGGGTACAAACAGGCACCATAGGGTGCAGATGGGCACCACAGGGTGTAGATGGGTGCAGATGGGCACATGGGGTGCAGGCAGGTGCAGATGAGCACATGGGGTGCAGATGGGCACTGCAGGGTGCAGACACGTACAGATGGGCACCCTGGGGTGCAGATGGGCACTGCAAGGTACAAACAAGCACTGCAGGGTGCAGATGGGCACCACGGGGTCCAGAGGAATGCAGATGGGCACCACAGGGTGTAGATGGGTGCAGATGAGCACATGGAGTACAGACGGGCACTGCAGGGTGCAGACAGGTACAGATGGGCACCCTGGGGTGCAGATGGGCACCCTGGGGTGCCGATGGGCATGGCAGGGTGCAGCTAGGCACTGCAGGGTACAGATGAGCACTATGGGGTGCAGTCAGGCACCATGGGGTGCAGACAGGTACAGATGGGCACCCTGGGGTGCAGACGGGCATGGCAGGGTACAGCTGGGGACTGCAGGGTGCAGATGGGCACCATGGGGTGCAGGCAGGTACAGATGGGCACTCCAGGGTGCAGATGGGCACCATGGGGTGCCGATGGGCATGGCAAGGTGCAGCTGGGCACTGCAGGGTACAAACAAGCACTGCAGGGTGCAGACGAGCACTATGGGGTGCAGCCGGGCACCATGGGGTGCAGCGGGGCTCATGCGGGCACCCCAGGGCACAGGCGGCCCCGTCAGCCCGCAGCAGCGCCGGGCACGGTGCCACGGAGCGGAGCGGCGCGCGGGTGGGAGCCGGGCACGGCGCGGTGCCGCCGGAGCCGCTCCCGGCGCGAGCAAAGCCCCTCGCCCAGCAGATGGCAGGTATAACAAAGCAGCTTGCTGCGGCCAAGCCAATTATTTATCTAATTATGATTTACCACTTAACCACATGATCTTTCTGCAGAGTTGTGGGCAATTAAAACCAGGGTGATTATGTGGATTATGCAAATTGGCTGGAGCAGAGCGAATAAGAAGCAGAGACGAGGCGCTCACACGGGCTGCGGAGCTCAGCGGGCACTGGGGCCGCACCGGGTCCCGCATCCCGCATCCCGGCGCCACTCTCCTCCAGAGGATGCAACAAAGATTCCCTGGCCCGCCTGGCTCCACAGGAGGCTGCAGGGGGAATGCAGGGGCATTCGTGGCCGTGCTGCTCACCCTGCAAAGGCCGCGGGCGTTCGCCAGTCCCGGTCCCACGTGCACCTCGCCGCGGCATCGCGCGCCGCCGCGCTTTACGAGCGCGCAGATGGCGTGGCGCGGGCCAGAGGGAAGGTTTTACCTTGGGATACGAAATTAACACTGGCAAACAGCGAATTTACTGCATGTATTTTCATTTTCCTAATACCGGCGCCATCTGCTAGCAATCGGCGCCCCACATCAGCAGCTTTTCATTTGCGCGCGGAGAGCGCGGTGCCGCCGAGGGCTCGGCACGGAGCGAGGCCCCGGCCTCCCGCTCGCTCCAGGCAGCACCATGTCCCAAAGCGCGTTGGCTCCCGGAGAGCTCCCATCCATCCATCCATGCATCCGGCCACCAGCCGGTGCCCCGCACATGTAGCTCCGTCTCCAACCTCCCTCCTTCCTTTTCTTTTTTTCCCTTTCGCCTGCAGTAATCCTCAGCCTTTAGAGCAAATTATTAAAATTCACTTATATTTAATCTGCCTGCTGGAATTAATTGAATTTTTACGCTCGGCAAATGTCACCCTGCGCGCGTGGCCTCGAAGGGGTCCGCAGGTGCCACGGGCACAGCCAGGGCACCAAGTGCCCCCCGGCTCTGCCCCGCCAGGACCTGGGATGCTTGCAGGGCCACATGCATTAACTGCTCCTCAGAGATGCCATGTGATGCTCCCCTTTCCACACAGCACCCTGGGGTGCCCCTATCTGTCCCCTTTGCGCACGCGATGCCACCTCCCCAGGTCCCCTGCATGGGACACCTCATTTTGCAAGGGGGAGCGCGAGGTGCCAGGCGAAACGGGCACCGCGCACCCCGGGGCCGGGCGGCCGCGTCGCCAACTTGACTCCTGCTCGCCTCCCTCTGCCGCTCCGCCTGGGATTATCATAAATTAAGCCGTAATTACTCCATGGAAATTTACAGCACAAAGATGCGGCGCTAACAAGTGTGTTTCGCAGCGCGGGGAGACGCACAAAGAGCCATTGTTGGCGGGCACGGAAAAAACGGCTCCCCCCAGCCCCGCGGAGCATCCCGTGTCCCCCCGTTCAGAGTGTCCCCCCCCAGGGCCGTGTCACTCCGGGGTCGGCACAACCTGCTGCTCCGCTGCATTCGGTGAGCGCGCGGATGTGCGCGGCCAACGCGCCCGCCACCAGCCTATGGCAGGGGACAAGGGACGAGGGTCTGGGACACGCAGCCGGAGCGGCAGCAGCTCCAAGCTGTGCTCCGGGGTGGCGGGATCCCTGCCCGATTCCCTGCAGGAGCGCGGCGGGAGCGTTTGCTGCCGGCGCTTTCATCTCACCGCGCGGGATGCGGGAGCGCTCGGCCGCGCCGCGCACTTGAGGCCGGCAAAGCCAGAGCTCGACACACACTCGGGGCATCCGAGCGCCGAAATTAGCACCTCCGTCTTTTCCCTCCCTTCCGAGGGGGCTCTCCCAGGCCCCCAAACTTGTGCAACGACCAAGGACATGGAGCCACAGAACAGCCCCGCTCTGGGATGTCCCAGCCATGCACGGATGCACCAGGTCCGTGCACGGATCCCAGCTTGCCAATGGGGCTCAACGCACCCTTCCCGATGATTCCCAACCTCCCTGGCACTCATAGGGTTACAAATAACCCCCCTCCAAGCTCAGTGTTGTGTGGGGGGGTGATGACAGGCAGAACGGGGGTGTCCCCCCCTTCGCACCCCTGTCGCCGCCGGCGCCACTGCCGCCTGCCCCGCTCCCCCAGCTGTCACCCGCATTAAAAAATAATAATCAATGTGGAAAAACAACAGCGCGGCGCGGAAAAATTTCAGGCGGCTAAAACAAATACAGCAATAAAGGAGCCGGGAATCCTCGAAAAGCTATCTGTGCAATTAAGCAGTTTTCTGCTGTACGCCGATAATCACCTAATTATACTATTAATGACAGTTCAACCTGCTCGGAAATAAAAGGACATTCTTCCATAACAGGATGCCAGCTGTTTGTTACAGATGTCAAACATCTTTAAAGCATTATTATTAAAAGAAGGAGGCGGGGGGGTATGAAAAAAAAAAAAAAAAACTATCAAGCAGAAATGCAGCTTTCTCCTCCATCCTTGCAAAAATAACCCATCGCAGCAGCACCAGCGGGCAGGAGCAAAGGGGGAGCGACGCGCTGGGGTTTTAATGGCTTTTTTTTTAATTCCTGCCAATTAAATAACACACGGAAGGCGAGGGGTGTTTCCACGGGATGATGCGGCTCCCGGTGACTCCGAGTCCCGCTCCGCGCGGAGGGGAAGCGTCGGAGCAGCCCTGGGAGCAGCGGACGCGCTTGCCCGCCGGGCTCCTTTTGAAGCGCGCGGCCCTTTGACATTTGGTAGCGCAATAAATACCCGGCTTGGGCTTCTGACACGAGGCAGCTGCGTTTAATTAATCCCAGCATCGAGGAAGTCAAATTAAATAAAATAATACTAATATGGAGCTGGAGGGGAGGAGAAGGGGGGACTGGAGCGGTAGCTAAAGGCAGCACCTGCTCCTCTGGCAACTGGCATGGGTTGCAGGTAATAGGGGGGGAATGCGGTCGGATGGACCCCCCGGAATAAGGCTGGGATGGGATGGAAGGGTGGGAGATGCCGGCGGTGCGGGGGCTCTGCCCTCAGGCAGTGGGATTATCCTGGGAATAAAGGGAGCAAAGAGGGGTTTTGAGGGGCAGGAAGGAAAAGGAAGGGGGGGGTAAATAATTAATAATTTGCTTCCTATCTCTCCTGCAAAGCATCGGATGGGGCCATTCTGGGGCAGCAGCGCCGCAGGGATGGGGGCTGCAATCCCCAAGCAGGACGACGGGGCCGGGCATGCGGTGGGACAGGGGGGACACGAGCGGACACCCCGCTCCGGAGCCACCGCAGGGCCGCGGCCCCCCCGGCGAAGGCCCCGCGCGCCCCCGGGCGCTCCCGCTCCCTTCCCGCTCCTTCCTTTCTTCCCCTTGTCAAATCATCACGGGGAAGCGAGCAAGTGGTTGACATGGTTGCCATGACGACCGAATTTAGGACTGGTTGGGGGGGGGGGGCGGAAAAGGAGGAGGAGGAGGAGGAGGAGGGTAGCGGGGCCGCAGAGGAAGGAAGGCAGGAAGGAGGGGTTTCCGGGGCCAGATCCCGCTGGGAGCCCCCGGAGCCGCGCGGCATCGCGCCCGGGGCCTCCCGGAGCCGTGTTTGTGCAGCTGGCACCGGGAGGGGGGACGCATGGGACGGCCCTGAATCAATATTGGCCTCGGGCAAATAAATCCCGGGCCGGGAGCTGGGGGGCGAGCAAAGCAGGGGGGCAACCTGCTGCTTCCAGCGGGTCAGGCAATTCCCGCAGGGTCTGGGGGCTCCCAGCGCGTCCCTGAGGCCGGATGCGGCCCACGTGCCCCATGCCCGCTGGGAAGGGCCTTGGTGGTGACTCAGGCCATGGCGCGCGCAAGCGGGACGCGCGCGCCGCTGTTTACAGGGCCCGGCCCAGGTACCTCCCTGCGCTTTGATCCCGGGGCTAAATGTGACTGTTCCCTGGCTTAAAAATAGGCACCGCTGGGGAGAGCGCCTGAGTCAGCAGGCGCCGGCTCTGCCGGCTCGGCCTCGTCCCGGGGAAAGGGGAAAGAGGAGGCGAAAAAACAACACTGAAAAGGTCGGGGACGAGGCAGGGGCCGCGGCAAGAGGTGACACGGGGACACCAGCCCCCTGCGTATCCCGAGGGGATGCCTGGAGCATGCACAGATCCCCCCGGGAGCAAGCGAGCATCCGCCAGCAGCACATGGGAGCCTCCAAGGGACACGGCCGGTTCCTGGCACTGCCAAGGGGACAGTGGCTCCGTGTGGCTCTGGATGACACACGCGCTCCGGGCTGTCCATGCATCCTGCTGCACCTCTGGGACCCCTCATGAGGTCCTCACTGGCACAAGGGGTCCCACTGCAGCCGGGCAACCCCTGCTCTGCACTTCCCGCCCCACGGCCAGAGCCTTGCGGGATGCACAGGAGCAAGGACAGCCAGGGGCTCCAGTGCCACCAAGCAGCTCCCAGTGCCACCCAGAAGATGCTGCCGAACCTGCCACCGTGCCTCAGCACTGACCTGGTGACCCACGGGAGCCCAAAGCCACCGAGGAGCTCGCAGGGACAACACAGGAGCCAGGAGCAGGGACAACATAGGAGCCGAGCCCAGCGGTGACATCCCCAGCAGGGCCAGCACCGCTGAGTCACAGCGCAGCGCTCAGCAAGACCCTCGGTGGCCCAAAGGGGCAGGTGACGGCCCCTGGGCTCTGACCCTACCTGCACTATTAGCATTTCTGAGGAGCTCGCCAAGCGCGCGGCGATCCCTCCCTTTGACAGCACCTCCGCGGCGCCGCACATCATTTTCCTTAATTGCTTTAAATCTCCCCGGCTGACACCTCCGCGCGCTCCCCCCTCTCCTGCCCCCGCCGCCGTCGCCTGTTTTTTGAGGCTGGCTGCAAAGCAAATGGGCCACCTGATGGATGCTGCGCGGGGGGGCGCGGGGCGCCGGCCCCGGGGCGCGGGGACGCGGGCGAGCGCGTTAGCAGGGGCAGGAAAAGCGGGGGGTTGCACGCAACAGGAGACGCCGACCGCAAACACGGCTTGATTGGAGCTAAATGCGAAAAAAAAAAAAAAAAAAGAAAAAAAAAGGAAAAAAACGTTGCATCCGCGGGAGCCCTTCCAGGAGTCCCCGCCACCAGCGGCAGCCGTAAAAAGCCCCCAGAGAGCGCGGCGAGACTGTGCGGTCGTTATCGATTGCCATTTTAGGCGGTGGGGAGGAAAAATGATAGAGCAAGAGGTGGAACGAGGGGTTTTGCCTCCAAGGGAGGCCCCGAGGAGCCGCCCAGGGCATGGAGAGCAGCCGGGGGGCCACGCGCTTCAGGGTGGGGGATATGGGCGCCCAGGGGCACCCGGTGCAGGCGGGGGCAGGAGCCCCTCGGTCGCGGTCACCAGGTGCCACCCGCAGAAATCGGCTTCCTGCAACAAACCGCGGTCCCCGCGGCGCGCAGCCCGCGCGCTCCGAGCGCGCCCCGCTGCCACCAACACAGCCAAAACCCCCCAGCGATCGGGAGGAGGGGAAAAGGGGGGGAATGTCGCCCCCACAACCTGTCCCTTTGCACCTCGTTGGCGGCCCGGGAACCCCCAGCAGCGGGAGGCCGCGACGGGCGGAAAAGCAAAGTTTGGTGCCCGGAGAGGAGCTGGCACCGAGGGCGGAAAAGCAAAGTTTGGTGCCCGGAGAGGAGCTGGCACCGAGGGGGCTCCGAGCGCCCCATCACAGTCATCCCCCCAGCCCCTCTGCACCTCCGGGCGACGAGGAAGAAGAGGGAGAGGAGGAAGAGCGCACCAAGCGAGCAGGAGGGAGCCGGGGACCAGGGAAAGTAACTTCCTTCGCCCCGTACCGCTCCGGAGCCACCGGTGAGACGGGGCGGACAAAGGGACCCCCCTTCCCCTCCTCACCCCCGGGGACCCCTTACCTGGTAAGTAATAGAGAGGCGGCTTCAACCCAAACATGGTTTGCGTTACAGTTCCATAGCGGCCAGACAGGAGGGGGAAAATATATATATGTATGTGTGTATGTGTGTGTGTGTGTGTATAGAGCCGAGGTGGAGAGGATGTGTCAGGAAACGCCAAAAAAGCAAAAAATAAAATAAAATAAATAAACAGCAACAAGCCCCGCGGAGGGGGCTGGAAAAATAAAGCCGAGACGAAAAAAAAAAAAAAAAAAAAAAAAAAGCCAGCACGAATCGAGGAGGAGGAGGGGAAAAAAAAGGAGGAGAAAAAAAAAAAAAAAGAAAAAAAAAACGGCGGGGGGGGGCGGGGGGGGCGGTCCCGCGGCTCCGCTGTCACCTGCGGCCGCCCGCGCAGCTGCCGCGCACACAAGAGAGGGGCGAGGAGGAGGAGGAGGGAGGGGAGGAAGGGGAGGAGGAGGAGGAGGCGGAGGCGGGGGGGGGAGCGCCCCGGGGCGCCCCGCCCGGCGCCGCCGCCGCTTTGTTCGGCCCGGGGGGGCGGGGGGGGGGGGCGGGGAAGGGGGGAGGAAGGGAGCGCGCAGCCCCCGCCCCAAAAATCCCCCGTGGGGTGGGCGGTGGGGGGGGGGGGGGCTCGTCCCTCGATCAATTTCCCCGCGAGGATCATTATCGGCAAATTGGAAACGCGGCTCCGTGACAGCGGATTTGTCTCCCCTAATGGAAGGGAGCGGGCGGCGGGGGCAGCGGCTGCGGCTCCCCGCGCGCTCCCGCTGCGCGGCCCCGCCGGAGCCCCGCGGCCCCCCGAAACCCGCTGCTCCTCCTCCTCCTCCTCCTCGCCACCAGCGTCCAACCTGCCGCCTCTCACACGCACGCACACACACATATACATTATATATATTATTATTTTTTTTTTCCTGGATGCAGGGGCTGTTTTCAAACAGCTGCTCATCGGGGAGTGTTTGGCGGGGGGGGACGAATAAAAATAGAAAAAAAGAAAAAAAAAAAAAAACCACAAGCCCCTCAGTCACTTAGAGGAAAAAAAATAATAGAAATAATATATAAATAAACCAACTTTCCCGGGGGCTCCGCAGAATCCGTGGGGAGCAGGGCCGGGGTGTCGGGAAGGGCTACGGACCCCAGTGTCCGAAATGAGCCCGTGGGCCGGGTGCCCCCCCCGCGCGTCCCCCCGTGGGGGCCGTAATGAGGCGCCCGATCCCATCTCGCACATTCCCTCCGCGGCGCTGCATTATCGGATGGGGAGACATGCTCGCAGGCAAATAGGGCTAATAAATGCTATTACAGGCGGGGAGAGCGAGCCGCGAGCTCCGGGCTGCACCATAGTAACAAGGGCCCGGCTTAATTTGCTTTAAGTAAACGAGCAGCCAGCGCTGGGCTGGGGCGGGGGGGTGGTGGTGGTGGTTCCGGGGGGGCGGAATGCAAGCATGCATGCGTGCATGCGTGGTGTGCATGCATGGGGCATGCACGGGGGGCACGGGGGCACGCGTGGCACATGCACCCGCGTGGGCGGGCGCCCGTGTGCGTGCGCTCGCCCCTGCCCTGCCCCCCCGCCGCCGCCCCAACCCGCTCTTCCCAAACTGCCGGCTGCTTTTAACACCAAAGTTCAAGAAGGCAACGAGCGATATCTCTCCCCTGCAAGAGAAAGCCACATCCTGTATGATAATGACCAGCCCTCCGAGCCGCTTGCAGGCGCAGCCCGGCCCCCCCGGCGCGGCCCCCGCTTGCCACCCGTGCCCCAACGCCCACCTGGGGCCCTGCCAGCACCAGGAGGGGGTCACGAGCCCCAGGGCCTTTGCAACCCACTTGCAAAGCCCCAAGCGCGCATGCACGCACATACACGCGCTTGCACACGCATCCCCCCCGCGAGCTGCCCCGGCACAGGACGGGATCCCCCCGCGGGCCGCACCGGCCGCGTGATGCGCGGCCAAGTTTCCCGGGAACCCATTTGGCAAAGCCAAAGCCTGTGAAAAAAAAAAAAAAAAGAAAGAAAAAAAACACCCTACAACCTCTTCCGCCTCCTCCCCGGCCCTGCTGTTAAATATTGCTTTTTTAATTTCAGGTCGGTGGATTATTATTATGTCTTTTTTTTTTCTTTTTTTTTCTCCCTTCCTAACCTACATCTGTCAGGATCGGCGCTGCGGGTGTTTCTGGGCCGTCCCCTGAGTCATCGCGGCGCCTGCTCCCCCCGCCGACGCGCCGGGCGCCTCCGGCAGCTCCACTTGCTGCAGCAGCCCCTGGGATGCCCGGCCATGCAGCGGGGCAGGGCCTTGCAGCACCCCCTCCAGATTTAGCATCACTCAGGCCCCCGTTTCGTTACGTCAATCCCCCCCAAATCGCCGCTTGCAGACGTGTTGAACGACCAGGTTTTGCTGCGCTGCAAACCTCAGGAGCAATTAACAGGGGCGCCCCCCCCATGGCATGAGCCGTACAAATTAATTTGCAAACACGCCATTGCACAACAGCCGTGCGGGTAATAAACCCCTAATTACAGGGCAGCGGCGGAGCGGGCCGGCGGGGAGGGACGCGGCCGCCGCGCTCCGGATCCGGCCTTGGCACCCGCTCCCTGCTGCGAGGCCCAGGACCTGCATCCCGGGCTCATTCCCGCGTCACCGGCGGGGGAAACCGAGGCACGGGGGGGGTCCCTTGTGCAAGAGCCGCGGCCGCCGGGTTGGGAAACCCCCCCCGGCCCCTTTGCGACATCGTCCCAACCGAATTATCCGTCGGTGCTTGTCCGCGGCGCCGGGCGCGATTGCAGGGCGGGCTGCAACCGCCCGCGCTCCCCACTCACCCAGCGCGCTCGCTCGCCCGCG
Organism: Tinamus guttatus; assembly: GCF_059628265.1. NCBI lineage: Eukaryota > Metazoa > Chordata > Aves > Tinamiformes > Tinamidae > Tinamus > Tinamus guttatus. The sequence continues at coordinate 2,930,648 of NW_028288857.1, forward strand.
GGCGCGCGCTCTGCTGCACCCGGGTTCGCCCCTCGTTAGCGGGAGCCTGACGAGCCTGACCCACTTCCCGGAGCGCCGCAGGATTAATTGGTTGCTGTTTGCGCGGGCGCGCGGCGCTGCCGGGAGCTGGGGCAGGTGCCAGGCGGCATTAGCAAAGCATGAAGGAGCAGCTCGCGGGGCCGGCTCGGCGAGCGCCCACGCGGCACCGCCTGCAACGCGGCCCCTGCAGCCCCCACGCAGCCGCTTGGGGGGCTGCGCTGGGGCTGGGAGGGCAAGAGCGGGGAGCTGGAACAGCCCGGCTGGCTGCCGGTGGCGGTGCCCGTGTCACTTGTCCCCTGCTTGCTTGCTGCTGCCACCAAGGCTGGAGCGGACGCGCAGCGCACTGTGCACCGAGTGCTGCAGTGAGGAGTGCATTGAGCCATGCACCGAGTCCTGCACCAAGCCATGCATGGAGTCATGCACCGAATGTCCTGCAACCTCCAAGTGGGCAGGTTGCTGGCAGCAATGACGTGGCCTTGCTTCGTCCCCTCCTTCCTCGATGGTGCCACCAAGGCAGGAGCAGCCATTCAATGAGCTGTGCATTGAGCGGTGCATCGAGCCATGCGCCAAGTCCTGCACCAAACCTTGCACCGAATGTCCTGCAGCCTGCGGGCAGACAAGCTGGCAGCAATGATGTGGCCTTGCATCGTCCCCTCCTTCCTCAGCAGTGCCACCAAGGCAGGGGCAGCCATGCAGCACGCGGTGCGTCGAGCCATGCACCAAGTCCTGCACTGACAAGCGGCTGCATCAAGCCATGCATCAAGCATCCTGCAACCCGCAAGGCAGACAAGCTGCCAGCAGCAATGACGTGTCCTGCACTGTCCCCTCCTTCCCCAGCAGTGCCACCCGGGCAGGGGCAGCGGTGCCGCGCACCGTCCCATGCTCCGCACATCCCACCAGCCCCATGTGCCCAGCGCGTTTGCGCCCGCTGCCCCGAGCCCCTTGGGGCTCCCCGGCCTCCACGCGGAATTTACGGCTCCGTAACCCGCACAGCCTGTTCCCGGCGCCGGGTAAATAAGGAGCTTTGGAGCCAGCCGGAGCCGGGCGCGCGCCCCAAACCCCCCGTGCAACCTTTGCACGCGCCGGGAGGGCCGGCGCCGAGGCCGAACACGCGGAGAGGAACCAGCAGCCGCCGCTCGCAGTAAATAAGCGGCTCAGCAATGATTTCCTGCTCTTGTTGACCTTTGACTATGCAGAATAAAGACATAAATCCATATTTTAAACCCATCTGAGCGCCAGCCAGGCCCGCAAAGCCATTTACAGCCTCCGATTTGGACGGGGTAGTGAGCAGGAAAGCGATGGTTTCTTGAGGTGACATTCCCCAGGAGGGAAATGAAGTGTTTTATTTGCAGATATATAGGGCACGGTCGTTCCTCCGCTTCCCCTTCCCTCCGCCCTCCGCTCATAAATAAAACATACGGCCGCCTAACTGGCTAATTACGAGAGGATGGCAAAACCCGCCGGTCGCTGGGAAAAAAAAAAGAAAAAAAAAAAGAAATCAGCTTTTTAATCACCCGACTTTCCCCTCCATCAAACTTAAGGAGCAAACGCAGCCGGCGGGGCGAGATTGGGGACTGGCTCCTTTCCGATCATCCTGGATCCCCCAGCCTGGCTCCAGCTCCCCATCCTGCCTGGGAAAATGTCCCACCAGCACAAATCCCTCCTCCCGATCCGTCGCCCGCTGCAGTGCGCCGTGGAGATTCTCGGGTGGCTCGTAGGCCCTGGCGTGGGGTTGTGCACCCAAGGCGAGGGGGCACACGAAGCCGCCCTGTCCCCCCTCGAGGCAGCTCTGGGGCTCGAGGAAGGAGTTCAAACCTCTCATTTTTTCCTTCTTTTTTTCCCCGTGGACAGAGCTGAGCGGCTGCGGGAAAGGATGTCTTTGAAAAGTCTAATTGTTCCTTACACATTAGCTACATTAATGAGGTCTCTGATCAAGCGGCCGGCTCTCCGGCAAGGAGGCTTCAAGTAGCAATTTTCCATTTGTGTTTCAAATTTTAATGAATGTTCCTGTCTCCGGCTGCGATGCGCGGTGATAATCCGCGCGGCTCGGGTCAGCGCGGGAGCAGGGGCTGCCGCGCGGGAGGGCTTTTACAAGGGTTTGATTTCTTTGGGGAATAGTTCATACAAAAAATGGTAATGGCAGAAGACAGTCTCCATTTCCCATTGGCTGCCGGAGCCCGAGAGCTACAAATCAGAGGGTTATTATTTCTTTCCGATGTCCCTAACGTATCCTATATCTTTAGCAGGAGAGTAAAGTTCAGCCCTGATAAGATTGCAGTGCCGGGTGAGATACGCTCCCTCGCTGCATTTCCTCTTCTCCTGCCTTTCTTTTTGTTTTTCTTTTATTTTTCCTGTTTTATTTTCCCCCTCTTCCCTCTCCTTCCCGCTGGCCATCCCCGGGGTGTCGGGGCGGATGCCGCCGGCGCGGGCAGCCGGATCCGGACCCCACCCCGGCCAGGACGGCGTGTTTATAACCTTGTTTTGGCATGCCTGCCATTAACTTAATTTACCATCCGCATTGCCGCTACTTAATTAAATAGATGAACTCATTTCACATTTGCAAGTCTTAATTCATCCTGGACAAAATTGGCCACGCTCGCTCGGCGCTAGCAGCTCCCCGGAACGAACGAGCCTCCTTTCGGAGTTAACTGCTCGTGCAGGTTAAGAGCTAATTAGCAGCCAGGTTGGGTGTTAACTTCCTTATTTATCACCCGCCCTCAAATGCCGAGGGGGTGCAGGTTGGCGCTTCCCCATTCCCGCTGGACAGGCCGGAGTTATCCCGGGATGTCCCATGTGCTGCGTCCCGCTGTGTCTGAGGGGAGAGAGGTGGAGAGCAAGGCCGGAGTTTGCAATCCAGCGGCTTAACAGGCAGCCCAGCGCTGCTCCAATGGCACAGCCGGGCAGGACGCCGGCTCCGGGAATGCTCACCGGATTTGCCTACCAAATCCCACCCTGCTTGCCCGGAGCAGGGCGGCCGCAGGTGGAGGCAGGAAAGCGCTTGTGCAATTCCTGCCCGCGGCGCCGTCCCGGCGCGCTCTGATGCAAGCCCGGCCGACTGTTACACGGGCGCTCGGTGCCGACAGGGGTGGGATTTGCTTCCCGCTGGAATTGCCTGTCTGGAGCCACAGCTGCTCCTCTACCCTGGTGCGTCCCATCCTGGCGCATCCCGCCCTGGTGTATTCCACCCTGGTGCATCCCACCCCAGTGCATCCCACCCCAGTGCATCCAACTCCAGTGCATCCCGCCCTGGAGCATCCCACCCCGGTGCATCCCACCCCAGTGTATCCCACTCCAGTGCATCCTGCCACAGCAGGGAAAGGGCCGGATCCATCTGTGGATCCCCCCGGCACCCCGGGAGGGTGATGCAAAGCTTGCAGCAGGCAGAGCCGGCCGCGCAGGACGCCGGGAGCCCCGCGGCTCCGCGTGCCCTCGGGATCGGCTCGGATGCAGCCCCACGGCTCGCGCGGGGCCGCGCGCAGATAAGCATCGGCCCCCGTAAGGCGATCTGCCCCCCGCTGCTGAAATAACAGCGAGCGGGGCTGCAGCGAGCTCCGGTTACGGCTCCCGGGCGCCGCATCCCCGCATCCAGCCCCGCATCCAGCCCCGCATCCCATCGCCCCGGCCCCAGCGGCTCCGGCTGCCCCGCGGCGGCTCCGACGGGCCCCTCTCCCAAATCCCCGGTGTCAGCAGAAGCGCGTGGCGGGGGCCGGAGCGAGCAGGCGGGTAACGTGATAACAGCTCTCTGCACGGGAGAGATAAATAGCCCCAGCAGCGAGAAGATGTATTCGGCTAGAAGCTAATAGTGTCTGTCAGGGCGTTTTTAGGAGCGGAGCATCATTTCGGGGCCTGAAAAGGAGGATGCCAACAGGAAGTGACAAGGAAGCTGAGCAGAAAGCGACAGGCAGTACACAAAGAGCATGTCCTCTGTAAGTGGCGATAAACCTTGAAAAAAAGAAAAGCTAAATCAGTTGTTTAGCCGATGTACCACATGCTGACAGGGCAAATGTGAAGGCTTTTATGGCCACATGGGTTTTCATTTGCAGTTATTCATAGCAGAGCTGGGCGCTTTATCTCACTTTACATTATGTGCAACCACAATGCAGACACTTGCACCGCAACGCATTGCCTCCCGTAGAAAATATTAATATGTAAATGTCAGCCGTGGAAGGGCAGAGAGGGAACAGCAGCTGCAGGAGCCTTGCAGGGGAGATAAAACCTGCCCTGAAAGGCAGGGAAATGAACGGTGCCCGCGAGGCTCAGGCCACCCCTGCAAGCCCCTGGGATGTTCAGAGGGGCAGGAACACGCATGCACGTCCTCCTGGCAGAGAGCTGCTGCACGCATGTGTGCACGTACGGGTGCATGCATGCACACATGTGCACCTCTGGGGTGCATCATGCATGTGCACATGTGCATGCGTGCTTGCACATCCTCTGGGTGCATGAGGTTGCGCATGCACATCCTTTGGGGTGCATGTATACATGCATATATCCTCTGGGGTGCATAAATGCGCACACATATATACTCTGGGTGCAGGCATGCACACATCCCCTGGGGTGCATGAATGCACATGCATAAATACTTTGGGTGCATGCATGCGTGCACATATCCTCAGGGGTGCATGAATGCATACACATACATCCTCTGGGTGGATGGCTGCATGTGTGCATGCATGCTCTGGGGTGCATGAATGCATACAGGCAAATCCTCTGGGTGCACGCATGCACGCATGCACGCATCCTCTGGCACATGCATGCACCGATGGCTGCACATGCACGGGTACTCCCCGTGCACAGGAGCGCACGCACACTCCTCCCTGCACCAGAAGGCAGTGCGTGCCCGCATGCCACCCCCTGCACGCCCGCGGGGTGCCCATCCCCGCGGCCTCGTGCCCACCGGGCAGGCAGCGAGGAGCGCGCCGGCTCGGCGTGCCAGCGCCCGCCGGGCAGCGCTCCAGCCCTGCCTGCTGTTCGCGGGCTCCGCGCGCCTGCAGCCCCGCGGTGGTGCCAGACCGACAGCCTGCGGGCTATTTATTCGCAGGCAGAGGCAGCGGGAGCTGCTGGCGCCCGCGGGCGCTTTGTGCTGCGGGGACATTCGCGTTGCTGCCACCCAGGGCTGCAGCCTGCGCCCTTCGTGCCCCTGACCCTGCACCCGCTGGCACGGGGACAAGCTCGCCCTGGGGACGGCAGCGACACGGACATCCCCCCCTCTCTGCTTTTCCTTTCGGCAGGGCCCCGGCTCGGGGACACAATTAAATCAGTGTTCTGCTAACAATCTGCCCGCTAATAAGACATTTTCCTCCCTCTCCCGCCTCCCCCCCACTCCAGCCCGATCCGCGTGTGATGGGAGCGCTTTGATATGAGAGTGGACTCTAATGGCTTCGGTGTAAGGGAGCCTTAATTTATTACGTGCCTGTAATTGATGTTTGTATAAAGTAGCTCTTACAGCTCCTCAGAGCGGGAGATGAAAAGCAATCAGTCAGCCATTTGCCTCGAAAGGAAGGGGAGAGGAGAAGACAGACAGCGAGAGAAAACCAGACGTACTTATCAAACCCAAGGAAAGGAAAAAAAAAAAGAGAGAGAGAGAAAAGGAAAAAAACGAGGCCGGGAAAACAGAGAAAAAAAAATAAAATCCCTGCCCTGGCACAGCCCTGCATCCCCGCAGGATCTGGTGCATCCCTGTGGGAAGCGGTGCATCCCTGGGTACCACCGGAGGATGCAGCCCCCTGAGCATCCCCGGTGCAGGATGTGGCCCCCCTGGACTGGTGGCTGGTGCCTTGCTGGCGGCGCGGGGAGCCGCACGTCAGCAGGCCCGGCGCAAATGAGAAAGAAAAAAGGGAAAAAAAAAGAAAAAAATCGGTGCTAAATTGAATCAATCCATCTTGGAAATGGCTCTTGTCAGGCGGTGTCAGGGCGGGCGGCTGCGGCGCGGGGCAGGGTCGGGGGCACGGCCAGGGGTCCGGGCTCCGGGTCCTCTCCCGTGGCGCTTCCCAGGTGGAAGGGGCTGTATCCTGCGGGCTCTGCCGCCCTCCCGCATCCTCAGCGCAGCCCCGGGGGATGCTCGTGGGCACGACATTGACACCGGGCACCCCAAGGAGGAAAAAGCCACCGGGGCTTCATGGGGCTGCAAAGCCCGGCAGCGCGGCCGGGCACAACGCGGGGACCCTTCCGGGTGCCCATGGGATCCAGGGATACCGGGAAGGAGCAGCCGGCGCCGGGAGACAAAGGCGGAGCGGCTTGACACAAATATAGATGGATCCCTGTGTACCGAACCCGCAGCCTGGCAAATTAAAACGTAGCGCGGCCGGGGGCAGCGGGGACGGAAGCGGCCCCGGTGATTGATTTTCCATCCAGACGTTCAAACCAACCGAATATGTCACCCAGACAAGCACTCTAAAAGCCGCGGCGGGCCCAGATTTATCCTCCGCCCGCGCTCCAGGCCATCAATCCTGCGTGCGCATCCCGACGCCGGCCGGGAGCCGCCGGGAAACTGGGCCTTAATGCGATCGATCGCCGGCAAAGGGGCGCACGCCGCTTGCCCCCGGCATTGCCGGCATGGATGGGGCTTGCCAGGGAAGGGGGATCAACGCTGGGAATTAGGAATTAGCACCTTTTTGCACCGCTGCTGCTAATTAAGAGCCGGCAAATTCCCTGGGCCGCCTGCTCCCCGCGCCCGGCGCAGCCTGTTATTTACCTGCAGCTAATAGGTTGGGCGCAGTAATGATAGTCTTGTATCAAATGACTGGATCTTGGCTCCTGACAGCTTTAAAGACCCGTCTCCGGGACACGAGGGTTTCTAATTACAGCTTTTGTCACTGCGAGGCTCAGTTCAGCACCAGCCGCTCTCCCCGGGTGACACTTCTGCCCGGATTGGAAATCTAAACACAGCCCCGACAGTTAAGGTTAAAAATACGGCACTGTACAAGACAAGGGATCATAATTTGGGTCACTGCCGTGTTTAATTAATTGGAATGGAGCAATCAAAGCGCCGCGTGCGGTAATTACAGACGGGGCTGCAGCGGGCGCGCGGGAAGCCCTGCCCTTGGTGGCCGTCCCCGCGCGGCAGCGGTGGTGGCACCGGGCGCGGGTTGGGGGGCTGCGTGGGGCAGGTGTCCCCTGTGACACCCCCCACATGGTATCCTTGTGTGACATCCCTCCTGTGTGGCATCCCTCCCAGGCAGCATCCTTCCCATGTGGCACCCCCCCGCTGTGTCCCAGTATCCCTCCTGTGCCGCATCCTTCCTGCCCGGCATCCCTCCAAGCGGCACCTCTCCCACGCTGCATCCTTCCCCTGCGGCATCCATCCTGCACGGCGTCACAGCCCTCCCACGGGGCTTGCTGTCCCACACAGCAACCCTGCAATCCGGCATGGTTTCCACGTGGCATCCGTGCTGCGTGGCACCCATCCCACGCAGAATCCTCCCCACACGGCATCCCTCCCGCACGGCATCCCTCCCGTACAGCATCCTTCCCGCACGGCATCCCTCCCGCACAGCATCCTCTCCTCACAGTATCCTTCTGCACAGTATCCTTCCCTCACAGCATCCCTCCTGCACAGTATCCTTTCCTCACAGCATCCTTCCTGCACAGCATCTTTCCCGCACAGCATCCTTCCCGCATGGCATCCTTCCCACACGACATCCCTCCTTCACAGCATCCTTCTCGCACAGCATCCTTCCTGCATGGCATCCATCCTGCACGGCATCCCTCCTTCACGGCATCCTTCCCTCACACTATCCTTCCCGCACGGCATCCCTCCCGCACAGCATCCTCTCTTCACAGCATCCTCTCCTCACAGCATCCTTCCCTCACAGCATCCTTCCCTCACAGCATCTTTCCCACACGACATCCCTCCTTCACAGCATCCTTCCCGCACAGCATCCTTCCCGCACGGCATCCCTCCCGCACAGTATCCTTCCCTCATAGCATCCTTTCCACATGGCATCCCTCCCACACAGCATCCTTCCCGCACAGCATTCCTCCCTCAGGGCATCCTTCCCGCACAGCATCCTTCCCATCCAGCATCCCTCCCCTGCAGCATCCATCCCCACGGGGCATCCCACCCGTTCCCACGGGGCGCCCCTCCGGCACAGCAACCTTCCCACGTGGGGTCCCTGCGGCACAGCCGCCTTCCCACACGGGATCCGTCCCATCCCAGCCCACGGTGCCCCCACGGAGCGAGCGGCTCTGCCAGGAGGGAGCGACGCAGAAGCCAAACAAGGGAGGCGGCCGCCGGGATCACGTCATCCGCGCGGCTCCGACGCCGGCCGCGCCGGCTCCGCATGAATCACTCCGGCGAGGCGCGCCGCGTCCCGCTCCCCGCGCTGCGCCGCGGTGATTTATTTTAGCCAATTACTAGGGCCCTTTCCCCTTCGCCGGCCACCGTGCTGGATTGATGGAAACCTATTGGAAACAAATTAACTGGGATGCAAATCCCGGCGGGAACACCGCCGGCCGCAGCGGTGCGAGGGGAAACCGAGGCAGGGGAGGCGCAGGAAGAGCGCCGGCCCCGGGGCGCTCGGCGGGCACTGACCCCATTAAGCGAACCTGGCCCGCGCTAATTCGACCCCAGCTCCTCACGCTAATCAGCCGCAGCCGCGGCACCCGGCTCAATCCAAATTGATTTAGCCGGGGCTGGAAATGGATACAAATGCGATTAAGGGCTTTTTCTTTTTTTTTTTTTTAATTTTACATAGGTCTCCTCTATATAAAATGACTTAAATCAATTCCCGGCGATGGCCTCGCGCCGTGACCGCTGCCAACCCGCGGCGCGCTCCCGCGGCCCGGCACCCCGCTCCCCGCCGCGCCGTGCCATCCCGGCGCTCTTCAATTATTCCAGCAATAATCGCACCCTTATTTAAAGTCTAGTCTTGCAGTCGCTGCCGGCTGCCAAGGCCCACGCTAGATTTACACCCCGGCGCGCGCCCGCGCTCGCGGAGCCAATTAATTAAGTAAACACATTCCTCGGCGCGCTCTCAGGTGTGCAGCCGACGCCGTGTCACTTAATCCCGGCGGAGCGCGGGGCCAATCCCGCGGCGCGCGAGGCCGCCGGCTTCCAGGCGCCCCGGGCATTAGCCCTGGGAGCGAGCGGCTCCTTCCCGTGCTCGGAAGCGGGTGAGACGCCCAGTAACCCCGCTTGCACTTTCCTGCAAATTTTCCCGTTTGCTCTTTTGCACCAAAAACGCCAAATCGAAGAAGCGCACGGGATAAGCGCGTGGCGGGGAGGAGGGCGCGCTCGGGCTGCGACGCTTGTCCTCGTCGCCGCCTAACGAGGGGGGAGGCGGCGGTGACAGTCACCACGGGGTCAAGTCATTCATCCGGTGGCGTTATTGCAAGTCCAAATTTATTGTCACCGGGCCACATTAGCGCTGGCACGGAGGACGCGAGGTTGCACCCCTACTGAATAAGCAGATAAATGAAAGACATCTGGAGAGCAGAGCGAGGGGGCAGATTATTAATGCTGAAATTTAGAAGCCAAGGTCTAAGCCACGAATCCATCAGCGCAACCAGTTATGTCCAATAAATTAGGCGAGATAAGGATTGAAGGATGGTGTATTAAAGGCAGCATTCATTTCGGAGCTGGCACCACGGCTCCCAGGCATCCTTCCCTGCGGCCGTTAACCCTCGCCATACAGGGACACGCGGAAGAGGCGCCACGGGACCCCCATGTCCCATGCACGGAGCCCCCCAGGCTCTGCCGTGGGTTGTCTTGCTCAGCATCACCCTTGGGGGCACAAATGGGGGTCGTGCAAGAGGAGAACGCATAAAGGATGCAGCGTGCATGACGATGGAGCGTGCACGATGAGTGTGCAAGATGAGCGTGCACGAGGCACCGGGCACGAGGGTGCAGCGTGCACGAGGGCGCAGCATGCACACCCGTGCAGCACAAGCATGCAGCATGCACGATGATGGAGCATGCACAATGAGGGTGCAAGATGAGCGTGCACAAGGCACCGTGCACGAGGGTGCAGCGTGCACGAGGGCGCAGCATGCACACCCGTGCAGCACAAGCACGACAATGGAGCGTGCACGATGAGTGTGCAAGATGAGCGTGCACGAGGGACTGTGCACGAGGGTGCAGCATGCACAAGGGCGCAGCACGCACACCCGTGCAGCACAAGCACGCAGCGTGCACGACGGAGCGTGCACGATGAGGGTGCAAGATGAGTGTGCACGAGGCACCGTGCACGAGGGTGCAGCATGCACGAGGGTGCAGCATGCAAGGGAGCCCGTTGTGGCCCGGGACTCGCGTGAGGACAGACGGCAGGGCCGGGGGTCACCCCCTTTGCAAAGACACCCCACTGAGGGCACCTGGGGGGGCCCTGTCCCAAATCGCTCCCAGGAGGTCCCAGTCACCAGACCCAAAGCCGCCCAGCCCCAGGGCAACCCAAACCAAGTCCCCGTCCCCTCAAACTCGCCGTCGGCCGGGCAAGATCTCGCGTCCGTTTTATCAGGGCGAGGGAGGCGTCGGGCTGCCCCTGCCGTCAGGCTGAGCCGAAACAGGAGACGCCGCCGTCACCCGGCGGGTCAGAGGCCGCGGCAGGCGGTCACTGCCCCCGGCGCGGCGCATTCCTGGGATGCGCGCCCGGGCACGCGGCCACCGGCGCTGCTCCGACCCGGCCTGGCCCCGGCCCAGCCTGGCTGCAGGTGTGGGGCCACCCCTGGGGAGCCCCATCCCCTCGGGGCCCTTTCCCTGGATCCCTGTAGGATAGTCCTCTGGGATCAGCACGTCTGAGCATCCCCAAACCTGCCCCGTCCTGCCGGGTATCCACAAACCTGCCCCGTCCAGCATCTGGGTATCCCCAGACCTCCCCATCCTGCAGCTGAGTATCCCCAAACTGCCCCGTCCTACACCCAGGCACCCAAGCCAGCTCCATCCTACAGCTGGGCACCCCCAAACCTGCCCTATCCTGCAGTCAGTTATCCCAAACCAGCCCCATCCTGTGGACAGGCACCCCCAAACCGCCCCATCCTGTGTCCGGGTATCCCCAAACCTGTCCCACCTGGCAGCCGGGATCCCCAAACCTGCCCCATCCTGCAGCCGGGCACCCCTTGGCAATGCCAGGGGGAAGGACCAGGCCAGGATCTTGCAGCCGGGCACCCTGGCATTGCCAGGACCAAGCCAGGGGGTGCTGCCAAATGCCCCTGCGCTCCCCCCGGCATGGGCCAAACCCTCCAAGGGCCAATCCAGGCGTTCCCGGAGCGGAGCCGGAGCGCGGGGCGCGTCGGGAAGCGTCACCGCAGCATCATGAGCTGGCTCCGTCCCAGCGCCCGGACCCGCCGGGCTGCTCCCGCCCCGTAATTAGCCCGGCCTTTGGGCACGTGAGCCAGCAAGCAGGCAAATAAATAAATAAGTGGTGGGGGAGGCTCTGACGCACCGGCAGATTATGCATGCGAGGAGTCAGACAGCTTGGCTCTCAAGACATAATCGTTTTAATTGCAAACCCTCAGAAAGGCCAGAGCTGCAAACTGCTCCCTGCTACCCACTCGCCGCATTAAAATCCAATTAGCCCCTTTGCTGCAGGTCACTTTGCTGGGAAGGCGGAGGATCCGACTCCCGGAGTGTTGCGAGCATCGGGAAGCCCGAGCCGGAGCGCAGTTCTGATCCCATGGTGGCCGCTCCACTGCCCCCCACTCGCCGCATCCCCATAAATCCAGCATGGTTCAGGTCCAAATCCAGAGCTGCCGCACGCTGCAGCTGGCTGGGATGCACCGGACCATCCCGAGCGTGCCAAGCGTGCCGGCTGCTCCGCACTCGCCCTGCCGTGACTCACGCGGGAATCCGCTGGGAATCGTGGCCCGGAGGCCGGGCCCGACTGCAGTGTCACAGCAGGGCAAGGCCCGGGCACAAGGGCTGGCGCTTGGCGCGGCCAAAAATACCTGCTCTCTTGCACGGCCCCGTCTGCTCTTTGGCAGAGCCGGCTGGGCGAGGATCCTCCCCGGCACCTCCCGGCGGCTCTTCCGCAAGCTGGGAACGGGCCAGGCGCTGCTTGCCGTTAGCTCCATCCCGGTGAGCACCGGGCTGCACAAGGGGCGAGGAGGGAGGGCAACTTCCCTGCTGATGGGTTTGTGCCCGGGGTGACGAACAGCGGCCCGGCCGACCCGGCCACGGGGGTCACAGCTGCTCTCCATCACCGCCGGCCGCGAGCACCGTGCGCTCCAGCGCTGCCGTGAGGTCCGCCCGGGGCTGCAAAAACCCTGCAGCGAGCCCACGGCAACCCTGCAGCGAGCCCACGGCAACCCTGCAGCGAGCCCACGGCAAGCCACGGCCGGGGGCGAACGCGCGGAGGGAGCACAAAGCAGCCGCCGCCGCCGCGTCCCGGCTGCGATTTTCCCTGCTCCATTATGGACACACAGGCTGCCACGCGCAGGTGCCGGCGAGGCCGGCGCGGCAGCTGGGGCGCCCGGCGCGCGCCGATCCGCGCCGTGCCAGCTGGCGCGGCCCGCGCGCCCCCGCCGCGGGCAGCCGCCCAAGGGGCCGCCTCCGAGGCCGCCGCGGGTCGCGCCGTGCGCCGGGAATTTGATCCCGTCGCCGGCATCCGGGTGGGAAAGAAAACCCGGGGTCGGGCGGGCGCTTGAATCGGCGGGGTCCGGCGGCGGGAGCGAGCGGGGCCCTGCGCGCTGGGCGCGCGCCGAGTCTGTCGTTAGCGCCGTGCCAAACCCAAAGTGGCTGCTTGGAAGCGGCAATCCAATAAAAGTGCTACTTGTCTATTTATCATCCTCGGGGCTTTTTATCACAGTGCAGATGGCTGCTACCTTCGCAAGGCACAGCAGTGTGCTGGCACGCGCGCGCCGCGCAGAAGCTCGCCCGTCGCCGAGTCTGTGCCTACACCTGCGCGGAGCGCGCGGGGCCGCCGCTCCCTGCCATCCACAGCGAGCCCTGAGCGCTCGGGGCGAGCGGCGGGTTGCAATGGGGTTTCTTTCTCCGTGCATGATGTTTTCCTCCCGTGCAAGGTTTTTTTAATGCATTTTTTTCCCATGCATTTTTTCCACGCATGTTTTTCTTGCATGTATGTCCTGCTGCCCTCCTTGCTGCTCTGCAGCGCCTGCAAGCGGCGGGGAGCAGCAGGGGGGCCACGGAGCAGGTGATTAAGGCTGCATTAAGCGCGTGCGTGTGCGTGGGAGCAAACACCCCTAATTATCCAGCCGGAGCCGGACGGGAGGGAGGAGCGGCCCCAGATTGCAATCGCCTAATGAAGTGCAACGCGGGGCCAGGCCCGGCGCGGGCGGTAATTAAGAGACGGCAAAGCCGGAATTGCAGCAGGCCCTCCTGGTCCCCACACCTCCTCCCTCTGCCAAATATGGGCCCGGAAAGCTCCGGCGGCTCCGGGAATCCCGCGTTTCCCCGTGCCCGGGGATGCTCGCGCCGTTTGCAAGGCGGCGGCTGCCAGGGCGCCCCGGCACCGTTGCACGGGCGTCGTGCGACGCTCGTTGCGACGCGGCCGCCGCCGCCGGCGCAGGCGCCCGCCCGGCCCCACCTCTTGCAAAAGAGCCAAGGAGCCAAACCCGGCGCCCGCTGCTCCGGCGCCGCCAGCACCCAGCGCCCTCTCCCTCCCGGCCGCCCGGCCGGGCTGCCCGGCCGGTCGGGAAGCGGCCGGACCTGCCCGGGAACGCCGCGGGCCGGCGTCAGGTGGGACGTGCCGCCCGGGATGCGCTCCCCGGCGGGCATCGCCGCCCCGGGACGCAGCACCCGGGATGCACCTTGGGCCGCGCGCCAGCCCGGTGCCCTTGCAAAACTCCCGGCTCCAGCACAATTCCCTGCGGCAGGAGCGGGGAGACGGGCTGCCGTGCCCTCCCTCCTGCTCTTTCCCTTTTTTTTTCCCTTTTCCCCCCCTCCTCTCCGCAGAACAAAGTACACCCTCTACCTCTCCAAACCCACCACCATCTGTGCGCGCGGCGGAGCGCCGCAGCCGGAGCAGCCGCCGCGCCGCCGCCCCCGAGCAGATGGCGCCAGGGGAAGGACGGGCCCCGGCGCGCGCTCCGGCCGCTCCCGCCGCCCGCTTTTCCCCAGGAGCAATAAATCCCGGGGAGGCGACAGAGCCAGGGCGGCCGGCAGCTCCCTTCCCGCATGGAGCGCGGCGCGGCCAGCAAGCCCGCGCAATGCGCAGCCAGCGGGATGGATATCCCTTTCCACTGCACCCTGCCGGTCACGGATGGGGATTTGGCAGCGCGGAGCCCATCCGGAGCCATCTGCTCGCGGGAGGCGGCTGCGGGGAGCGCGCGGCGCTGACCCCGGCCTCGCGGGCAGCTTGCAGGAGCAGATGTGGCCCCGCTGCCCTTCCCCTGCCCCAGGGACCCGCCGCCACCTGCCCCTGTCCCCACGCGGTGGCCGCAGGGCGAGGGCAGGTCCCACCGCAGCATCCCGAGCCCTCCGTCCCCATCCCACGCGGCCAAGCCGGAGCGAGCGGCCCTTCCCGCCGCCGGGACTCCCGGCGTGGCGAACGACAGCGTCTTTTGGGCTCATTACAATTCCTTCTGCATGATTTAGGACCTAATCTCGGTGAAACTCCACAGCGCTTTATTAATAGCACATTAGCGGATAATTCATGCAGCGGGATGAAAAATCATCCCGCGCCGCCCTGCCGGGGCGGGGGGAGGCGGGCGCGAGGGGAGGGCGCCGCGCGCCCGCCCGGCCGCCCGCACCTCCGCGCCGAGGCAGCCGCCCCTTCTGACAACTGCCACCACTCATTAATCTTGACGAGTTTTCTGCTGAATATTCTTCCACGGGCTTTCAAGCCGCTCGCTAATTGCAATTAATCACTTACCGAAACAGATGTCAGGAACAATGGAGTTTGGGAAGTCTGCGCGCTTGATAAAGCTGTCAGGGGCGCGCGCGGCGCTGGGCGCCATGGGGCGCCCGGGACACCCGTCCCGGTCCACGCGCCCGGCCTTGGCCCCACGGGTGCCCGTGGTGCACGGGGACGGGGTCCGTCCCCACGCGCTCCCTGCTCGCATCCGCGCGCTGCTTTGGCCATCGCAGCCCCGCAAGGCGCCAGGAACCACTGCCATCCCCCCAGCGCAGCCATCCCTGTCCCACTGGGAGATTCCGCTATTCCCTACGGATCGGGAGCGCCGCCCGGAGCCCCGGCGGGGCGTCATGTCAGCGGCGCCTCGCACCGGCGCGCCGCCCGTCCCCGCCAGACGCCGCGTTAGCACCAGCAGGGATCCAACAGACTTCTCCGGCGGGCTCTGTTTACCCGTTGCACATGAAAGGTGCCGAGCTGACAGCTCCGGAGACGGGAGGGCTTCTCCCCCTGCTCCAGGATGGACTCCGGCACACAGGGACACAACCCCGGGCACCGCGAGCTCGCAACGGCGCCGCGCGCCTTGCAACGCCAACCCCGCGCGCTCCAAGCACCCTTGGGCCTGGAAGCACACGCCGCCACCGCGCTCCATAAACATTCCTTGCATCCCTGCTCCATATGCACAAGGGCCCCTTCCCGAGCGACAGCTGGGCCGAGCGCATGGGCACAAAGGCGGCGCACGCTCCCCGGCGCGGCGCGCGGCAGCTGGCGGCGCGGGCACCCCCGGGTGCCGCCGCGCGCTCCGCGGTGACCTCGGTCACGTCACCCGCGCGAGCGGGAACAGCGCCGCCCGGCCCAGGCATGTTCAATATTTGCATTCGCTTTGCAAGCGCTTCCTCCCCCTCGCCGCAGATAACGGCAGGGCCGCGGCACCTCCGGCGGGGAGAAGCGCCGCGCTGGGTTAATTATTAGCGAAGATGCAAAATTCCCCCGCCACGAGATAACGATAAACACCGCGATTGCAGGGAGATAAACGGGGCTTTAAATTTCCAGCAGCCTTTACCAGTGTGAAAGAAAAAAAAATAAGCGCCCCTTATTTATTTAGCTCCTTTGAGAAGCCACATCAGCCCCCGAACGGCGTCGTTCCCTGTCAGGCTGCGCGCGGAGCCCGAGCGCGCCGCGAGCGTCCTGACAGCCGCCCCTCGCGCGAGCATCTTTTATTCATGCTCATCATATAAACCGTATTGCCTCGCAAACAAAAGGATTTAACCCGCTGCTGCCCGGGGGCGAGAGGCAGCAGGGCCCCGGGCTCCACCCCGCCGCGGCCCTGCTGGAAAAATCCCACCCGGATCGTTTTCCTGGGATTTGCAAGGAGGTGATGGAGGCGAGTGCCTAAGCGTGGTGGAAACGAGAAGCCTCGGGAAGGAGGTGGGAATGAGGAGGCCAGAGGATTAAAGACGGGGGAAATTGAGGTTAAACGGTTGCCAGACCCCGGTGCCACCGGCTCAGCGGGAATTGCAGCCGCTTCCCGCTGCTGCCCCGGCAGCCCTTGGCATGGCGGGCACAGCCGGAGCCACCCCGGTGTCACCGTCCTCAGCGCTCCTGTCCTTGCGTGACCAGAACCCCTCCGGCCCCGTGGCCGCTCCGGGAAATGGAGGAGATGCCGGTCTCAAATGATGCCCAAAGGATGCTCCGAACCACAGGCTCAAGGATGCTGCAGGCCGGCACAGCCAGGGATGTGCAGGTCCCCACGCAACCATGCTGGGACATGAGCTGGGAGCAAACCAGCAGAGGTTTCTCCGCTCCCGGGATGCTTCCCCGCTATCCTGGGACACGCAGGACCACGTGCGATTCCAGTGCGTGCTCCAGAGCCGGAGCCCTTGGAGCACCAGGCCCCAGGCAGCCTTCCCGCTGGAGCCGCTCATCCGAACCAGACCGGGCTGCAAGCAAGGAGGAGGCTAAGGAGCCGAGCCGGCTCCGCTTCGGTGCATCCCGGGAAAAAAGAGAACCGGGATAAAAATCACCCGTTCAACCTTGAGCCATTAGGCGAAGCCTCCTCGCTCGGTGACTCTGAATCCCATCCTTCCTTCAAACACGCAAGCAAAGCAGTGGTTACAAGAATGGTTCGTATTTAATAATGCAATTTATATTCCACTCTCAACATAAACTATTGTAAAGGCACACTAATGTAAAAATACATCTGGCTTGTCAATAGTTTATCTTCTGGATCTGCATCTAAATCCCTGGGCATTCTTGACTTATGGCTGCACCAGTGTCTAATGAATAAAAAGGTGCAAATTATAGGCCTTGCTTTAATGCTCATCATAAAATTAGATGATAGTTGCAAAAGCTGCATTCTCCTGCCCACAGTGCAGCAATGGTAAGCTATAAATAAAGTGTATTTAATGTATCCCAGCGCTGTGCAGAGCCAGGAAACAGTATGTTACTGCACAGCCTTCAATGGATCCGCCACAAGTTCAATGAAGTGATAACTGATCCATCATGTGAATTTATGTTAACTGTCTGCTCACAAAGTCATGGCCTCAACACTGTAAATAGCCTCCAATCCTTCTAGCGTGGCCTGCCTGCCAATAAACCTGTCACCGGCAGGCTTGTAGCAAGCACCTTAGGACAGTGGAAACAAACCATTAAGTTCTTGGGTTTCGACTTGGGTTTCTCGGCCCCACCGGGCTCCCGGCTGCTCCGGAGCATCGGATGCGGGTGGAGAACGGCACTGCCATGTGCTGGCTGCAAGCTCCGGGTCTGGTACCAGATCCCGCACGGAGGCACCGGCCCGCTGCTCCGAGCGGCCCCGGCGCGCTCCAAGCGCTGTTATTTATTGCATGTCCGTGAGAAGCTCTTGGATCCCAGACCTGTCGCGCCAGGGATGGATGCGGGAGGGATGCAGCGATGAGATGCTGCAGCCGCGGCTCCCGCATGGATAACACAGGATGGGAGAAATGACCGGGGAGATGGGGAGACACCATCGGCGCGACCCCGTGACGTGGGACTTGCCTGAGGCATCAAATTGGCCCATGCGCCAGCACCGTTCGCACCAGCACATTTGCACCCGCACATCTGTCCCAGCAAAGGGGCATTCCCAGCACAATTCCCAAGTGGAAAAACCAGGAGGTGGCGCCGGGGTCGGCACGCGCCATCAAACTCTGGGACGCGGAGCCCGCGGAAAGCGGCGTTTGCCATTTCCTGGCTCTCATTAACGCGGTGCTGAGTAGTCCCTAATAATAGCAACAGTAAATTCTCCTAACCAATTCGGGTCCATTTCTATAAATAATGTAGAATCTTTTTATTTACTGACAGGTTGTAAAAGTATCAGCGAGAATAATGTGAAATCGGGCGCTGCTGAATAATTCATGGCGGCAGCTCGGCCCCCCCTGCCCGCGCTCCCCTGGCCCCAGCGTTTACACGGCAGCACCTTGTGCCCGGGTTATTCAATAAAAACCAGCACTAACGACCTGGCACTAATTCTTTATCAGCTGGGACTTTTACGGCTGGCGGGAGGGGGGGAGGCGGAAAGAGAAATAAAAATAACCCTCCGTGCACCCTATAAAAAATGCATGGGTGCACGGGCGGCAAGGGGGAGGAGGGAGGCAGCGGGAAGGGTGGGATTTGGGGTCCAAATCCGGCCAATTCCCCGCGCTCCCCGGGGACGTGTTCCCGCCGCCACGGGGGTTAATGCGGATCAGCAGGGCGGCTAATCCGACGCCCCGTCCGTCCGTCCGTCCATCCGCCGTCCCCCCCAGCACAACACCCCACCGCGGGCGTTTTGATGTGCGCCACAAAGCCGGGCGAGCTCGCCGTGTAACGTGATAAAAGCAAGTCCCCAGCCAGCACAATTATTTGATAATTCTCCCTTAACACCCATCAAATTAAAGCAATGTCCAAGGGCTGCCTGAAGTGGCACTGATAGGTATTAAACTTTAATGAGATTTAATGGCACTGCCCTACTTTTTAAGCGCTTGGGCCTACATTTATGAACATTTAATTTCCCAGGCCCTGACCTCTTTTTCTTCTCCGCGGGTCTGCATCCCTCCCCCGTGTGCAAGCGCGCGCAGCTGGTTCCCGTTAGCACCGAGCCCGGCACGGCTGCACCGGGATAAAACCCCGGGCACCGGGATAATGCTCTGGGCACCAAGGGGCAAAACGTGGATTCTAGCAGAGAGGCGAGATGGAGCAGGGAGGAGAGAGTGGCCGGGCTCTCGGTGGGCAGCACAGCCCAATTTGCAGCGTGACTTCATTAAATTGCTCCTGGAATGACGCTGCGCTGGGGGTCACTCTCGCCTGTGTCCCCCACGCCGAGTGCTCGACTCCGGTTAGGAGCCTCTGGCTCACATAAGCCCCCATCACAAGCATCATCCACCGCGAGCATCATCCATGCCACGAGCATCCTCTGCCACGT
Source organism: Tinamus guttatus (assembly GCF_059628265.1). NCBI lineage: Eukaryota > Metazoa > Chordata > Aves > Tinamiformes > Tinamidae > Tinamus > Tinamus guttatus. The sequence goes on from NW_028288857.1 coordinate 2,949,845, forward strand.
GCGGGATGCAGCTCTGAGCATCCTCATCCTTGGGATGAGGTCCCGGCTGGATGGCCGAGCCCAGGGATGAGGAGCAACCTGGGAAGGGTAAATCCCAGCGGTACCGGGGCTGGCGCCGTGGTCCAGCCCCTGTCCCCGCTGCTCCAGTTGGTTGCTGCCCTCTAGTGTGTGCAGGACACGTTGGGCCCCGCCGCCGTGTGTCCCTGTGCCCACATGTCCCCAGGCGCGGGGACACTGCCATGCAAAGATGGGGCATCAGGATTGGGCACTGAATCCCATGGGAATGCTGCAAATCCCAACCCGGTGCATGGCAGACCAGCACCCTTGTGGGTGCCAAGGCAGAGCTGGAGCACACAACCCATGCGCTCCGGGGGTTAATCCGCAGGGAAGCAGGTCCGCAGGGATCAGCCGCAGGAATGCGAAGGCCGGGCAATAAAAGGGCGCGTTATCGCGTCCCAGCAGAGCCCAACGCCGGCGCGGAGAAGGGAGGGAAAGGAGGAGGAAAGAAAAGCCCACCCTTAACCCGGCGCTCGCTTATCATGCAGGCTGCATCGCGCATCTTGAAAGTGCAGACACAAAAATGTAATGTCATAACATTCGCAGTTCAATAACCTTTGCTTCACGAGACGGCTTGAACTGTCAGAGGAGCTGGAAGGTAAATATTTCAGCGCACAGACACTGGCTGCGAGCACGGGGGGGCCGGCCAGCCATGGCCCCCGCCGTAAATCCCGGCCGGCGCTGGGGAAAGGCCGCGGCGTGGGTGAAATACGAGCGGCTCCGAGGGCAGACGCTGCTGCTGTTCTGCAAAGACCCCGAGGGAGGATTCACAGCCCGACCCCGACCCGCACGGTGCCTCCGGCTGGGGTTCCCAATGCGGGCAATGGGAAAGGGCAGCCATGGGCTGGGGCTGCCTGTGGCGCAGGGGATGGTTCGGGGCAGAGCCGAGGGGTGCAGGGGATGCATCAGGTGCAGGGAAAGCCGATGGTGCAATGGAGGTGATGGGTGCAATGAGGTTATAGGTGGAGGGGATGCATCAGGTGCAGGGGAAGCCAATGGTGCAACGGAGGTGATGGGTGCAATGGGATTATAGATGCAGGGGATGCACCAGGTGCAGGGGAAGCCGATGGTGCAATGGAGGTGATGGGTGCAATGGGTTATAGGTGCAGGGGATGCACCAGATGCAGGGGAAGCCAATGGTGCAATGGAGGTGATGGGTGCAATGGGTTATAGGTGCAGGGGATGCATCAGGTGCAGGGGAAGCCAAAGGGTGCAATGGAGGTGATGGGTGCAATGGGTTATAGGTGCAGGGGATGCACCAGGTGCAGGAGAGCCAGTGGGTGCAATGGGTTATAGGTCCAGGAGATGCACCAGGTGCAGGGGAAGCCGATGGGTGCAATGGATGCACCCAGTGCAGGGGAGCTGATGGGAGCAACGGAGGTGATGGGTGCAAGGGAGCCAGTGGATGCAACAGATGCAGCAGGAACACGGCAACCACGGGGCGCAGAGAAGCCGCCAAGCACCAGGGTGCCAGAGGATGCAAGAGGCAGCGGGTGCCAAGAAGCCGCCGGGCACAGGGCGAGCTCGGAGAGGAGCCAGCCCGGAGCCGGCAGGCCGGGCATGGCCGGGAGCAGCGGAGCAGCCCCGGCTCGCGCGGGGCGTGCGGGGACAGGCCCGGCCCGAAACACCTGCCGGGGCCGCGGGGCGCGCGCCCGGCTCGCTGCCGCGTGGGGGGCCAGCACGGCGGCACCTCTGCTTGCCCACATGCTTGCACACACGCTTGCCCGCATGCTTGCCCGCACGCTTGCACACACACTTGCACACACGCTCCCCAGCACACACAGCCAGACTAAACTTTGCCGACCCCATCAACATTGCATTAGGCGCATGCAAAGGTGTGGGGGGACACAGAGGGGACCCCGGATGACAACGGGGGCAACTGCAGCGCCCAGGGGGAGCCAGGCCCTCGTGGGGCTTGTCAGACCCCGCCGCACGCTGCTTTCCAGCCCAAGGGAATCCCAAGGGAGTGAAAACACCAACGCGGGTGCAAAGACTCCCCGACCCCACACGGCGCCTCCCGCCAGGCCCGCGCGCTCGCGGCAAAGCGGATTTAGCGCGTGGCGCTGGCAGGGGGAGTTTAGAGGCAGCAACTTTCCCTGCGCTTGACTTAAATGGATTGGGAGCGCGGGGCGGGCGCAGGGGGCAGGCGGCCAAGGGGAGCGCGCGCAACGGCCGCGCAGATGCCGCGCGGCAGATAGGGCGCGAGCAGGGGGGCCGCGGCGCGCGCTGCACGCCGGCCCCGAGATAACGCGGCTGTTGCGGCGGGGAAGGCGCTTCCTCCGCGCCGCGGGGCCCCTGCAAGGAGCAAGGGGGACCAGGGATCAAATGGAGCGCCCTCCCTGCTGCCCCCCATCCCGCTGCCCTGTTGGGAGCGAGCGGATCCCGGGCCGCCCCACACCGCGACGGCAGCAAGCCTGGCCCCCCGCCAAAGCCACTGTCTCCACTGTAATTCTCCCTGCCCCGGAGCCAACACACACACCCCGGCAAAGACCCGGGCGCGCGTGCACGCCTGTGCATGCATGCTCCTGTGCACGCACGCTCCCGTGCATGCGCGTTCCCGTGCGTGCACACGCGCTCCTGCGTGCACTCCTGTGCACGCACGGGATTGCACGCGCCGCCCGCCGCTGCCACCGTGGGCAGCCCGCGCAGCGCCCCACGCCTCGCCGAGCGGTTGCACAAGCGGGCGGCGCGCGCTCGCCTCGCACGCACGCTGCGCCCCACGGCACACCCACAAACCACACAGCTCGCCGGGCGCGTGCGCGCTCGCAGGAAGAGGCGCTGCCTTCCCGCTCGCTGCCTTTCCCTCCATTAACTCCTGCAGCGGCCCCGCTCGCCCCCCGCGTGCAGACGGACAAGGACGCCGAGCGTTCCCGCGCGAGGAGCTCTCGGGGCGGCAGGACGCGGGGCGCGATCGCCAGCGTCGAGCCCCGCGGCGCCGGGCAAGGCAGCCGGGCCGGGAGAGCGAGGATGGGGCAGACCGGACAAACCCGCCGGGGGATGATGCAGCGGGTGACGGCCGGGCGGCAACGCGGCCTCGCCGACGCGCTGCAAGCGGGGCCCGCTCGTGCCCAGCACGTCCCCTGCGTCGCCCTTTGCAGCCCCCGGCCCGCTCCGAGCGCGCGGTCCCACCACCAGGACACTGTTCTGGTCATGTCCCATCCCCGCAGCCTCCAGGGACGCAGCAAATTCCGGTTAAGCCCCACGGCACCGGGGTTGTCCCCCTTTTTTCCCCCCAGCGGAGGGGAAGGGGCTGGGGACAGCGCGAGGACGGGGCGAGCACCGCGCCAGGAGCGGCAGGACCCATCCTGGGCACAACGGAGCTGGCGGCTCTGCTTGCCATGGGGACAGTGGGGACAGGGCCACAGCTGGATGGGGAGGCAGAGGGGCTCAGAGTGGGGAATGGCGAGACCAGGGGGCTGGGAGGGGGACACGGTGATACCGAGGGGACAAGGGGATATGGGGGGCTTGGAGACGGGAATGGAGTATTCAGGTGGAGACAGAAACACGGAGGGCTCGGAGAGGTCACATCGAGGGACACGAGGGGAGAAGGGGACATGGGGGGCTCAGAGAGGGGCACAGCGAGAAGTATCCAGGTAGAGAAGGGGACATGGGGGGCTTGAAGAAGGGCACCTCAAGGGGTATCCAGGTGGAGAAGGAACCACAAGGGGCTTGGAAAGGGCCTGTTGAGGGGTGCCAGGGAGAGAAGGGGACACGGGGGACTCAGAGGGAGTCTCAGCGAGGGGTGTCTGGGGGAGACCAGGGGGCTAAAGAGGGGCACAGTGAGAAGTATCCGTGTAGAGAAGGGGACATGGGGGACCCAGAGTGGGGCACAGCGAGAGGCATCCAGGTGCAGAATGAACCACGAGGGGCTCGGAAAGCACCCGCCAAGGGCCACAGGGGAAGAAGGGGACACGGGGGACTCAGAGGGGGTCTCAGCGAGGGGTGTCTGGGGGTGACCAGGAGGCTCAGACGGGGGCACAACGAGGGGCACCCAGGTGCAGAAGGGACCACGAGGCGCTCGGGAAGGGCCCGTCGCGAAGCGCCGGCCGGGGGGGGGCCGCACTCACCCAGGGGCCGCGCCGTCCAGCGGGGCCCGCGCTCCTCCATGTCCCCGCGGGGGCGGCAGGGGGGGCGCCCCGGGCCGCACGTCGGGGGTTCCCGGCGGCGGCGGCGGCGGCGCCGAGCGCGGCTGGAGCCAGATCCTCCCGCCGCCGCTTCCTGCTTCCCTGCGCCGCCCGCCGCCCCGGGAGCCGCCGGCTGGAGCGTGACTCACCGGGGGCCGGGCCGGGCCGGGCCCGCGGGGGGGCGGCGGGGCCACCTTCCCCCGGGGCCGCCCCGACGGGGCGGGGGCGCCGCAGAGCGGGGCTCCCCATGGGGAGCTGCGGGCCCCGTGCGGGGTTTGGGGGGGCGGGAGGAGTCCTGGGGGGGGGGGGGGCTGCACCTCCAAAAGCGGGGGGGGGATGGTTGTATCAAGGCGGGGGGCAGGTGGCAGCGCCATGTCCCCAACTTCCACCCCGAGTCCCCAAAACTGCACCCTGGACGGTGACACTTGGCACACGGATACCGGGAAAGGGTCCCCACGGCATCAACCGTCGAACCCCCAACCCCCGCCGGGTGCAAACGCGCCGTCCCCGCTGCCCCGTGTCCCCAAGGAACCGGGGACACCGGTGAAACGAGCGCGGTGGGGCTCAGCGCGCCGGACAGGCCCGGCCGGCCCGGCCCATGGCCCGCGGCAGGGACGCGCTCCCGAGCCGCCGGCGCCCGCGTCCCCCCCCATCCCAGCTCCCTTATTCTCCCCGTTCTATTTTAAATTTCCACCGCTTTCTTTTTAAAGAATACGGAGGAACAAATGCCCTTATCAGCAATTCTCACAAGGTATAAAGAGCCGCTTTTATCTCGCTGCCTTTACTAATCTAGAGCGAGCCGATGCCTGTTAATTTTTTAATTTTCCCAGTGAATGCGTTTGTAGCTTTGTCAGCATTTACACCCAGGCGTTCGCGTATCCCGCGCGCATCTGGGGATGCGCAGCGCGCGGAGAGCGTCCCCACTCCCAGCCCAAGAGCCCCCATTTTCGGTCCCTTATGACTTTGGGGATCATTCGGGTTGATATTTTGCACGCCGGCCGCTTGCATTTGATGCGAGTTTTCATTGCTCCCCCCTCAAAGTGTGTTACCTGCGCCCAGGGAAGCCTCCTGCAAGCTCGGCGAGCGCGCGGGGGCGAACGTGCCCCACGGCAGCGCCCGGCCCGGCCGCCGCGCGCAGATGAGATGTGGCAGGCGTGTAACAAGCCATTAGTCACTGTCACCTTTGCCCGGCAGCCGCTGGCAGGGTAATAAATCCAGCGCTGACTCCAGCAGGCCCGTTCCAGGCCGCGGCTCCCAGCTCGCACATGCAAACCCGCTGCTCCCGGACCCCCCGGCAGCACCGGGGCCGGAGCAGCCCTGCGCACGGCTCCTCAAAGGGAGCAAATGCCGCGGGGCTGGTGCAAGGGCTGAGTCAGGCGACGCTGTCCCGGGAAGCACCGGACTTGGCCCTTCCATGGGGAAAAAAAGGGGCCATGCAAAATCCCGCCGGGCCATGCAAAATCCCGCTGGACAATGCAAACTCCTGCTGGGCAATGCAAACTCCGGGCAATGCAAAATCCAGGCAATGCAAAACGTGGCCGGGCTGCCGGGTGAAACCCCACCGGGACGGGTTGCAAACAAGGCCCGTCCTGGGAGGCGGCCGTCGGGAAGTGCGGGTGATACCTCTCCCGAAAAATGCTGCCGCTCCTGCCGGACGAGGCGGCAGCGTCCCGGGAACCGCTGCCCGGCCCAGCCCCAGGGCCCCCCCGTGCCGTCCCCGGATGACTCCTGCAGGACCTACTTGTAGCTCCGGTGTCGGCGCCCTCCGCATCCAGCGCGGGCCGCGGGCCGCGGTCGGTGTCCGGAGCGGTGCCCGGGCTCTCCCTGGCGCTGGCCGCGCGCGGCCGGGACTCGCCGGCCGCCGGCGTCTCCACGGGGGCGGATGTCGCCTGCAAGAGAAAAGCAGGGAAGGGGCTGAGCGGGGTTTTGCCGGCGGCAGATGCACGTGGCCACGCTGCAGCTGCAGGCGGCACCGGCGGGTGACAAGGGGTGACGGGGCTGGGACGCGAATCCGAGCGGCGTCCCCTCGCTCCGGGCGGCAGCTGGCTGCTCCCGATTACTTGGGCGGGCAGTGTTTGCTCGAGATCAACAACCGCCCCTCGCCTTTCCTGCTCCGGGCTCTCGCGCTTGCCAAGCGCGCGCTGCCGCTGTCGCCTTCGCTCCGATGGAAGGGAACCGGCCCCGTTTGCAAACACCCTTCTCCAAATCCCCCTGGCGCAAGGTGCCCCTTGCAGCAACACCCGGATGCACTGTTAGCCGGGGCTGCTGTGCCACCAATCCAGTGTTCCTTGGGATGAGTCCAACCTGGAGAGCCCCAGGGAGACGGAAGGGGCACGAATGTGGCCGGGAAGCCCTGCGAGGCAGCGAGTCTGAATTCCCCGTGCGTTTCCAAGGAAGGTTTAATTTATGGGATCCATATGGCGAGTGAGCAGTGCGGGTGCGTGCCGGCTCCCACGGGTCCTCAAGCAGCGGCACGACCCAGCTCCGTGCCCAGGGACACGGTATCCCCCTACCCACGGGCCAGGGAAAGGCCTGGGAAGCACTCGGGGAGCCCGGCAGAGACCCTGGCCATTAATAATACACCAATAATTAGCACCACACACGCGGGCAGCAGAGCGTGGAAGGTCCTGGGAGAACAGGGCTTGCAACACCCACTCGCTGCAGCGCTCGCTGTCCCCATGCAAATCCAGGGACAGGTCGTATATGTCCGGCTGGCAGCCAGGAAAACGCCTGGCAAATCCGCCACCCTCGGAGCCCGGGCAAACTCGGAGCCTCCCAGGCCGAGGGGCGAACGCCGGCACGGGCGCCCAGCCCTTCCTCCTCGCTTCGGCTTCGCCCGGCGCTATCTGTCAGCAAATCATTCCCGGTTACACAGATAAGGAATAATTGATGCAAAGCAGCCATCTGTTTGCGAGCGCCAAGGATCTGCTCAATTAGGAGGGATCTATCCACCCGGATGAAGCGTCCCGGCAGGCCCGTGCCGGGGGGTGCCCTCGGAGACGCGCTCCCAATTAGGGCCGAGCGCGCCAGTGTGGGCACCAACTTGCTCGTTGGCACCCCAAGGTGCTTTGGAGGGGCTCCAGGGTGGGCCTGTCCCCATACGGGGGCAGGGGACATCAGCGTGATGTTGCTACGTGACATTGGGAACATGGGGAGTGTTGACACATTGGGTTAGGGGGCCTGCAGGTGACAAAAACAGAGGGAAAACGGCTCAAATGGGAGCTGGCACGGATTGCACCCGTGCATGGAGCACCCTAGGATGGACCCGGTGCCGGGACCCCCACTGAAGCAGTTTGCACCCGCGTGCAGCGATCCGGGGAGCGGCGGCCGCATCCATCCAAGGGCACATTCCTTCCATAGCCGTCTGTGGGTGCAAACACCCGCGGATGCACCCGGGGCCACGGCACGGAGACGCCGGCAACGGAGCGGGACAGGCGGGTGCCCCCCAGGGGGAATTCCTCCGAGGGGGAATCCCGCGGCACCTCTTTCCTAGCAGGAAGGGCTCAAGGGGTTACGGGACGTGGGAGGGCGACGCCGGCGGTTCCCTGCGCCGTCCCCAGCGCCGCTCACCTGGGTACGACCTGCCGGGGCGGGAGGCCTGCCCGGTCCTGCAGGGCACGGAGGAGCGCGGGGGAACTTCCCGACCGCCCGGGAGCTCGCGGGGAGCCAACGGGCTGGCGCGCGGCCCCCGCGGGCCGGGGCGGAGGCGTCGCCGGGGTGGATTTTCCCCCCCAAACCGCCTGCCTGGGAAGGGCCGGGCGCGCTGCCAGCCGGGATCCGCTGCGGATGCACCGCGCGGCAGGAGCGCCGGAGCAGCCAGCGAGCGCTCTCCTTGCTGGAGCCCTCTAGCGGGAACACGGGCACGAGGGGGGCATCACCACGGTCCCCCCAGGCACCCTCCGAACCTCCCCAATCCGCCCTTGAGCAAGAGGGTCCTCCCCCGCCGCGGGCCAGGCCGCGCTACAAATGAAACGGAGCGTTTAGGGCCCTTTGTGACCCTCCTGCTCACGCTGGGGCTTTATGGGCGCCCGCCCTCCTGCGCAATTCCAGACACTTGTTAGGCCAGACGGTTCCAGCCTCTCTTCCCCGCAGGATGTCCTCTCCCCGCTCCGCCTCCCTCCTCCTCCTCCTTCTCCTTCCCCAAGCATCAGCTCCCCATGGCCTCAAATCAGAGGGTTCTCCCCCAAAAAGGAGATGCAAGGCAGTCCCTGCCACCGGGGTGGTGCTGAGCACCCCTGTGTGGGGGGGCATCCTGCTGCATTCCCCAAAAACTGGTGCAAGGGGCAAAGCAAGGCCAGGCCAAGTGCACCCGTGGCCGTCTGCAAATGCCAAGGACCTCCGTGCCTCTGCTATGGAGCCCAGCGCCTTCCCTGTGGAGCCCAGCGCCTTCCCTGTGGACTCAGCATCTTCTCTGAGCCAGGGGCCTGCTTCCCAGCCTGAGCTTCCCCGTTCCCCTGGCCAAGCATCCTGTGGCTGAGCATCCCTGCTTCCGTGGCTGAGCATCCCTGGCTTGAGTATCCCTGCTCCCATGGTTGAGCATCCCTGTTCCTGTGGCTGAGCATCCCTGGCTGAGCATCTCTGCTCTTGCAGCTGAGCGTCCCTGCTCCTGAGGCCGAGCATCCCTGGCCAAGCATCCCAGTTCCTGAGGCTGAGCATCCCTGGCCAAGCATCCCTGCTCCCGAGGCCGAGCATCCCTGCTCCTGTGGCTCAGCATCCCTGCTCCTGCAGCCAAGCATCCCCGGCTGAGCATCCCTGCTCCCGAGGCTGAGCATTCGAGCATCCCTAGCCAAGCATCCCTGCTCCCAAGGCTGAGCATCCCTGCTCCTGCAGCCAAGCATCCCTGGCCAAGCATCTCTACTCCCAAGGCTGAGCGTTCCTGGCTGAACATCCCTGCTCCCCCAGCTGAGCATCCCTGCTCCTAAGGCCGAGCATCCCTGGCCAAGCATCCCTGCTCCCCCAGCTGAGCATCCCTGCTCCTAAGGCCGAGCATCCCTGGCCAAGCATCCCTGCTCCCCCAGCTGAGCATCCCTGCTCCTGCAACCAAGCATCCCTGGCTAAGCATCCCTACTCTCGAGGCTGAGCATTCCTGGCTGAACATCCCTGCTCCCCCAGCTGAGTATCCCTGCTCCCACGGCCGAGCATTCCTGGCCAAGCATCCCGGTTGCGAGGCCGAGCATCCCTGGCCAAGCATCCCTGCTCCTGCATCTGAGCTCCCTGCTCTCCACTGTGCACAACCCCCCGGCCTTCTTCTCCTGCCAAGACTCCTTCCCAGAGGCTGATCCCCAGCGCCAGCTCCCAGGGGTCCCACAGCGCCTGCCCAGGGCCACCAGCTCCACGGCAGGTGCCACAGGGGACCCCAGGGCTCGTCCCGGCCGCGGGAGCAGCAGCCCCGCTGCTCACGGGCATTGCTCCTCGCTGCTGTATTTAAAGTTTCGCGGCCGTGTTTGCTTGCACAAAGTTGGAACCTGCAATTACAGCTGTGATAACCTGTAATTAACAAGGGGAAGGGAAAAAAAAAAAAAAGGAAAAAAAAAAGGGAAGAAACAAAAGGCTCCAGTGAGAGATGACGGTGTTAACCCTTCCTGCAGGCGAGCAGTGCCTGGGCTCTGGCAGTGGGAACAAGCGAGCTGAGCAAGCCATGCCAGGGATGCCATGAGCTCCTTCACTTTCCCAAGCCCAGGACACCGGGAAGGGACATCGGGAAGGCCCCTCCAGGAGTACCAGGACCCCCAAGCACCTCCGGCCTCCCCCCGGTGCCACGATCTCCGCCGGCGAGCGACGGGCTGCGCTTTGGGGCATGGAAAACCACAGCGCCAGGGGCACCCGGCACCCTCCGGAGGCCGGCGGGGGCTGGAAGCGGCGCGGGAAGCGGAGCTATTCTCGCCCGGCTTTGTGCCGGCCCTAAGCGGCTTTGCCCAAAGCCCCCGCGCGCCCGGCGCCCTAAGGAGCTTTTGTGCCGCTCGCTCGCTCAGCCAGGGGCTCCGGCCGGCACCGGGGCTGCTCGGGGGGCACCTGGGGGCAGGTGCCGGGCGCAGATGCTCCCCCGGCGCGGGCGGCGGGGCCGAGGGCGCCCGCGGCCCAAATTGTCGGGCGGCCTCCTCGGCGAGGCACAATGGAGGCCGCGCCGGCGGATCCGGGGTCAGGGGTGAGAACAGCAATAAGTGGTTTATGCCTTTTGTGAAGAGGCTGAACTGACAGCTCGGGGGATTAACAAAGACGTCCTCTGTTCGCCGGCAGGTCATGTGGAAAGCGCCGCGCCGACCCCTGTCACTTCTTTTTCTTGCAAGAACAGACATTTGTTCGCAAGCGAGCGGGGAGGTGATGGAGGGGGAGGCCGGCGCGGGGGGCGGCGGCAGGGGGGGCTTCCTCGAGCGCCCGCGGCCGTGCCAAGCGCCGCGACGGAGGCGGCTGGAAAACTGCCCCGGGGGGAGCTGCGGGATGGGGGGGAAACTGCAGGGATGCGGGGGGAGCTGCAGGGATGCGGGGGGAGCTGCAGGGATGCGGGGGGAGCTGCAGGGACACAGAGAGGGGGGAGCTGCAGGGATGCGGGAGGATTTGCAATGGGGGGAGGCAGTCTGGAGGACCCTCCTGTGCTGCACAAGGTGAACTGCAAGCAAGGGGGAGCCTTTCCTGGGTCACAGGAGCGAGGCGGGGACTGCCAGCCCTTGCTGCCACTCGCCAGACGCTGCTGGGCTGCTCCACCTGGCTTTCCTGGCAGGAAAACCAGAGGCAGGGAAGGATGCGAGCAGCGCAGCACCTGCATTGGATGTGGAGCTGCCTCTGAAGAGCACAGTCGGCCCCACTAGATCCGCAGCAATCACAATGCCTGTATCGTCATCATTAGGTTCCAGAGTCAACAGCCAGAAGAGCCCGTTCTGCCCTACCGAGACAAAACCTGACCTCCTCCAAGCCCTGCCTTGCACCCTCTGCTCCTCCCTCATCCTCACGCTGGGAAAAAACCCTCAACCCAACAGCGGCTCACGGGATATTCCCAAAATGGGAATAACCCCCCTGCACAGCAGCACCCTCAGGCCACACACCGGGGCGCAGCATTAACGCTCCAAGGACCCGCTCCCCATCCTCGCAGCTCAGCGCGCCCGTTCTCAGCTCCCGCCTGCCACCTAAAGACAGGCTGCGGGCGAGACGCGCCGGGCCCGTAATCCGCGGATTAAACCCGCGCCATCTGCGAGGGGAAACTTTAATGCGGGATCAGCGGCGCGCGCCCCGCTCGGGCCCACGGCCCCGGCACCCTGCCCGCCTGGGGGGCGCCGGGAACCCCCCCGGGAGCTGCTGCACCTGGTAATTGCTTTAAGCGATTACGGGTCTCTTTGTCAGGGCAGGAGATTAGAGGTGGCGGCCTGGGAGCCTGCATCCCTCCTGCTGCCGCCTCCTCCTCCTCCTCCTGGGATGTTTTGCACCGTCTCCGTTTTCCAGTGCACGTCCCATCACTCCGAGGACCCGCATCCCAAAGGGGAGGCTGGGGACATGCGGCTTCCACGCGATGCCGAGTCAGCGCATCCCTGAATTACGCCGGATTACAGGGCACCGAGGAAGGGAGGCAAGGAGGCTTCCCGCCTCCCAGCCTGCTCCCCACAGGGAATTTATGGCCCAGGCTCCGTGCCGGGCTGAGCAGTCGGTGCCGGCAGGGAGAGCATCTCCCAATGTTCCTTCTGCAGCTGTAGCATCACCCATGGGTGCTCGGTCCCGCTGGGCGTTCCTCCACCATCCCGGCTCCTATGGATGTTCTGACGGAGCTGCTGCCCACCCCGCCGTCTGCCTCCCGCCTCTGCCTGCTGCCGGGTTTTATGAGGGCCATTTCCAAGAGGTCGCTGGAAATAGATTTTTATCGTCTGGGGATAAACACGGGTTACGGCAACCCTGCTGCTGCGCGCGGGCTGCGGAGACGGCTCCCATCCCCATCCCTGTCCCCACAGGTTGAGGCAGCACCAAGCCCCGACACCCTCCATCCATCCATCCATCCATCCCCTCCATCCATCCATCCATCCCCTCCATCCATGCCTGCATCCGGCAGCACAAGCGCATGGAGCCGCGTCATTAGCCCCGCGCGCCATTAAGCACTTAAAAAGCCATCGGAATAGGACGCGCCATTAGCTGACAAGCGAGCAGGGAGCGCACGGATGCTCGCGGCGGGGAGCCGGGGGGGGCGGGATGCCTTGGCGCCCGCCGCCTTCCCCAGGGAGCCGCACGCTGGAAACCTGGGGGCTTTCAGCGCTGACGCATCACGGAGCCTCCACGGGCATCTCCCAGGAGGGACTTTTAGCCAGGAGAGCTTCCCAGGTAGGGATAGGGCTCCATCCTGCGGCGCCTCCGTCCTGCCAAACCAGCCCGGGCGCAGACAGTGCTGAGACCCGCAAACTCGTGACAGCCGCCGGCTCGGCCGCCGGCGCCGCCCTGTGCCCGGGTGCTTCCCTCCGGCTCGGGAAGCGCTGCCAAGCAGTGCCCGCAAGCGGCCGCCGCTGGAAGCGGGCACGGCTCCGGGCGCGGGGCCAAGGCCGGCAGCCGTCCCCGGAGCCCGGCCACACACGGAGCCGGGAGCCGGCCGCCCCCGCGCATCCCGACCAACAAGGGCCCCTTTGAGCGCCCGCGGGGGCTCCGGGCGAGCAGCATCCCGCCGGGCAGGACCCGGAGCGCTGCCTCGGTTTCCCCGCGCGCACGCAGGTGCCCGCGGCGCTCGCTTTGTATGGAGGCGGCGAGACGGCGGCAAAGGCCACCTGCCGCGAGCCGCCACCGCCGGGCCCCTCCTCTGCTCCAGACACCCGGCGGCAGGAGGAAAACACCCCTCGGCACAGCCCGACAGCTCGCAGGGAGCGAGCAGCCCGCTCGGCATCCCGGCCCGGCTCCGGAGTCGGAGGGAGCGAGGCCACCCCGCCGCACACGGGATGCACGAGCAGGACGGTCACCACAGCCGGGCTCAGGACCCCCGTGCCCATGGAGATCTCCCCAGTGCATCTTGGCGCCCTTCGGGGTTTGCACGGAGCAGGGAGGCCATTCCTGTCCCCCCAGCGCTCCCTGCAGCCACAGAGGTCCAAGCCCTGGTGCAAAGGGTGGATGCGACGGAGCCGTTGAGCTTCGGAGCACCCCGGATGCCGGCGTGCCCCGGGATGCCCCGATCCCGCCGCGCGCCAGCGCAGCGGCAGCAGGATGCGCGCGGCCTCCGGCGAGCATGAAAGAGGGTTTGTTCCTCGGCCGCTTCCCCTGGCCCGCGGCCTCGGCGGCGCCTCGTGCCTCCCAGCACGGAGGCGGCCGCTGCCAGGGCCACCTCGCCGGCGGTCACGCTGACCCGCGGTGCCGCCTGGCGCGCTCGGCTGGCGCGCGGCCCCGCGGGGATGCGGGCAGCGAGCATCCCGCGGGGACGGACGGCTCCGGCACGGCTGCTGCTCCCCAAAACCACGGCTTGCGCTGCCCGGGGGGCCACGCTGAAGCCGCTGCCCCCTCCCCAGCATCCATGCGTGCGTGTCCTCCCCGGACAGCCCCATCCCGACGCGGGGCCGCGTCCCGGCCGGGGCGCAGGCAGCGAGTGCACGGCCCTGCCGAGCCCCAGGGCCCATTTGAGGCAGGTTGGCGCTTCCCGGCCAGCCCGGGGGCTGTCGCTCTGCTCCCCGCGCGCCCCCCACGCGCTCCCCACAGCCCCGCGCGCTCTCACGTGCGCGCGCTCGCTCGCGGCGCCAGCACTTTGCAAAGTTTGCAGCGAGTTGCACGGTGCCCCCGGGGGGGCACATAGGGACACCACAGCAGCCCGGGGGGACCCGCGAGGGTGACATCCCCTCCCCGTGCCCCCGGGCACAGATGGCACCGCGTTGAGGGGCGGCCCCCCCCCCGCGGCACAACAACAAGTCCCGGGGGGTGGGGAAATGGGGGGACACCCCCTTTCCTCCCCCCATGCCCCCCCCCCCCCAGCACGGTCCCCAGCCCCTCCGCTGTCCCCCGGGGGGGGGACACAAGGTGCAGCCCCGCGCTGCAGCGTTGCACCTACCTGCGGGCGCAGAGCCGCGGCGCCGGGACGAGCGCGGAGCCCGCGGCGGCGGCGGCAGCAGCAGGAGGAGGAGGAGAAGGAGGAGGAAGAGGAGGAGGAGGAGGAGGCAGCCCGGCCGCGCACACAGGCACCGAGCGGCCACAAATCTGGAGCCGCCGGCGAGGGAGGAACGATGCGAGGAGCACGGGGGGGGGTTAACGGGAGCGGGGGGGGGGTTAATGAACGAAGTGCCCTGACCCCCTCCCCGGGCGCATCCCCGGGGGGGCCGGGGGGGCCGGGATCAAAGGCCGCCGGGCTCGGCAGCCCGCGCCGCCTGCCACAACAAAGGGCCAGACACAACAAAAGCAGCATATGGCCGCGGCCGCGCGCGCTAAATTAAACATAAAGGGGAGATTAGATAATTAATGAGCGCGCCCCGACGGCGCGGGGGGGGGGGGAGGGAGGCTCCTCCCCGCCCGGGGGGGCAGGTGGCCCGGGTTGGGGGGGGGGGGGTCGGGGCTATTGGGGGGGGGGCCGGGGGAGCCACCTGTTGTGGGGGGGGGGGGGCTGCAGCCTCGGCAGCTGCTCGGGGCAGGCGTCGACCCCCCCCCCGTTTAAGAGGATTAGAAGGGGTCGACCGGCTGCCCCCCCCCCACCCCGGGCTGGGGTGTCCCCTGATGGGGGGGGGTCCCCGCTCTGCACTTGTCTGGGGGGGGGGCGGGGGGCAGCCCTGCATCCCACCTCGGGGTGGGGGTCCCAACCCTGCATCTGCCTTGGGGGGGGGGGGCAGCTTTGCACCTGCCTGGGCTGGGGGGGGGTCCCGGTTTTGCATCCACCTCAGGGGGGTCCTAGGTTTGCAACCAGCTTGGGGGGTCCCAGATCTTTGCACCTGCCTGGGGCGGGGGGGGCTCCCGGTTTTGCACCCCCCCCCCGGGTATGGGGGCACCGGGTGGTGGGGTCTGGTTGCAGCAGAGCTGCAGCCCCCGCACCGGCTCCCCCCACATCCCATGCAGCGCCAAAGCGCCCACCCCAGCGCTGCGGGTGGGGGGAAAACAAGGCAGGTGGGAGTCGAGCGCTCCTACCCCCCCGGATAGCATGGAAAAGGGAGGGAGCATCCAGAGGAACCCCCTCCCTGTGGGAGCCGAGTGGAGGCAGCGCTGCCCCCATGGCCTTGGGGTGCAGCCCCCCCCGGAACGGCACGGGGAGGGGGTTGTTGCATGGGCAGGGGGGCAGCGGGGCCGGCGGCGGCCCCGACCCCATCCAGGGAAGCAGCTAATCCCATTACGGGCGGGCGCGCAGATGGCGATTCCCCTGCTCGGCAGATTGAACGGATAGCGCCGGCGCCGGCGGGGGGGGTGCTATCCCCCTCCCCAAAAAACACACGGCAGCGGCAGCAACCCCCCCTCGGATGCACACGGCTGCAGCCGGCGCCTTTGCAAATGCAGAGCGCGGGGAGCGGAGCAGGGAAGGGAGCCAGGGAACGAGCGGCCGCCGGGGCGCCGGGGCTCGCGGCCGCGCTCTCCCGCGCGCCAACATGGCTCTTAGGTCAGCGCCGAGGTCCTGTTTACCCAGCGCCGGGATATTTAAGCAGCTGCTCCCAGCACTTTGGAGGTGGCACCAGCAGCCGCCCGCTGCAACCCTGGGATTAGGGAGTGTCGGAAAAGGCTGGAAGGAGGCCAGGGACGGAGGGGAGAGGCCTGGCTGCGGAGCGCGCGGCTGGAGAGGGGCCAACGCGTCCCCACCTCCCTGCAACACGGATGATAATCCGGGGTGAGGGGGCGGGATGCGCCTCTGGCTCCGCATCCCTGCAACGAGCTCAGCGGGGCTCAGCCCATCCCAGATCCCCAGGATCCTGCTCCCGACGGCAGCCGGGATGCAGCTCCAAAGCCAACCTCCCCCCCCCCGGCTAATTTTAAGCGGTTGCAACACACTGCGCCTTTGATTCCGCAAGCGCGCGGGAGGCGAGCGCCGGGCGGCCCCTTGGCGCGCGCTGCCCCCGGGCAGGGGACCCCGGCGGGCACATGCGAGACGTCCCCTTGCGAGCCGCCCTTGTTGCCATGCCGGAGGTTGCCATGGCAATGGGCAAGCGGGAATCCGGGTGGAAAAGGAGGCTGCCGGCCCCGCCGGGCTGCGCGGCCGTGTGTGTCCCCAGGTCCCCATTCCCAGGGCCAGGCAGAGCATCCTCATACTCCCTACATCCTCGCGCAAGGGGGGGATGCGGATGCCATGCACCGGTGCATCCCGAATGGCCCTGCGGGGATCCCTCTGGTTGCTCCAAGGCCGGGCAGCCTGCGGAGGAGCTCGGAGCCGGCCCTGGCTGCTACATTTACGAGGTGTTTCCCTCCTCCTCCTCCTGCTCCTGCTCCATGCGCCCCCATCCCCGCTCCGTCTGGCCCGGGAGCTGGCTCGCTGCAGCCCGCGTGCTTTCCCCTGGCACATCCCGCTCCGGCAGCAGGAAAAGCACGTGGCGCTCAAGGGCACCGCGGAGAAACGCGCTTGGCAAAGGGCTTCGCGGAGTTGCTAAAGTCCTGGGAACCCGGCCAGCCCCGGGCAGTAAGTGACCTCGGCGAGGAGGGACAGCCCCAGAGGCCGGGGGACATGGAGCCATCCCTGTGGTGGGGAGCTCCGGGAAAGCCCCCTTTTTCCCCCTGTGGATGGATGGATGGACGGGCAGCTCCCGGCATAGCCGTCCCCGGCAGCTCGCTGGCTAATCTGCCCATATGGAATGTGTCGCTGTAATCCCGGCCCATATGGAGCCGGGACAAAGCCCCGGCACATCCAGGCCGCTCATCCTGGCCGGCGTCATCCTTCCCAACGGGCCCCATCCCGCTCCATCCCAGCGGGAGCATCCACAAAGCGCATCCCTGTGCCCGGCCCCCCTCGGCAATTCCCATCCATCAGGGACGTGCCGTGGCGGCGGATCGGAGCCGCCTTCCCTGCTCCAGCCCAGACAGCGCTCCCGGGGGACTAATCCCGGCATGTAAATATTAGATACTTCTGTCTCCTCCGAGACCAATTACACAAATCGTGGCAGCTCCCGCAGGACTCGCCGCCTCGACTTACTGTATCATCATTAACAGCTTATTAGCGAGCAGCTGCTCCGTGCAGGGGGGGAAGCAAAAACGCGGAGCGGGGGCACAAGCACCACAGCTCCAGGCACCCACCTTGCCAGGGGCTTTTACCACCCTGTGGGTGATCCCATCGGGAGCCTGTGGGCTGGAAATGCTCCCAGGCAGTGGCAGGGGACACAGCAGCGCAGTGCCCAGGGGGACGCAGCCCTGCTCGGTGGCACCCGTGGGGCTTGCACCGGCCAAGCACCGGTGCCGTTCGGTAAATCACCGCCCTGAAATCCGCTAACGACGGCGCCGGGGGGCACGCAGAGCCCCGGGCAAGGGGCACAAGGCAAAGGGCAGCCGGGGCGGATGCGGCGCATGGCTCTGGTGCGCTCTAGCGTCGGCGCGCGCTAGTGCACGGCCGCCCGCGCGCTGCAAGCGCGCTGCAAGCGCGCCGGGGGCTGCACGGGGGCTGCACGGGGGCCTCGATGCAGCGGGGAGGGTCCCCAGCAGCCGAGCGAGCCGGGCCCGGCCCCTGCGGGGGCTGCGGCGCGCGGGCGCTTCCCGTCTGATTGCTAATTATCCGCCGTGTCAGGCGCTCCGCGGAGCGCCCGGGTGATTTGCTCTCTCCCTGTAATTAGGCACGGCGCAATTACCGGCTGATTCAAGTTCAAGCTCCTCGTCCTCGCGACCTTGCAGGGCCCCGACTCCGCGGCTCCGCTCGCCTGCCCAGGGCTCTATCCTTCCCCTGTGGCTCCGCACGTCACCCCAACCACCCCATCCGGGTGCAATGGGCACCGGAGGCACCAGGAAACGCCAGGGAAATGCCCAGGGGGAGATACCCCACGCTGCCCTCATTGCACCACCCACAAGGGTCCTTTTGGGCCCCTCTTTGCTATGGAAGGTGTTTGCAGGCGCCCCGTGGTACATAGGGATCCCGGCAAAAAAAAAGGCCCCTGTGGAACTCTACAGATAGCTTGCAAAAAAAAAAAAAAAAGGCAGAAAAAAGAGGAAAAAGGGACAGACAAGCGGTTTTCCAGCGTGCCGGACACGTCGCACGGGGATTTCCTCTCCCTGCTTGGCCACTATTATTAATAATAATAATAATAATGTTGCAGGGGGAGGGTAGAGAGCCCGAAGCAGAGTGCAGAACGACCAGGGAAGCAACGTGCTCTGCCTTCCCGCGGCTCCGGGCCGGATCCTGCAAGGGCCCCCCGGGATGCGCTAGGGACCCCCCCGGGGCACCCGGGAGCCCCCCCGGCTGAAGGTAGCAGCAGGCCGGGGGGGGGGACAACGCGGGGCCTGCGCGGCCGCGGCGCGGCCAGATGTGTGTTAATAAGGCAGCTGCCCCCTGCGCTAATAAGGTCACTTACTGGCTCCAGCGAGACGAGCAAACAAGCAGGGCCTTGGCCGCGGGACAGCCCGGCTTGGCACCCGCCGCGCGGCGGCTTCCTGCAGCGCGGCCGCCAAGCGCGCGCGGCTGCGAGCCCGGCGCCCCCGGCGCCCCCTCGGCCCGTGCATTGGGTGCAAGGGTGCATTTTTGCATTGCTTTGCAACCCCCCCCTGCCACGCAGGCTTGGGGCCCGGGGGGGTGAAGAATTCCTGCATATTTTCCCAGCGGTTGCACCTCGGCGCGCGGCCCCCCGGCCCCCTCCCTCGCCCGCCCCAATCATGGCGCCTGCGACTCCCTTTGTTTTAATATTATAAAGCAAGCCAGATGCCGGCTTTAATCCCCTCAGCTGGGGAGGATTTGCAGGCGCATGAGGAGGCCGAGGCGCTGGGAGGCAGCCCCGCCGCCGCTGCGCCCGGCCCCGCGACGGGATCCCGGCCCGGGATTCCTGCCCGCGTCCCCATGCGGAGCCAGGGGGTCTCCGGAGAGCAAGGAGGGGTGCAAAGGGGTGGCCCGGGCCCTGCTCTATCCATGCAGGAGGGCAGGGGCTCCCGTGCATCGCTGCAAGGCGGGGAGCTGAGGGGACTTGTCTGGGTGCTGCATTGCACCCCGGCACGCAAGGGCGAGCTCCGGCTTTGCACCAGCACCGTTTGCTTCGGGCATGGCAGAGACGAGCGCGGGAAGGAGCGGAGCTAGCGGGGCTCTCCAGGGAGCCGGCGTGACGACGGATGGCGCGGCTGCATGGCCTGTCCCCCGGGCACTGCCAGCCCGTGCCATAAGGGTTATCCAGCTGGAAACGAGGAGCAGGTGGCAGCAGAGGGACGAGGCCGCAGCGATGCCCTGTGCCCAACGCGCCGCGCGCTCCCTGCTCGCTCCCGGTGCCGGAGCAAAAGGCTCCGCAAAAACCTGCGGGAGCTCCTGGGGCGGCCTCGAGCCCCTCCGTTTGCACCGCGAGGCAGCTGGGGAGGCTTTTTTATTTATTGTTATTATTTATTTTGAAGACCAGCCTCTCCTACGTGCCACTTAGCAGCCAGGAGTTCAGAGACAGCAGAGCGCAGTGTTTGAAAACGATGCCTCGTTTGCCAAGAAATAATCCCAGGGAACAACAACAACAACAAAAAAATAACACCCCACACTCAGCCCCAACGCCTTCCCGGGTCCTATCCAGCACCTGGGGGGATTCGGGAGCATCCCCTGCATCCCGCAGATCCAGCGGGAGGAAAACCCGTGGTGGGGGGAACACGGGGCCGGCCCCCCCGGCGCAGCCGTGCCGGCAGCCCGGAGCAGCGCCCCTCCGCCCCGGGGGGGCCGGGAATGTGGAAGCAATTGCGCTTGGCAAGGCAGCAGCCGTGAGTCAAAAACAGTTGTTTGGCTTGTCAGGCACCCAGGCCCTGCAGCCTCGCGCTCGCTTGGCCCGCCTTAACCCCTTCGCGCCCCGGCGCCAGCAAAATCTGAGGGTAATCGAGTGAAAATTAAAAAATAATAATAATAAAGGGGAAAAAAAAGCCCTATCAGCTGCCACGGGACCCCTCGCTTGGCTCTCCCCATGCCCCCAGGCTAAGCGCAGCTCCAAGGTGCATCCCGCGCCCTCCGCACGCGGCACAACGCGGAGCCCGGGATGCACCAGGCGGGTCCCTGAGCGCCACCGGCAGCATCCGGCCCCGGCTGCTTCCCGGACACAGGCGGGAGCAGGGAGAGCCCCGGACGAGGCCGTTCATGAGACTCCCGGGCTCCTTCAGGGCGGCCCCAGCTCCCCCCTTGCACCCCGGCCAAGTGAGGAAGAGTTAAAGGCAGGGAGGAAGAGCCGAGGGCGAGACAAAGCCGGGCGCCAGAGCCAAGGGATGAAGGCAGGGATGGGATGCGAGGGGGCGCCGGGAGGAGGAGGAGGAGGAGGAGCAGGAGAGGTGGTTGATGACCAAAGTCATTGAGCATTTTTTGGCACGCCTCCCCCCCGCTCTCGTCCATCCCCCCCGCCCCGACGTATCCTGGCCGTTGGCCCAGCGCGGAGCTGAACTTAAACAAACTCCTGTTGCAGCCATCTGCTTGATTTTAAAATAAATCAAACAATCTGTTGAGCCGTGGGTGATCAAATTTCCATCTGTGCGGACGCCTGCTCGCCTCCGCGGAGCCTCCGCTTGCCTCTACCAGCCAAACGCTCCTGGCAGCGTGTGGCCTCCCAATTCCTCCGGGAAAGGGAGCAGCCGGACCTTCCCCCCCAGCTCCAAGCCTGGCCCTGCCACCCCCCAGCGCCGACCCGGCGCTATTTTTACAGCCGCCCAAACAGATCGGTATTTTGGAGCGAAACAGGAGGACGGTGCAAGGCGGGGGGATGCCGAAGGTCCCGCGCTCGTCCCGTGCCGGGGAAATCCTCATCCCTGGTGGGAGCCAGGAATAAGAGCGGGGGCCACGCGGGGGTGCGAGCGGCTCGCCAGGAACGTGGCCTCGGTGGTCCTTGGAGCCACGACGCTGCCAGGGGCCAAACCCCCCGTTTTTGCCCCGTTTTTGCCCTTTCTGTGGGGTGGGCACCCGCAGGAGGAGCCCCCCAAGCGAGCATCGCTCCAGCTCCGCACCAAGGGATACAGGATGAGGCCACCAGCATGGAGAATCCGCATGCCCGGGATGAGCCTTGCTGGGACGTGCCCTGCCGGGGGGAGCCCTGCAAATCTCCCATCCCCGGCAGGGAAAACGGCAGCTTTGCTCCAGCTGCGAGGAGGAAGAGCCCGGAGCGAGCGGAGGCAGCAGGTTACGCCGCGCTGGTAGCGGAGGCGGGGGGAAGAAAATAACCCCCAAGCCCTTTTTGGAAGAGGAAAGAGCTGACAGGGCCTGGCTGCGAAGCCGGAGAAAGGCCAGATTCCCCGGTTAGCGCGCAGATGTTCTGGCCTGCAAACAGAAGAAGACAGGAGCGAATCCATCTCCCGCTCCAGAGACGCTGCAGCCGGGGCATCTGGAGTGTATCCGACGGCAGCCCCCCCCGCCCGGCCCCCCCGCCGGCATTGACCTTGGCGCGTTCTCCTCCCGGGAAAACTGAAGGGCCTTGTCCTGCTCCCTCCGGGATAACTCACGCCGGGTATTCCGATGGGAGGGGGGGAGAAGAAGACAACGCAGCTGTTTGAGCAGCGAGGACAAGCAGGAAGGGCGGGAGATATAGACACATATATAATAGATATATTTCTTTCCCCGGCCAGGTTAATAGGCAAGATCACTAGCGCTCGATCAGCACAAGCCGAGAAGATCCTGGGCCAAGTGAAGCCCGTGACACACTGGGGTCAGAGGGGACTGTGCACAGCCGCGGGGCTGTCACCTGCATGTCCCCAAGTACACGTGACCCCGCGGCTCCAACCCCGCGTGACTTCAGTCCCCTGAGATCCACCCGAGCCTGGCAGCTCTGGCAATAACATGGAGGGGGAGAGGGAAAAAAAATAAGGGGAGAAGCGGTGGTTTTGGGCCAAGCTGCAAAGCAGGAGCATGGGGACATGGGAGCTGTCGCAGAGCCCCAGCCTGGGTGTTGTGCGGCTGGAAGGGCTCCCGTCTCCAGCTGCTCCGGCGCGGGGAAGCCCGGCGCGCTCGGAGCCACCGCGGCCCCCCCGCCGCCCGCGGCACAAAGAGTCCCCTGTCCCCAGGCCGGCAGTGCCCGAGGTGGCACTGACCTCACAAGCCTCCCCCCTCGGCGGCCCCATCAATGAGGGTTTGTTTCCCCCTCGCCGGTGTCACCTCGCTCCCCGCCGTGTCCCTATTAAAAAAGCCCCGGAGCTACTGCAAGCATCAGAGCCGCAGCCCAGCACCTGGAGCGCTCGGGATGCTGCGGAAACCCCAAAGTGGCTCAGGGGGCGGAGGCGGCTCCCGGCCCGGGGACGGTGACAGCGCCGGTACCTGGTTCCCCTCTGCCTCGGCTCGCTCCAGAGGGAGCACACGGAGGCGGGATGGGATGAGCATCTGCTCCCCAGGCTTGCAAAGCCCTAACGCGGCTGGGGACGGGGGCAAGCGGTGGCACCGCAGGGACCCAGCGAGCAAAAAGCTCTCGCAGGCCGTCACAACCGTGCTGGCAAAGCCAGGGCTTCCTGATGATGGGAAAAAGCCGAGGATCTGGGTGAAATATCCATCTCTCCCTAGGAGCCAGGCGAGGTGCACACAGGGAGGCTGCAATAGGATGCGCCGGTGGCTGCAAAAGTGTCTGCAGCGATGCAGGAAAAAAGCATCCTCCTCCCGGGAGCAGAAGGGCTATTCTAGGGGGAGAACATGGGAAAAACACAAAATCTGGCGCCTGCTCCCAGGTGCCACCACGCAGCCTCAGCAGGGAAGGCCACGCTGGGGTTGCAGCCTCCGCTTTGGGGACAAGGTGGGGACAGCAGCCAGCTGGTGCTGCCAGCATGAGGCACGCAGGCCGCCGCGCATTTGGGACAGCTAAGCAGCAAGGTCGAGCGAGCCAGAGCAAAAACCCCCCGGTGCAGGAGAAGAGCTTCTCCCCCGCAAGGCAGCGGCCTCGCGGGTCCAACCCGCGGCGCCAGCGAGCCTGGCCGAGCGGCTCCCGGCTTTACACGGCCGCGAAGCCGCAGGCAGGTATGACCCCGGCGCAATGAGAACCATGTGTTCGCCGCCAAGTGCTAACGCGACACACACAACTAATTGCTTTCAGGCCGAGCGCGGAGACGCCGCGGCTTCCCCGGGCCCGAGCGCTTGGAGTGAGGAGGTCCGCGCGCTCCTGAGAACGCGGCGAGGTCGCCAGGTGCAAACCCGGCGAGCGGCACCCGAAAGCAGCCAGAGCGGCTCAGGATTGCAGAGCTGTCGGGAATTTGCACATCCTTGCAAAAATGGTTGCATGAGAAAAACAGTAAGAACGCAGGTGCTCTGCGGGGTGGGCAACGGCAGGGAAACGGTGGCAACCGAGCACGGGAGAACAAGGAGAGCCAGGGAAGGGTCCTCCCTGCTCCAAAGGGGACAGCAGGAACCGCAGACGGCGCGAGACAAATGGGACACGAGCATCCCCTGACCCGCTGCGGTCGCCGGGAGAAGGGAAGGACGCGGAGCTGCGGTTTATAAAAACCCTCTTCAGCCAAAGCAGCAGTGCGGGAAGCCCGTGAGCTCAGCTGCACGCGATGCCAGTCGCGGTGTCCGCATGCAGCCGGCAGCGCGAGCCGCAGGGATGAGCAGCGACGCCGCTAACCGGGCTCGGGCCGCCCGCGCGCTCCCCTCGTGCCGATGGGCAACGGGGCCGAGGCTCCTCCGGGGAGGTTTCCAGCAGAACCAGAGAGCGGAAGGTTTCTCCAATTAGTCAAATGAGCCAAACGCCCTCATTACACCGTGTTTTAAGCAAACCTGACAGCCTGGAGGGCTCAGCCTGCGGGAAGCGGCGAGGGATGGGAAGGAGGAGGCAGGAGGAGCTGCTGGCCAGCAAGGGGGTCGCACCCGGCATCGAGGGGACCCAACCGAGCAGTCCCTGGGGTGGCCGTGGCCTCCCCGGCGCCGCTTGTATCAACCCTTTAATTTGCTCATTAGCAAACGCGGGAACAAGAGGGAGGAATCCAGCGGCCTCCCCGCTCCACAGTCCCACATAAAAGCTCTCCGGAGCCCCGGAGAGACGTTTCCTCACCGGCACGGGCGGCCGGGAGCATCCCAGGGAGCACGTGGCAGGCTCCGGCGGGGGGACGCGCGCCCGAGCATCCGCCGCTGCCGCCCGCGCGATGACGGACGCGCTCGGAAATAGCCCGCCCGTCACCAAGACACCCCATGAGCACCTGTTCCCCGGCCACCAGCTCCAGCTGCCCTCTGGCCCGGTGACACTTGCAAGGGCAGAGGCGGGACGTGAGCCGGGAGAGCAGCCGGAGGGGCTCCGGCACCGCGCTGGCTCCCGCAAATCCTGGAAGCCAGGGACTCGGTCACTTGCATCCATGCAAGACCTGCGTTACTATCGGGGCAACCTGGCTCACACCGCGAGCATCTGCGAGCTCCCAGCTCCGGAGCTCCCAAACAGAGCGGGAAGACCTGGAGAGCAAACTCGGAGGTTTGGGAAGCTGGTGTTTAGGGAGCCCAGTGCAGGGCCTGCTTTGCAGACACAGAGCATCTGCGCTCTCGCTGCTGCCAGGCAGAAATCTAGGGACCGAAGCAGTAATTTCTCTATTTCACAAGAAAGGCAAGCTTGCTGTGAGTAAATCCGCGCTCTTCCGTGCTGCGTAAGTGCCCCGAAGCATTCCAGTCACCCTGCACAGGGCTCGTCCACGCGGAAACAAGCAATCCGTGCCACCAACCAGAAGCAAGCGGATGACACGGAGCTGAGGCCATCGGCTCCAGGCCGGGAGCATCCGGAGCGGCTCGGGATGGCAGCACCCAGCCCCGGAGCCCCCGCAGCAGCATCCCGGCTGCAGGAAGGCCTCAGTTTTCCCCCCAAAAGCTGCCGCTCTGCTGGGGTGGCCCATCAAACCCAAGCGAACCGGGGGGCTTTCCTGGGCAGCGGAGGCTCCGCGCTCCTCCGGCCGGAGGAATTTCCCGAGGATCCCGCACGCGGCGGGGAGGCCAGAGCTGCTGGCAGGGCCCGGGCGGCCCGTCAGACTTCCCTGGGCTCTGGCAACTATTATTATCCGCGGCGGGGAGAGGTCGGAGCTCAGGATTTCCCATGCCGGCCACCTCGAGTCGCAAACAACCCCACCTCCTGCGGCCGGGGCTCGGCGCGAGCCGGCGCCAGCGCCGCCGGGACGTGTTTTTGCAAGAGGCCGCCCCTTGGCTCCCGCCGGCCTCTTGGAAAGCTTCCTCTCCATTCCTCTCCGCTCCGCCGGCTCCAGAAGTTCATCGCTCAAAGCACCCCATTTATTAACATTCACCCCCCTCCTCCTCCCCGCCCCCGGGGGACCGGGCCGGAGGGATGAGCATCCATGTGTAGCGGCACTCCAAACGGCTCCCCGTGCCAAAACCGTCCAGGAAAAGGCGTCGGGGAGCGGGAAGGGGGCCCGGAGCGAGCGCCTTACCTTGGGCAGCAGAAGCGGGGGAGCGGCGGGCAGCGCGGCCGGGGGCGTCCCGCTCCGGCCGTCCAGCAGCACGGCTCCGCACTCGGCACACGCGCCGAGGGTCAGCTGCTTCCCGTCGTCCACCAGCAAGCTGTTGGCCACGCGGAGCGCGTAGAGGAACACGGGGAGCCTGGCCACGCGCACGGCCCGCAGGCCGAGGCAGCGCCGCTTCTCGCGGCGGCAGAAGAAGCACACGAACGTCTCCACCTTGTACTGGCGCGACCAGGCGCTGCTGGGCGCCTGCGGGCTCCGGCCCTCGTGCTGCAGCCACTGCGCCAGCAGGTCGTGGTAGCAGAGCACGCACGTGGCCACCAGCCCCGTGGAGTCGGCCGGGCGGGCGCGCGGCGCCGGCGGGTACACGGTGAGGAAGGGGAAGAAGGGCTCCTTGTCGCCGAAGCGCCCCGGCGGGTTCACGCTCAGCTGGAACTCCCTGCCGGCGCCCAGCTCGGCGCCGCAGATGTAGCAGGCCGAGCTGGGGCCCGGCTTGGCCGCGCGCTGCCCGGGCGCCTCGCCGGCTGAAAAAACCTGGTGGTAGCGTCCCAGGAAGCTCTGCACGGAGCCGATGAGCTCCTCGTTGTGGCAGGCGCGGTACATGGCCCACAGGTCCTGCAGCACCCCGTAGCACTTGCGGCAGCTGCTCACCTCGCAGTGCTTGTCGAGGCCCTTGGCGCCCGGCGGGCAGGGCAGCAGGCTGAGGAAGGGGAAGTGCATGGTGCTCTTGGCATTGCCGTTGGTGATCCTGGCGGCCACGGGCCTCGCATCCCCGCCGCACTCCTCGCCGCACAGGTAACAGGCCTCGGATGCGTCCTCCTTGAGTGCGCGGCGGCCCGCGGCCGGCCCGGCGGCGCCGGCGAGGGGCACCACGTAGAGCCGCTGCAGCACGGGCACGTTGGCCAGCTCGAAGCCCTGCCACTGCTGCATGAGCGAGGCGAAGCAGCAGGGGCACACGAGGGTGCTGCCGCCGGGGGACAGCGGCTGGGCGCCCGCCGGCGGGCTGTGCAGCCACAGGAACGGGAAGAAGGGCGCCGGGCGCTCCTGCTTCTGCACGTGCACGCGGTGCCGCGCGCCCGGCGCCAGGGCGCTGCCGCAGATGTAGCAGGCGGTGCCCGCCGCCGCGCTGCCTTCCTCCTCCTCCTCCTCCTCCTCCTCGCTGGTGATGTTGATCTCGCTGTCCTCGGAGGAGCAGCACGCCGCGGGGGGACACGCTGCGCCGCCCATCCCATCGGCCTCCGACAGCGCCTCGGCGTCCGAGAGCTCCGAGAGGCCCGAGCCCGCCGCCGGCCCTTCCTCCTCTTCCTCCTCGTCGTCGTCGCGACGCGGCGCGGGGTCCCAGCCCGGCGCCCCCCGCCGCAGGCCGGGGCCCCCGGCCGCCGCCTCGCACTGGTGCGGCCGCTTGAGCCAGTACATGCGCTTCTCGACGGGCGTGCGGCTGCGCTCGAAGGAGTCCCACTGCTCGCGCAGGAAGCAGCGACACACGGCGCACACGAGCGCGCAGCCCTCGGCCGAGACGGCGCGGGCGCCGGGCGCCGGCTCCTGGTGCTGCAGGAACGGGAAGAAGGGCCGGTGGTCGCGGGGGGGCCGCACTTGCAGCTTCAGCTCCTTGCCGCGGCTCATGCCGCCGCCGCAGATGAAGCAGCAAAGCGGCGGCGGCGGCGGCGCCCCGGGGCCGCCCGGTACCGGTACCGGCACCGGCACCGCCGCCGAGCCGCCCTCGCCGGCCGCCAGCGCGGCCATGAGCCGCTGCTTGCGGGAAAGCGGCGCCCCCGGCCCCGCCGCCGCCGCCGCCGCCGCGCTCATCGCCGCCCCCGGCTCATCCCGCCGCTCCGCCGGACACGCAGGCTCGGGGGGCGGTTCGCGAGGGCTGCTCCCCCCGCGCCCGCCCCCGCCGCCCGCCTCCGCGGAAAGAGGAAAAAAAAAAAAAAAAAAAAAGCAAGGAAAATAATCAAGGGAAAAAAAAAAAAGTTCGCCGCCAAAGTTTGGGCGCGGAGCGAGCAGGCAGCGAGCGGCCCCGCGCTGGCCCCGCCGCCCCGGCGCCCCCGGCCCGGCTCCTCCCCGGCGCCGCCGCCCCCCCGCCCCGCGCCGCCTGCGCGGGGGGAGGCGGCTCGGCCCGGCCCCCCCCGCTGCTGCCGGGGCTGAACGGAGCGGCGGGGGGGCGAAACGGACCGCAAAGCGGCCCCACGGGGGGACGGGACTGTGCAAAGCAGCCCCACGGGGAATGGGGGGGACACGACTGTGCAAAGCAGCCCCACGGAGGGGCGGGACCGTGCAAAGCAGCCCCACGGGGAATGGGGGGGACACGACCGTGCAAAGCAGCCCCACGGGGAATGGGGGGGACGGGACTGTGCCAAGCAGCCCCACGGGGGGACGGGACTGTGCAAAGCAGCCCCACGGCGAATGGGGGGGACAGGACCGTGCAAAGCGGCCCCACGGGGAATGGAGGGGACAGGATCGTGCAAAGCAGCCCCACGCAGGGACGGGACTGTGCCAAGCAGCCCCACGGGGAATGGGGGGAGGCAGGACTGTGCCAAGCAGCCCCACGGGGGGACGGGACCGTGCAAAGCAGCCCCACGGGGAATGGGGGGGACGGGACCATGCAAAGCAGCCCCACGGGGAATGGGGGGAATAGGACCGTGCAAAGCAGCCCCACGGGGGGCGGGACCATGCAAAGCGGCCCCACGGGGAATGGGGGGGACAGGACTGTGCAAAGCAGCCCCACGGGTGGACGGGACTGCAAAGCAACCCCACGGGGAATGGGGGGTACAGGACCGTGCAAAGCAGCCCCATGGCGGAGGGGAGGGGGTGTGCAAAGCAGCCCCACGGGGACTGGGGGGGACAGGATTGTGCAAAGCAGCCCCACGGCAGGGGGAGGGTGTCCAAAGTAACCCCACGGGGAATTGGGGAGGAGGGCAGGATTGTGCAAAGCCACCCCAAAGGAAACAGAGGGAGGTGAAAGGGACACTGTGCAATGCAACCCCGGGGTGGGGGGCATTTTCCAAGCCCCAAATATTCCCCCGAGGGGGCATATTTACCCCCCACCACACAACAAGGGGACCTTGGGCACTGATTAGGGACATTTGCAAATGACCCCCCATGCGGAGCTGCCCACACGCGGTGTTTTGCCCCCCGCTGCAGCTCAGCATCACCCGCCACCCCCTTCCCTGGTAGTGGGTGCCCCCCCTTGCACACAGCCCTTTGCAGTCCCCCCCATCCCTGAACGGGCACCAAGAGACACCCGCAATGTCCCTGTCCTTCCCAGTGCCGCACCAGCCATTAACTCCGTGTCCTGAGCAAACACCAGCCCCGGTAATTTATTTCACGTTTCAAAGTGCTGCTGCTGTTCCAGTCCGATACCAGCTTCTATTTCCCGCTTGCGCCGAAAATGCTGCATCGGTTTTGCCACTCGCTGGTAAAGAGCTGATCCGTTCCCCGCCAGGGCTGGCCGCATTTCAGCGACGCACGCAATAATCCCCGTATATCCTTACCTGCCTTGCAGCCCGCGAGAACATTTAATGCTTGTAAAGCACTTTGCTGTCCTTGAGCAAGCGGCACCGCGGAAGCGCAGGCTGCGCCGGGGTCCGGCCGCAGTTAAACCCGCCTGATTAAGCAACCAAGCGTCCTGCAGGCTCCGCAGAGGGCTCCCCATAAAATATATATATTTTAGCAGCCGTTAGGATGTTTCCAAGCGGGCGCTTCGTGCGGAAGGCTGCTCCTCGTGGTGCTTTGGAGTCCGTGCTGGAGTCGTTGCAGCTCCCTGGGTCCTGTGCTTGCAAAGGGTGCTTGGAGGGTGCTGAGCCCCAGCATCACACCCCAAATGTGCAAGCGCCAAGGGCAACGCTCGCAATAGGGTGCGGGGAGAGCGGGGCTGCAGGAGGCCCCTGCGATGGGAGAAGCCATAGGGGACCAAGACCTGGATGGGTAACACGGCCCCGGATGCGGGATCAAGCTGCCAGCAGGGCTGCAGATCCGCTATCAGCACCAAAACGCCGGGAGCAGGAACCAAGGGCTGCAGAGGCCGCGATGTGTCAGGAAAGGGGCCCTGCGGGCGCTTGTGCAGGGTTGTCCGAGCGGCAGCGGGGCCTTGCTGGGCTTTATTTATTTATAGGCGTGATGTTGTAGCTGCTGTATGCGCGAGGGCGGCGGGAGCGCCGCGCCGGCCCCGGCTCACGCGCTCTTTAAAGGTGCAGAGGGCAACGCTCGGAGCGGCTCCGTGCCACCCCGGGGACGTGGTTTATTCCCCGGCATTCCCATCTCTTTAACCAGGGATGACGCATGACGGCGGCTGCAGCCGCTGCGGGATGAGGCCGTGTTTGCGGAAAGCTCCGGCGTTCCCGCGAGCATCCGTGCTCGGACGGAGCAGCTCGTTCATCATCCCACGGCGCCGTTTGCAACAGAGAGGCCAGGAGGGAGAGCGGATTTCTCAAGCCGGCCTTGGAAAAGAACTGGAAACACATGCCCTGGCGGCAGAGGCGTCTCCCAGGGTGCACACAGAGCCGAGCACGGGATTTTCCCCATGGAGCTTCCCGCCGTGTGCCCGAGTCCCCACACGGGCAACATCGCTGCGGTGCAGCCGGGTTGAGGGATCCAAAGGCCTGGGCTGTCCCCCCGGGAAACCTCCCGGCTGGCTTGTCCCGCTGGCGTCCCCCGGAGCGCAGGGGGGCATCGCCTGCGCCTGACCCCGTCGCAGCAGGGCCGGGAGTTGTGCAAGGCCCTGCGCAAACAGGCGCCCGCGCAGCACCGGCTCCGGCTCCCGCTCCGCGCGCCGCCGCCGCCGCCGTCCCCGCTGCGCCCTCGCACGGGGCCACGTGCTGCCGGCTCCCGCTCCCCGGGCCCGCGAGGTTAATGTGGAAATTACCGACCGCCTATTCCTTCCAGCTGCTGCTGTGAGTCATCAAGCGCCTTAAAGAGCATTTCAAACAACACGGGGCCTGCGAGACAGCGCGTCTGTTCCCCCCGCCGCCCCCTCCGGATAATCCTCCGCGGGGTCTGCTGCCTGGGAAGGGAAGAGATCTCCCGGGAATGCATCCCGGCCACGCACAAGACGGAGAGGAAAGAGGGTCGTCCCACAAGCTCCGCATTGCGCAGGGGCTCTCGTGGTGCCCAGTGTGCTCCCATGGCCCTGCACAGGTCACACTGTGCAATGCACAGAGCCAGTTCCCCATTCCTCTTGGAAAAAGCCCCTTCCCGCTGCAATCCCATGAGGGACACGCGCGTGCAGCAGAGTGACAGCAGCTCCCCGCGCCGCTCTCTTAAACGCGCTGCCTCGGGGACAGCAAATGTCCTGCAGTGCCGGGGGTCCCGGGGGACAAACCGAGGCAGCGGGTGGCAGCGTGAGCGCGGCCACGTCACCTGCCCCGGGCGCCGCCAGCAGCGCCGCGGGGACTGGCCCCAAGTTCGGCGACCTTGAACCCGGTGTGAAACAGCTGTATTTTTTCTCTGCAAGCTGGGCCTTTATTTATTTGTTTGTTTTTAAGGCTGATCTATGCACTCGGCTGGTGCTTATTTTTCAGATGGGAAAGATAGGGCTGGTTCACGGTAAGGTTCAGGCTATCGCCTGCTGCTGACAATTTTGGGGGGTTCTCAAGGGTTTTTAATTAAAGGGGTATTTTTCAATCACATCCCAGGCACTGGGTGGGCCTCAGGTCCCTCCATGTGGGTCCAGGGCCGGATGGCCAGGGCTGTGAGGTCACGATGCAGCGGAGTTGGCGGCTCTGCTCTGCAAAGCGCTCTCGGGGACGCTGCACAGCGAGAGGGAGGAAAAACTGCTGCTCCTGTAGCAGCCAGAGGACAAATCCGTGCCAGGGAGGCCGTGACGGCCAGCTCGGAGCCTGGCCCCGCAGTCACACGTCACCCTGGTGCCACTGGGGTTGGCCTGGGGCTGCACGGGCTCCCATGTGTGCATGCATGTGTGTGCATGGGCATGCATGTGTGTGCTTGCATGTGAGTGGATTGCATGCATGCACGTGCGTGCATGCGTGTGTGCATTGCATGCATGCATGTGTGTGTGCACTTGCATGTGCGCATCAGTGTGTGCATGCATGTGTGTGTGCATGCAGCCCCTGGTTGCTGCCCGTGTGATTTTATTTTGGGAAAGGGGCTCCAAGGGGTGACGATGGCACCGTTGCTTGCAGGGCAGGAGGGAGCCCTGTCCCCCAGCACTGCGCGAGGACCAGGTTTCCCCCCCTTTTTTTTTTGAAAAAAAAAAGAGAGAGAGAGAAAAAAAAAGAGGATTTTTTTTCTTTCCTTTTACAGAAGGAGCCGCTCTGCAAATGCCAAGTGCCGATGCCAAAGGGCCGTGTCAACAAAGAAGAATGACTGTGGCTGTTAGAGGCTGCTATTAAAAAAGGGTGGAGAAGAGGGAGGGGGGTGGCAAGGGAGAAAAGGTTTTAAAGTGCAAATAGCCCCATTCCAGAAGCAGGGAAAACTGGGGAGCCCTGCGATGCCCCGGGCAGGTTGGTGCCAAGCAGGGAGTCCTTCCTGGGGACACGTTCCCATTCCAAGGGCTTGGCGCCTCCCCGCAGCGATGCCTGAGTGTTTTCCCAGCATCTCCCTGCCTGGCACCCGGCACTGCTCCAGCTGGTCCATTGGGACCCGCAACTCCGAGCCCCGATGGCCCCGTGGGGACACGTGGGGCTATTTCGAGGCCACGCAGGGCGAGGGCAAAGGCGGCCGCGCGCATGACACCGCGGGTGCAATGGGAAGACGCCGGCTCCGGTTTCAGCTTCTATTCCCGGCTCCTTATTCACCGGTCGGAGATGCCGCCCGCCCAGGCCGGGGCCTTTGGCACCCTTGGGGACGGGGACACCACGCAACGCCCCGGGGCCGCGTACAACAAGGGCACGTGTGTGCACAGGAGGGCCTGGCCCAGGCCAGCTCTGGGTTGTCCCTTCGGGTCCTTGTCCCCGTCCGCGGAGAGCAGGGGGTGACAGCTCCTGCATGCAGCACAGGGCAGTGCAGCGCGAAGAAATGGGGGTTAATGGAAGCATTTACTCCAATTTTACCTATCTGGCTGTTTTTAAAGTGTATTTTAGGCTTGCAATGTTCCCTGTCGTGCCCTTCCACCTCAGCACACCGTGAGTTTCAAATCATCTGTGTCTGAGCAAAGAGAAAAGTGTCACAGGGAGGGGGTCAGACCCCCATGCCCAGGACAAAATGAAGAATATTTTTGCCCAAAATGAGCCATTCCCACAGCAATCGCTGCTTCCTGACGGAAAAGCGCTGAGCTGCTGCATATCCAGGCCATTCCAGCACTAAGAAAAGGCTGGAACAAGACTGGGAAGTGGCTTCAGGCAGCGGGGAATCCATTAGGATTTGCCAAGCAGGGATCAGCAGCCTGGGACATCAAGCTGCGCCGGGGATGGAGATCATGCTCTGCAGCCGGTGTCTTATCCACAAGAATTGGTGGAAGTGCCTGTTTGGAAGCTCTGCTTCACCTTCTCTTGGCCAAGTGATGGACAGGGCTTGTTTTGCAACTTTTGTTATTATTATTATTATTATTATTATTAACCCTGGGGCAGCACTGGGCACTGCAGGAACATCTCCTGCCTCCCAGGACTGACGGGGAAGAGCAAAGAGCTGGAAAAGCGTCGGCTTTGGGGCCAACTGCCCCTCTCCTGAAAGGAGGGTGCATCACACCAGGCATCCCGAGAAATCCCCATCCCGACCTCCCCTCATTCCTCCCCACTCCCACCCCCGCAGGAGATCAGTGCCAGCACCATGAGCTAAAAACGAGCTTATCTTAAAGACTTCTTTTAAAAATATATATATTTTTAAATACATCTTCATCAGAAAGGTGGTTTTGGGGTGGAAAGGGGGTGGTTTCTGCCTCCCTGGAGCCCCCTGCAAGGCGCTGCCGGCTGCAAATCAGGTTGCAGCCGTTCCCTTCCTGTGCCGACCCGCTGGAGTCGGCTGTGATTCTTGGCAGGGCGCCGCGGAGGAAGGCGAATCCCCCCGGCTCGGAGCGGCTGGGAACCGCTCATGACATGACACCTTCCAGCATTCCTCAAGGTCAAGAGGGGAGGCCGGGAAATGAAAGGGGAGAGGGTTTCTCTTTTCCCGGCGTTGCTGTTCGCCAGGGTTATTGCTCCGCACGGGCCTTTTGCTTTGATGCTCGTTGCAGCGCGCGGGGTTGCTTCGCGCGCCGCAAACGGGGGATAAAACTTGCAGCAAAAAGCAGCGTCTCTTCCCCATCTGCACGAGGATGCAAATCCACACTGCAAATCCCACTGCCACGGCGTGCTGGGATGCGCCACAGGACGGGAATGTCGCGGGTGCCCTGGAAGGCGGCACGCGGCCGCATCCTGCTCCCGCTGCAGGAAATCCGGGAAGGCGGACGGACAATGCGCTGCTTCCCCTCGGCCCCCGAGGACCGGAGCATGGGGAAGGGGGAGGCGTGGGGGCCCCGGCACCCCGACGGGCAGCGGGAGCGCTCGGGGGCCGCTTCCAACGCCGCATCCCAAGCATCCCGGGCCCTTTTCCTGCAGCCAGCGGCCCCGCGGGCCAGCTGGCTGCCTCCCTGCTGCCTATTTTAAACCGCTCACACCAGGAGGCAGCGGCTCCGAATTTTTTCCGAACTTTTTTTGTCCCAACGCTCTGCAGGGAAGGAACAAGGGTTGGGAGGGAAGCGTCTCCTTCCCCCTCTGCAGCCTGTGCCTCACCTGAGCTGGATCTGTCAAGGAAAACACCGGTTTTCCATGAACAAGCATTAACAGCCATACCCCGATTAGCTCCTCTTCCTGACTTACGGGTGGGAAAACACAGTGAAGAGTGGGCAGGGATTCATTTTTAACCTTTTTTCCCCCTAAAAAAAGAAAAAAAAAAGGCTGCAATGGGGCCCTGGGACGATGCAGCCCCCTGCGCTGATGTTTGCAACTGCTGAACCGCCATGGAGCAGAACCTCTGTCCGGGGTTTTCCGCTCTTGGCCCGAAGCCCTCGGGAGCTTTTTAGCTCATGGAGCAGCTCGGCTCTTGGAAGAAAATGGGGGGGAGAAGTTATCAGCTGTTGAGTGCTAGCTGGATGCGAGCGCGCCGGCGATCCTGCTCCGCGGGCTGCACGCCGGACAGACGGAGGGATGGACGGGGAGCCGCGCGGATGTCGCGCTGGCCAGCGCTATATGTTTATGGCTCCGGCTGGAAGCCCTTCTGAGAAACCCATCGCGGGGATTTACGGCGCTTCCGATGTATATGAATCCCCTCCTTTTGCACTGACCGGCCCTAAAGAAAACATCTGCGATGCGTCCAAGGCGGCGCGATACCGAAATGCATCAACTTGCCCCACCGGGGCAAGGATCTGCTTACCGCAGAGCCGGCATTCCCGACGGATCCCGCGGCCTGGAGCTGCCGTTCCCATGGCTTTGCTGCGGCAATAAAATGCACGTTAAATAAACAGCCTTTCCCACCAGTGCCAATTAGGGGGGATTGAGCCTGGCTTTGCTTCCCGCTGTATTTACGCTGGCAGCCCTGATGCGGCACCGGGAGCACCCGGCATCACTGGCTCCCCTGGCCGGGGGTCCCCGCCGGAGCCATGGGGCGGTTGCTGCAAATCCGGTGCTGAGTTTGGGATTTTTCCAAAGGGAGCTGGAGGAATCACAGTTGCCATTTGGGAGAAACCCTGGAAGCGGGGTGTGCATCCAGGCACCCAGCAGGACCCCAAGGGGTGGCAACTTGGGTGCATTTTGGTCCTTAGAACCATGCACTGATTTATGGAGCAAGGCGGCACTGGGGTGCGAGCCCCGGGGTGGGAATGAGCCCCCCGCGGGCTGCGGTTTGTGAATGAATGAGATCCCGCCCGGCCTTGGCACGCTGCGTTTCCTCGATGCGCTCGGGCGAGGAGGGGGGGGAAATCCTGGAATTATGAGGCTCCAGCAGCAATTAGGGCTGTTTACATTGACGTAAAGTCTGGGCGAAGTCCCCACCCCTGCTCGGAGCGTATTTATGGCATTGCTGCTGCTGATGCGGGCGAATGCAGGAGCGAGAGAGTCGGCGAGCGCACGTCCCGCGTGCGCTCCAGGCGGCATCCTGGATACCAGGAATGCCCTTTTGCTCTGGCACATGGGGTGCAACCCCAAACCCTCCTTCCTCTTGGCTTCTTCAAGGCCAAGAGGATGCTGAGATGCAGAAACTCCCATTCCTGAATTTAGGAACCAGCAGGAGGGCTGGAGCAGCGTGTATTTGGTGGGTCCCTGGTCCAATGCAGCCCTGTGGGACAGGCCGTGGGGTAAAAATAAATCAATAGTAGCTGTATGGCCACAAAATCTGCAGGAAAAATGTGGGAATGCACCACAAAGCCGTGGGATAACTGGGATGCGTGCATGGAAAAAGGAGCCAGGAGAGGCGTGCATGGAGGGCCAGCACCTTCTGCTCACCCCCAGGCCAGGCAACGCAGCATGGAAACCCCCCCATTCCCTCCGGATCCCTCTGTGAGATCCGGGAGCAGGACGGACGCTGGGGAGGCGGGGAGCGGGAGGCAGGTTCCGACGCGGAGCGGCGGCAGCTCCCTGCGGAGAGCAGAGCGCTGCCAGATGCTGCCGGCGCCGCGACCTCCCGGGTGCCGGCGACGCCGAGCGCGCCGTAAATAGCAGCAGCGGCCGCGGCGCGAGCCGGCGCGGCGCGCGGGAACGTGCCGGAGCGCGCGGGAACGTGCCGGAGCGCCCGGGGCAAAGCACGTCCCGGGGGCACCGGGAAGAGCCGGCGGCTGCCGAGGCTGGGGATGCACGTGGGAGACGGTTTCCTAGCTGAAATCCCTCGGGAAGGAGAGGCAGCATCGCGGCGGGCGGATCGATGCAAACGGCTGCGCTCGCTGCGTGCTAGTGGGAAAGGTGAAAGCCCGGAGGAAGCAGCATCCCTGCCCCAGGAACCCCCGTCACAGCTGCAAAGCCACAACGGTGCTAAAAGTACAGCCCAATTTCTCCCTCAGCAACTAAAAAATGCCTATTAGGCCCTTATATGAATTGCAAGAGTAGCTGCAGGTCCATTTGCTGTGATAACAGCATGTCAATAACAGTGAACGTCAGGCTGCAGAGCCCTAATCCAGGCAGATCAGCGGGCAAATTTTCCCCAGTGCTGACGTGGTTCATAATCCCGGGAAAGCAGCCAGATCCAGCCGGAGCTCAGCACCTCCGCGTAGGTTCCTGCAGCCACCAGCACGTTGCAAAGCGCTGGCATCACTCAGCGCCGCCGGGTCTTAGCCTATGGATTTCCCTTGGATGCTCCGCAGGCGCCGGCTGCGTCTTGGCCTGGCAACGCAGCAGAGCGACGCCGGAAAAGCAGAGCCTGGGAAGGGCCCAATCCGGCCCATGCAGCTGGCGGCATCTGCCCGGCAGGGTCCTGGGAAGGGGTTCGGGGGGCCCAGAACAATAAAGCAGCAGGAGGGGGGAAAAACCCTTTTGTTTTGCAGGCGGCGGCTGGGATTGTTCCTGCTCAGACGGTTCTATTAGCGCGGCTGCGGTTTTGCTGCACTGCTAATACGCAGCGGGGGCCGTGGGGGGCTCAGCTCTGTTTCCCTGCTTTGCTTTTCCCTAAATAACATGAAGCAGAGAGGCCGGGAATGGCACGGAGCAGGGAAGCAGCCCAGGGGACCAGCCACAAGCCAGGTCTGTGCAAGGGGCAGGGGGGAATGTGGAGCCCCTTTGCATCCCCCGCTGCTCCCTGCATCCAGGATTGGGGCCCGGCACCGGAGCACGGGGTGGGAAGCAGTTGCTGATCCCTCCTGCAAAACCCTTGCTGCAGGAAAGACCTGCGGACAAGCACTGGGATAAATCCTGGCAGCATCCATGTGGGAAAAGACTTCCCCAGGGATTGCTCCCAGAGCATCCCGGAGCAATTTCGTGCCTTCCTGGGATGCGCTTTGACCTGCTTCCGGCCGCGGCGGCTACAGTCGGTCGCTGCCTCCGCACCTTTCCCAGAATTTTCCCACCTTCCATCCAGGCTCTGAAAGTTCCTTCCCTCCTCCCCTGCCCCTGCTTTTATGACCTGGAATGTTTTTGTGAATGGAATATTGTAACCGGATCATGGCGCGGGCCGGGAGCAGATGGGGAGCGCGGAGCGCGCGCGGGCCGGCGCTGAGCGATGCGGCCAGGTGCTCCGCTCCGGCCTGGCTTCAAGGTTATCCCGCTCTCCCGGAGAAACCCGAGCCCCGGGAGACCTCGCAAAGGGCAGGTCCATCCCTGCGGCCGCCTCTAAAGGTCCCCGTGGCCGTCCCGTTCCAGTGCCGCTGGAGGCGCCCGGCAGCACCCCCGGACACACGCGCATTCCAGCGGCTTTACCCTGCGGAGCCGCCGCGGCTGGAGAATTCCAACTATTCCGGCATCTTTATCTTTTTTGGCCACAATTGCTCTTTGGGCCCCATTATAAATCAAGCCCTTTTTTTTTTTTTTTTTTTTTGCTTTTCACTTTGCTTTCAACTTCTTCCAAGCTGCACCTTTAACTGCCCTGTGTCCCCCTCTTGGAGCCATTCCAAGCACTTGGGTCCAGAGGGACTGGCTGGGAATGACGGACAAGCAGATTTGGGCTTGGAGCGATGAGAAATAATTCTCCCCGTCCTCTGTGGCTTCCTACAGAAGGCACCGGTGCTGCTCTTGATTAGAGCAAAGCTTCCCGTATTACAGGCTTTTGGCTCCGTGGAGGAACGAGTTGGCCAATTGCAATTATTAAGACATTTAAAGTGCATTTAACCCAGGAGCCCTTATTTTCCCCTTTCAGTGTAACCACTAATTCCCCCTAAACGCTCCGCTCCGCGCGCAGACCCAGACAAAGGCTTTAATGTTCGCCGGGAAAGGCTCACGGCGGAGGCGCTGCGGCCTCCGAGGGGAGCGCGCGGAGAGGCCGCCGTGGCCTCCGGTGGGAAATCAAAGGCAGAGACTGGGAGCTGAGCGCAGGGCCCGGCCGGGGGGCACCGCGGCCCCTGTGGCACTTGCAGAGCAGGGATGGGTTTGCCCAGCAGCCCTGTAAACCCACGGGCTGCCGCGTCCTCCTCCCGCGCACAAATCCATGGGAATTGCGCAGAGACGGACCCCGAGCCCACCGGCTGGAAATGCATGGATAGAGCTCAGCAGGGCAAGAACAGGCTCCAGGGGATTCCTAGGCTGGAAATGCAGGGATAGAGCTCAGCGGAACCAGGATAGGCTCCAGGGTGTTCCCAGGCTGGAAACGCAGGGATAGAGCTTGGTGGGACCCGGATGGGCTCCCGGGAATGTTTGCAGCGCCCACGGAGCAGCGGCTGCGGGAGAGCAGCCAGCTTTGCTGGCGAAGGCCCTGCCAAAGCCACCCGCGTCTTGCCACAGCGGGTGGCACAGGGACAGCCCCGGGCCACCCCGCAGGCGCCGCACCGCGGGTTTTGCTCTTTTCCAGGGCTGGGTTTTCCATTGGCTTCCTCGCTAAGTGCTCTCGAATCCCCCTCGGGCGAAAGAGGCGGCGGATGCACAGCCGAGGCCTGGAAACGACGGATTTGCAGCAGGGATGGACGCGGCGCTTCGCTCTATAATAGCGGCAGTGTTTCCTCGCAAGCCAAGCAGCCAGGGAGGCCTCCCGCCGTGGTCCGCGTCCAAGGGAAAGAGCAAGGAGCCGGATTGCTTCCCGCCTCCGAGCGCGCCTGCAGCCCGGCACGGCCGCGCGCTCCGCCGCCTTGGCCGCTCGCCTTCGTCGGGCTTAAAATGCCGGCCGGGATTTATCGCCTCCGGAGGGCTCGGCGGCCCCGTCGAGGCGCCCAGCTGCTCCGATACTTAGGGACGGCCTCGCACGTAATTCCTCCAAGAAAGAAAGGGACTCTCAGAGGAAGCTTTTCCAAAGCCTGGCTCGTCTCCGGGCTCTCGTTCCCAGATGAAGCTCTCGCCGGGCTTGGGCCCAATGGGTAAAACAGATGTGGTGGCAGATGTGAAAACCATCGGCTCCTCCAGGGTGGGGGAGAGACGGGCCAAAAAAGTGGAGCAGGATGGGCCAGGGGGAACCGCATTTCTGGCACCGGGAGCTGGGAGGCAGCTCCGGGCGCGGATCTGGCCCCTTTCCCCAGGGTTTGCTTCCCAAACACCACCACCAAATTGATTGCAGATTCCTGCCCGGGTGGGAAATAAGAAGAAATCCGACCAAAATCCTTTGACTACGGAGATTAAAGGCACTCGCGGTTGCGCGCGCACAGCGCCCGGCTCCGGCACCGCCAGGATGAGGCTGCTTCCAGGCCAGGCCGGCACCAAACAGCTGCGTTTGCCTTAAAGTGCAGCTGAGCGTTTGCTGAAGCACCAGGTTTGCAAGGCAGCGGGATTGCGGGTGAGCAGAGGGATTTCACAGGGGCGCCTGGATCCGCAGCCGGCAGCGGGACAGGATCCCTGCGGCAGCAGGGAATCCGTGCGGAGCGATGCCGGCACCGAGATGTGCAAAGGGCCGCGGCATCCTCCGAAGCATTCCCACTATTAGCACCATGGGCGAGCTCAGGGTTGAGCTCCAGGCAACCTCTGTTAAGATCTGAGTGTCTTTAATGGTTTAATATGAACCCAGGCGTGCCGGCCGGAGCGGCCTTGCAGCGAACCCGAGCGACGGCCGCGATCCCCAGCGCTGCAAGCGGCTCTGTTATTGCGGGGAGCTGCAGACAGTCAATACCTAATTTGAGGTCTAGCCTTCCAACCGTTACCCATTCATTGCAGCAAATGGATTGGATTCCCGCGCCTGCAGCAGGATCGAAGGGGCTCCCGTGTCCCCAGCCCCCCGCGCAGCCCTCGCAGTCAAGGGTGGCAGCGCAGAGGCTGCAAGACCCCCGTCGGGTCAATAGCGTTAATGGGAAGTCGATGCCATCGCTAACGACCGCTCCGGTTTTGACCTTCAAGTGGGCCAAAGTGCGGAGCTATTTTGTTGGGAAAATTGCCGCCTAAGCCTGCCGGCTGGTTCACAAGGCTAATTGTGGAGCGTGGAGTCATTGGTGAGTGGAAATTGGGGTTGCTGGTGCAAATTCAGTCAAGCTTTCAGGTTCCTGGTGCTGCTTCAGTCACTAAAATCCAGATGGATCTGGGTGCTCCTCAGCCTGTTCTGCATGGAGGCACCCGCCCTTCGCATCCTACTCCGTCTGCCGGAGCATCATCCAGTGAATTGCCATTCATGAGAGGCCCGGGTTCCAGTTCACATTTCAGGACCTTCGGGAATGAGCATTGCAGCAGCACGAGGGCCCTCCACCTGGAATTGTCCCTGGAATTCCCACCCTTGGGATTCCCGCCCCCTCCCAGGAAAATCCCGGCTCTGCTCTTGGGAGATATTTTGGGGGACATCTGGTTGCAAAGTTCACTGTTGCCCTCTGCTGGCCCGGGGACAAGGAAAGCTGGACCGGCAGGGGTGACACCACGGGCCTCGTGCCCAGGGTGGCAGCGGCACTTGTGTCCCCGCAGACCCCAGTCTT
Organism: Tinamus guttatus; assembly: GCF_059628265.1. Lineage (NCBI taxonomy): Eukaryota > Metazoa > Chordata > Aves > Tinamiformes > Tinamidae > Tinamus > Tinamus guttatus. The sequence continues at coordinate 2,990,810 of NW_028288857.1, forward strand.
GTCACCCTACGATGGGGAGGGAAAGTGACATGGAGCACGTAGCGGGGGACCGGCTGTGAGGGGATCTGCTGGGACCTTGGGGAGAGGGATCCCTCGGGACCCCAGGTGCAGGAATGCTGCAGCACCCCGGGATGGGGATCCCTCAGGACTCTGGGATGCAGGGATGCTGCAGCACCCCGGGATGGGGATCCCTCAGGACTCTGGGATGCAGGGATGCTGCAGCACCCCGGGATGGGGATCCCTCAGGATTCTGGGATGCAGGGATCCTGCAGCACCCCGGGATGGGGATCCCTCAGGACTCTGGGATGCAGGGATCCTGCAGCACACCGGGATGGGGATCCCTCAGGACTCTGGGATGCAGGGATGCTGCAGCACCCCGGGATGGGGATCCTTCAGGATTCTGGGATGCAGGGATGCTGCAGCACCCCGGGATGGGGATCCTTCAGGACTCTGGGATGCAGGGATACTGCAGCACCCCTTGGGACCCCAGGGTGCAAGGATGCTGCAGGCGGATGCTTGCAGCATCGGTGCCAGCATCAGCTGCCGCATCAGGACGATGGGGACAATCATGAGACCCTCCACGAGGTGAGTGAGAGCCTGGGCTGAGGAGGAGGAGGAGGAGGAGGAGGAAGGAGGCCGGGAGCTGAGGCCCCCTCAACCTGCGTGTCCTCCCCCGTGCTCACACAACCCTGCTAATAAGCACCAAGAAACCTCCCAGCGCTCTGAGGCAGGAAAAAATCTGTCAGGTTCAGATAAAGACAGCGGGATGCAGCAAGAGAGCAAGGCAGGGTGTTATCTCGGGCACAGTGCAAGGAAACGAGGAGGGAGGGAGGGAGGTGGCTAACAGGGCTATTTTCCCCTGGAAAACATCAGCGTGCCGGGCGGGAGGTCAGGAGAGGTTGCAGCAAAGCGGCTTTAATTGGCACCGAGCGCTCGCGCCTGCCCGCGGGCGCCGGCGCTGCGAGCAGAGCTCCGTGCTGCCGTCTCGCTGCTTCGCTCCGTGCCAAATACGGGCTGGTTTGTTGTCCTGATGGCACCAGAAGCACCACACGTCCTCACTGGGAGAGCCACGTGCATTGGGTAGAACGGCCCCTCCTGCAAGGCTCTGGCGGGGGCAGGAAAGCAGCCCATGATCCCGGTACCTCCCAGCAAGAGTTAGAGGCGGAGGAGAGATCCTGTTTGGCTCGAAGACACATGGAAAACCCACAGTTTCCTAGAAACTTTGCATCTGTTGGAGCTCGGAGGCTGCTCTAACCAGCATGCGCCGCACTCTATTGGATCCATACGTTACACGGTGCGAGCAGAGCCAAGATCCAGCTGTGGGATTTGCGGGGCCTCATCAGGAGAAAGCACCAGACCCCAGAGGTTCCCAGGCAGCCAAAGCCAGGCTGCAGCATCCTTCCTCTCCCAGCTCTTCCTCCACGGAGACAAATGGTGGCAAAGGTGCCTATGGCATCTGCAGGTGGAGCTGATGGGCCAAGTCCCCTCTGCAGCTCTGAGGGGATGGAGCTGGATGCCAGGCTGCAAAAAGCACAAATTTGAGAGATCCCAAGAGATCCCAATGCCCTCCACAGCAGCCAGGCTACCCCAGGAGACCCCCTGGCCACCGCACCAGAGGCATCAACCTTCAGGAGCTCCTCAGCATCCTCCTGCTAACGCTCTGGGCCTTCCTCCCCATCCCTTCCAGCACAGCTGCCAGCTCCCCCTGCACTTGAGGCTTGTCCCATCTCTCCCGCACTCATCACCACGTTTTTTTGGCTCTTCCCACCTCTTCCTTGCTGGCCCCAGTTCCTTCCCCTCGTTGCTGTCCAGCTCATTAGCAGCAACGAGGTGGGCACGAGCCCTGCTGCGTTCAGCAGTGCCGCTGGCTGCAGCGCCGGCACCGCTTGCAAGTGATTTATTTTTTGGCACCGCATCCCTGGCAGCCGGGAGGGGGGAATTGCCGTTCATTGGAGCGCCAGGACCTGGGAAATTTAAGGCACTGCTGGTCTCCCATGGCAGCGTGTCCAGGGAGAGCAAGGACGGGGGATCAGCAGGTTTTACAAGGGGATGCTCAATGGCCAAGGGGGGGATCAAGAAGAAAGTCATCCCAGCTACACAAGCCATTCCCACCTGCAGACATGCACAACAGGATCCCTTGCCCACCCTAAGGATGCATGGAAGCCTTGGGAACATTTCCCACCCAGAAACAACCAGGTGGAGAAGACGGTGGCCGCCACAGATAAATACTTGGGCTTCTTGTTCTCCCTGGTGGTTTCCTACCCGTGGACCGTGGCCAATCTCTGTGACAAGTCGTTGGCAACCCAACGACTGCGCAAACACGGAGAGCCCCGAGCTGGGAACCACCCCGGGGCTCTGCGGAGGAGTTAGCCAAAGTGCAGGATTACAGGCAGGCCGAGGTAAAGAGCGGTGCAGACCACAACCCCCTAACAAGGTCCTAAGCAAATCCGTCCCAGATGTGGGCCCTGCCATGAGGAAGCAATAAACGCGCGGTGAAGGCAGCAGCGAGAGCTCCGCGGGCGACGCGCTCCATCCCGCCGGCCCCGCGCGTTGGGGACGCGCGTTGGGGCAACGTGTCCCCCCCTGCTCCTTGCCACCCGCAGGGAGCAAGCGAGCCAAGGGTTGGGGCTATGTCTTTGCTGGAGATGAGCGTTTTGGGGTGGTTCCAGGCAAAAGGGAGGAATTCCCAGCCTTGCACCTCAAGGGTGGGGAGACCTGGACCTAAGCAGGTCTTTCCAGTGGGAAACCTTCCATCAGCTGGGAAACCTTGAGGTCAAGCCTGAGCGTGTTGGCTGGAGGCCATCGGCTCACTCCTGTCCATGCCGGCAGCTCTGCCTTCCTGCTTGGAGGATAAATATCCCCTTTCTCCGTAGGCGGATTGGCGGGATGTGGTGGTGGAGCTCCTGCAGCTCCACGGCGCCCGGCTGCAGCGGATCCGGGTGAGCCCACGAGCCGCCCCGGCAGCCCCTGCGGGATGCAGCCAACCTGGGCTCTTTTCCAGGCGGAGCTCAGGAGGGTCTGGAGCGCCTGGAGCAGCTGGAGGAGCTGGAGCAGCTGTGCAGGAAGGCCCCACGGCGCCTGTACATCCTCATGTCCTTGCTGGAAGCGGACGGGAATCACCCTCCATGGGATGTAGTGGATGTGATACTGCCTCTCCGCCGCCTCTGTCCCAACCTGGGAATGCAACATTCCGAGTCCAAGAGGCTTCAGGGTTGAGGCCTGCCATGATTCCCAAACCAAAGCACCCTGTGGAGTAGCACAGTAAATCAAAGCAAATCCCAGCACAGAAAAGCACCTTTCCTGGGCAGCCTTTCCTTGACTCCTTCTCCAGGCCCAGCTCAGCGCCAGATCTCCAAAACTCAGTTCAGAAGGAACCGAGTCCTTGGCCGAAACCTTCTCCCGCAGCAGTATCCAGTGCCTGCATCCCTGTAGAAATGCCACAGGGATGGGGAAAGGCCTCCGAGAGTGATGCTCCTTCCTGCAGGCAGAATCCTGCATGTTTGGAGCTGCAGCGGATGCCAACAGCACCTCCAGGAGCCCCGAAGGGACCACTGGCCACTTCCATTGGGAGAAAAAGAGGGACATCCAGGTACTGCCAGGAGAGCAGGATCCTCGGCCCTGGGGCAGCTTATCCCACCGGGAATGCGCTCATGCTCGGCCTTCTCTGCAGAGGATCATCTTGGATTTTTGTTGCTAGCAAAATGATTTTCCATGCCAAAGCCCTTGAGGTCTACCCAGAGGCTGCACGGCTGCAACAGCCGGGAGGATTTGGAGGCGGGTGGCTTTGAATCCCTACTGAGAGCCCAGGGCTGCGAAGAAGCTTCCAAGAGCATCCCCCTCTGCCGGGCTCTATCCTTAGGGAAAATGAGGCCAGAGAGCTGTGCTCAGCATTGCTCCAAGCTGCCCCCTTAGCGCTTTGGAGCCAAAATCCGCCCGGCACCGGGAAAATTCGACCCACTGGGCATAGGCTCCTGCCCGAGCATCCCCTGTGCCCTCTGCAGCTCCCTGCTCGGATCCACATCCAGCTCGCAGCGCTGTTCCGAGCTCTCCTGCCCACTCTCATTCCAGAGGGATTTTCCAGACCACCTGGGCCGGAGAAGGGCCGATTCCCCCACAGGAACTGGCCTGCACGGCCCATCTGCTCACCCCTAAAATAAACCGGATTCCTGGAGCGCTCGCCCTGCCCCCGGCTTTCCCAGCTGGTCTGCAGCTCCCTGCTGCCGGCTCTGGCAAGGAGCACGGCTGGGATATCCGGACACTTCCTATTCCGACCTGCAAACACGGGCAGCTCTGCAGCCTTGGATAGTCATTCCCAGGGCCGCCAAGCCGTTCGCTCCTGGTTTGCCAGGGAATACATCCATCCCCATGCCGGGTGGGTTCCATCCTGCTCTCACCGCACCGTGCCGGGAAGGCAGGACCCTCCAGAGGCCCTGGAAGACGGGGAAACCTCTTTGCATCCCTGCACGCTGCTCTGGGATGATCCCACTCTTGCATCCCGCTCTCCCCCCCTGCAGCATCACCCCTCGCCTGCATTCCGGTCCCCTCGGCTCAGCACCCGCGGCCGAGGAGACGCCGTTCCCGGTGCTTCCCCATCCTCCTCCTCCTCCTGCTGCTTCCCGCTTCCCTCGCAGGCTGCTCTCCTCTCCCCTCGCCTCCTTCCATCACGCAGCAAATGCTCTCCGAGCAAGGAGACGGCTGTTCAGCCTTTGGAACAAATGTTCTCTGCCAGGCGTCGCGCGCCGGGGCGGAGGGGGGACTCACACTGATTTAATGACAGTGATTTAAGCAATTTGATCCATTTTTTATGGCGCATTTACAGTTAGGAGAAAAAGAAAAAAAAAAAAAAAAAAAAAGAAAAGAGCGAGAAACACAGGAGCGACGCGGAGGAGGGAAAGGTTGGGAATGCAGCTGGCAGGCGCTCCCGAATGTGCTTCTTGTCCGTGCCGGCTCCCGGGGGCTCGTTGGAGCGGCGCTTCCCATGGGATGCCAAGGAGCCGGCAGGGATGAGCTGCTTGTGTCAATGGGCGCTCCGGCCTCACCCCCTGTTGTCACCGGGATGCTGCAGCGCCAGTGTCCCCACGTTGGGCACGGCTCCAGCGGCGGGATCGATGGGATATTGATGTGAGCATCATGTGCCATTTACCGGCACCGCACCGGGCTGCGGATAAACGGGCTGAATGCAAGAGGAGGCCGGAGGTGGATCACAAGGGCAGGAGCAGGACGAGCCATTCCCGGACTGGAGCAACCACCAAAAGTGGCAGAAAAATTAAAAAAAAAGTATGCATATATATATATATATATATACACATATACATATATATTTGCATATATGTGTGTGTATATATATATATATATGCTTGTTTTGATAGAGCAAACCTTTCTTTTGCACAAATAAAGAGGAAAAACCACCCCTGCTGCTGGATGCAAACCCTGAGCCACACACGGGGCCCAGCAGCCCGTACGTGCTGCAAACATCCGCGGTGCAGGAGCAAACCTAGCGTCGCCGTGCGAGTTTCCATGCTCTTAACGCCCTCGAGAGAAAAAAAGAAGAAGGAAAAGGGAAAAGAAAAACAAGCAGCAAACAAAATATACCTTCTTATCCAAGCCAAAATAGCGAGAAAATAGCCAGGAGCCTGGAAGGGAAGCTGGTTATTATAGCTGCGGCTCTGCTGCCAATTTCGGCAGTTGGAGCGTTTTCATCCCATAACTCGGCGCCCCTTGGTGCACGGAGGGGCTTGGCTCCGGGCCAGCACCGCCTCCGTGCGCTGGGCTCCATGCTCGCCCCATCCCGGGATCCGCTGCATCCCGTCGGACGGTGCTCGGCTCCCCATCCGGGCGCACTCCAGCACGCGGCCTTTTGTCTTCCCATTAAAACCCACTTCGGGAGCGAGCAGCCTCCCGCGGCCGCGGAGCCGAGTGCGCTCAGTAGAAAGGAATCCGCAGGCTGCGGAATCAACCCCATGTGGGAAGCGCCTGCAAGTGAGAAAACCTAATTGCTGGTGGCGTGGGGCCTGCCGGGAGCCGGCGCCGAAATCCCGCTGGCTCCAGCCTGGCAATCCCTCTTCCAGGCTGGGATTTATCCCAAGGAATATTTTCCCTTCTGCACCCCGAGGTCGGGTTGCTCCCGGTGCAGATACAGTTGGGTCACCCTGGGAAGCGCTTCCCAGCCCAACTGGGGATAAAATTTGCTGTATGCTCCAATTTTCAGTTGCGTAGCGGAGCGAGCAGCTTGATTTCCACCTGCTGCTTCGCTGGGGAGAAGCGCGCAATTGCCACGAGCTTGCAACGACAAAGCGCGGCCGAGTCGGTCCAGTGGGAACGGAGGGATTGGGAGCATTGGAAGGGATTGGGAGCACTGGAAGGAAAAGGTGCATGTGGGATGCACCGTTGGAGCGGCTGCCGAGGTGCCAAGACCGAGCCGGGAGCAGCCGTGAATCCGCAGCGCGAGCTCGGCCGCTTCCCGCGCGCCTCCGAGCGCCAGCACGTGCACCCGCTGCCACGGAGAATCCATGGGTTTATCCACCTTGCAGGGCCGGGAATCTCCACCTGGGGGGTGCGATGAGATTGGAATTTGCTCCAGGTTCAGTCGCGGGGATGTCGCTGCGCTAGGCGGCAGGAAAGCTGGGCCGGCAGCAGGGAACATCCGCGGGTGCCTTCGGGAGCAACCTCGGCTGCAAAAGCAAGAAGAGAAGGAACTCGGAGAGGGGAGCACAGAGGTTATCCAGGGGACAGAGCAACTAATTGGCACGGCGAACAATGCATTTTAATTAAACCTCTGCAGGAAACCAGGGGAGGGAATCCAGTTAATTGCACAGAGCCGGAGCAGCAGATTAAACACACACTCCGCTCCGGCATCTCCCGAGCAAAACTACGTCCCTGGGCGGGCTGCTGTGGTCTGGTGCAGCATCCCGCATCCTGCCTGGGCCCTCATGGATTTCCCAGTTCAGGAGCAGGCGAGGCCACCTCGGACAGGACCTTTTCCCTGGAACCATCCGGGTTTTACGCCACAGCTGCCGCGTTCTGGGGCACACAGCAGCCTCCCTGTGCAGTTCGCTTGGCAGACACTGGATGGGGCTACGAAACCAAATTCCACAGCGCCCGGCTGCAACTGGGGGCAAAATGGCATTTTCCACATTTTCCAGCCCGTCACCATCCTCCCCATAGCAGCACTGGGAGATCCTGGCCTTGCTGCAAGCTCCGGTGCGGAGCGAGCCCCAAGCGCGCACCCGCAGCCCATTAAGCTGAAGTCAGTCTTTTTTTGTTGTTTTTTAATAAGTTAATACCGACTAATTGATTTTTAAATACAGGGAAATCCCACAGCCCGAGGCCTGAGCCGAATCCCAGCTCCGGTGCAGGATCGGCAGCGGCTGGCAGAGATTGAGTGCAAAGGGAAAAGAAAAGAAAAATTAAACCTCTTTCATGAGCCTAAGCGCCTCCAGGGCAAACCCGAGTGCTTCTTTAAAAGGTGCGTCAATTTTCTCTATTAAAAGAAAGCAAAATGGGTTATCCATAAGGAAGGGGCAGAAGGGCAGGGAGCTGAGCAGGGTGCAAAGGACTGCAGAAGATGAGCAAGCTGCAAGGAGAAGACCCATAGGATTATTATTAGAATAGCAATAGCTAAATAAGAAAGTTGTTTTTAAAAGGCAATTTATTGCAGCCTCTCTCACCGCGTCCTTCACGCTGTCCTGCTCCAAAGGGTGGATGGAAGTTGTGAGTTCCACATGCAGCCTTGAAACGTCTCCAATGATCCCATGAACAGAGAGCCCCGGTGCAGCACAACATGCGGTCGCCAAAAATGCAGGTTTTCTGTTCATTTTTTAGAAAAATACCAATGCAAACAGTATATTTTTCACTGCTAAACTTCTTTAATGTTGGAAAAATAAACAACAAAAGCAGAATTTGGGGAAGAACCGAAGGGAGGTTGGGTGGGGGGGCTGCCGGAGGTGGCGGGTCCCGTCCCGGCGCCCCGACGAGATGTCCCCTCGGTCAGACGCAAAGTGCAAATGAAGTCCCTGCAGCAGCGGTGCGCCCGGATCCCAAGAAAGTCAGTGCCGGGACGGAGCCTCGCTCGGAGCCGGGAAACCTGGAGTGGTGGTCCCGGGAAACCTGGGTGCGCTGGGCAACAACAGGAGAGGAAAAAAGGAGGAAAACCAAGAGCAGATGGGGAGCCTCGCGGCTGCTCTGAGCCCTGCCGCCCGCGCTCCATGCTCCTCTTCCTCCTCTCCCGAAGCGTGCCCAAGGCCATGGCTTATTCTCTGCTGAGCAAGGCTAATGCTATGGAGCAGACTGCAGTTTTCCGCTTGCCGAGATGTACAAAATCCAAGATATTCCTTCCAAGAGGGTGCGGGGAAGCTCTCCACATCGGCAGGGCTTCCTGCACAGCCACCTGCTTCTCCAGCCACGGGGATGCTCCACGGTGCACAAAGCAACACAAGCCTGGGCCAAAGGGAAGTAGCGGCTCCCATGGAGCAGCATTTCCCTGGAGAGCCCCTCCACTCCCTCTGGAATCCCCCCAGCTCCCCCAAATTCAGCGCTAGCTGCAGGAAGGCACCAAGGGACAGCACAGCGTCCTGGCGCACAGCAGCGGCAGGGCTGCCCCGGGCTTGTATTCCTGCTTTTCTTCCTTTTAACGGACAAAACACACCGGGAAGGTCTGCTCCGAAACGCAGGGGAGGCTCCGGCGAGGGAGAGGGCGGTTTGGCTCCTATTGCTACGGGCAGCCCTGACGCCGGGCTGACGGTCATGCAGGGTTATGGCAAGGACACGAGCGCGCCACGTGCGCGCGCGCAGCTCCAAAGCAGCCCGTCCTCGCTGGCGGGTGGCCCCAGAGGTGACAGCGGTGGCCCGGGCTCCGCGGTGGCTACTCGGCCGCCACTTGCTCGATGTGGTCGCTCAGCAGCTTGTACTGCTCTGCGGACGGGAGAGGGGATTTGGCAGGGGCTCGGTGCGGCCGGTGCCACCGCCGTCCCCGCTGATGTGGCCCTACCTTCGTCCAGGTTGCCGATGGTCGCCTGCTTCTTCAGGAAGTCGCTGCAGAGCCTCTTGCTGAGGCCGAAGGCCAGCATGTTGTGGATGAAGGTGCTGAGGACACACGGGCAGGCGCAGGTCGGACCCAGCCGCCCTGCGGCTTCCTCCCCGGCCCGCCGCCCTCCTCATCCTCCCTGCAGCGCCTTGCGCTCGTATCGGGATGCCCTCGGCTGCGGGAGGCCCTCGGATGGAGAAGGCGCTCGGATGGGGAAGGTCTTTGGATGCGGGAGGCCCTTGGAAGGAGAAGGCCCTCGGATGGAGAAGGCGCTCAGATGGGGAAGGTGCTTGGACACGGGAGGTGTTTGGATGCGGGAGGCCCTCGGATGGAGAAGGCGCTCGGATGGGGAAGGCGCTCGGACACGGGAGGCGTTTGGACGGGGAAGGTGCTCGGACGGGGAAGGTCTTCAGATGCAGGGGGCCCTGCATCCCATGGGCAACATCCGACCGCGGTGCAGCCCACACTCGGGCACGGGCAGGAGCAGCGCAGCAGCGTGTCCCCCTCCCCGTCCGTGCGTCCGTCCGTGTGTCCGTCCGCCCGCGGCGCTCACCCCAGCTGCCCGAAGGTGATGTTCTCGTTGAAGCGCAGGCTGTCGTCGCGCTCCTCCTGCGTCATGTGGCACCACTTCTCCCTGCAAGGCAGGAGCAGCCCGGGCAGCATCACACAGGGACAGCCCCGTTCCTCTCCCCCGGGGTCCCGGTGCTGCCCCAGGATACCCCGGCTCCCGCCTGCAAACAACCCATTTCCCTTGGGAAAACTCCAGGGCGAAGCCAGCCCTGGTCCGGAAAGAAGTCGGGGAAGGTTACAGCAAGGATAAGAGGATGAAGGGAAAGAAAAACAGGAACAGGTAGAAGAAAAATAAATATATATTAATATATGGAGGAGAAGCAAGAGGACAGCAGGGATTGACCATGCCAGCACAGCCCGTGCTCCATGCGGGATCAGAGACGCGGGAGGAAGCGGATGGTGGGAAGGGGGCTCTTCTGCAGCGGAGCCGGTTTGGACCGAGCACCCACGGTGACGGCCGAGGCTGGAAAGTGAGGAGAGCCGGGAATGCGCCGGGATGCGCCCACGCCGGGATGCTCGGATGCGCAGCAGGAGCTGCTGAGTTGGTCCTGGCTGAGCCACTAATGGTGATACAGCTTGGGGACCTTCATATCTTGTTTTAAAAAGAATTTTAAAAATATTTTTTTAAAAGTAGTTTCTCCCAGATAAAGCTCATGATAGCATGGGGGAGGCCAAATCTGAAGGCTGAGAATGGAGAAGAATCCATCTTTTTTCAAAGCTTTGAAAGCTGAGCAAAACTTTGCAGGTCTCACTGCCCCACATGCAGGGGAAGCAAGTTTGCTTCTGTTTGCTTCCTTTTTCTTTCTTTTTTTTTTTTTTGGCTGCCTTTTTTACATTTTTGATGGAGGAAAGGGAAAAAAGAGACCAAAACGTTCAAGAAAAATGCACCCTGCTTCTGGCTTGCAGCGCAGGAGGAAGGTGCCTGGAAAGGGGGAAAGCCCCACATGTGGCTCTATGCAATTCCTTTGAGTTTTCCACCCAGTTTGGCTTATCCAGCTGCCGGTGCGTGCCTTAACGACGCTAAAAAATCCACTGTCAAGCTCCCTCGCCTTCACTAGGGCCTTCCCTTCAGGCGATCTGCTCCAAGGTGAGATATCCCGAGCTCCAGCAATGCAGCCAGGACTCCGCACCCTGCGCTCGCCCCCGCTGACGGACACAACGGCTCTCGGTCCTTGCGACCCACTTGCACGCTTGCAAATGCAACATGCAATGCCGGTTGCATTTCCTTTCCCTTTTGCATAAGGAAAAAAAAAAAAGGATCAGATTTTCCAGCCGGACCAAGTCTCCACTGCCTTGATGCAATGGCACAACCAGCAACACGGTAAAGCCAACGGACACGGAAGCAGCTGTAGGGAGCTCCCTGCTTCCAAAGCGCTTTGCCCCGAGGGTGGATGTGGACCCAGACCATGGATGTGGACCCAGAGCGAGCCGGCCCTGCCGGACACAGAACCAAGCAACGCGGACAGACACACACACCTCTTCTCCTCTTCCTCTCCAGCGTTCCCTCTGGAGCGGCAGCAGAAACGAGGCCAACAAAGGTTGGGTGTTAAAGACCATGCAAGAGAGATGGATGGAGGAGAAAGAAAGAAAGGAAGAAAAACAAAAAAGAGAAGAACAGATGAAACAGTTGTTAGAGGCAGAAAGAGAGGAAAGAGAGAGAAAAAGAGGAATTTAGAGCTTTTTTGCTTCCCACCCGCCACGGGCTCGCACCCTACCTGGTGGTGGGGGACCTCTTCCTTCGCTCGCAGTGAACCGCGTCGAAGAAGGCGGCGTTCCAAAACCGCAGGTTGTGCCTATAAGGAGGAGGAGGAGGAGGGAGGAAGGAGGTGGTGGCAGTGACCCAGGGCCAGCCCCACCGCCAGCCCCCCATGTGGCTGCAAACCCGAATTTCCTGGCCAAGGGGATGCGCAAAGGCTGGGCCACCTCTTGTCGGGGTGGCACCAGCTTGAAAGCAATGGGGGAAGTTTGGGGGAAATGCAACGTATGGGCAGGGTGCCCCCCAACCCTGCACGCCCGGAGCCCCCCGGGCCGCTTTACCAGATGGGCTGCTGCTTGAGGTGCATGTACAGGTAGATCTTCTCTCCTCTCTTCTCCTCCTCCGGGCTCTGCATGGAAGCTGTGGGGACAGTGACGCACCCGGGTGACACTCGCTCTCCCACCCACGCACAGACGTTGCTGTCCCTGGTGGGTGTCCAAGCAGCCACCGTGTCCCGAGGGACCCACTCCACTCACCCGTCGTCTTCACCTTCTCCTTTGCCTTGTCCTCCCCTTCGCTGCTGTGACACAGAAACCAGCGTCAGCGCCAGAGCATCCCGTCTCCGTGCAGCCCACGTGGGAATCCCCGGCCTCCTTGGTAAGGGAACCCCCTTCATTTTCCCACATCACGGTCCCCAGAGCCAACAATGTGACACAGACACATCTCCACATGCCACCTCCCCATGGTGACACTAAGCCCTGGCGCCGGTGCCACGTCGCGAGCGCATCCCAGCCCGCCGGAGCGGTACCCACTCGCCCTTCCGCGCCGCGGGGCCCTTCAGCTTGGTCTCGAGGCCCCCGAAGAAGCCCTTGACGTTCTCCGTCCTGGCCGACGTGTTCTTCAGCAGCCGCTCCGCGATGTCCTTCTTCTCGGCCAGCCAGCTGTTGGCCGACTTCAGGTAGGAGTCGATGCTGCCCGTGGCCTTCTCCTTGCTCTCCAAGGGCAGCGCGTGCGGTTTGCCTGGGGGAAGCAGCAGGAGCTCAGGCTCCAGGGAGCACCGTGCGCACAACCTGCTCTCCATCCCATCCTGACTCTAGAATACCCCCATTTTGCACAGAAAAACAAGCGTCCTGCAGAGGAGACCCATCAGCGTGAGCTCCTGGCTCCTGGAGGGTCTCCAGGAGCAGGGCACAGCCTCCAGGCCACACAGACCCTTCTCTGAGCAGCAAAACCCACGCTCGGGTGCAGTTCCGAAACTGCAACACCTGGACCGAGGACATTTCACCATCTGTTTCCAGCACAAGAAAAGCCCGAGGGTGCAGACACCTCTTACCGATGTAGTAGTAAGTGAAACACATGGTCATGAGGTTCTTGGCAGGGCTGAAGTCATCCATCTGGTGACACCTGCAATGGAGGCAGAGCTGGATGAAGACGCCTGGCGATGGGAATGGAAGCATCCCCGTGGCTCCTGCTCTTTCCACCTATGTCTGCGGATCTGCTCCCCCGGGAAGGGGCACCTTCCCTGCTGCAAACCCCCAGCACGGCACACGGGACACCCCGCGATGCCCTGCACGAGCTCCTGCTTCCCGAGGCAGGGCGGGTTTGGAGCTGGGGCTCTCCTGCCCCTCTGCATTAATGGGAACATCCCGGTGACTGCAGGGAAGCGGAACGCCGGCACTTACTCAAACAGCACGAGGGCGAACGACTGCATGAGGCGATAGAAGGTCTGCTCCGAGACGCACTTGGAGTTGCAGCGCTGCAAGCACAAAGCCGGGCGCAGGTTAGCGCAGGGAGCCCCGCGGCCCCAAGGAAGGGGGCCAGAAGGGTCCTTCAACCAGGCCTCCATCTGGGAAACAGCAGCTTGGATTCCCGACGTGTTTTCCTAGGGGAAAAATAGAGAACTTCCCTCCCTCCCGGCAACCATCGTATTTTTAACTGCCTCGGGATGCATTTACTCACTTCTGTATCTTACTCTGCCAAGGTGAAGCAGATTACCCTCCCTTCTCCGAGTTCCTGCCCTCCAAAAACACTGTTCCTGGGCACTGCCAAAGCCCTGGCCCATGCCAATCATCCCAGCTGTGCCCCCCACATGGACACAGCTTCGTACCCATGTTCTGCCCCTTACCTGGGCGCTCACGTATCGTGCGAACCATTCCCTGCCCTTCCCGTTCTCGCCGCTGCAGAGCTCACCAAACTTGGCCTTCTCTTCTTGATCCAGGTCCTCGCTGGAACGGAAAAGGGCAGGAAAATAAGAAAATCACCGTTAGAGTCGAGGACGTGCAGCAGCCGGCATGGGGGCTGCCCCTTCCCGCAGGGATGCGCAGTTCTTGCAAGATGCCGCGATGGGGAGGAGGGAGGGAGGAAGATGCAGGCGCATCCTCGCTGGATGGAGGGAGAGGGATGAGGAGGGAGCAAGCAGAGCTGAGCAGAAACCCAGCTCCAGCGAGCAAAGCAGCCCCAGCTCTCGCTCCTCGTCACCCGCTGCTTGCTCGATTGCACTTGACGCGCTGCAGCGCGCAGCGAATTTGCCCCGCGGAGCCTGCAACGCAGCTGCAAATGGCCCCATTGCATCCCCTGGGCTCACCCGCCGGTGAAGACCTTGTCCACGTAGCGCCGCATGAAGTCACGGCGCTCGCCCGCCGCCTCGTCCTTGGCCGACTCGGTGCTCTGGCTGGAGGAGAAGGACTCGATGGAGGACGAGCGGCGGCGGCTGCTCCAGCGGCCGGGCGAGTAGCCCATGTCGTTCTCGCTGTCCGCCGACTCGGTGGCATCGCTCTCCTCGGCGGCCGGGTCGCCGCCCGCCGGGTCCCCGGGTGAGGGCTCGATGGGGACGGGCGTCTCGGCGTCCAGGTCGATGAGGTTCCCCACGGGCACGTCCAAGGGGGCCTCCATGGCTCTGGCGGGGGATGCAGCAGCTCGGTTCACCCTCACCGGGACCTCAGCAGCATCTTCGGCCTCGCAGGATGCGCTGGCTAAAGCTGGCAGGTCCTTCCGCCCCGGGTTGCGTTAGTGCACGGCATCTGCAAGAAAAGGGACGGGCACGGGTGATGAGAGAAGCCCAAGGAACCAGCACCCATGGAGCAGGGGGGAAGGCACCATTGCCACCATCAGCAACATCCCCTGGATGCCACCAGCAGCAGCAAGGCCGGGACACGGGCAGAGCCAGCCCTGCTGCTCCACGAGCGAGTCCCTGTGGTGGCCTCGTGCTTCCCATGTCCTTTGGGAGGTTTTCCTCCCTCCTGACTCATCTCTCAGCCGGGAGAGATGGCAGTTTAAGCCTGAGCACCACATGCCACGTTGGGAGGGTGACATCTCACAGCCTGACAGGCCGAGTCAGCAGCCAGTCAAGCTGCTCGTGACCTGCTGGCAGCGAGGGCTGTGCACAGAGCACGATCCCAGACACGGATCCCGGACACGGATCCCCCCGCAGCGAGGTGTCCCCCCGGACAGGCTGATGGAGAGGACACCGTGCACCATCACCCGGCCGGGATGCGCCAGCCCCGCAGAGACACCTGGACCAGCGAGCTCGCGCACGAGCAAAACCCCGAGCAATGAGGACGCAACCTTGGGCCTGGCTCTGCACGGTCTGTCCCGTGCCAGGAATCCTGGGATTCGGAGAAGTCCATGAGTTCTAGTGTCTTCCAGGTCCTGCTAGACACTAGCTGGCCAAGGTAACGCACAACAAGCCAGCAGGCTTCCTAGCGAACGCGCACATCTGGATTTCCCATGTGGAGTTGCCACATAATAAATCCGCATCTTCCCACTGGAAACACCAGCCAGGGAGCGTCAGCAGCAAGGAAAAGGGCTGTCGGGAGGCAGCTGCAGATGGAGAGCGCCCAGAGCCGCCTTTGCTGGGGGGTCATTGAAGAGGGAGCCCCCAGGCTGTGCAGTGGCAGAGGAGAAGGGAAAAAGGAGCCTTTGCCAAGAGGTTTTGGGCTGCAAGGTTCGAGCAAACGTTGCTGTGTCGGTCTGAGGTCGCTGCGAGCTTGCTGCAATGAGCCACAGAAACGCGGGCAGGGGAGATGCGACACAGTTTATTTGTAGCTCGTTGCTGTTCTAAACAAATGAGACAAAAAAAAAATTGAACAGTTTTTGCTGCATTGAGCTTGATCTGTATTTTGAAGCGGTTAAAACCTCAGGACTTCTCATTGCTCGTGCTGTTTTCCTCTCGTCTCTGCTCGGTGAAGGCAGAGCCTGATTGCGCCTCGCTGCGCTCATCGCCCCGGCCCCGCGGCATCCCGCGGTTCTCCCGCACGCTTCCCAAGGGCAGGCGCTTCCCGAGGGAATGTGTGATGCTGCTTCCGAGGGCCACGAGCCGGCACCAACTCTGCCCACTTACCGCCTTGATAAAGGGCTGCCAGGGAAATTGCATCTTCGAGGGAAGCGGCGCTGCTGCCATCTGCGGCTTTCCTAATCAAGGGAGACGTGGAGTACGTGCGGGCTCTCCCGGCAACATTCCCGTAGGATTCTGGGGTTTGGGGACAGCTGCTTTTGGAGCGGGCGAAGGCGCCTGGGACACAAGTGGGCTGCGGTGCAAGGTGCAGCCGTGCAAGAGCGGAGGGTTTTCCGGGACTGGCTGCATCCCAGCCAGAGCTGCTTTCCCGGGATGAAAGGATGGGATGAAATTATGCAGCTCATGCCAAGCGAGCGTGGTGAGCAGGATGCGAGCGGGCATCTCTCCGCAGCCCGTGCTCCAGGCCTGCCTGCACCTGGAAAGCTGGAATTATAAACGTGACTAATCTGCCCTAGGAGCAATGGCAGCGGGTGGTTTTCCATGCAGGGACAGCGCTGGAGCCCACACTCGCATGTGCGTCCTGCAGGGAGGCATCGCACCAGCCCGGAGCACTCGGGGGTCCTTAAAAACTGTCACTAAGTGCAGGAACCGCAGGCTGCCTCCTTGCAGCAGCTGCCGGAGCAGTTTCCTCTGGACTTGTCCATCCCATAGGCCTGGGATGGGACTCAAAGCTGCGGATTAGCAAGACAGGGACTCTGAAAGCCCTCCTGGAAATCCACCTCGTTGGCATCCTGCATGGGAGACGCTGCTGTGAGGAGCGGGAAGAGGTGATGAAGAGCTGCTGGCTTTGCCAAGGTTTCCAGCGGTGGATCCGAGTCGTGGCGAGAAGGGCCGCATTGGCACCACAGCTCCCGGTGCGGGATGCGGCTGCGGGATGCGGCAGCAGCAGCGGCTTCGACTCTGCAGCAAGAAAACCCCCCTTTGCAATTGCCCTGGGCGGGCTGAGCATCCTGCACGTGGCACAGCAAGGGAGGAACGAAACCAGGAGAGGATTCCAGGGCCACCTCGTCATGCTCAAGCCATGGGCGCAACCTTCCTTTCAGCCAAGGAAAACTCCCTGCGGGGCGAGGGAACAGCCGGGCACAGCTTGTTTCCGCCACGGGAACTGGTCAATCTTGTTCCCCAGAGCTGCTTAATCCGAGCGGAGGCTCCAGGCGATGCCCAGGGCAGGGGGGACTGGGTGGTACCGCGGGGCACCACGTTCCTCCAGCCGCTAGGGATGACGCACCAACACCCCCCAAAAACAGCCCGAGGACACGGAAATGCACACACCTTCCTGCTCCGGGCCTTCCGGAGCCCTGGGAATTACCAAGCTTCCCTGTATCGCTGCACGGGGCCCGGGAAGCTATGCCTTCCAGAACTGCATCCGAAGGGACCGCGGGCTGTCTCTAAACACCGCAGGGGCTGGCAGGGCTCTGCACACCGGCCCCTGCAGCAGAGACCGCACAACTCGGCGCATGCCAGGGCCAGCGCAGCATCACGGCATGGGCCACCAGCCAGTGCCCCCTCTGCAAAGGCTGCATTAACCCACACGGTCAATTTGCCAACGCAGCTCGTTCACCATTAACAAAATATCACTTTTTGCTTGTTTTTCCCATTTTTGAGGACAATCCGGAGCCCACCGAGCTCTGCAGAGCACCCGGCCTCCCGCTGCCACCGAGCTCCAGGTGCCATCCCCTGCATGGGGACTCGAGGACAACAGGACCCCAACAGCCCATCACCTCCAGCACCATCACCCCCCTCCCCGGCAGCAAACCAAGCATTCCCGTGTCCTCTTCCCACCGGGAAAACCCCTCGGGATTCCCGCGGCCGCGCAGCTCCTTAAGGGACGTTTCCCACCAAGAATAACCCCAAAGGGGCTCAGGGCGCCGCTTGCAGCGGGGGGGTCCCGTGTGTCCCCCCAAGGCAGCGCCACCCGCGCCCCTGTCCCCCGCGGGAGGGACGGGGGGTCAAAAGCGGCGTCGCTTCCGCAGGAGCGGCATAAAAAGGGGAGGAAAAAATAAAATTAAGGGGGAAAAAAAAAATGGAAAAAGAGGCCGGGCAAAACGCGATCGCTCGGATCGGATCGGGGGGGACCGCGGCCGCCCCGCCGGTACCTGCGCCGGGCCCGGGCCGGCTCCGCTCCGCTCCGCTCTCCGGCACCGGGGGGGCTGCGGGCACCTCCGAGCCCTCCCCCGCTCACGCACGTCCCCCCCCGGCCACGCAGGCGCGCACGGAGGAGGAGGAGGAGGAAGGAAGAGGAAGGAGCGGAGCTGAGTGGCAGCCGGGCCCGGCTCGCAACACCCCCCGCCAACCCTTGCAAAAAAAATAAAAAATAAATAAAATAAATCGGTCCTTTCCCGTTATCTTCGGTTATTTGTTATTTGTGAAGCCTCTCCGTTGCTTAAATGCTGGAGGATCGGGAATTACCTGCTTGGCTCCTCCCTGCTGAGTTGCTGCCAGGAAAAAAGATAGGATGGAATTGGAGCGAAGCTGCGGCGGGAGGAGAGCGCAAGGAGAGCGCAGCCTCACACGGGACAGGGACACGGACCCCCATGTCCCCTCGGATGTCCCCTGCGCTGCCGTGGAGCTCGGTGCTTCGGAGCCCTGGTGCCGCTGGAGCGGGAAGCTCCGATGCTTTCGCTCCGCAGAGCAGCTCACAGCAAAGCAGGAGGCCGGGAAGCTCTTGCTGCAGCCCTTGGAATGGGCTGGAGACTGCAAATAGGGAAAGGACTCCGGGAACAGCCGAGATCCCATTTCTTCTTCCCAGAGAAGCTCTGAGCAGGAGCCCAAGGCGCTGCCATCTTGCTGTGTGTTGAGCACTATTATTCCAATTACCTCCCGCTTCAGGAATTGCAAGTGACAGTACAGAAAACCATATCCCCCACCCCAATTTTTTATGTGACGCCATCACGGGACGGTGGCGGCTCTCGGGGCAGTGGCAGTGGCGCAGACGCCTGGTCTGTGGTGCACAACTCCTGGGTCCCATCCTGCACGCACTGGAGTTTGCACCAGGGTGTCGTGTCATTCCTGGCTTTGCACGGATATTTGGCACTTCATTCCCTTTATTTTAAGGCAAAGAGACGGTAAGTGGCCCGTTCTCCCCACCAGCCCCTCGCAGTGAGACTCGAGGCTCTGCTCCTGCAGCTGATGATGCGGGAGGCTCCGGCCAAATGTGCGTCTGCCGGGGCTGGATCCGCAGTGCGGGGATGGGGAGGGGAGCAGGAGCCTCCTTGGAGCACAGGGAACATCCTCCAAGGATGCACATTATCCCTCCTGGACATTACCGAAGCATTGGGCGATTTCTGCTTCTTCCAGCCCAAAGCCTGGGGGGAGGCGGGAGGGAACGCGGTGACACGGCCGGAAAGGAGCCACCACTTCGGAGGCAGAAGGATGTGATGCAAAATCCTGCTGCAAGGAGCAGGGCCAAGCCCAGCAAGCCCCGGAGCGCGAGCACGCGGCTCATGGACCCGGATCCCGAAACACGGAGCTGCCCCTGGCCCGAGGGGCACCCAGAGGTAAGAGAGAAAGGTTTGCATGCAAAAAAAAAAAAAAAATCACTGCTGCATTTAGCCATTTGAAGCCCAAATGATGCCCACCCTAAATCTCCTGTGGGCTAGGAATTGGTTTGGATTTGCCTTTCCCATGCACACCCAGCCGCGCTGTCCCACGCTCCCATCGGACACCGCAGTGCGATGCCAGCATCCGTCTCCTCCAGATCCATCCAAGGAGCTTCCAGCTCCCCACCCGGCAGCACCCGTCTCCTCGGGGCGGGTGTTCGGCATTGCGACACCGCACGCTTGCGACACGGCTGCTAAAAACCCAAACAAGCCATTCCTGCAGCCCAGCCCTCTGCAAATCCCTCCTAATCCAATCTATTTTAGTGGCATTAAGTTGGCCTCTCCCTTCCTGAGCAACAGTTGGGAAAATCTCCCTTCCTATTTACACAGTAGTTGGGAAAATCCTCTTATTTCCTTATTTCGGATTGAATCCCTGGCGCAGCCCTCGCCAGTTCTCCCTTCTCCTTGCAGGGCTGATGAAAGTGCTAAAACCCTCAGCATGCAGCACGGACTCGCGCGCGCTCCTAGCTTTGCATCCAGCCGGAATGTCGCAGCAGCCTTCCCTTCCCGACAAACCAACATGGGAAGCGATCCCGGGAGCAGCAAGCCCAATGCCGATCCCTCCTGAGCTGCTTCCCACTGGAGCACCTGGCAAAGCGCAAAGGTCGCAGCTCGCTCCCTATCGCTGCCGTCACGTGGATGGGACCGGTATCCGCCACCAGCCCAGGTGCTCCCAGCGCGGCTGGGGCGCCCCATTCCCGGTTTCCCTGGAGCGATCCCATCATGCAGTCACTGCAAAAACCCCGCGGGTCCTCCCACCGATACCCCAAAATGCAGCGTTTTCCGGCACAGCCTGTCACGCTTCCCGTTTCTGGAGCCAGGGAGCACTAGCAATTCGCTGTTTTTGCGGAGCCCCCGCGCACGGAGGATAACAGCCCAACACGGAATTTATAAATAGAGCCCTCCGAGGCCGTCATTGTCACTGGAACCATCTGTTAAAACTCAGCGCGCGGCAGACAGCAGCGCGGTGCACCAAAATACGCGGGGACGCTCCGTGACGGCGGAGCTGGCCGGTATCTGACTGTAATCTGTAATCACGGGTGCAATATCCGCCGCGGTTTCCGAGCGGATGGTTTTTGGGGGCAGCTAACGATGGAGACGAAGCAGCAGCAAATGCAATTTGCCAGCGTTTACCAATGCAAGGAGTAATGAAAGCCGTGGCCATCGTTATAGCAAGGTGAGTTCTGAGAGCCGGCAACGGCTCACGAGAGGCAAGGGACAGAATTAATGGAGCTGCTATTCCTGGCGCCTGCGTCACTGGGGAAGGAGAAGGCAGCCAAGCATCTTCCTTTGGATGCATCACGCGATTTGTTTTATGTTTAATGTCAGCATCATTCCCTGCAGAAGGGAGAGAGGATGAGCTTGCTAAAGTCACTTTTTTTTTTTTTTTTTTTTTGTCAGTGATGCTGCAGGGCAACAGTGAGGCCCAAGGGGGGAAATTGATGCAATTTGTATGATGGAAAAATTAATTTGCGCCTCTGCGGCGCTGGTGCTGCAAGTTCGAGGCCTGAGCAGCAGCTGTAGGGACTAAAGGTGACATTGCCAAGCCCTGGAGCGAGCACCCTGCCAGCACGCGGCCCTGAGCACGATCCGGGAGGTTCTCCAGGTGCAGAAATACTAATCCCAGGCCCTGCGCTCAGCATGGGGATAAGGAAGAGATGAAAGTCGCTCATTCGAGCACACAAGCAAATGCTTATCAGCGTTAGCAGCCTCAAGGCTGTTGTACGGCTTCATGGAAAAACATCATTCCAGCCCCTCTGCTCACTTCAAATGCGCTATTTTGGGCCCGGGCACGCAGCTCCGACGTTGGCCGAGCCAAGGGCAGCCCTGCAGAGCTCTGTCCCCGCGCCGGCCGCTTGCGTGGGGGAGATTATATTAAGCCGTTGTCTGCAATGCCGTAATTCCACCTTGCTGCCCCGAGCCCGGCTCCAGGCAAGGAAACCCACCGGTGCGAAATGAGATTGCATGGGAATTCCCAATTACCTGCTCCCGGCAGGAAAAGCTGGCATGCTGCAAAACCCCTACAAAGGAAACAGGGGGTCCGCAGTGCCCTGGAGCAGGTTTGGAGCAGCCGCAGTGCTGGGCAGCCCTTGCTGGGGCTGTGGCTCGTGGGCGCCCAAACCGGTTAGTTCCCTCTCCAAGGTTGGATTCCCCGGTGTTCCCGGGTCGGCACGTCCCAGCCCCAAGGTAGGAGGCTTTGTGCAAACAGCGGGTCCGAAACAGCCCGTGCCCTGGCAGCCTCGCGGGCGATTAGGGAAAACAAAGGAGACGGGAAGGGGCCCAGGCCGGCGTTGCTGCTGTGGCAGAGCTCCCGCTGCTGCAAAGGGCCAGGCTGGCACATGTGGGATCCACGAGGATGCAACGAGCGGTATCAGCGCTGGAGCTGTGGGAAGAACCGTGGAGGGGGCGCTTCCAGCTCACGGCACCCGCAGGCAGCAGCAGCAAATTAAACCTCCACGGTGTTTATTTGTGCATTGGCCCACGCTCTTCAATGCAGCAGTTCACACTGGTGCACGGGCTCCGGCTCGGTGCTTCCCTCTTACTCAGCAGCACCCGGGGGATGAGGATGCTGCTGCTGCGGGAGCAGCCGGCAGGACGGGCTCCTCCAGGCGGGATTAGGGGCCTCCCGCTGCCCCGGGCACGAGGGCAGCGCCGCAGCGGGTAGCGAGGTCACCGCGAAAGGGATGTTTCCCACCTGCCAGCATATTAACGTAATGAGATCAGAGCTAAGGACACGAGGTGAGCCGGGGCCAGGACACTCTGTGGAGGGAGACGGTGGCACAGGCCAGGATGCAGAGCTGGGGCCGGCCCAGCCTGCTCCTGATTTGGGTTCCTGATTCGAATTCCTAGTTGGGGATGCTGCAGCGTGTCCCCACGTCTGCATGAGCATCCTCCTCCCCAGCGCTTCTCACCTTTTCGGCAGAACAAGCAGCAGCCCCTGTCTCTCCACGCTGGATCCCAGCACCTCGGGGAGAACAGACTTGGTAACACCCAAGTCCTGAAGGGACTGAGTCCCAGGATGTCTGTCCCATGGGTGCCCATGTCCTGGAGGGTGCCAGTCCTGATCCTGGGCGACCCTCAGGGTCTCAGGGATGCTGGGTCCTGTTGTACATATCTAGGGCCTCGGGGATCTGGGTACCAGAGGGGCTGGGTCCCATGAAACTACCTGGGTCTTGGGGATCCTGGGTCCGTTAGGCCAAGAGGTTCCAGCTCCTGCAGCTGCCGAGGTCCCAGATCCCATGAGTGTCCAGACCGTAGGGGACTGGATCCCACAGGCTCCCAGGAGCCCCTGCGTCCCATGGGTTCCCAGGTTCCCAGGAGTCCTGGGTCCCATAAATTCATAGATCCCTGATTTCATAGTTACCCAGGTTCCAGGAATCCCTGATCCCAACCCCCATGCTTGGAGATCCCGGGTCCCACAGGCACCCAGTCCCATAAGTTCCAGATCCCATAGGTGCCCATGTCCTATAGGCACCCATTCCCATAGGTACCAGTCCCATAGATGCCAGTTCCCATAGGTGCCCATTCCCTGTAGGTGCCAGGTCCTGTAGGTACAAGGTCCCATAGGAGCCCACGCCCCATAGGTGCCCAGTCCCACAGGTGCCCACGTCCCATAGGTACTGGGTCCCACATCCCATAGGAGCCCGGTCCCACAGGTCCCACGTCCCATAGGTGCCCAATCCCATAGGTGCCGGGTCCCACAGGTCCCACGTCCCACAGGTGCCCAATCCCATAGGCGCCAGGTCTCACAGGTGCCTAATCCCATACGTGCCGGGTCCCACAGGTCCCACGTCCCATAGGTGCCAAATCCCATAGGCGCCAGGTCTCACAGGTGCCTAATCCCATAGGTACCGGGTCCCACAGGTGCCCGGTCTCACAGGTCCCATGTCCCATAGGTCCCATGTCCCACAGGTGCCCAATCCCATAGGTGCCCACATCCCACAGGATCCCGGTCCCAGGGCTCCCCGGGTGGGGTGTCCCGGGGCCGCGGCCGGTCTCGGGCGCCCCCTGGCGGGCGCGACGCGGAGGCGCCGCCGGGGCGGGAGCGCCGGAGCCAGAGGCTGCCGAGGGCCTCGTTCGTCGTTAACCCGCGGTGCAGACCCGACTCCTCGTTAACCTTTTCCATGAGGAAGAGCAGGAAAGGCGGGCCGGGAGCAGGGCGAACACGGCGCTGCCCTCCGCCTCCCACCTGCGCGCAGGGAGCAAGCGGCCGGAGCGCGGGACGCTGCCCCGAAGGGCTGCGCTCATATCAGGACTCTGTACACAGCCCATCCCCGCGTCCTTTGGTCCTGCCCTGCTACAGACACGAGGCTTGCAGGAGGAACCCATTTCCAGCACATCCTTGCAGCAGCAAGGAGGGAAATCCACCTTTCTCCATGCTGGAACCTCCAGCTCACCAGAGCAATAAAGTCATGGCTTAGCTGTTGCCAAATCCACGCTCCCTCGCCCTCCGTTTCTCAGCTAATGGCCATCACCCTGTCAAGGAGACGAACCGACCTGCTGCAGAACGTCACTGCTGGGTCAAGGACACCTCCTCGCTTCTCATCTCAGCTGTCCTCGCTGGCAACGGGCTGAGCAGGATGCAGGATGCTGCCCTTGGCTCCCAGGCAGCTGCAAGGAGCCACATTGCTCCCCGGAGGCGTTGAACTGCCCAGGAGCAAACGTGCAAAATGCCCACGCGTTTGCTTGGGAAGCAGGGGTTGCAGGAGAGCAAGGTGGCATTTGGGAGCTGCATGTGGCTGGTATCTGGAAATATTACTGCTTAAGAAACTACATTTGCACTCCTAAAAGGCTAAACATATGGTCAGAGTTACAGCACGATTATATGGGTTTTACTGTTTTCCTCTAAGCAGTTAAGTCTCAAAGGATTGCACGGTCATATAGGGAAGGCATCAATGAAGGGCTGGAGTCAGAGGGGCCTTGCAGCACCAGGAAATTAACACCTATGAAATGAGGGAAGGCATGGGTGATAAAAAAAAAAATAGGGGAAAAAAAGGAGGAGGTCACACATTGAGACTGCTCTCAAGGAGATGCACTAGTGCACTCTGGCTGCAATTGCTGGCATTGAGACGGCAGAGCCATTTTCAGATCAAGAGTTCACATGTGACCTTTAATAGGCAATAGCTGCAGGGCCGCATGTCCAAGCTCTCCAAAATAATAATCTGCCAACAAATTGTTGTGACTGGCAGAACTGCAGAGCTGGGAGGGCAACATCCAGGCCAGAAAGGCTCTTGCAGACAGACCTCGGCACCGAGCTCACGGCTCCTCCAGGTTCTCCAACTGCAACCTACCCACTAACCTGGAAAAGCACTGGGAAAAGCTCAGTCCTGAGGGAGCAGAGGCAGGAAAAAGTGTGTGGGAAAAGGGATAATATGGATGATTCTCAGCCTGTTTCCATAAAGGGGGCTCGCACCATCCTGCTGCCTGCCTCCCCCTCCTCATCCTCACGGCGCGACCTGTGGGGACGTGTCTCACGTCTGCGGGAAATCGGTTCCACTGTGGAGCACCAGAATGAGGAAAAATCAGTTCTTATTGCAAGGCGGGGGAGAGGCTGCTGCTCATCAGAAGGTGGAGTATCCCCTGCCGCTTTTCTTTGGAAAAGGAAAAGAAGCAAAACAGAAGTCAGTTCACAAAACTTTCAATTTTTATTATTTGAAACTGGAAAAGGCTCCTTGGGTAACAATGATCAGGTGGAAAAGTAACACACAGACTTTTTTCCATTCACGGACACCTCGGATGCGGTAGGTCTGGCCTTACAGAGCCAGCCCGTTCCTTGCAAACCCACAAATAAAGAGGTAAAAACCCCATCCTTCATGTGGAGGAACAGGCAAGTTGGTTAAACTACATTGATCATGTTCCGCACTGGTGTTTGTGGCATCAAACTGAGGTGCTCAATGGCAAACAGCATTTCAGAACAAAAAGCTCACCTTTCCCCTCAGTGCTGCCCCCTGCAAGCAGCAGAGATCTGGCCTCTCACCTTCATTTTTAATCATCACGAAAATAAAAGTACAACAAGGCGGTTTATGGACACTTACGTACACTCAAAGCCTGCTGGGGATACCCAGATTAGTCAGTCAGTACCATGTTAAAGTGGTTAGTGCAAAATTCACACAAAAATTGGGCACGCCTGCAATGAGGAACATAAGGGTATTATCAATGAAAAAAAAAAGTGCAGGTTGCTTTTGATTAAACCAATGAACACCCCTGAAGAGAGTGCTCTTTTCCTCAAAAATTAGAGAGATACCACAATCCAAAGGAAAAAAACAGCTAGTTGAGCACAGAAAAAGCCCGTGGCACTCACATTTTGATACGTTATCTTCCATCCTGCAGCCTGATCAGCCCTATTTCAAATATCTCCAACCCGTAAGCAATGCTGCCCTTCGCCTGCTGAACACACCACAAGGTTATTGGCCATGTGAGCAACCAGCTACAGGACCAAGTTAATATATTATCTTCTCCTAAACTAACAAGCTGAGATTACACAACCCTTTTCCACACAACAACCAACACTCGTATTACGTTCCACTAGTCTTAAATTAATAAAAAGCAATGAAAAGTCACTCTTCTGTAAAAGTAAACATTGAGTCAGCTACATTTTTTTCCTGGTAGTTTGCATCTCCAAGCATGATTTTGTTTTCTCCCCAGTAAAAGTTTCCTAATGAATTGCAGTCCGACCTCTATTTCCCCATTCCAGGACAAACACGGCAGTTCTTTAGCATTTGCTCCAGATTCAACATTTGCTGCTGAGGAAAACTGATACCCAAGATTGCAGATAACTCTGTCCCTCCACCTCCCCAGTCAAAAAAAGAACCTGACAAGTCTGTGTGGACTGCAGCAAGCCCTCTGTGGCAACTAAGCCTGATCCCAGCACATTTATAGCTATGAAATCAGGCCCAACACAAATAAACAAAGCAGCTGGATGAGGATCTTTGAGGCTTCTGTTTCCCAGCTGGCCGACCCCACGTGTTTTGACATGCAAAAAGCAGGAGCTTTCATGCTAGGAGCACAACACGGCCTGAGCATCTCACTTGTTTACTGCTCCCGAGCTAGAATTAAGTCCCCATTTGGGTCTTCCGGTAGCTATTAGGGCAGTGATGCTGCACAACCTAATTGCAGCACGTTGCTCATTTACTCCAAAATGCTTGTGCCAAGAGAGCATTCCCTGCCACCGACGGGTTATTTCCCATCTTCCCTGGTGCTTTCCATCCGCCTGGCATCAAGGAACATGCTAATTGTCCCCAAGGTTATCTATGGAAAGAGAACAGGGCAAGGCGACAGCAGTAGCAGTCAGATGTTTATCACCCCAGCACACGTTAACCCCATGCACAACTCGGAGAAATGTCCCAAAACGGTGACAACGGGGGTTCAAGGACCAAGCAGGGGGTGCACCAAAATATCCTGCACGGGGAGGTGGCAGAGCCTGCACCAAACAGCAACGAGCCTAGCAAAACCCTGCCCTGTCACCACTGTCACCAGCACTCGCAGGGACAGGCAGAACAAAAAACCCAAGGGAGGAACAGCATTAAGTGTCTGTGTCTTGATTTACCCTCTTGCCAACTCTCTGCACTCCGCCGGCCAAATCGCAGGGAATTTTCTTCAGAAATGCCACAAAAGCCTACTAGGCTTCCAGGAGCGGAAGGTGAGAGGAAAACGGAGGAGCGTTAATAAGAATTTGCTATTTTTGCTGTCTTTGCTCTAGACAGAATAAAGCCGCAATGTGCCAGCAGCTTGGCCTTTAATTGGGACTAGTACGTTCTGACATTTTGAGGCCAATCAGGCACACTATAAATAAAAAGAAGCTTCTACAAGGGCAGAGCTGATCTCCGGAAAGCTACTGCAGCACATCCAGCCTCGGCAAAGCCCTTCCCTGCAGCCAGGACTCACGGTCAGGAGGGACTCGACACCGGACAAGGTTCGGAAGCGACGAGCTACAAGCGGAGGAACCACCTCGGCCTGGACAACAGCAGATGCACAACAGGCGTCCAAGAGGATCCCGCACATCCAAAGCGGCTCCAAAAACCACTTTTTGACACGTTAGTGAGTCACGTTTACACACTCAGCCAGCCAGAGACAGGGGAGTGACTTCAGAGTCGGCCTCTGTCCTTAGGAGACAGCGGCTCGGATCAAGTCCTTGTGGTGCAATCAACACAGGCTGGATTTGCAATCTCACGCTAAGAAAGAAAATCAAAAACTACTAAGACAGTTATGGGAAAGTTTAGGATTTTCTTTTTTGGGTGACTGGGACATGAAAGGAAGAAGGCAACCACAAATTAAAACTATGGATCCAATTACAGCTGACACGGAGCTGGTTTTAGGGACAAGCTATCGAAACAGCTGCCCAAGGGGACCCCTCTCATCCCTTTAGGCCATGTTACGGAGCAGCTTGAAGGCCAGCCCCAAAACAAACTGGCCACTCAAATGCCAGACTCCTAATGTCTTTAGGTATCCCAGAAAACCACATAATCGAGCTTGAAACCTCTGCCTACAAGATTGAAGTGCACATTTTGCTTCTCAGCGGCCGCAGCAAAAGGCTGAGAACCCAATTGCAGCCTCAGGTCACCTCTCTGCCCACAAGCCAATGATCACGGAATTGTCACTGTCCCTCCTTCTCCTAGCAGCTCTGCCAGGCCTGAATGATGGGGTGAGACCCAGGACAACTCTTCCCTCTGCTGACACAGGGACACATCTAGCAGGTTGCTCAGAAACAACTTGCTTTTTATAGCTCATTCACCAGAGCCCTTCAGATCCTCTCCTCTGACACAGACAGGTTTTCCACTACCGACAAAGCAACAGGAAGGAAAGAAAAAAGTGCCCCAAATCACCTTCAAATTCCCAGTGGTTTGAAAAACCTCTATCCAAAGAGACAGGAATTAGTCCTGTGACTGACACAACCTTCTGCTCAAAACCTCTGCTGGAGACTCAGTTCTTGCACAGCTTGAGGGAACACGCGAAAGGCAAAGATGGCAAAAACCCTCGCGAGGGTCAGAATAAAAGCTGCTCATACTCAGTGAAGACAGGCAGGGACGGGAACTTCGGAAGGCCAAGCATTCTGTGCACATCCTCATTTACTGTGGAGATCTTGCCCAAGGTGAGAGAATGTCTCAAAGGAAACCTCCCGCTCCAACCTCAGCTCAAGGACATGGGTATTCCACCAGCTCCTCTGGGCAACGATGCACCCAGGGAAAGGTTTCTGGACAAGAGGACACTTTGTCATTTCTGATACAGGCACCAAGAGCAGCCAGTCGGCAGCGGGGAAGCCACACAGGTTTTCAGGAGAGAAAAGCAAGTCTCCTAGGAGGATACAGCACAAGCTTAAAGGAGTCCTCTCCCGGAGGAAGGTCTCTTCCCATGGGAGACTGCTAATGGACAGGGCTTCCATGAGCCCAGTCCAACTTCTGATCCAATTCTGGCATTGAGTTAATTTTGTTCCGATACATCCTTTTTGCAATAAGAAAGCTCTACTTCCTCCTCTGCAGGATCCCTTCAGCCATACAAAGCTATGTTACAGACTGGATAACAAGGACTGCCAGGGAGAAACGTGAGGAGGCAGGGAGGAAAGGGCAGTCATTAATATTTTAACAGGGATGTGTACATTTGGGGTAAAAAGGCTTTAAAAAGTGCATGCTTTTATTCAGAGGTACCAAGAGCAAGGAATCCCCCATCCCATCCCTGGCTGGGGAGCGCAGTGGCCTTTGCCACCCCTAGCCCTGTCCATCCCAAATCACCCGTCAAGTTGCCAGCAATTGAATATTCTTCAGCATTTCATCAAATGCCTCCCGGGAAGGCGCTTCGGCATTCTGGAAAGACACCTTGATCCGGCTGTAGAGGCTGAAGGACTTCAGCTCCAACCAGATGAAGCCAAAACGATCGTTGTCAAAGAGGACAAAAACACCCGGTGTTCGCTCGGGGCTGGTGAAGCCGTGGCCAGCAATAAGCCCCGTCCCATAAAAACTGCAGGGAGAAAGGAAAAGCAAGAAAGATGTGAAAAGAGTCCTAACTGCCTGACATTTCATTAAAAAAATACACATATATATGATCAAGGCATCCTCAAGCATCCTGCCAGGCACTACTGAACAGCGAGTTTTACATTCAGGCAGTTCTCATGATGCAGCACTAGACACCACTGCTGCTATTCTAGGAAGAGGAACTATCTGTTTCTATGTACGTTCCCCTGGGCCTTTAGGGAACCTGCTGCTTTGGGGGGTTCTAAGAATTAGCAGCTGCACACTAAAGCGGAATTTCTCTGCAGTTTGACCTAGGAATCAAACTGAGAACAGCACGTGTCGCAAAGATTCTCTTTCTGGTTTCAAAAAGTAACTAAAATACTAGACTTTAAAAAACACCAGTCTCCGTTACCAAATTCGGCAGGTCCTAGGATAGTCTTCATTCCTCGATATGACTCCCATGGGCAGCACGAAGGGCTGGGAAGCTGGTGCCTTGTCCTGGGTCGTCCCTTCAGCTCCAACCGCAGTCTCTTCCCCCGTGGCACCTTCTCCCTGGGGCTGTGCAGCAGGGGGGGAGGCAGCTTGCTGGGATCCATCCTCTTCCTCCTGCCGTTGTTCCTCCTCCTGCTCCTCCCGGCGCACCTGCTCCCGGACCTCGAGGACGATGCGGGAGAGCTCACTAAAATCCCGCAGGTTCTCGACGTCAGGCAGCTGAAGAGGATGCGCCAGGTCGATCTCCACCGTCTGCTGCCCGGCTGGGATGTTGGGATCTCCCTAAGGACAGGGAACACCATCTACGGTTGCAGAGGAAGGGTGCTACGCAGTTCACACCTGCATCCTCCCCAAGCCTGTCATGCGACAAGGACAAGCTTTTCTAAACAGCTGCCCCCGTCCTACAATCAGTGAGTTGACAGCTAAAAACTGCCGATGTTGTTCACTGTTCCCTGAACTGCCTATGTCATGCCTGTATTCCCTGTCCTGGGAACAGAATTTTAGTCAAATGCTATAGCCAGGCTGTGCTTGCAAGGGTGAAAGATGAAGTCACAGCCATGTCCATATTGCATTAGGATTCCTCCCTGAGGAATAAACTCACTAGCCTGGCTTCAGTAAGAAAAGAAGAGTTTGGTACCTGCTCTACAGATGTGCATGGTCTTTAGAGCCCTGCTGCTTCTTGCCCCAGAAACAGCCATCAGGGAGAGAAAGGAAGGGAGAACTGGGTGGAATCATAAGAAAACTCTGCTGAGCAGGTTCTAGCTACTCTGCATGTGTTCAAGTTCACCTGATACCACCAGCCTCCATGAGAAACAGGCTTTTGAGTGGTAACAACTGACTGATAACCTCCCCAGCAGACAACTGTCTCCTACGGATCCACAGCATCACCAGGAGGAAACTTTAATTGGAGAACACACTCACGGTGATTTTAGTCCCCTTGGCTTTCTTTCCATGAAAGCTCAGCATGACAATCTCCAGCCCGTGGCTCCCATATGTTCCTTTGAAGAGACCTGGCTTTATAAGGTCGTCAGGGCTGCTAGGAGGGAGGTAGATGCGTCGATATGTCAAGCAGTTGCTATGAAAAAAGAAAAAAAAAAGGAGTTGAAAAGAGAACCCCTGCATGTGAAGAACGTGTTTACAGGCTGCTTTTCTAGGTCGCTTTGGGTCATCATTAATAGAAGGGCTGCAGCTGTGATTTCAGACCTGCCAACGAGTGCAACACATTTTGCTTCAGATCTATGCAAACACAGCCCCTCATTTCTTCCTCCCTTCACTTTTCCCTTCTACCAGTCGTGATTAGCACAGCAGGAGGTTCTGCAGCAAGGTCACAGTAAACCTCCTCCCTCACTGCGATTTCTGGAGAATCCAAAAGCAAAGCGTATTTAAACATCTGCCACAACGATGTGGCTCCTATTAGAAGTTTGGAATGACAGTTAAAAAATGACTTCTCAGGGACTGGGTAATTTCTGCCTTGTGCAATACAAAGTGTATTGCTTACTAATACGGATAATAAGCACATAGCCCCTTGGGACCACGCATATTCGCTCCATCTTCAAACTAAGCACAGCTAAATGACTCAAAACCATCTTGCTGTGCACAGAACTATTCTAAAGAATCTGGAACGTTATCATTACTGCTTTCATTACATCTTATTTCTCTACACAATTGGAAATGACTGCGCTTCACTGTATGCTTGCACAGAGCCTGTCACAGCAGAACCTGAACAAAGTCACTGTCCTTTGCTGTTCTGTTAAAACTCTTTACAAGAAAGAATTATGTTATCAGAACACACGATCCAACATGCTCTTGAAGTTGCAGCTGCCTCAATACCTAGGAAGAGCTGGTATCCTTACTCATATTGGCTGGTGTAGATGAACTTCATCAAGATGAGCTCTTGCATGTGTTCATGGAAAATGTCTTCCAGAGTCCGACCCCACTCTTCCCTCAGCCAGGTCCGGAATTCCTGCAGCACAAGGAGAGGAAACAAGGGAGAAGCTTGAATTGCTTTATTTGCAGCAATGATGGTACCCCAGTATGACTTTGTATGACAAAATACACCAGTGGAGCCACAGAGAGGTCACACGCTCTGCCAGGCTGCAGCTGGATTTGGGAACAAACCCACATTGCTACAGGGGTGACCTGGATATAAGGTGAACCAGAAATCATCACAGTAACTGCCCTACACCTGCGAGGTACCCCACAGCAAAGGTGCACTTAGCTTCAAAGAAATAGAGGGTGAAACCATCACGCCTCCTCAGAATAAAGCATAAGCATCATCTACTACTTCAAAGTGACTGACCCACTGTTTGTTTGTGTGCCCCTAAGCTGACTCCTCTGCCCTATTCTGACATGTTAAACATAAAAGGGGAAGATTTTCAAAGCACTAAAGACTCAGGAGGTTAAATCCTGCTCATTTAAACACTGACACATCTAAATCTAAAGGGTGCTTTGAAAATGTCTCCTGACATACCTCTATACCAGCTTTGACAAGTTAATACCCTAACACGAGTTAGCATGATAACAGCTTACTCTAAGATAGCAGCCTACCAAGTGATATTACAAACCTGCTTTCTTTATCTTCTAAAGCCAGATCCTCCAATTACCATAATACCACACACATTTAACGCAGTGCTTTGAAAGTATTAAAGCATTTCTCATCTGCTACAGAACCAGAAAACACTTAACTAAACCTTTCACCCAGCTGTTTCCCATTAGTAGACAGACGTTTTAAAGCTTTGGTTAGAAGTGACTGAAGTATCAGATTTGTCATGTCTAACCAGCCGGGCTCCTGGCAGCAACCATCCCTACCTGGAGCAGCTATTAGCTGAAAGCTTCTGTCTTGGCATTCAGACCTGCATCTTAAAAGCATGTAGCTTGAGTTAGGAACCTGCCTTGCTGAGATATTGCAGATATGGGATAAACAACAAAAATGCAGCTTTTGATCCACTGGTCAAACAGGCAAGCAGAGGGAAGGCCTCTGCCCCCAAGGAGGTATGTGCAGCTGGAACTAAATGTTAGGCCTGTGTGTGAAAGACTTGGTTTATGTGAAGATAATGACAGAGAGGTTGGGGTGCTGCACCGAGTACACCGCATGCTGCTGTCCTTCCATGGACACATCTGCTGCCAGGCATGAAAGGTGTCCTGCTTGGACAAGGATAATCAGGATCAAACAACTCGGTTCTCAGGGAAAATAGCACCTTGCTAGTGACATTCGCCTGGAAAAGCCTTTGGCTCAAAAGGAATGAGTGGGCATCACAGGTGCTGGCCCCCAGGTCAGACACAAGCTCTTCCCCCGTTCTGCAGCTGATCCCACACAACACAGCACCTTGGCAAACAGCAGATGAGCTTCCTCGGGATCCCAAGGGCTTATTTGTGAATGCTCCTTAAACAGCACAGCTGCAGGGGCAAGGAGATGTGCAGCTAGCCTTTGGCAAGCAGGAAGATGTTAAACCTTAAGTTTTGATTCAAAACATCAGTCAATTTTCCCCATAAAATGAGTTCCAAGTTGAAGAACTAGAGACTACCGTCTTTGGTATTCAGGTATGTTAAGTGCTACAGAAACCATCTCTCAGATCCCGACTTTAGTAAGATTTTAGACAAGACAATAATGCTGCATTTTCAGAAAGGGGACCAGCTGCTGGCCAAGCACTCTCACCTCCTGCCTTCCACCCGACATTCGATGGTGATCTGTCTGGTTGCATTTTGTGGAGAACTCGTCCTTCTTTACAATCTGCAGGTTAGGTGGAGGAAAAATTAACAGTTACAGACCTGATTGGAAATGACTAGGACAATGTAACCAAGACTGCTTAAAACAAGTGGTTAATGTACATGCTGCTGCATTTGCCACAACAGAGAAATTATCGATGATACCAAGTGCCTTGGCTGCAGGATGGAGAAATAAAGGCAGTAAAAGCAACATATTCTAATGGAGGATATGGATTTCAAACTGCTTCTCCAGTTGAGCTTCAAGGAGAAGGAAACAACCCCTCAGGAAGCTTTTCAAAGCATCCTATATGCTGAATGGATGATGCTCAGTCTCCTCAAGCTCTCACCTTGGAGTCAGATGGAAAAGAGGACAGATGTGTCTGCTTGGACACAAGCAGCAGCTGCACAAGGACATTGTATGGAACGTCTCTCCCAGCCTGGATGCATCTTGGTGCTCCCAGCCCAGCAAGAGAGTTTAATACACAGCTGTACAACTACCAGTGAAAAAATACAGAGCAGGGAACAGTCACGTATCTTGTCAGACACACCACGAGGGTAAAGCTGGCATCCACATGTACCGCAGGGTGGTGGCAGTCACATCCTACAGAAATATCTTGGAGTTTGCTGTGGAACCCCCTTCCAGAGCCAATGTACATGCACACAAATACACTGCACCCTGCACAGCTGGAGGAAAAATGTGGAAAGGGCTGGAGGAGCTCACCTGGATGTGGCCGTTGTGAGGTCCCTTATGGCCATACATACACTCAACTGTGGCACATTTCCTCTCCATGAGGTGAATCCTGAAGAGAGGTTTGAATCTCATCGGATCGTCAACATGAGGGTCGTGAGGAGGCAAGTACATCCACCCAATGATGAACAAACCATCTACCTGCACAGGGGTAAGGGAGAGCAAACGAGATCAGCCTGCAGCAAGCAGCTCCCGGACCTCGTCTGCCCCAGGGCAGGGGCTGTAAAACAGTTTGCTGCACTTCCAAATTGCTTTCCAGCATCTAAACCACACCGTGTGCACTCGCAGCACATCCTCACTGAGGAGGAACGGGTTTTTATGAGGCTTTCTGCATCGCAGGAAAACAATCCTGCCTCTATTCCTGCAAGGGACGTTGTGCTGGATGCTCGGGGCAGGCTCCGGAGGGGCAGACTGCACTGAAGCTGGTCAGGCTCTAATTGCTTTGAGAGCTCCTGCTGGCAGACACTGCAATAGAGGAGTTCTGCTCCTCGCAGTAATCTGTGCCTTCTGCACAAGGAATCGTTTTGCTCTATTACTCCCAGACAGCAAAGAAAGCAGCAATCCCCTCTGCTGAGAGGCACAAATGCCAGCCCTTTTCCTGCATTCCCAATTAAATCCTTCCTCTCAAACCTTTGAAACCTTTGTCTGTATCCCAGCATTGTGTAAACGGAGAGATCCGAGACAAAAGCAGAGCAGCACCATAGAGAAACGCTCCTCTTTGTAAGTCAACCGTATTGAGCGCGCATTGGTGCGACCAGACGTGCTCCTACACCAGTTTGTGGAACAGATTTTTGCAAAACTGGAAGGCCAGAGCTACGCTGGCCCCGGTGATTTGTTACAGTTAACCTGTCAGCTAATGAGCCGTGATGCACAGAACAAGGCTCCAGGCAAACTTCTTGCCCAGCTGTCAACAATCCAGAGGCAAGTGTTGTTCATTAGCTGCTCTCCCCAGCAGCACAGGAGCTGGCAGGCTCCGTGGGTCTTGCATTCCCATATATCACCATCTCTACAGCTGATGTGTTAGTCTTCGGGCTCTGCTGCAGAAAAGGATGCTAAACTACAGAAAAGACAGCGGTGCATGAATGCAGCGCTCTGCAAAATGCAGTTGCAGGCAAAGCTCGTGCAGTAAGTGGAGGTCTGGTTTTGCAGCTGCACTCCAAAGGGCTACAGAGGCACACAAACAAGGAAGGCCTCTCTGGAGAACGGCCGTGATGATGACAGGAACCAAAATGCAACCCCTGTGTCCCAATTACGTGCTTGAGGGTTGCCTGCTCACACTTCTTAATGCCATGCAGCAGATGGCAAGAGGGCAAACAGTTCTAGAAGGGGCATCTAAGACTCTCCTGGGCCCTCTGCAGCACAGCCCTCAGGAGCAGGTACTCACCACCACGTTCAGCAGTCCCCCATAGGGCCCAATGTCCGGCTGCCACAATCCCAGGATGTGTCGGTACCGGTGCAGCACTAGGAACAGCGAGACACCAAAGTGAGCACAGCAAGGTAGGGAATTGGGATTTTGGGAAAAGAAAGGAAGACTACAGCCAAACTGCACAACACCCACTGCGGTCTTCTACCAGGGAAGAGAAAACTGTCTACTCTCAACCACAGCAAGGCAGCTCTGAACCAAGACCTACCACAAGTTCACGGTGTTGTTCCCTGCTCCCAGCGGGAGCTGTTTTCCAGGACTTGACAAAACCAGAGAGCTCACCCGGAATTCTCGGAGAACCTTTGCAACACAGTCCTGCTGATGCAAATCACAGGATATACCAGGAGCTAATAACAAATAAAGCATCTGCCTTCTCCAGTTCAAACAAAAAAAGAAAAACAAGAGGCACTTGATATCTCAGACTGCAGAACAGCGAGGAATAGGGAAATCTGAACACTTTGAAAGAACTTCCTCTTCTTGCACAGACAAACTTGTTCCCAGTATTAAAAGCTCCACTTAAAGATCAGCCACCGAGAGAGTCCCAGTGAAACGCACGGACCATTCCAGCTCAGGAAATCTGGGTCTGTTACGAATTAGTAAAGGCCTTAAAAATTCTAAATAAGCTTCCACAGCTCCTCGCTTCCTGCAAGCTGCTTCCATATCGCAGCATATGAGGCTTCCCAGTTTCTCATCTCAGAGCTTTCAAGCCTACCAAAATTGAAGGACAAGAAGAAAAGTTTACTGCGAGCTGGAGAAAAATCCTATTACAGAAGTAGCCTAACAAGACATCTTTCTGGAGGAAAATTTATATATGCTACTTGCTTCCAAACCTAATATATGCAGCCATGATTTTTTTCCACTTAATGTTCTGATACAGGATGTTACAGAAGCAGCTTTGGAAGAGAACTAGAGGATACAAATTTTTCCATGTCCAGCACCATTTGGTGGAAAAGGGAAGTGGGAAATATGTCCTCCCTTCTCACATCTGGCAAGAAGGCACTACAGCTGCCTTAGAATGATGTCCAGGGCCGACTCCGAAGGCTGCATGAACCAATTTAAACCTACACAAGCTGCTCCAGCAGTGGTTTTTGCTTTGCATTAGTCTACAGGATGAACTGTGTTTCAGTGCAGCTGTTACAACAGCTTTGCTTCTCTCACTGCTCCAGACAGCAAGCTCTGTGTGAGTGTTTTCATCACACCAAAGCAGAAAACTTCCACGGAGGTCTAGGGCACCGGGGAGGGTTATCCAGAGCTGCTGCCAACACGCCCGGAGGAGCCTTTTTCCCTGTGCAATAAACAACACGGGATTGATGGATTGGTTCCACCCAGCGAACAGCGCGCACCATAAACAGCACCGAGGAGACCGAGCCAACCACATTCCCAGCCTTCCTGTCTCAGCACAGTAATTACATATTAATAAACGGTATGTGCATAAGCTGCTCCACCCACCACAGCCTGCTTTTCCACCCTGCCTGCACAGGGCTGATAAAAGCAATAAATAAAAGGCTGGGTTTTAGGGCAGGAACCTTGCTGCTAAGCTACCCGTGAGCGATTAATGTCTCCTCCTTCTCCTCCCTCAGCTCCGGGAGCTGCGTTGACTCTTTCCAGGCTCTCTGGCAGCAGGGAGGTGTCTGCAGAGCAAGGCAGGCATCGGGAACGAGCCGCGCGCTCCGGCCGCAGCTCCGCGCGCTCCGGCTGCATCCGCGTGCCAAGGCCAGGCTGGCTCAGCCCGCCCGTCGCCTCTGCTTCCAAGGGATGGAGGGTGCAAAAAAAACCCCTCTGGTTTTCCAGCTGCTGTGCACGGCTGGAGCTGCAAGCGCAGCCCCGCTGCAGCCTTGCCCTGCCTTGCTAGCACTTGTAGCAGGGGCACCTCCGTGGTTAAGACGTCTCTCTCCTTTGCTCGCAATCCTGGAAATTTCTCCTCCTCGTGTTCTTTCAAAAAAGGATATTAACAGGCAAAGTGCCAGGATTTGGCTATTTTGTCCATTTGGCTGGGACAATTCTCCAAGCAGAAGCTTAGCTTCGTTTTTCAGGCCCGATGGCTCTTGGTTTCCCTGCTGCAGTGTCCCTGGCCTCCAGCAAGCCAGCAGGTGGGTGTTTCGCAGGGAAAACCGGCCGAATCCCAGCTCTGGGATTCCCACTGGGAGACAGGATGGCAGCTGCTTCCCTACTCCTCCAAAGGAAACAGCACTTGGGTCTTTCTCCAAGGCTCTCCTGCACTACGCACGCGTCCGACTTCTCAGGTCTGAAGAAGGTCTTTGCCCATCAGAATTTCCGAGCCCAGGTCCTTGCAAACGGCAACAGAAAAACATCTGCAGGAAACTTGAGCACATCCCTCCCCAGCTGGCACGGCCACATGCAGCCCCGCGCGCTCGCGGAGGGAAGGGCAGCGCGGGACGCGCTCCAATCCGGCTGGGAAGAAAGCAGCGAGTGCCCGAGCTCCCGTGGGAAGGGGGCAGCTTGGGCAGCTCCAATGCCCCGGTGCCCATGGCAGGGAAGCGACGCGGAGCAAACGCAGGGACAAGCAACCCCACGGCGGGTCTTTAAAGGAGGAGGCTCTCGGATGCCATCATTTTAACTAAATCTTCTTGCATCCTCCACTTCTAGCTTTGAGGGCACAGAGATTAATGCAAACATCCAATCTGGAAGTGGGCACTGAAATCCGTAGCGTTTAAAGCAGCCGATGTCAACGGGAAAGGAGCTGAATCCACTGCAGTTCTCTAGGACTCTCGGGATGCGGCAATATCTACAAGCAAGTCGAGCTGCAGCACATTTAGCAGTTGCTGCCCCCCAGCTGGTGACAACAGGCTTGCTAGGAGAGCTGTCTGCTCCCATGATGTGACAGCCAGGCCAGTTGAAAGCTCCAAGGAAAAGGATCTGGCCAACCTGGCTCCCACGGCATGAATATGAATTAGGGAGCGCACACGTAAGATATGAGACAGCTCAGCCTTTACACACAGGACAGAAGGAGGGGAGAAGGGGCAGCCACACTGCCTGTGCCGTAATGCAGCGGGCCTTTGAAGAAAAAGGGTGTTAGATATCAAAAGTTAGGGGCTGCAGCAAAAAGATTAACAAGGGAGGACACAGCACGAAATGGCACTTCAGAGCCACCACAAACGGCATGCTTGGAGCAAATAATTGCTAGTATCCTGCAAAGGAAGGCCCCATCCTGGAGGGCAGCTCTCCTCGCCATCCAGCTCGGGAACAGGCAGGACTGCTAAAACTGAAACTCCTATTGCTCCCTGCTGCAGCACCGCTGCTTTCTGTGCTCACCTTGAAGACACGACGGGGCGGTCTGCTCTAAACCCTCCAAACGGCCCATGTTCCAGCGCTGTCTAAAGGGCAGGGGAGTCTGCGGCGCCCGTGCCACTCATTAGCACGTGGCGAAAACTGCATTCCGGGGAATCAGTAACCTGAGTTTGCAGCATTTCTCTGCAGTGACCTTATTGCACGTCCCCAAAGAGGCATTAGGGCCAGCTTACCCCTCTCCGAATGCCAAGCAGTACTGATTTCCTTTATTGATTTAGTGTAATTGCTGTTCCTCCAGTTCCTGCAGAACAGTGAGCTTTAGACCCCAGCATTTTGCTGTTCTATAAAACAGCATCAGAAGGGGAAGAGCAGTTTACTCAGAGGAGCTTCTTGACTGAGCAAGGCGAATCACTCTGAAAGGCCACCCCCTGGCTCTCAGGAAACGCTCTGCTAGAGCAAAGTGTGCCAGGCAGAAGGATTCACTGTCCAGGGAGGGAATTAGCATGGGAACCCTCTGACTTTTTCACTGAGGAGGGCTGAAGATCCAAATGCAGCTCGTTGGATCAAGGCAAGTTTTTCTGAAAGCCCAGAGCTCATTTAGACTCACTGTGGGGAGCCCTCACCAGGGTATCTGGTACGTCTTTCTAAGGGACCAAACCACAAAGAGCACAGCGAACGCTCACCCATAGCAAACTGCCTTCAGAGACCCTTCTTTTGGGGCTTGGTCAGGACAAGTTTCTAGCTCAAGGTACTTCAAAGGACGATCAACACTTTTCACCTCTGTCCTACTCATCCTGCCACTTACAGGCTCAGAACAAGCCCCTGATGAGCAACAGGCAAGGACTGCGTAGCCAACAGCCCTGGTGCTTCCCGAGATCCCCCCGAAATACTTTGCTTAAAGCAACGTCACACTCCATGCAGCGCCTTGTGTGTGCTTAGTGCAGGGAAGCATCAACCAGCAGCGGGTACGTACGGCAGGTGTAAACATCTCTGTACTCCATGTGCTCGTAGTCGGGAAGGATTTTCATAAAACGCCCCGACTTCACTCGTGGGTTTATACCTGAACAGACACAGCAGGTTAAGTACCAGAGAACTCCACGCCACCGTAACCAGCACGTAACTGTAAGAGGAATCTGGACCAGCTACGTGGCGATGTCCAACTCCCCTGGGCTTCACTGTTGTGGTGCACGGACTCGTTGCCATCAGTTCTGGCCTCAGACATATCCCCCTAACAGGATACTGACCTTGGCATATATGGCCATGGGCAATATGTACCTATGAATTCATTCAATGAATTCAAGGGTAATCAGGGTCTCTCTCAAACTCTGCAGTGTCACGGCAATGGGCTCCATCATCTCACTAAGGCCATTTAGCCAAATAACTAAATGGAGAGTAGCCCAGGCCCTGGACTAGTTACCATCTCTAACACTTGGGCTCAAAGTTCCCAATTTCCCACACTGTTTCTTAG
Organism: Tinamus guttatus; assembly: GCF_059628265.1. Taxonomy (NCBI): domain Eukaryota; kingdom Metazoa; phylum Chordata; class Aves; order Tinamiformes; family Tinamidae; genus Tinamus; species Tinamus guttatus. Next base: position 3,031,020 of record NW_028288857.1, read on the forward strand.
AGAAGCACTTTCAGCAGACAAGAAAGGGCATATGCGTCCTGCTGCTAGACTCAAATGAACTCTGCAGCAATTAGAGAGGACATGGGGACAATAGAGAATATGGGGACACACTACTAGGAAACGGTGCCAAAAACACCAAGTGTTGGCAAACAGGGCAAACTTGAATCACAGCAGGAGAAATAAAGTGGTGCATCCCTGAAAGCCAGAAAAAGCTGCGTTCTGACTCCAGAGTAAGTGTGCTAGTTAAGACTGCTTAAGAGAGAAGGGCACAGCTCCTATTGGAAACAAAACAAAGTTCATTGCAGAGGTGCGTTTCACATGTCAAGTGCAACTCTTTGACAAGGGATGTTGTGAATAAAGACATACACTTGGGTGCAAGGGATGACTGGACAAATACTTGCAAGACAGATCTGGCAAGGGTTACCAAATAGAAAAAAAAAAGGCATTAGACTCTGGAAATCCCCCAAGCTGAAAATAGTCAGAAGCTGGGAGAGTATTTAAGAAAGTATCATATATGCTTGCCCTCTTCTCACTCTTCACTGGGCAACTGCTTAGAGCCACTGCAGGCAGATTCTGTGCAAGACCCAGACCTTTGCTCTGAGCCCATATATATATATATATATGTATATATATAAACTTGTGTATAAAATTCACTAAACATCACTGTAATAGATCTGAGCTATGAAACTGTTGCAGTGGAAAGGGAATACAGGCCATGAAGAGCTGTCTTGCCATGCAAGAACAGCGATGCAGAATTGAGGTTGCTTTAAGTGGCAGTCACCACAGCAGCTATCGCAGTGGCTCCCTGTGATCCCAGGCTGAAGGGCAGGTGAAGGGAGGCCTCGGTGCTGAGCAGGCTTCCCTGGAGACATCCGACGGCCGGCTGAGCTTCCCACCTAATCCCTGCTCCTCTCTAGGCAACCCATGCAGCCCCATTCCCAATGCACAGGCACTACACGAGGTCACTGTGTGACAAGGCAATTTGCCTGTGGACGCTCAGCAGGTCTATTAAAGACAGGGTTGAAAGGTAGAAATTCCTCCTCGCAGCCTGCAGATCAAAGTTTTCGATCATCGCTGCTTCAAGGCCAGTGCAGAAACTCCCTGGGGCCAGGCCAGGCTTTCTGAGCTCAATTTTTGACTAGGAAGGGCAAGATTTGGTGACAAGGGAGCCAGCCTCACTCAGACCACGGGGAGATGCAGGCCTCTATTCAGCCCTTACCCTGCCTTGCTTTTTCCCTCTGATGTTTCCCCACACTGCAAAACAGAGTATATGCATCTACCTTGCAACAAACACGCTGGATCTAAGAATTTCCCAGAACATACTGACCCCTCAGCCCACCACCTCGCTCGCCTCCTCCAGGAGCAGTCCAAAGGAATGCTCATCCCTTTTCCTACACCTTCCCAATGTCCACATATTTCATTAACTGAGTGCAAAGGGAAAAGGCATGGCTACATTAGGGTGTGGGAAGCCTCAGCCTTTGACAAATAGCAATTAATTCCCTGGCAAGATCTTTAAAAGATAAAACAAACAGGAAAGGAAAAAAACACTCCAACAGACTTGTCATTATAAACTTAAATCTACTGTTTTTTTTTTTTTTTCCCCCAACCAGCAAACAAGTCAGGGACAGAGACATCCCAGATCTTGGAATCTGTTTTGTGATAAAGTCTCAAACATTTCAACTTCAAAGATAAAATTCCTGTCATTAGAAAGACGGCCTGAACAACTTCTGCTGTCAAAGTTTAATAATATCCAGCATGTACACGCTTCAAAATTGGTACTAAACAAAGACACGCAGATCGACGCCAGCTTTAACACTTACGTTTGGCATAAACATCTCGACAGGACACTCCCGTGATCTCCAGTTTCCGCAGGTTTTCACAGACACCATATTCTGCAACGACACAGACAACAACATCAATCGACTCCGACTCAAACGTGTCTGCTACCCAGATCTTGATACCTGCAGTTTGAACAGAAAAAGAGCTCTTATTACATGCTTGCAAATTGGCACGTTCATCTGAGAATCTTATGGCTGTCCTGAGTGAAAGGAGAAAACTAGGTGTAATTTCACTGCACTCTGGGACCTGGGAGTCCAACACATTTTGTAAGTGATGCCTGCAATGAACACACAGGCGCAGTTACGCTGTAGGTGCCTACAGCTAGACTGAGAAGGGTATGAAGTGTGGGGGACGTACTCATTCCAAGGGGGATAGCCTGTCTGTTTAGATCAAATCATTACTGCAAATAGTAATTAATTACTCCCACTGAGGTATCCAGCCGGGAAAAGCACATATTAGGATCCTAAAAAAAATAAAAAATAAAATAAAGTCACAGCCTTTAAAGAGACTGAATCGGAGACATAAAACAGGCATCAGCATGTACAAATATGGTCACACTTGAGAGTGTATCTGATTGAGATGGCTCTGTTCCACACTCAAATGCCTTTGATTGCTCGCTGAACACCCTGCAAACAAACCAACGCGAGCTTCCTAAAAGCAGCTTTGAAGCAGAAAATGAGATAACTCATCTCAGTTTCACGCAGTCAGCGCTGAGCTTCTAAAAAACTCTACCAAACAAAAGCGAGTACAAACATCTCAATGCTAGAAATCCATGGAAGACAGGAGGAAGGAGAGGGAGATCCCAAGAAGCAGCAAAAAAACTGCTGCAGAGTCCCCATCAGAGAGCAGTCAGGAAAATCGGATGCTCCTTGATGCTCCTGTTCTCCTTGATGTAAAATACAGCTATATGACAGATCAAACACCGGTTCCTAGCACCTGCCACATACCAAAGTATGTGTGAAGCCCCAAAACCAACCTCGGATTCGCTTCTTCAAATAAACCATCTGCCGTAGCTGCCAAACGCCGCTGTCTAATGCCTGGTAACCTGCTCCAAATTGAGAACTCATTTTCCATCCAGGAGAAGCAGCAGAAGTTTCCCTGAATGAATCTAACCTCATTCTGTCTGTAAATACACTAGTGCACATATCCGAGGATAAAGCACACATAAAGCTCACCGTGTGCCTGCCTCTGGGAATGCACGCTGTGTGTGACACTGCTTTGAGTCACTTTAACATCAGAACTGGCTTCCAAGAGAAGCAGCAAGTTCAGCGAAGGGAAGAGTGGAGAGAAGGGGCAACGCGCGATGAGATGCACAAGTCGGCAGCAAAGTCCCTGTAACTCTGGTAGGAAAAGTCAGAGGAAGCTCCAAGTGCAGCAAATGCAAAACAGAATAAGGAAGCACAACCAGCCAGAGGGCAGAGGGGCAAATCTGCAGGAAAGCCCGTTTGGACCAGCAAAAAGAAAGCTGTTTAGTACTCGACTAGGGAGGGTTGCCCCTATAGAGCAGCTTGGCAGGTCTGTGAAACCAGAGCTCTGCGTGAGGCTGGAAATTGAGAGCCAGTCTGCAAGTCATCCCAGCTCCGCTCCTGCTGCCAGGAGCAACGTTGCAGCCTGCACACGTCCACGGGAATGTGCTTGGGAATCGCATCAAACGGATGGCAAGAACAGCCTGTTTTCTCAGCTGATGGGAGAGTTAGAGATCTTTGCAAGGAGACAGAACCAGGGTGGGTATAGCCTGCTGCTTGGGAAGCGATGGCTCTTTCCATGTAAACAAATATTCACCCGACTGCAGAAGGAGTCGGATGCACTTTGTGCAGCAGACACTGCAGCGAGATTAAATTCGACGGTGTCATCTGGAGATACTTAGACTGCATCGAAAAGGGAGGAGACAGGCGGAGGAACCTGCCCAAATGGCACCGCTCCACGCTGCTCTTTAAGAGCAAGACGAGCACAGTGACATTCTTGTTTCCTCCCCATTTCTGTGGGGCACAGCCTGTTCCTGCACCTGAAAAGCACAGGAGCAGCCTCAGGTCAGTGCTACAGCAGAACTGCTATCAGCACATGCTGGGAATGACCGGGCAGGGGGGCAAGCGATTTGATGCCAAAGCTTTATCCCAGCTCCATGAAAGTGACCTTGTAACCAAGAGGGAAATTGTAAGAAAACCAAAACCACCACTAATGCACTGAGGATGCATTTCTTAAGTTTTATAGTTCATATCTACCCCGAAAAGACCTAAAGTTCTATCCTGCTCAAATAAATAGGAACAGAAACACTGCATTTTCATATTGCCACACACTATCTGACATTAGGACATCCAAAGCTTATAAGAAAGTGTTAATCAGAAAAAAAAAAATGTCACTTTTAAATTGTCCTTAAAACTCCTGTCCTTTAGTGACAGCTAATGCTCACCATGCTTCATTCTGCAAAACAACAACCGTTCAAGAAGCCCAGACCAAGTGCTCGGCTCTGGGTCAGCGCATCCTTCGCCGCTCCGACTCACGAGCCCGTAGCACCAGGAGAGCCACAAAAATTCCAGAAATCCCAACCAAGAAAGCTGGCCATAGCTTGATGACCCAGAAGACAAGAGGGGCATGAAATTGACAATAAGCAAAGCGTCAACACAGCTACAGAAAATTAAACCTGATAAGAAGGGAGAGCTTCTTCCCAGAAAAAGGTTTGAGAGACCCGAGCTTTCCGGGAAATTCTACTAGAGTGCAATTATACCCATTTTAAGGAAACATATCTCAGTGCTGTGGCTTGCTGAGAAAGTATTTCTGAGTTAAGAGACACAGCGACTCACATGCTAAATCAATGCAGTTAGGAACCGGCTGCTTAAAATCCTACTTTGAAAACAAGTTGTTTAAGTTCTCATTTGACCTGCTGGAAAGTGTGTTGCATTAGGTTTATAAGGAGGGCTTGAAAGATAATCCAAACGCACGGACACAGGGCTGCTTCCATGGTCACGTGCATGGGAATTTACAGGACTTGGAAACAGGAAACATTCTTATTATCTTTCAAACTTCAGTGTTTTGAGACCAGCTTTCAGGTACGTTGTTTTCCTCTTCCTGGCTGCCAAAACCAATGCAATGAAAAGGTGGCTCCATCAGTCAAGGTATGAAACAGCCCTTACATCAAAGGCCAGATCGCTGCTTTTTCCTGCCTCCTTCCTGGCATTGCAAGGCCAGTCAGCAGCTGCAGGGATACGGACATCAATAATACGGAGAAAATTAGGCTGTGTGGTCGACCTTGACACTCTTAGCGCTGCTGAATTTCGGCTGTGCCCTAATGAACCAAGCCCTCTCATTAAGCCAGGGAAGCAGCGTGTTTACAAGGCTGTGCGCGGGCAGAGGGGACTTGCTGGATGCTTTAGAGACACAAAAACGGCAGATTTTCCAGCTTTCATCTCTGCATCACCGGTGGACAGACTTGGAACCAGCTTCTTGTTTCCAAAACCCGACCTGTCAGGATTAAAATACACCAAATACCTTCCCGAACACTTCTCCCGGGGGAAGGCTTGCAGCTAGCGCTGACATATTCTGCAGCTGCAAACGAGGAGCTGAGCAAAAGGAGACGTGATCTGCAGCAAATGAAAGCGTTTGGGGAAACCCTGAAGCAAGAGATCATTAGTTTCAGATCTGCAACTTAAACAGAGCGATACCCCTTGCAGGAAGCCCACAGCTAGTGAGCACCGGCAGCAAGAACCCACTGGTTTTTATGCAGCCATCCTCAGCAAAGGACATGGCCAGAGACGAAGAAAAGCCCACCAGGATTCACCAAAGCAACACACTACACACAGCCCTAACCTCGGCGATGGGAGATGAAAGCCTTGTCACTTATTAAAGCCACCTTTGCATTTAATAGAGCGCAGCACTACAAAAAGCACATCCCTGTTGTGGGAGCAGCTGCACATGGGGCTCCCGCACGGGCTCTCCAGTGTCTTGTAAAGAGCTGAACCTCACAGCAAGGTCCCTACAGGTATTAATCGAGGTAACTTGGGCTATGAAGCGGGAGCAAACCACGCTTTGGTTCTGCGCCGCTGCAGCAATCAGCAACCTCCTATTTATAGCATAACAAGAGAGTAAGTGCAACCCTGCTCCTGCCAGGGAAGCAATTCGGAGACACTGTTTACCCCAAACAGTTGCAATGATGAAAGGACAACGCTGCAAACAGTCCTCCTGCCTGCGCCACGCTCTGGTTGCTGCCGTCGCTCGCCCAGGTCGGGATCAGGAGCCGAAGCTGCTCCTTCACTTTCAGGGGGACAAACCCCCCGGACGCTCGCGCTGCATCTCGTTAGCACTGTGCATTCGTGGGGACACTCATACTTAGGCATGTGCAACTGAAAGTGCCCTGTGCCAAAGTTTACCAGTTACTTCCCCAAAGAGCACTGCAGCATAATCAGTAGGCTTCAGAGTGAACAAGCCATCAGCACAAGAAGGGCTATGGCTAGGAGATGCACACATGCTTTTGGCTCCATTTCTATGAAAAATCAACCTATCGAAATAACAAATACTGGTCAAGCTCAGCAACCCATTCATGAAACAGAGGACTCTGCTTATGTCAGACAAAAGAGGCCAAAGAATGCACGCTATTTTATTAGCCTTTCTCCCCCCAAAAACAACGCTAAGTTACTGGGACAATGGGATCGTGTCACGCTGGGCTAAGGGACAAGGGCTCCGTGGTGACACTTCCCGGGTACAGCCTTTGTAGTCCCAAGGGTTTCAGATGGGGCTCAAAAGGCACGAATTCATTCCCGCAAGGCTCCATGTGCCACTGTCTCGTCCCCAAACCCTTCATCCTCATGCCCTGGCTGGTGTTCAGGCCGGAAAAAGAACAACGGATAAAGGCGGCTCCACGAGAGGGCAGGGACACGCGATGGAGCATGGTGAGACAGGATCGGAGTGGGAGAGCCGCTGCACCAGCCGCCAGGACAGGGAGCCGCGAGACAGGAGGTGGAGGATGAGGAGCGAAGAGACTCTTTGCAGGCAATGCAGGGCCAAGGTCCTCCCCAAAATGCCCCCGGCCTTTGCATTAAACGCAATGCAAATGTAAATGTAAATGCAAAATGTGGGGCTGCCACCCTCTCCTACTGGGCTTTCCTGCAGGAGAGGCATCACCCGCCAGGGCCGCCCCCCTTCCAGCTGCCACCCTGGGACCCCCCTCACTCGACCCCCTTTGCAGGAGCCACTCGCGCTTCATCCCTTTTCCATCCGGCACCAGCCCCTGGGATGCAGGAGCTGCCCTCCTGCCCAGCCAGGGACCGCAGGAAAGCCCTGCCCGCATCCCGCGTGTCCCCCCGCATCCTCGGGGCCACCGCAGCCCTTCTCCTCCCCGCAGGGCACCAGCCGTCCCCAACCTGCCCCCCGGCCGCGCTCCCTGCACCCTCCCGAGGGGCCTTCGCCTTCCCGCAGCCCTCACGGCTCTCCAAGCCGCCCGTGGCCGCGCATCCCCATCGCCTCCCCGCGCCGCAACCGCCGGTCCCTCCGCACGGCGCAGCCCGCGTCCCCCTCGGCGGGCCCGGGCGGTACCTTCGCGGCAGCGCCGGCGCCAGATGGTGTCGGTGCGGAGGATGCGGCGGAAGGCGCTGCACACCCGCGCCAGGCTCGGCAGGTCGGTGCCGGGCAGCGAGCCGAAGATCTGCACGAGCAGCTCGGGCGGCAGCTCCAGCAGCGACAGCGGCGCCCGCCCCGCCGCCGCCGCCACCGGAGGGGCCTCGACGGGCCGCGCCGCCGCGGGCCGCCCGCCCTGCAGGTGCACCTCGTCCGCCCGCCCCGCGCTGCCGCCGCCGCTGTCACCGTCGCCGCCGGCCGCCGCCTCCTCGGGGTCGGTGTCGGTGTCGGGCTCGCTGTCGCCGCCGCCCCCGCGCCGGCCCTCGCGGGCCGCCCCGCGCCGGCGGCAGCCGCGCGCCGGCCCCACGCCGCAGAGCCGCGCACACACCGCCATGGCGGCCGCTGTGCGCCGCGCGCGCGGGGCGGGCCGGGACGCGGCGGCGGCGGCGGCACCGCCCCTTCCGCGCCGCCGCCAACGGGCGCCGCGGAGCCCGCCCGGCCGCGAGAACACCCGAAACGGAGGGAATAAAAACAAAAATAGACTCAAAAAGAAGCATAATGGAATAAGGCGGCCCGCGGGAAGAAAAGGAGGAAACCACGATGCCCCGTGTGAGGATCGAACTCACGACCTTCAGATTATGAGACTGACGCGCTACCTACTGCGCTAACGAGGCTCCTCGAAAGCAGGGGCCGCGCGCGGCGCTGTTGGGCGGCTCCGATGGAGCCTCCGCGGCCGCCGGGCTCCTCCGAGCCCCTACCCGGGGCAGCGGCCGCCTCGAGAGAGACGCTCATACCCGAAATAGCTCCTTTTCCCCAGTTTTTATGCATGAGAGACTTCTTTTTTTCGCGAATAGCTCCTTTTTTTCCCTCACACTTTGCTGTGAGAGACCTCGTTCTTTTGCAAATGGCTCTTTTCCCCATGCTTTACCGCACAAGAGAAACCTTGTGGGTTTTGCGTTTTTTTTTTTGTTTGCTTGATTGTTTATGTACTGCAAATGGTTCATCTGCTGCAAGAGAACCGCATCCCTGCAAAAGCCCCTTGGGGTTCCTGACATTTGCATCCAGCTCACTTCGCATCCAGAAACACCGCGAGGGCAGCACTGACAGCGTGTTTGCAAGGAAATGAAATTGCTTCCAGGCGATTACCAAAAATTAAAGCAAACCTTATTTGCCTCTGTGCTCTGAGGAGTCGTTGCTCAGCTGGGGTTTCTGCAATGAAGCAAACTGTGCATTTATTGAAGTGCTCGACATAAGGGGTCCCCTGCGATGCCAGAAGTGCTGCCCTGAATTGCAATTGGCAGCACTCGCCCTTAGCAAGGGTCTCGAGGCAGCAGTCACCATGACAATCAGGCTACAAATACATAATTTGGGAGGAGATGTGAAAACAGACATGGGATTGCTGTAGCAGGGCCCCAAACCTTGCCGCGGCGGGGCTGTTTCCCTGTGCAGGAAAGGAAGCAGGAAAAGCCTCGCATCCATCCACAAGGATCAGCCAGGCTACCACGCGGTGGTAGCACCAAAATTGCTATAACCACAGTATGAGCAAACGCAGCTTCCAGCGGTCTAACCCAGTGCATTCTTCATCTAATGCAACCCACGTGCAAAATGAGGTTGTCATTTTTAATAGCAGGGCTCATTTTTGGGGGTTTCAGTGACGGGCAAGTTTAGTGCTTGCAATTTGGGTTAAATTAAGAAAAGCTGCTCCAGGCTTCTGATACAAGGCACGTGGGCCATGAGTCACTTAAACATCAACAGTTTGGAAATATGTGTGTGGCTCTTTTCCACCTGTAGGGAATCACATGAGTTTTCCCATGTGTTACATTACATTCAGGCAGCTACTGAAAGACAAACTTTCTGGCGTGGATCTAGAGGCCTTGTCGTGTTTGTTTGCTTTGGAGCTCGTGGATTCATGGAAAGGAGAGCAGAAGCACTGATGGCAAGGACTTACATGTCAGTGAAGCAAAAGGTGACCTTGGTGACGTGGCCTCAAGCAGAAACTCAATTGTACACGTATTTCCTCCCTGCTTTTCCCTCCTTTGGATTTTCTGGTTTTATTTGGACTTTCTTCTTTCTCTTTTCCTCTCAATTCCTGCTGTGCTCTCAGCCCTTTCACCCTCACCTGCCTGGCCCATATAATCTTATCCTATATCCTTGTCCCAAGGATTCTGAACCACAGAGCCTCCTCCATCCCTCCTGGATGTCCATCAGACTTTCCCCTCTGGCCCAAGGACCCCCCTTCTCCAGGCCCATCATAAACCCAGGCCATTCCCTACAGCTCTCCTTTTTTTCCCAAGCTCATATCCTCTGGAGGAAAGGGAAATGCCCGACTGCCTGAAAGGCAGTGTCCATCTCCAGGACGACTGATGTTATCGGGCAGGATAGTGACACTTTATCTTCTGTGTCACCGTGTCCATCATCTGAATCCACCAGCTTTATTAGTGACAGCAGGGAGAACAGTGCGGAATCGTCATCTCCTGCCTTCTGTGGCACTACCAAATGTCTGGAACCTTTCCTGTAGATATTACTGGACTAATAGCCCTGAGCTCTCCAGAACGAGTAGCCTGCAGCCCTACTGTAGGGCTCCTGAAAAAAGGGGATGCGCCAAAAGGGGAAACTCATCCTTCCATTTCCCTCCGGCAATTAAGGAGCTGATGTAGCTCCTGCGACAGTCAATTAAAGTCCTCACACTCGCTCTAAAAGGCTTTAGATTGGTCCCAAAGTTAGCGCCCTCATTTTCTGTAATCCTGGAAGTGTTTATGCCTTCCCAGCTTCCAAGCAGGGATGTGCCAGCTCCAGCCAATTATAACCTGAGGAGCTAGGAGAGAATTACTTATTTTCCACTTGGTAACACGGATAGAAAAGACAGGCTGAAACGGAGGAACAAACCCTCTCTGCAAGCCTCATTTGCCCCACAGAGTCCTGCAGCGTGTTTTCTTGGCACGAGTCTGCAGTGGGATCTCTCTTGGCAATAAGCATCCTTGTGGGAGGACTCTTAGGAGAGGAAATATTTTGGTGCAAAGACCAAAGAATTTTGATTTGCGTGTGTGTGTGTGTGTGTGTGATGTACATGTGTACCTATCTTCCTCCTAGAAGTACTGTAACTGCAATCAAAGCCTGGGAAACTGCTGATTTCAGTATTTCCCACCTCCTTCCTTTCTGCTGGGCTCTGATCTCATCAGATTTTGCAGGCTAAACTGATCTGTGGGCAGCTGGGGCTCTTCAGGGAAAATCCCGAGCACTGCAGAAAATGCTGGTGATGACTCAGGAAGGGTTCTGCAGCCTTCTGCTTCAGGGCTGAACCCGGCATCTTTATGAAAAAACACAGAGTCTTTCCCCAACATACTGTCCTTGTGATGAGGTCCTCGCCAGTCGAATGATGAGCCGTGGCCACGGCTGCCCGGGCTCGCTGGAGACTTCATGGCATTTTCACAGGAGCCTCCTGTTGCTCTTTCTGCCTTGGCCACGGTCCAGCCCGAGTGCCTCAGTTTCCCACTGTGCAAACACAGAGGATGTTTATGGAAGCTGCAGGCTATGTAATACTCAGCTGACATTGCAAAATGCTTGGAGATCCTTAATTCCAGGAGTATTAATACTTGAGGGAAGGTTTTGTTATCTGCTGCGTTATCCCACCCTGTGGTGCTCCTCCTTTCACACCGCAGTTGCTGCTTGCCAAGAGATTATGGATCTTTTTGAATGCATAGTAGTAGGCAAACACAAGATATTGCTGCTTATACCAACTAATTTACTGTGTTTCGTCATGAAACAAACATCTTCTGTGTAAAATCTGATACAAACACCAAGAAATGGTTGCTGGAACAGCAGCAGCAGCAGTAGGGTTATGGAGCAATGATGTTTTGTGCAATACTTCTGTGAGGGGAGCACAGGAAGATTTTAGCCCGGTGTTGTAAGAAAATGATGTTTTTTATGACCATACTGTGTGCGCGTTTGGATTTACCCTCAAAAAAGCCATCTGAGCAGTGATCTCAAAGGTGTCCAGTTCCAAAAAATCTTGTGAAATAGGTAGCCACAGGGGAGAGAGGGAAACTGTTGCTGTTCCTGCTAAGAGATGTTGTTAAACCTCAGACAAAAGCCTGCTCAGTGAGGTAGCTTCAGTAGTTTCACTTTTCTCAAATTATGCTTTTATATCCCCACAAAAATCAAGATATTTTGTCTTTCCCATAATTTCTTGGTAAAGGTCTCCTACACCAAAAAGTGACTCCCACAAAGAAATCTGAAGTATAGGATTTTCCTCATAGGACAAGGCATAAGGCAATTTTAAGATGAAAAACTCTGAACACAATTAATTTGAATAATTGCAAAAAATCCTGTCTAGAAAAAAAAAAGGAACTGTTATAATCGCTGGGTAATTATTGTTCACTGCATTCAAAAATCAAAGCCCACCTTGATCTTTAACTGAGCTAGATCAATAAAGACAATGAGGAAATAATTGAGGGAAAAATTGATTCAGGTGGGAATGCAAGTTACTCTCAATACAGAATCTTTCACTTTAATGTTATTTATTTATTTTTTTCTCTCTGTGTAGTAAATTTAATACTGGTGACAGCTGCTGAGCTAACAGCCCTGGATACTGAAGTGCTGCTTTACAGAGGAATGTGGCACTACAGAGGGACAGCTTGGCCTATACCCCATAAAAGCCTTTTCAGTATTTTTTTACCAGAGAAATGGGAGGATGTCTTAGAATTTTGATTGTGAATGTGAAAACTCAGTTCTTTCTGGGAGTAGCAGTAAAAGTGTTTTTTTTTCTTTTTTTTTTCCCCAGGAAAATGCCATAAATGCCAGCCAGGGTTTGAAGTCCCCATTCACACTGACTTTTTAACAAAAGTACCTTCTGGAAGATGAACAGTTGGCAAAGCCTGGCTTTTTTTTCTTTCTTTCTTTTTTTTTTTTTTTTTCCCCAGGCTTAAGCATTAGTTTAGCCTGCTGGATAGGGCACAGACATGAGGATCAGAACTGAAGCCCAGTCCTAGCTCGGGCTTTGACCTGCTTTGTAAGTTTAGGCAAATCACTCTCTGAGAAAATACGGCTGAGAGGTATTGCAAGCGATTATTTACTCCATCCTCCTTCCCAGGATAAGATCAATTCTCCATAAACTGTTCAAGGAGATGTTTGATTCATTTTTTTTTTTAACGTCCAATGCTGAATAGTCAAATCCAGATTTTCTAGACAATTTGTTTCAGTGCCATCAATCTAACGTCTCACCATCAACCAGTGCCTATTCCTGCCATCAACCCAACATCTAACCTGTACTTCTATTTCCTTTTCCAAGATGTAAGCTCATTATTTCTTGTCCTAGGCTCTCTGCATGCAGAAAGAGCTAATTCCCTCCTGCTCTGCAGCAGCCTTCTGCATATTTGAAGACTACTTAATGCCTCCTTTCAGTTACGTCTTCTCTTCTTCAGACCAAATGCTTTCTAAAGTGCTTTAAGACCTTTTAGTAAAAATGCTTGGTGGGCTAGTTTTTTAAAGGGTTCGAGTGCAAGCTGCAAATCTGAAGCAACTGCATTTCAAAAGCAGTGTTTTCTCACCAGCATCGTGGGAGTGTGTTTGGGCAGAGCTGGTCCCAAAGGCTGTATCCATGCTGCCATTCCAACTGTGCCTAACACCTTTCTCAAATCCAGACTCGCTGCCGGTCTGTGCTGTCGACACGTAGGCACGGGCTAAAGCTGAGATGAGGAGGGAAAGGTCAAGGGAGTCTCAGTGAGGAGCTAAGTTTTCCTTCTCACAGTCCCTGGAGATTATTCATGAGCTGAACATGTGATAGCCCAGCCTGTCAGCAGATACTCTGATTGTGGCTCTTCCGAGGCACCATATGGATGCTTTCAGGGTGAGCTGCAGCTCTGCTCACAGTTGGGAGCATGGATGAAACCGTATCCACGTCGCGCTCGACCGTCGGGGCTCACCTGCACGTGCTGACGAAGATGCCAAGCGGTTTCACGGGTGCTTGTCCTCCTGTGTGCAGTCACAGCAGCCTGGCAGTCCCTGAGGTATGCAAATTCTGAGAAAACTCCTCATGCCAGAGAATGCCTTCGAAAAGGCAATAGCTGAAACAAAGAAAAATTAAGCTCTGTTGAAATGGAAGGTTGGGGTGAGCAGCGTGTCTGAAAAACAGCTCATAGTTACTAGTACTGGAACTAACTGGTGTCCCCCGTGGGCTGCTGTTGAAAGCTGCCTCTTAAAAGGAGATCTTCAGTAAGCAGGCAGAGAAGTCAAGCATAAAAGTGTATAAAACAATAAAACATTTAATTAATTGGAGTTTCAAATGTGTCAGGCCTCCTCTGGTAATAATCCATTGTGTCTCACCTGCTGTCTCTGGACATTGATGTGGTGGTTAGAGCATTCATAGATCTCAGGGCTGTTTTCTTCCCCTGGTTAGTCACATCTTTAATGACCTCATCCTATATTTATATGGCTACCGGAAATGTTTGACCCTGAATCATAAAATTATGTAATGAACCCTCATTCCATAGCGTGAGCATGGCATCACTGCAACTTTAATGTATCTCAACAGACATAAAAATCCTAGTAATGTCTAAAGCAGTTAGAATTCACATCACCTCCCTGTATTCTCATTTTGCTACAAACACTGCCAGCTGCAGCTCTTTTTATCTTCAGCAGCAGCAGCTGAATTGCATCCATGGATTATATTGTACCACTGCTGCAAAAGCATCCCTACATTTCAAAACCTGCTGCCTAGAACATACGTGAGACAAGCAGAAAGGAAGGCAGCTGCATTTTTCTCTCTAAAATCAACAGCTTGTGTTGGAAAGCTGCTAAAGGCAGAAACAGTTGGGTATTTTTAATCAAGCAGCAATATCTGCAGTATAAATGCAAGTAAACTTGGCTTGCAACTAAACTTGTTTGCAATCTAATCAACTCTTGACAAATTCCACATGATTAGGTGGTGGGCTTTATATTAAAGCAAATTTTGGATCACCTTTATGGCTCTGAAATCTTATTCATTGAATGTTAACTTTGCAACAGTTTCCTCAACCTCACGTTTGTGTGAGCAGAAGGCATCTAGAGGGTTAATCGTGGAACTTGCACCTCCCCGTTGAGGCATAAGGGTCAAGAGAACGTGTTTTGGGTTGCAGATGGACAAAGAGGACCTGGTGACAAGAGACATGGAAAAGGTTCAGGGTACTGTCTTCTTCATCTTGCTTTTCACTGGTCAGACTTGCTAGTCAAATCCCAGGCCCCTGAGATGAGTGAGGTGATCCTGGGGAAGGTGATGGCACAAATCTTCCTGGAGGTCACTCCTAAACATGTGAAGGACAGCAAATAGCATAGTTTCGCAAAGGGGAAATCACCTCGGACTGACCCGATAACCTTCCATGATAAGATGGTGGATGAGAGGAGAGTGGTGGATGATGCTGTTGAGCAGCGGCAGAGCATGCTGAGGAAACCATGGCCCCAGAGCCACAAGTGGTGGCTCTGAGGAGACCACGGTCGCCATATTATGGGGGGACACTTGGTGGGGGCTCTGCAGAGACCATGTCCCTGTGACACCGGTGGTTGCTCTGAGGAGACCATAGCCCACATATCATGGGGGGTTGCTGGTGGGACACTCTGAGGGGACTGTGGCCCACATGTTGCTGAGGGACACTGTTGAGAGCTATGAGGAGACATGGAGTGACATGGCCACCATGTCACTGGCGACACAAGAAGTGCCTCTGAGGAGACCATGGCCCCTTGTCACTTGGAATATCATTGAGGGCTCTGAGGAGACCATGGCCTCCATGTTGGTGAGGGACATCAGCAGGTGCTCTAAGGAGACCATAGCCACCATATCACGGGTAGACACTGGTGGGACACTGTGAGGAGACCGTGGCCCCTTGTCACTTGGAATATCAGTGAGGGCTCCAAAGACACCATGGCCCCCATGTCCCTGGGGGGGACACTGGTGAGTGTTCTGAGGAAACCATGGCTCCCATGTCACTGAGGGACATCGTTGCATGCTCTGAGCTGACCACCGTCCCCATAACATGGGGGGCCACTGCCAGGACATTTTGAGGTGACCATGGCCCCATGTCACTGGGGACACTGGCAGGTACTCGGAGACTACATCCCCCGTGTGATGGGTGGACACTGGGCACCACAGCCCCCATACCCTGGACACACCGCTGGCCGCTCTGAGGCGGCCGGCCGCCGCCATGGCGCACTAGCCCTGAGGAGCCCGTGGCCGCCATCGCCCGGCGCGTGGAGGCCGTCATGCCCAGCGTGTCACCGCCGGGGACACCGGCCCGGCGCGGCGCCCCGGGGCTGAGCTCGGCCGCGCCGCCACCCCCGGCCGCCCCTGAGGCCACCAGGACCCGAGCGCCACAGCGGGACGCGGAGGAGGCCCCGCGGCGCCCGCCACACTCAAGATGGCGGCGGCGCCGCCCCGCCATGACGCGCTGAGGGCGGCGCGTCGCGGCCGCCGCTGCGGCTGGTGGCGGTGGCGGCGGGGGGCGGGCGCCCGCACTCGCACTCGCACTCGGCCGCCGCCGCCGCGCACAGGAGCCGCCGCCGGGCCCGGGCCGCGCCGCGTTCCGCCGCCATGCCCTCGGAGAAGAGCTTCAAGCAGCGCCGCACCTTCGGTGAGAGCCGCGGCGGGCGGAGACGCTCGACGAGGAGCAGGAGGAGGATGAGGAGGGAAGGGGGGTTCGGGGCTGGCAGGGGCCGCAGCGGGGCGGGCCCGTCCCGGTGCCGCGGGGAGGGTTAACGCGGGCAGTAACGCGGGGGGTGTCCGTGCCGCCCGTTGTGGAGCGGGAGGTCCCCGGGCACCCTCGCTGGCGGCCTGACCTATTTCCACCTGCCATGAAATCCCCTCGGTGAGGTGGGGCCGACGGAGGGTGGAACGGACGGGCCCCCCGAGGCTGCTTCTCCCCTCCCTCGGGCCCGGGTGGGAGCCAAGAAGACGCTTCCCCACCCTCCGCGGCCTCCACCAAACACCGGCCGCTGCCCACGTCGAGGCCGGTTGGGATCCAGCGAGGCCCGCGGTTACCGTGGCCGTTTCCGCGGGGCCTCCCCAAACTGTGGTTGTCCCATCCCCTGCTGCCAGCGGCCTCCCTCGCAGGTATTAAGTTCGGCCAGGATGGCAGCCAAGCAGTTGCCACTGCGACTGGTGTCGTCAGCGCCGTGTTTGTGCGTGGCGGGCCGGGGCCTGGTTTGGAGCGTGCCGTAAACAATAATCTCCGTGATTCGTCCTGCTTAATGTGCCTCGTCCTTCGGGGAGATGTGCTGAGTAACGCCAGTGCCAGGCCCGTTCCAGCTCCAAAGTTAGCAGGACCCCTCTGGGTTCACTGGGCAGACCCTTGCCCTTGTTGGCTCCCGGTATCTCTCGTATTTCTAGTTAAGCTTAATCTTAACCGTGCTTTAATTAGCCAGTGTCGCTGCCCTGGAAGTGTTAATTCTAGTCCACGGAGAGCACGGCTGAAAGGGCTGAACGAGCTGGGGCTGTGCTCGAAGCCACCTTGTCCCCGAGCGCGCAGATGAGCCCGAGGCCCGTGGAGCCTCTCGGGGGTTTTGCATACCCATGGCCTGAGTTTTGCTCGTTCCCGTGCGGCCCGAGCCCGTGACTCACGTGAACTGCGTTTCCTCCCGTGCCTCGTGAAGGTGCGCGGGTGCCTTGGCTCCCCGTGCGCAGCTGAGTAATGTTGCTGCTGAATGACAGGGCAGGTAGCGTGTCCCGCGCGTTAGCACACAAATAATGACTCTGCTGCTCATCTAAGGCCTTCCTTCCCCCGAGCAGCACCTCTGCCCGCTGTCAGTGTCTGTTCCAGCTCTGCTGCGATGCTCAATCCACTCCCTGAAAGGTGTTTGTAGATGGAGATGGCCTGGAAAGCCCCGAGCTCCTGAAAGAAACCGGAGAGATTACATTTGGGTTCACTGAATGCAAAAGCAGCCATGGTATAAGCAGATGCAACTGGCTCTAGAAGCAACTGCATCCGTTTACTTAGGCCCCGACTTGTACTTCATCCCAGTTTATAATATCTCTGCTATTAATATTTATGTCTGAGATGAACTTTATCCTGAAAACTGGCACAGATAACAGAGAAGTATCTTGGTGTACCAAAACCTACCAACGGTTCATGCCACAATATGTGCAGTATAATCAGAAGAGAAAACTGTAATTCTGTAATATTAGAAGCAACAGTGTAAGCTGATACTGCCTGGCTTCAGCTAGTCCCGGGTCTCAAAGAATTGTTGACAACTTCCTCTTGTGGGATCCAGTGGAAATAGGACGGGATATTTAGTCATTAACTTGGATAGTGTAATTTGATCCCATAAATTTATGCGATTAAATGTCTGCTTAAGTTGGCAGAAAATGAGGGGTCCATGTCCTTGTAGACATTTTGGGAGTCCCAGGCAATGTGCATCCTGTCATCCTGGGTCAAAGAACGGCGTGAAGCAGTGAAATGAGAGTTTGCCTTTGCCAATGTTGTCCCCTTAGAAAACAGCTTTGTCTGAATTTACTTTTGTGGCTTTATAACTTGCACTATTTCTGTTCACTGGTGGAGAAATTAAGTAATAACAGCCTTAAATGTTGCTATTTGAGCAGCTTTTTTTTTTTTGTCTTTTTTAATCTCTTGCAGAGCAAAGAGTGGAAGATGTACGACTGATTCGAGACCAACATCCAACTAAAATACCAGTAAGTCTGGTTCTTGTCAGCTGAGTTTCAGGTCTCATGGTTGTTTTTTTTTTTCTTTTTTCTTTTTTTTTTTTGCTGGTTAGAATCCTATGAAAAATCTGCCCTGGTGAGTCCTAATTAAAATGTGTCCCTTGGAGGCCATTAAGCCTGGACTTCAGAAATGTTCTCAAACCAGCAGCTGCTTGTCGCTGCGACAGAGCAAGGTGACTCCAGGAAATGGAGTTTCCTGTGTTTTGAAGGTACAGGCTGTAGCTTCAGAGAAAGCCACACCCCGAGTGAGCTCTGAGATTCTCCCGAGTGTTCAGCTCTTCTCATCCTAAAAATGGACATATTCCTTCCCTGAAAGAAGAGTTTGCAGGAGATAACCCAGAAGACTACACAGTTATTCAGTCAGATGTAGCTTTCCTTCAACATCCATGCTGAGGAAGACGGGAACATTGCTTTGGAGGAAAGGATCTTTGCTTGGAGTTTGCTGGGATTGCTTTGTATCCGTCAACCCCTTCCACCTTGTGCTGGGCCACCCTGCAGAGGTGACCCATAACTGGGAGCCGCAGAGAACAGCCCTGACCTCTCCATCTCGCACGGGACAGCCCCAAACCACTTCCTTAAACCTTAGTTTTGTTTCACGGCATCCCAGAGGTTACAAGTGCAAAACAAGGCATCCTCGGAAGGAAAAGGATATTGTGATACACTGCTAATGTGGGCCGTAATTAGTGACCTGTCATGGGGCGGGTGTCACCACAGTAAGCAGTAAATGCAGTTGTCCCTGTGGCCTTTGGTGGAACCAGGAAGGGCTTGGGAGATCTTGAGAGGCAGAAGGGTGAACTCGGGAGGCCTCAGCCTTTGGCTTTCAGTTCTGAGAGCTGATGATCTTTATGAGTGGAGACTTTTCTGCAGATACACAGATTACCTGCAAGCTGTCTGCAGATCTAGTGCAAGTTTATTAACAGAAGCAGTTGCCACTTAAAATGGAAACTGAAAATTTTCAGCCACCCTCCAGGTTTAAGCGACTTCATCTCAAATGGCAGCAGCAGCAGCTTGGCCAGTAGCTGCTGCTGGGCATGGCAGCAGTAATCGTTTATAGCAGGGATGTTCTGACTTGTCCAGAGCCTGCAGCTTTCCCCAAAGGCCATTTCCTGACAAATTTATTTCCTGGCAACAGGTTGCTTTTTCTTTCACTTCTCACTGATCACTTAGAAGCAGTCCCCAAGCTCTGTGACCACAGGTTGAAGTGACTGATTTACAGTGAAGCTCTTTCGAAGGCAGCTGTGGAGATGTTACTAGTAAAAAATGCGGAGGTCCCTAAGCAGCTCGCTGGAGGTGCAGTGATGCAATCCTGCAACCATGGCAAAACCTGCCGGGAGCCTTGGGGCCTCGCTGTGCTGCCAGCCCGTGTCCTAGGCCACTGCCTCGTTATCCTCGTTAGCAGCTCTGGATGAGTCAGGAGGACAACGTCATATCCCGTCCTTCGTTTTGCAGTTGAAAATATCCATTGTTTATGGTCCTCCTCTTAAAAATAATTTTGATTTGCTTCCCCACCCCTGAGTTAGCCGGCGTTTATTTAAAGCGGTTTAAGGAAGTCTTTCGTTGAACTTGGCCTGCTATCTCTTCACCTGTGCTACTTTGGAATATCAACCCCGTCAGACCTTGTGACCGTGGAAATGGTCCAAGTCCCTTCCAAGCGAATGGTGTCACATAGTTACTGTTGACTGAAAAACAACAGAACCCACATGGCTGTGGAAAGAGAGATGCAGGAATTCTGAGATCTTTCCTTAAAAGCAGAAACTATATACAGTTGCTGGGCAGGCTGCTACTGACACTGGCAAATCTACAATTTCCTCATGAACTAAGTAGTACATAATAATCTTGACAGAATTACTGGTTACTAGGCATGCTCTCTTGAGATTAAGGGGGAAGAAGCTCTTCCTTTGAGGTTTTATTCCCTTCAAAAGTAGCTTTCTCTAATACAGTGATAATTCTGAGCTGTGGCTCTTAGGAAGAGATGGTCTGTTAGTCAGGAGAAAGAAGAGATTCTAGGGAAAGCTGCTTGGGGCTGCAGACCTAGATAGCAGCCCAGACACAGGAACTCTCTCCTTGAATTTCCTTGCTGCTGGCCAGCTCAGTGGCAGATGAAATGATTCTAGCAATAAAACAGTCTTAAAACTGTATTGAAGCTGTGAGGGAGTGTTGCTGAATTCCTGTTTTTTTCCCCCGTCATGCAGGGAGTCTTGCAAACACAATGAGAGGGGCGGGTGAAAATACCTGTTCTGGTTTTAAATTTGAGGTGGTGTTCTCGCAAATGAAGTATAATGGATCTTAGCATAAATCCTTCCCTACTTCTGCATTTAAAATATGGGGCAGGGTGTGTGAGGGGACCATGGCACTTCTGCCTCTCATCTTAACATTTTTGTTTCTTTTAGGTGATTATTGAAAGGTACAAGGGGGAGAAACAGCTTCCAGTCCTGGATAAGACTAAGTTCCTGGTTCCAGATCATGTCAACATGAGTGAGCTAATCAAAATTATCAGGTAGTATGCTGTGATTTCAGTATATGCTGCATCAAACTCGTGGTTCTTTATTAATTTCATAGCTGGTGTATGATTTGGGGAACTCTTTTAAGTGGAAAACTCGTTTAGCTGGTGCTTGACCAGTTAGTTATGGGGTGATGTTCCTTGCTCTTTGCTGGCACAGCCCTGGTGTAGAAGCAGTTTTGTGCAAAGGGCCTTCCACTGATGCACCTGGCAGTTGTTTCCATGAGAAAGAAATAGGGATATAAATAGCCCTGAAACAGAAAGGCTGTATTTTTTCTGTAGTAGATACAATTATTTTGGTGTTGTGCTAGAGCCACGTGAGCCTCAGACTAGAGTTACCCCGTTCAGCAAATTAAAGGCTGGAACCTGCAGCTCTTTTCGGACACGGAGATGAGCAGGAGGCTCCAGCTTTCTGTGCAGGCTAAAGCAGGTACCACCAGCTCCTCCTTAGCCACGTCCAAAAAGACCTGAGCTGTTATTTTCCAAAGAAATAGCCTATTTCCAGGAATGGATGGGGGGGATTTGGGGCTACAAATGAGAGCTGCGAGCTCCTCCTTAGGGTTAATATCGGCCTCCTTTGATCATGGGATGAGGTTACCCCAAATGGCCGTGTTGAGGCCTGAAAAACACACAGCTTCCCTGCTCCAGCTGTTCCTGCAGGAACTGCTCCGCTCTGGTGCAGGCTCTGCCTACAAGGAAAGGCAATGGAAAAGTAGCCCTGAAGTGGAAGTTGTGTGGTCTGAAACTGCGGCCAGAAATTCTGCTAGAAGTGGCTTTCTCCTGGCTTTGTGTCAAAAGGAGTATTTGATTAGTGAGGGTTCCCAAGCAGAAAACTTGGAAGTCAGAAGCAAACCAGAGTTTGCTTTTTATTGGTCACGGTGTAGCAGAGAGCTGCTTCTTGGAGGGCACAAGCTGTAAAAATAAGGGCTCTCCCATCTGTCTGAGCAAATCGCAGCTCACACACGGGCAAGAAAGTGAGACTGATTCCTGCTTCAGCAGCTCTTGACTGCTAGAGACTTCCAGAATTTCCAAGGAACATTAAAGCCCCTGGGCAAAAAGCAAATTGGAAGTGTTTTTCCCCACCTTTTTCCTTTGGCTTTGTGGTTATAGGCAGCTTGGTACGAGCTGCCCTGGGTTCCTGGGCAGTGCAGGCCCATCCTTCCAACCCCTCGGAGCTGCTGCCCACCCTGGGCGGTGATTCCAGCTTGGTTTGGGAATCGTCTTTCCCTGGGCCCCAGCTGCGAGCTCCAGAAACGCTCCTTGGAGCTGCTGCCGCCCTCGGCAGGGAGCAGGATGGGCCGGGAAGTTCTCCCGTGCTGGGAGTTTCTGCCAGGTGGAACGAGCGGCGCGAGGGAAGGATGCCCTGAGCTGCCGCGTGCGGAACGCGGCGCTGCCGCCTCTTCCCACCCGCCGGAGAGGCGGGAAGGCGCGAGACGCTGCAGGCAGGAACGTGGGCGCTCACGGAGGGAGCTTCCAGGTGGAAGCTCTGCCCGTTCTCCCTCCCCCAGTTCACGTGGGTTTCCCAAGGTCAGCCAGGGTTTAAATTCCACTCGATTCCAGCGAGCTGCCGTCCACCTAAGCTGCACGGTCCCTTGAGCCTCACGTGTTTTGTTAGGAATACAGGGATAACCAGGCTGCCTGGGAACACCTTTTCCTTTTCACTGCACTTTAGGGCTCTCCTGGCGTTTAGCCCATTCCGCTCCAGCGTAATAAGGGCTTCCGCCTATGGAGAAGATGAATTTCACTACAGAAACTGATTAGATTTAGGAGATTGCACTGGGGGAACGGGCTTGGGGTGGGAACCAGGTGCATTTCCTAGTGGCGGGGCTGCTTTGCTGGGGCATCCTAGAGCTTCCAGCGGCCTTGGGTTTTGCCTGTTGCACCAAGCGCGCGCGGCACCGCGTTGGCGAAACCCCTTCGTGCCCCCGCAGGCGCCGGCTGCAGCTGAACTCCAACCAGGCCTTCTTCCTGCTGGTGAACGGGCACAGCATGGTGAGCGTCTCCACGCCCATCTCCGAGGTGTACGAGAGCGAGAAGGACGAGGACGGCTTCCTCTACATGGTGTACGCCTCGCAGGAGACGTTCGGGGCGCAGCCGGCCCGCTAGGCCCCCGGGATCCCGGGCACCCTCGGCCGTCACCCCCTCTCCTCCCCGCGCGCACCCCAGGGAAAAGAACCGTCACCGATGCTCTCAGTACCTTAGCATAGTCTTGCTTTAGCGGGTGTCTCATCTTACCTTGCCTTGTTTGTGAATATTAAGCAGTCCAGACGGGCACCTCCGCCTTTGGAAAGCTGCTGTAACGCTCCACGCAGGCACGTTCACGGGCCTGGACTCGGAGCGGATCCCGGCTGCGCGCGCGTCAGCTGCGAATGAAGGGACACTCGATTGACCCGAACGGGCAAACAGGCACCGGTGAGAAGCTAAAGTTTCGTGTGACACTTTTCTGGAAAAGCTCCCTGTATTTCCTTCTCTGTTTTGATTACTTTTTTTTAATGGGAAAGCTTTTAGTGAGAGCCAGTACATTTAATGTTCCAAAGTGGAGATTTGTCTCAGTGCTGCAGTGGGTTAAGGCAAGCACTTGGGGTGAGACGGGGGAGTAAAACTCCTATTTCCTGACTTTTTTTTTTTTTTCCCCCTTTTTGGTACCGCCACCTTAGAGATGGTGCCAGTTTCTGAAATACTCATACCAAACACCACAGCTTTATTGTAGTTCTAGGATGTTAAGTGTACAGCACGCACCGGGACGGGCGATGTTCAAATAAACTGCGCTCTGTTCTCACTCCCCAATGCCTGCGTGGTCAGTGAAACGCCCCAGTCCATCCGGGCCGGCTTCCAAAAGCGCCTCCCCGTGGGGATGGATCGTGGATGAGCCGGGAGCGGGTCCCGGAGGCGGCGGCAGGGCCGTCGCGCCGGGCGCGGGTTCGGCCTCTGCTCCCGTTCCCGCATCCCGGGAGCAGGCGGTTTTTGTGTCACTCCGGGCATCCCAAATCCAATCTCCTGTCACCTTCGTGTCCCCGCCAGCGGGGTGCGAAAAGCGGCCTGCAAGACGTGACCACCGCGTGACTCTGCTGCCTCCGAGGGTCCCCGTGTGGGGCTGCGACCTCCGCGTGCCGGAGCAGCCCGCGCAGAGCAGGGCTACCCGCTAGGAGATGTGTTTTTCCTCTCGTCCTACAGTGAAGCGTAGCAGGCTGAGATTGCTCCTGTATATTACGTGTCTGTGACCTAACCACATCTGTTACTGGAAGCTAACGTACTAGAACGGGGGGAAAAGAAGCAATACTACTGCGTCGTGGCACTCTAGCTCAGTAAGGGGTACACTTGGTACCTGTTCACACCTCTCTGCATGCATCTTGTTCATGAGGCTTACTTCAGATTTTTTAATGTTGTGTTTTTACTTCAATGTAAACTTTTCAATGCGGCTTGTCCTATGTTTAGTTTTGTGTAAGGAACTGTTTAACTCATAACTGACAACCATACTTGTAATTACAACGTGATTGACTGATGTTCCTGTACAAATGTTGCTTTTTTTTAAAATTAATACAGTGCTGATATGGATGGATTACATCCCGATTACTCCACTCTGGCTCGTGTGGTTATTTATGGAAGGTTTAAGTGTTTGCAGAGAGCGGCCTGGGAGGGCCTGATTCCATCCGCTCCAGAGGACCCGGGGCTGCTGCCAGTGCCCGGTGCCTGTGCCGAGACCTTTGGTCCCATGGAATGGGATAGGGACGGGAGGCTCCGCGGGATAGGGACGGGTGAGGGCCCTCCGGGGCAGCTCTGCTCTCGGGATGGACGTTGCTCCCTTCCCGAAGGCTGGGAGCTGCCCGCGCGGTGACGTGTTCCAATACTCCCCGTTTTCTGTTTCTGTTCCTGCTCTGCAGCGTCATCCCAGCGGGAGCCTTTTACCTTCCAGGAGCTGCACTTTGCACCCAGCGGGAATCGACCGCGGCCCTGGGAGACGCAATTCCCAACGGGAAGGGGCAGCCCCGTGTGCTCAGCTCCACATCACGCTTCCCTTTGCCCTCGGTGCCAGTGTCCTGGTGCCCGAGGGAGCAGCCAGGGCGGCGGAGCCGCATCCCAGCGCTCCGGCCGAGCTTCCCTGCTCATCCCGTCCCTGCACCCTGCCCTGCCTGCAAACGCCGGGGCTCTTAAAACACCAAAAAGCCCAAACGAACCTTCCAGAGCCGCTCGTCCGGGCCAGGAGCTGAGCCAAGAGGGGACCCGCAAGCGCCGCAGCAGCTCCGTGATTCCCAGGCCGGCATCTGGAAGCAGAGAGCAATAGGAATAACGGGAATTTAAGGAAAAAACCCCTTGCAAGGGCCAAGCGGGAGAAGGCCCAACAGGATAAGGTATAATATTATACATATGTATGTGTTAGAATATCTTGTAACTTACAAAATAAATACGTAATTCCTGGGGGACTCTGTTTAACTCTTTATTTTCCATACATTAAATTTACTCAGATAAAAACATTCTAAAAATGTACAATTTAACTTTTAACAAAGTATAATAAAACATAAAAATCCCAATACCAGAATACTTGACATTTACAATTCAAAATCAAATTAGCTGAATATTAAATATTTACAAAACTATTTAAAATATTTATAAAGTTACATGCACAATTTGTAATACTAGAATTGACTGAAGTAAAAGAAATGGCTCAAATAGGAGCAGGAATTTCCTTCATTCCTAGTGGAAAGTTATGTCCAAGAGAAGCTGTTAATCTGCACTTGAAAACACACAGGATTCGCTTTCTGCTTCCGTACCAACACGTTTCTTGCTTGTGTCAGGATTTCAGAGAGCAAACGGGTAGTTCCAAGGGTTTGTAACAACACATTGAAGTTATTTGTGTATCTCCATGTGGGGCTGGGGTGGCTGTAGCTACGTTTACCTTTGGCCTCAACCAGCAAATGAGTTTTTTGCACCCCTGTGGGTGCTGAAATTGCAGTGTTTTCTCTCAAGATTTGGCCACTTAAGTGCTCAGGTGAAAGGGGCTCTAGCTACCCCAAACCCCCAGCTCTGGGACTGCGACTTCGCCTCCTTTGGGCCTGATGACATTAAAAATAAAGCACTAAACTCTACGCAGGGCTCGGGTCTTGCTTTCCTGGGGAGGAACATTCAAAGAGTTGCTCTGCTGAACACAAAAACCTCATTTTTTTGGAGTACCTTCATGCCGAAGCTTGCCAGCGAGAAACAGCACGATGCTAAAAGTGAACGCTGACGGGCTGCTAATTAGCGAGTTAATTTTGGAGCTCTGCTGCTTCATTTGCCAAGGGTTAGTGACTGGGATACAGACACTACTTAAAAAGCTCCACTACCAGCGAAGCTTCCTGTGTTCTTTTAAGGAAAATTACTATGGAAACCTGTGATCAACACCACGTCGCTTGCTAAAATGAGCCTTCCTTGCTCAACCCCCTCGTGCTTGGTGTCAGCCACACGGTATCATTAAGGCTGAATTTACGGCCTATGAATGTGCCGAGGAGGTGGCTGGAAAACCTGCTCTATTTGTGGCCGCTCCAGCAGCAACATTCCCAAGCGGAAAACACCTCGGGAGCTGCCCTGCACCTCACTTAAGGAAGACTCATCCCTGCCACGTCCCTGCACGATGACGACTTGGGATTCCGTTGTATTTTAAAGATCGCTCTTATTCCACTGCGAAATCCACTCCGGGAACAAATCCTTTTTATACTTTCAGGGCAAAGATAGCAATAAACAGCATACTTTGAAATCTCCATCTTTCAATGTATAAAAATAGGTTTAAAGAATGGGTTTTTCAGCTGCGAAAGCTGGGGCTGCCGTACTGCAGCAAACTGCCTTCCTTGGGAGAGGGGAGAAAAAATGGATGAAAAGATTAAGGTGGTTTTATGGAACTAGAGTGCTCTGCTTAACTCACCAATTTTGGCTGTTCTTGGTACAAGGGAACTGCGCTCACGAGCAGGTCTGGAGCCACAACTGCCCCTGGGTCTTGGAGGGCTCCGGAGCCGCCTCGACCAGCTCTGCATTAAAGTCGTGCTGCTCTAAGGTACTCAAGACTTCGGAATTTGAACCTAGCCTAAAATCAGACTTTACCACTTAAAAATATTACCTATAAGTACACATAAGCCACTTTAAGAAACATCAGCCATAACTTCACACAAAGGAAACAATCCCAAAGAAAGCTCTGAAGACAGGAATGAAACAGGTTGCTTTTTTCCAAGACGTTTGCTGGATAAAAGTTCGATTCCATAGTCCATTTGTTACAGTTTTGACTTTGTGATGAATGCTTGACGAGACTACATTCCCAGCCTTGGGCCTTAAAACAAAACGCAACTAATGCAACTAGTGTAAAAAACTGTTTTTTCTCTTTTTTTTTTCTTTTTTTTTTGCTCTTGATTTTTGCTGTTTTGACAAAGGGTTTTTAACACTTGCGCGTGTGTGTTGAAGTACAGTTTATTCAAATACAATTCCTTTTTAAAACATTGTTTAAAAAAAGTGAAAAAAATGTTAAAGTTTGGCTTTCAGCACATGTTCCAGGCCACTGGAGAGACCCTCAGAGCTGTTAAGAGTAAACATGGTAAGTGAAAACCACACACTTCCTTCAGCGTGATAGTGTGACAGATTGTTCCTACTATTGTCTCGAGCTCATTAAGGCAAAGTAAATTGCATTGTCAGTTTTCGTCACTTTAGTGTTACGGGTCGGAAGGGTGTTGGGTACAACACGGGGAACCTCCTCGGAACACGGGCAGAGCAGACGGAACGGGACGGAACACTGCGGAGCGGGAACTGGGTTGACACAAACCAGATTTCTTTTTTCTCCATTGCATAGAAATAACCTTTTTTCTTCACTTTTTGGACCGAATGTTGCACCAATTTAGACTTTGGTTTGCAACGAAGCCAAAACCTCTGCGACCTCCGCGTGGCTACCTGGTTCTGAGCCTGCCTGGGGAGCTGCTGGGCGCCCTCCTTCCCAACACGGGACGGCCCAGGACGTCTCCTTCCCGTTATCCCGCTCCGGGAAGGGCTAAGGACTCGGCTGACGGCTCCTGGCTAAGGCCTGATTCCCCTCGAGCAGCTCTGCGCCGCTTGGAAACCTCCTTCCCTCATGGATACCCCTCATTTCCGAGTCCGAGCCGCGCTACCAACTACCCCATCCTGGTGTGGTTCGACCTGGTGTAAGCAATAATCTCCACGTGTAAAGACTTCAAAAGTGTCCTCCAAAATGCAAATCCTCTACGCCAGACGTTTTAAAGAGGAGGCCTCACCCGTTTCAGGCTGTCACATTCCTCGGGCGAGCCGCGAGGATTAATGTCTTCTTTCAACAAGACAGGACCAAACCGTTTCAACTCAGCAGTCCGAGATTTGTTTGGCTTCCTCTCAAGTCCTAATTTAGATTTGTCATCCAACAAATTAAGTACACTAAAGTAGTTAACACCAAAGCTAGTCATCTACAATCTATTGCAACGAAGGAGGCTGACAATAAATCCTTCAAAGTCTTGCTAATAATGAAGTTTACTACCTTGTACATGTTTGACTTCTACCACTCTTGAATCCTGTAGCAAAAGCCTTGGGGTAGGAGTCAAAAAAAAATTCTTTTTAAATATAAAGTAAAGCAAAAGCTTACAAACTCTGCTGCCAGAGTTCATTTTTTTAGGATGGTTTAAAACTCATTTACAAAAGCAGAATAATAAGGTTTCTGTGAAAGAGACCTATATACAGTAACAGGACGTAAAGGTTGTTTGTGTATTACCAGAAAATATCCTTGAATATCCTATATGACTGGAGTCTCTGGGACTTGGACCCTTGGAAACTAAGTTTATTCCACTGCTGGTAACCCAGCACTAGCTAGTAGTGAGACAATGAAGTATAAGTTTGTTTCCAGAAGGAACCGAAACTGCCATGTGTGTTCTTTTGGAAGGGAAAGGAGAGACTTATTTGAGATTTTATGGTGTAGTAAGTCACATAGCCTGCTGGTGCCAATTTTTTTTAAAAGTTGGAACTTCTTTGCCTCTTGCACTGGTCTCAGAGTGCCACTGTCTGCTAAAAGTGCAGAAAGCTTGAAGAGTTTTACATTCTTCTGTAGTGCAATCCTTAAAAATCCCAGAGATTAGTGCCTGATCACTTTTGAAAAAAAGTAGACATTTTACCTAGCCCAGGGGTGCCAAAGTCCTTCTGGCCAACGGCCGCTCCTACCTTCACCCTCCAGCTTTCACTTCAGAATGTAGCTGCCCTGGAGTGAGACGTTTCAGCTTAGAAAGTCCGAATATGGCAACATTCTCCAGCAAAATAATACGTAGGATGTGGTACCTGCAACAGAAAACGCAGCTGGCCAGCTCCACCATCCCTCCAGTACGCGTCAGGCCTGCGATGCGGAGCGAGGAGTCCCAACAACAAGATCCAGGCCTGAATTTGGCAATCAAAAATGGGTTTGATGCACCCCCTAAGCTAGATTTCCTACCTAGTCTAATAAAGTAAAGCACCTTTGGATTAAAAAATACATTAAGCTTAACAGCAACTGGACGTCTCAGTTTTGTAGTTCGATCGCCTTATATCTCCATGGCTTAACAGTATTTCCTTGCCAGATAAAATATCAGTCTGTGGAGTCGAGGCTCTCAGATGGAGGGGCGTATTTCAGCCTAAAAGTACCTAAGGAAGAGAAGAATTAAACATCAGCAGCGTTTTCATAGCAGTGACACCCCAAAACTTCCCGGAACGACCTCCTTCCTATGGGACATGTTAGACAGCAGCCAACGTTGCCATTCCCAAGTGCAGGAGAGGACGAGCACACGGCTGCTGCCAGCAGAAATGAAAATACAGGAAGAAAAATAGTTCTACTCACTCGCACAGTTTTAGGGCAGGCAAAATGCAGTTTGGGATAGCTTAAATGGAAAGCTAATTGAACAAAATCCGGCTTTTAAAGGAAGCCGACTACACTCTGAATTTCTCTGAATTTGGACTGACAAAGTGCCATTTTCTCCATGCAGCCCCAGTCACAACAGGAATCACAGAAACTCTATTAATTATTTACATTTTAGCACTGCTGGAAGTTGCTGCCTCAACACTGGTCACTCGTTAATTTATAATAACCAAGTGCTGAAGGCCTGGTCTGCATCATAAAGAAATGAACAGGGCTTATGGCATAATCAAGACACAACGCGAAGTGCAGCACTTCAGTATGATCGGCTCCAGTCCAGAGTTTATATTTCCTTTTTTAAGTTTATACCCCATGCAAACAATCTTAAAACACCATGTTGGTCATAATAAAAACGGACTGGCAGGCATTGCTCATAAAGAAACATTTCTGAGCTGTTTCCTGCCCTGAATTAAGGGTTTTGTATCTCTCCTGGTAGCAGCCCATGCTGCAGCAGTGCCAAACCTTGCCCTGCAAAGCAAGCAGAGCAGCTCACACCAACCCAGGGCCTTCCTGGGAGTTTGGGGAGAAATTCCTCATTTCTGTAGCTGTTTCGGGGAAAGGGGAAGAGATGCTCTGCTTGTAAACTATGGCCAAAGGTCACTTGGGCTGCAAATTAATGAGCAGCAAAAGCTCTGCTGCAATCGGCCTGCTTGGAAATTCCTTCCCTTTGCTCGGGAGCTCCAGGGTCTCAGCCCAGAGCTGCCTTCACGGGGCCTTCTCCTTCCCACCGGGCTCAGGGAAGCGCCAGCTTTTGTAATCCTAGCTCAGCTTCCAAGACGGCGGTTTTCCATGCAAGCGGAATGCAAGGACAAGCCGCAGCGACTCCCGTGAGCCCAAACCTGCTTTTTGTTGTTGTTGTTGTTGTTTTACCTTGTCGGTTGAAATCCATGGGAGGCTGTTTGCAGTCCTGAGCTCTGTGCCCGCTGGCCCCGCAGTTGTAACAGGAGAGATTCCCGTTTTTTTTGTGGCCGGAGCCGTTGCTGCCGCCCATCATTCCCTGTGCCTGGTACACCCCCGCCGTCCCCGCCATGAAGTTCTGCATGGGCGGCACCGCGAACGCCGACTGGCCGCTCAGGACGGAGTCCGGCGCGAGGCCGCTGTTGTACGCGGTGTGCACCACGGGGAAGGTGGTGCTGCTGTTGTACTGCTGCGTGTTGATGTAGCCGTTGCTGCACAGAGGGTTGAAGGGCAGGAACGGAAAAGTAAACATCGAGGGCCCCGAGAACGGGTGCTGAAAGTAGTTGGCGTAGCTCACGGTCATGCCGCTCGAGCCGCAGTTGCCGCTGCAGCCGCAGGAGCTGCACACCATGCAGCCGGGCGGCTGCGGCTGCTGCTGCTGGTGGTGGTGGTGGTGGCTCTGGTTTGGTACCGGGATGCTCCCCGCGGAGCCGCCGCCGCCGCTGCTGCTGCTGCTGTAGAAGCTGTTGTCGGCGCCCGAGGACAGCGTGGGGCTGGAGCTGGGCGCCGGGCAGCTCGGCAGGTTGCCCAGGGTGGCAAACGACGTGGCCGGGTGGCTGCCGGAGGAGGCCGCGTTGCTGTTCGCGCAGAAGCTGCCTTGCATGGGCGCCACCGGCACGCTGCTCATCGCAGAAAAGGCAACTTTGGTGTTGGCTGTGTAGAGAGCAGTCCGGGGGTTTATTATTGCAGGGGACACCGTTATTTGCATATTACTGGAGCAGGAAGTCTGTCCGGCCATGGCGGAGTCGGTAGGGACAGAAGACGACACGAGGAGCTTGATGGGCGGGCGAGCCACGTGGAAGACAGTGCTGGACGTGACAGTGGCAGCAGTGCTCGTTTCCACTATCAGTCCCGGCTGCTGAGCTGTTTTTATCACCCTGTCCAGAGTTGACGCGTGCACGACTTTGGTTCGAGGGCCAAAGTTAATGGTAGATGTAGGGGAACTGTTCTCAGCAGCCCCCGAGAGCACTTGCAAGGGCTGATGGGGAGAAGACGCAGCCATTACATCCACCACGGCGTTTCCAAAGCTCTTTTCCATTTTTATGCTGCCCCTAGGCCCAGGAGAAACTTTATTTCTTTCTTCTAAAGACAGCAGCGAATGCATAGACGATGAAAGCAGCTTCATGTCTGCATTGCCCCGCTCTGATTTATGCACCGAATTTAGCATTCGGATGGGGGTGATATGAGAAGAGGCTGCTGACATCATTTGCAGCGGCAGCGCGTGGTGCCCGGACGGACTGGAGCCCGCGTCGTTTTGCACTGGCAAAACCTGAGCGGTGGGTCTGGCAGAGCTCGAGGTGAAATGATTCAGTAACATCACCGGCTTCTCCTTTTCCGAACCCTCTAAGTGAATCTCTAAACCTGGGGACAGAAAGATCTCATAAATAAACACAGCTTCACCACGCAACGCGGAGCAGCGTCTCGCGCTTCCGCTTACGTCTCTCGTTCTCCTCGGCGCTGTCCGAGCTCTCTTCCCTCGTCTGGATCCCCATGGGGCTGGAGGAAGAGCTGGAGTACTCGGAAGAGCTGCCTTCCCGGGGCAGGGGGTGGGCTGGCTGATCCACGTCCACCCGCAGCTCTGCGGATAAAGCGCGCCGGGAGTTTACAAGGGATGGTGGAAAAGCAGGAAATGGAGGAGCCGGCTCCTGCGCGAGGCCACGTTCGCCCGGAGAGGCCGGCACATTCCCGGTGCCTGGCTCTTACCTGCAGCGTGGTTGCCACGAAGACCCTGCATGGGGCCCACGTGGGTCGTAGGGGGAACCCTGGCCACCCCGTTGCTGGTAACCGAGGAAGCTGCCGCGGGGTTTAGGCACCGCTTCTCCGACTTCTCCCTGGAGAGGGATGGAAAAACACCATAAAGAAACAAAAACGGGCTGAACATCAACAGATCAATCACTTTTTTAACAAGACTGAAGCAGACTAAGTTCACTGAGGAGTTCATTAAAAGTTATGCTAATTTCAAATGGAAACACTTGGAAGTTTTATCACAGCTTCTTGCCAGCAGCTTCGCTGGTCTTTTTGTCATGTGAGCATTATCATCTCTTGTTATAGCAAACAGTCTGGAAAAACCTAAGATTGACAGAAAATGCTGTCAAGAAGTTTTGATAAATGGGCATGGATTTGGATTTTTTAATTGCTTTCTAAGTCACTACAACAGTTTCAGAAAAAAACAGTTGCCTCTGCTCAGAAATATATATGGACAATCTGCTGCATCAGTTGCCCCAAATGGCCATTGGCATCACACGCAGAACTAATTTTTTTTTATACCATTTCCACCCTGAAAATGGCTCTTCCTGAAGCTAGGGTTACCTGCTGTCCAAATAACACCGATCCAGCCCTGATTTTCAGTGCTTTTTCCCCCCAGAATGTCAGCAAATCCACACTGTGGATGCAGATCATCTGGCAGCCCTCGTAGAGGGTAAGTCCAAACTCTAAGCAGGGCCAGGCCATTATGCCAGAAACCACTAAGAACACAAAACGCCAAAGTTCTGAAACAGGCTGAGGTACCCAGGGAGCTTGTCGACCTTCTTCACTGCTCCTGGCTGCCCAACAAAAGTGCATCTTATCAAAGGCCTTGAACAGCAGAGTCAAACAGGGATCAAAATTATCTGGTAAGGCACTGCTGCAAGAGCTTTTCAAAGCCACCAGCCCGAGAACAAGGAAAGTGTTATCAGGTTTACAGGTGGGAACCCTGTCCCATCTGTAATTGTGTGCACTGCCTGAAAAGCAAACAACACTTGGTTGGAAATGATATATTAAGAACTTAAAGCAAACGATTCTTTTTTCCACTTACTTCTCCAACTCCAGCTGGGTCTTGAGTTTCTTCTTTGCTCCCATGGTGAGAGATTCAAACTTGTTCAGATCTTCCTCAGTAAGACTCAGAAACTTTTATTAAAAAGAAAAGACATGTGCATTTAGTTTTACAGCCACAAAATATTATTTACATTTCTAATAAATATCTATTCAGCAAATCATCTTTAAAGACTTTTTAAACATATGTTAACTCGAATAAGTTCTACTGCAATTTTAAATTACAGACTCGGTGTAGAATAAGAGAGAGGGAAACTTGGATGAAAGAAAGAACACCTGGAGATTGAATTTAATTAGGTATTTGCCTATATTAACATTTTGCAATAAACACAAGGTGTTTACTACAACGTAATCCATGTTTATATTAAAATACAACTTCACACTGTAAATGAGTTTAAGAATCTAGCTCAGTTAAGGAAAAAATCCTATAGTTTTCCCAGGTATGTAATTGAAACACCAAAATCAATGTGCAGTTGTATTGTCAGGCTTCTTGAAAACATGCAATGGAATTAAATTTTATAAGCAGCATTAAATACAATGATGTGATAAAATATACGAATTTGCAATATAAATGAAAATATAATGAAATGAAAATATAAAATGCCAGCAAAATATGCATACTGATCCATGCATAGATTTCCTCTGTGGAAAAATGCCAGCATACTCAAATATGCACAATTTTGCTGGCTCATTGAGGGAAAATACTCTATTTTCCCTCACTGACGAAAATCAAATTGGAAAGTTCTGGTAACATAATTTACTTAAATACCTGGGATGTACTATAATCACCACAAAGCTATCCCAATTTAGTGCTGACTTAAGCCAGGCACCTTGTCCACTGGAGGGCGTGCGAGGCTAAAACACAGCAAGGAGAGGACAGGAATTTGATTTCCCAGCTGTTACAGCTGGAGCTGAATAAATACTGTACAAAGTATTTCCATCTACTCAGTCAGAATCCAGCACACATCAATAACACTCACGATTCTGGCCAAGCAAATGCACAAGTGATCATTTTTTCCATATGAATTTTTGCAGAAAGTAAAAATCTCACATTGCGCATGCACAAACTAGTGCACATGGGAGAAGCCTTTGTGATTCTATTTTTTTAAAAAATTAAGATCACTAAATATTATGGGAAGAAAAATTGATCAGGACACAGCAATAAAAGAGTAACAATTTTAGTTATCTACTGCACATCAGAGGTATGAACAGGGAGTCAAAGCAGAGCTCATAAATCGACATTCTAGTTGGATGCTGGAGATCCCTTAAAAAAGTGGCAATCACCAGCCCAGGTCATGGACATAGCCCCGATCAAAAACAGGAAGGAAGTTTTCATCACAATATTATTGCTCTGAGAGAGTGCAAATCTTTACAGTGTCTGCCAGTAACTTCTGCAATTCTAAACGTGGATGTCTGCAGCGTCTCCACGCCGTACAAATATAGATATGATTTAAAAGGCAGCTTCCTTTTCCCAGCCTGGCTTCCCCCCTACCTTCTCCATCGTGAGCTGCTTGAAGACGGGGTAGTATTTGTGCAAACGCAGCTTCCTGAGCCAGTCCAAGATCCCGTTTTGCTCCTGGGTCTGGGGGGTCTGCGGGCTGGAAGACATCAGCATGGGCGAGGAGGAGTCCATCTGGGCGCGATAGGCCAGCGCGGAGCCGCCGCCTCCGGAATGGGAGCAGTGCGGGAGCGCCACGGGAGCGGCAGCCGGGTGCTGCACGTGGTTCTGAGAGGACTGGATGCCGGCCACTCCGCATATCGGCCTGCAAAAGAGCAGCAGAATTCCAGTTAAGGCACTGAATCCGGGGTGCGGGGGGCTCAGCCCGCGCTCGTACAAATCCAGCACCTCCCAGATTTGCCCTAAAACCCGGCAAATCCAACTTACAGATTGGTACAACTCTATGCTACACAACAGCATAACAAAAGCAGCAAGGTTTATGGCAAGTTGTAAATCATATCTTGCAATTAAGCACTGTTTTCCTTCTGCAATCACAGCTAACATATGTTCTACTCTCTCTGTAATTAAAAACACAAGGTTTGCAGATAATGGTTGAACTTTGCACTATTAAAAAGAAGCCCAAATCTGTGGAATTGTGTTTTTTTTGTTGTTGTTGTTGCATGTGGAGCTGTCAAATTAACATCTGCTCCTTAGAGGGTTCTATATTTTGTTGGAGAAAACAAAAAATTCCTCTTAAGAATGATTTAGGTCCTGGATTTCCTAAACCTTACAAAAGGTAGGAGTTCTTCCCTTCTTTCCCAAGCTGGATTGTACATCCCTTCCTCACTTTCCTTCCTCCCTCTGGAAGGAAAACCACCATTCCTATGTGCTGTAGAGAAGAAAATCCCCAGCAGAGACCTTCTAGTCTTCCCTAGCCCAGAGAGACTTATGTTAGGGATGACCCCACCTGTGTTACAATGGGGAAAAACATTATTCACTGTATGGATTCCACCTAGGATATCCATCCCTGCGGCTCAGCGGGAAGATGTGCTGCCAATTACTCCCAATTTTAGGCTTTCTGAGAAACGCTGCTTAGAACAGGTTTACACAGAGCACTTTGCCAACAGAAACATGGCACAAGCATCTGATCTTATCTCCCGTTTGACGCCCTGAAAGACTTCCCTAAACGCTTCTTTGAACATACGTGTTTCTCAAGACAGGGCATCCACTGCTGCTTTCGTAACTGCCCATGATGACAGGATCCATCACAACCCTAGAAAGCTTAGGCCAATGGTAATTATATTACACAAGCTTTATTTCTGAAGCTGAAGTAGAATTCTACCTCACACTTCCAGTGAAGAGATTGGGTTACAGTTTGGTTTGCAAAACTCAGTTGTTGGTTACGTAACTTGTGCTGCCTTTGTGATCAACACACTCCAGATCTTCTCTTCGACTAGAAGATAACCAGATTGAGCTACCACAATTCATTATTATTGCACAGCCTGTTTTTTGAGACATTTAAGGAAAAAGCAGATGACAGCACTAGAAATGCTAGTGCTTTTCACACCCGTATTCCCCACTGTCTAGTGGTTACTGAGCAGACCACATGCTGAAGATAAACTTTAAAACCTTCAGCACGCTAAAAACTACACAGATGAATCTGACAGTACAGACTCAAATAAATATTCAGGGAAAGACAAATAATTACCTACGTAAAAGGGTTCTACAACTAACCAGAACAAATATAAACCAACCATCTTACCTTCCAGATGTTCCCAGTGTAGCTCCTACTTTATAAATGGAGGGGTTGCCAGGATCTAAATGAAGAGAACAGACGTTAAGTATAGCATCTATTTATTGAAGGTAGTTCAGTAAAAATAAATAAGCAAATAAAAAATTATTTAAACTTACTTGAACTCTGTAGTTGCTGTGAAGGTGATGAAGTGCTGAAGAACTTTCTGACATGGTCATTTTTCACCACGTGGGAAGGTAATGGTGCCAAATACCTGCATGTTCATGTAAAGCAAACAACCCCCCCCATTCTGTTACATTTGAACTGCAGCTGCCTATGCAGTCAAAATATTTTTACAAACTGGTATTGAGGACCTTTCTTGTTAAGTACACCAGGAATTCTGAATCAAATTAGACTTAATGCTACTTAAATTCATGCTACTGTTTTATGCTGCCCTCATTCTGTTAAAGCTTTAGTCAAAGATGCTAAATTTAAGAGTATGTGCGGTTGAAATGGTGAACACTTGTAAGGAAAAGGTGGGCGAGTACAAACTGGGTATTTCCTCACAAATTGTGAAACCCAATGACCACAAAGTATAGATGTATCTACTGTTGCTTAATTTATTACTCTTTGAGATAAAGAGCAGATGTAGACTCTGGCAATGTAGGGTAAATGGCTATAAAAATTATGTCATATTTTCCCTAGGATTGCCATGCCTCTGAGGGAAATCAAAATGGTAATCTTCTCAAATGCGATGCATAAAGTATGTTTTATTGACATTGCTAGACTTCTTGTTGTCATGCAAGCTTGATTCTCTCTTTTGCAAAACCTATAGGTTTGAAAACATACAAGAAGCTGTAAAAAAGAACATTTTTGCCCTATCTTTATATACATAATTAAAAAAAAACACCCTTTTGGGTAAGAAAACTAACACAATTACGCACACATATGAATGTGCTTTCCACCATGAAAATCCACAGTTCATTTCTGACTTTTTGCACCACGTAGCAGTGAACACAGCAGCTTCTCCCTGCCTCTGTTCCTAAGATACCGGCGTTGCTGCGCGAACGCAGATTGCTGCTCTATTAACCTACATTTGTAGAGACTGTTGCTAGCTAAACAGCAGCAACTCGCATTCCCTCTCATCCTACCTCATTCTGCTCCACAGCCTGTGATCCTCAGCAAGTTGCTGGAAATGTTAACACCACTTGCCATTAAAAATAATCTAGGCATGCACCTGCTGGCTCCGACTATGGAAAAACAATATCCACTATGGCTCTAGCAACAGGGGACGTAAGTCTGTGTTGTCTGGGGATACTAGATTAAGGAAACGCTCTAAAAATGTGATTTTGTGTCTTAAAAGCCATGTCATAATTAGCATTGACAAAGGCAGTAATATTCGAAAATATTTTCTGCTCCTCAAATTATCCTAGCAAAATTATTCCAGTATTTAAAAGAGATGATGCGACTTTGCATGGCTGATGATTTTCAAAATGGGGGTTTAGTTTTGCTAATGCCCAGGTAATTTGTGATAATGTGAGCAGATACCACCTAAGGCTTCGGAAATTTATGAGCTCTTAAGGCCTACCAATAGTTTAATGGTTACAAAGATGTACACAAAGCATTTTAAATCCCTGCAACCCAGGCCTCGATACAGAAGATGATCATTTAGGAAACTTCTTTCCCTGAGCTTTTTTTTTTTTTTTTTAGAACAGTTTTAGCCATTTTTGGAGGCTAAAGCAAAGTCACTGCTCCCATGCTTATCTCTAACAAAGCGCTGAGGAAAAGTTAACCCTCCAGTTTAATGAAACATATTATGGCCACATTTATTTCCGAATAAAGATTCTCTGTAAAATTCCTACGTCCTAAAATTAGCAAAACATCAAGGAATAACATCTGCAGCATTGGACTCTGAGCTCTTGAAAGTAATTTAGAAAACAGTTGTAACATTTCCATTTCTTTGTGAGAAAAGCCAAGTGGCAGGCTAAAAAACAAGCACACAACAACAGAGCTTACCTAAGGTCGGATTCCAGGTCTATGTGGTTCCGTTCCAGGTAAAATGAATCTGGACCAGCTAGGCAAGGAATGAATTTCTCCAAGTTTTCCTCTGGATACAGCTGAGACAGCTAAAGGTGGAGGATATTATAAATGGAAAAATAAGTGATTTTTTCATTATTATTATTTTCAATCAGTTTTAAGAAGTTCAAGGAACAGTAATTTACAAAATAAATATTTTATGAAATG
This sequence comes from Tinamus guttatus, assembly GCF_059628265.1. Taxonomy (NCBI): domain Eukaryota; kingdom Metazoa; phylum Chordata; class Aves; order Tinamiformes; family Tinamidae; genus Tinamus; species Tinamus guttatus. Next base: position 3,069,662 of record NW_028288857.1, read on the forward strand.
TAATCTATTTGCATTATGTTAACACATTCTGAAAAATCTCATTTGAACAAAATTACATCCTGGGAAAATGGAAGGAAATTTTGTACAAGTACACGTCGTAACTCCTTTACCTTTGAAATAAATTCAGTCACTTCAATGGAAGATTTGGTTACCAACGTCACTGAAGAATCAGACCACAGGACCTTAAAAAGTGAAACACATTCGGTTTAGTAAGTGGTAGCAAGGGATTTACAGTGGGTTTTAACAGCTCAAGATCAAAAATAGGTATCAGATGTTTATTCCATTACTCTGTGAAAGAAAGTGTGTAACGTGCAGCATCAACATGGAAAAACTACCCTGTGCACAAGTTACTATTACTCACTCTTGCTAGCTGCTATATTTTATGAGCTCTTCTGAATTCCTGCAAAAGTTCTTCATGGGTTACACGGGCGCTGCACGCTGCAGACATCCCGCCTTAACAAACGGACTGGTAACTCATGGAAAATTTTATTCTTCCTGTTTTCTGTAACAACAGCTGGTTTGCGGGCTCTGATGTACAGTACGGACAACTCGTCGCCGCACAGCGGTGCCTATTTTTAATTAATCAGCTCCATCTGCAATGCAAAATTGAACGTGGCAGCAAAGGAGCCCACTGCCAAAAAAGCAAAACCTTGCAAATGTGGCTGCTCTGGCCGTGCTCCTTAGACACCATCTTGCACAAGCCCTAGGAAAAGGGAATAGCTCAGGATCTCTTCCCATACGCCTTCTCATGGAGTCATTACATTCTTCGAGACAGAGACACTTATTGGTTGGTAAATGATTAGTTTGAGCCAAAAGTCAGGCTTTTTTGGCATAAAGGATATCCAAGGATATCCTGGCTGGTTTTTCTGGTGAAAGAGACGTCCTCCAGGCTTATCTAATGAGAGCATTTGGATGGTCCATGAGTCTGCACCGGTTGTATACGGGAAGGAGCTGGTTTTATGTGCCGAAGGACCAGGAAGCTTTCCTCTCACATGACACTAGTTTCAATGACAACTGAAAACATACACAAAGATTTTCCAGCCACTAGAATGCTGCCAAAAAGACTGGTGAGGAGAGTATTTCAAAATACATTACATAATGGAGGAATTTCCTCTCTGCAGAGCTGTTACACAAAAAGTAAGGAAAAAAGAAAAGAAAGAAAGAAAGGCTTAGCGATTTCTGGTTTTACAAAGCCTGCATACTTTTTAAGCTCATGATAAATTGGTATGGATTTTTTTTTAAGATTCACAGAAGTTCCAGAAAACAGAGGAGCTATTTCTTTGCCTTTCTAGTTCTCTCCTTTGATAACTTGTTAAATTTTTCACTACTTACAAAAGCAGTAAGGTGAACTATAAATGCAGGCAAGAGCAGCAATGCCAAGTAACGCTGAAAACACCAAACTGCTCTAGCTATTGGCCTGCTATTCCAGGCAACGGAGCTACTAAACAAAACATTGAACAGTTGGGTTTCTCAACCAGCAAACAGCAATTTAGCAGCTCAGCTGAACTACGCAATGTCCTTTCAGACATTTACAAGCTGACCAATTAAATGCTGTAGCTCTTCAACGATAACGGGAATTTTTTATGTTTATACAAGAGTTTATAAGGGGAAAGATAGACCATGAGATCCTCACATGTAACTGGAGTTCACACAGTTCTGTAGCTGACGATCTCAAAACTCCCCAAAAAAGCTTTTTAATATGGATATTTGGAATACTTTGAATTCAGACAGTTCAGGACATTATCAGTGAATCAAGTCGTGCAGAGGTTAACACTGTCAGGGTCCCAAGCTGACAGAAAACTGCTGCTCTACCTAACGTGGTGGCTTCGGATATTGGAAATTGTGCCGTCCATTTCCCGATTCTCCTTTTCTCCCTGTTTGGCTCGGGAGCCTCATTAAGTAAAGCGGAGACATTTTCTGGGCTTTGCATTCTGGATTTTGTAACAGGCCGCTCGAGCCAGGCGGCAGAAAAGCACCGTGTCGCTCTTCCTCGCACAACCCAAGCCCAGGGTTTCCTACCACTAACACGAGTTTTCGCAGACAGGGATGGTAAATTCACAAAAACTGGGAGCAATCAAGTTACTTGACTCTTTTACAAACAGAACCACCAAAAGGCAAGTGAAAGGGGGGGCAGAGATGCACTTCTAGCAGCTTGTGGCCAACCTCTCTTTCCTAAAACTGTTCCCATTTCCAGTTTGAGTGTGGCTGCCTTTGCTCTTCAGTGGATGGTTCCTGTTATACCTCTTTTTGTTACGACCTCCTTAATATAATTTTTTTTTCTTCTGAAAACTCTTTTGTATGACACTCAAGTCACATTCCAGTAAAGTGGCATTTTCCTAGTATTAGCCTTGAACAGTTCACACAGCTATTTTCTAAACTCTCTCAAGTCCTATTTAAAAACAGTAGCATCTGAACAATATGTCACATTCTCACGATCCCCTCAAAGTTGAATACAAAGAAAAATGACCATTCTAGCTCTTCTTCCATAGGCACAGGGCTTCCATTTGTTACAATCCTGCCCAAAGAGTCTAAGTTCTCTTGTTTGCCCAGAATAAGATTTAAATTCTTTTTAGTTTCAGCTTTCCAGGACGGATTCCCATTCTGTACGTGTGGCATGAATTACTTTGCTCTCCCAAGCACAGACTTGGTCACACCTGGCTGCATTAGAGTGCGTTTTGTTGGCCTGTGTCCCACCTCCCAGATCAACTGCGTCATCCTTGAATTTCAGACAGCAGCAATTTCAAGACTACTCCCAAGTAACACAAAAAAAGGACTGACATCTATCCCCAAGGAGCTCCACTAGGTCCATTTCTGTGATCTACCACGGAGGTCTGAGCATTTCTTTAGTTCCTTTTCAAGTGTTATCCTCTCTTCCCCGAGGGTGCAAGAAAGCCGATCGCCCAACTTACCTCAAAGGAATATTCAACATTTCTTTCATTCTTCTTGTGCGCCAGTCCCTTTAGCTCCACTTTTTCAACACTCACTACGAGAAAGCGAAGAAATAAGCAGCATGAGAAGGGGATTCTTAAGCACACGTAAAAGCGATTATTCTTTGGTAATGTCAGCTGTGCTTTGGGTATTTGGGTTTTGGCAGGGTCGCTCCCGCCTGCCTCCTGCCACATTTCGGAGGGCTGATCCGGAGCGGGCGGCTCTTCCTGGCTGCTTTCAGCTCTCATCTTCCAAAGGCTGCTCCTGGTTTAGCTTTGACCAGCAAGCAGCCAGCACGCTGGACACAACGCTTCTGATTTCCTCCCAGCCTTACCATTGCACTCATCGGTACAGGAACAGAAAGCTACACCAACATGGAGGGGTTTATCTTAATGTCAAAAGCCAGTAGCCAAATATCAGCCCTCATTTTGCAGATAAAGCCACAGCAACATGTTTCAGGCATCTGGTTTCATCAGTCCAGCATCTCACTAGTCCCCATAGTGACACTTCAGTCAAAGCTCTCGCAGCTCCAACCTGGAGCTTGTTTTTTCTCCATCTGTAACAACCAGGACTTGTTCCGAAGTCTTTACCTTACACGTTTAAAATTCTTGTGTCCTGTTCATTTTTAAAGTGTCACAACCTAGATCTTGGCCTTTGTAAAGACCTTCTCCTCCAGCCTCCTGATTTCCATGCAGCCAAATTCTTTAGAAGTACCAAGTTTAAAATAGATCTGGAGATATTTGTACCCTCTGGTCTTTAAAACACAGAATTAGCATCTCCTTTAAGATTACTTCAGCTGTTCACTATGTAATTCCCAAGTACAATAACGCAAATTCCTAAGCCTATGCATAATGCCAAACCCTTCCTTACTGTCTCCTGTATCTTATTCCTTCTGTAGAGACTTTAAGTATTCAGTGAATTCCTCACACAATTTTGTAATGATTTTACACTACTAGCTTGCTGTTATGCTGTATGCTGAACACTCCTGAAATAAATCCTCTGCATGCCAGATACCGATGAGTTATCTAGACAGCAGAATAGGGATTTAAACGTGCTTTGAAGTAGTTCAAAGCTGTTCTTGCCATCTGAAGAAAAACCTACCTCCGTTTACTTATCTAAGAGAATCCAGGGCAGCCTATGTCATGCTCACAACAGTTAAAATGTACTAAATTGGAATGATTCGTACTTCGAATTTATGGTAACGGGGAAGAACGTAGTCAAGGGGGTATTGAGAGGATTTCACCTCCGTTCTGCTGGTGGAACAGCTGCCTGACGAGCAGATGAGCTGTAGAAAGACCAGGGTCAACTGCTGTGACATATGTCTGTGCAGCAGGACAAAGAAAGCCATATAGATGTGCATGTGTTACTTAACAGGGTATTTATAGCAAATCTAGAGTTACTTTACTGAAAGCTTCTCATCACTTAAATTTTTGCAGCATTCAAGTGCTATCTCTGATAGCTATTCATAATTTCCTTTGAAAAACAGGGCTACTTGTCAGCATAAAATGGAACTCCCCTTGTTTTACTGCATGGGTTAATAACAAACTTTACGTTGGCCCATGGAGCTTGTTGTGCTGACAGGAACATGACCTTTCATGCTGAAGTTGGGGTCTGAACTCGTTCAGTGAACACAATCTGCTGCAGCAAATTTATCTCCTGCAAAATGATTGCAATTAGCAGAGTGGATCATTACGTAGCTACTTCTGCACTGACTGCAGTGATTCTGCACTGAATCTGTAAGATCCAGGCTGTTCTGGAGCATGAAATACGGTTCCCTCTACAGCACGACCATACTTTCCTATGGATGGCTGTATGGATAATTTTAGAGGGATATAAAGTACCCCAGTAACCTTCCCCTGGCTGGTGAAAAGCATGAAAAATATCATTAGTCTAACAAAGTCTGGAGCTCTTGTTAAATTCATTGAGTTGTATAAACCTGTTATTTGATCTTCTAGCATGCTACTTTGGAATGCTATTTAACCTATGGTTGATTTTGTTAAATAACTTTCCTAAATCTGCCATGAAACATAACTTTATTCAGAGCAATTAAGTACATAAAACTCAGGAAGAAAAAACTGCCATCTACCAAGTAGGAGTGAGCAGATTTTACAAGGAAAAAGTAAACAACCTTTGCTGTATTGACTCATAAAACCAGAGGAAGTGGTTCAGAGAGCTGACTGTAACCAGCACCACTGTGACCGATTCCCTGTCCAGAAAAAACGTCACCCAGAACAAGGCCACATGATACTGTTGTGCTTTCAGGATGCTGAAATCTGCAAAACTCAAGCTTCCTAAACCAGAATATTAAACAAAAAAATGCTAGTGTTTCAAGTTTAGGGATGATGCAAATGTTCTTGCAGCAGGTACCTTGAATGGGAGCTCTAGGTCTGTCTGCAAGCAGCCCAGGCCAGCTCTCCACACCGTGCGTGGGGCAGGAGCCGCATGGAGCAGCTTGGCAGGGCATCAGTCACCATATGAGACCCATAGGACTCTTCCCATCTGCTCCTTTCTCTCAGGACATCCTTGGGAAAGGATCCAAGCACGTGTGCACCTCATTCCCTGCTGACTTCCTAAGCGGCATTCGCTCTGGGACACACAAGATTCCCTGGCAGAGAGATTTATCCGTAATCATCTGGGAAATGAGGTGGACGCTGGGCTTAAGGGCAGGTAAGGGAAAGGGGGAGCTGGATATCACAAATGTAACATGGAAGGGGACACAGAACGAGAGGATGGAGGTTTCTAAAACTTCAGCACTGCAGAAGAGGCTCCCGCGGGGGCAGCCCGTAACTGGGGTACAGATAAAACACGTGCCCTGAAACCTCCTTGTGGCATCACGTGGAAATGGGCAGAGTACCAGGACACCTCCGCACAGCCCAGAACACAGCTCCTGCTTACCAAGAACCTGACGTGGAAAGGGTTGAATCTTTGTATTTCGCTGAACTTGAGTCTGAAAGGGCAATGGCCAGCATGAAGCAACTGCCCCTAGCAGAGATTTTCCAGCACCAAATTTCCTATGGGTTTGTTTTTGCTTCTTTTAAACTTTATTTGCTGCTTTAATTGGCACATGAGTATTCTGCACATAGTTATGAGCTGTGCACAGAATGGTGGCTTGCACAGAGAATGGATTTGAACTATTGCAGTCCTGCTAAATGAATTACCCCACCCCTACCCTTGATTATAACTACAGGGTTCCTGTCACAGAGATGTCCAGACAGCATAATAGCTGTGATAGCTTAAAGATGAAAACCAGCAGCGTTTCCCAGTTCATGAGGGCTTGATTGGTGTTTTTTTGGCAACTTCCAGCACAGGAGGAAGAGGAAAAGATGCTGTTTCACCATCCTTTGGAGATACCCTGCAACACAAAGGCCATCCAGGATTTCCCTCAACCCTTTTGATTAGCTTTTCAGCAGTTTATTAAGTTACTCACTGCTTTACGATAGCACTTGCTATTGCAAACAGGCCGTAAGCAGCAGCTCATGGAGCTACTGGGAACACAGCAGCCCTTTCACTTACGTTTCAGCCTGGGTTTTGTTTTACAACCCAAGGGAATCTCCGTGCTCTCCCTTCCCCAAATAACTCGCACCTTCCCCCGCCTTGTTCCATAATCCCAGGACTTCTGCCCATCTGGCAACTCTCCCCTGCAAATGAAACTCCCTGCTCCCAGCCCGCCAGCTCTTCTCCCCTATGCCAGAATAATATCTATCCTCATTAGTATTTCCTGCTGCTCAGACATTTACATTCGCTTTAGCTACTCAAACATCCCCTTCTGCAGAATTGCAGAAGAGAAAGACTTCGAGGGTCACAGAATATGTGACCCTGCCAATTCTTTCTTACACACGTTCACACTATCTAGACACAAGATTTTAAACTAGCATGAAAAGAGAAAAATAAAAAGCAAGAAAGCTAGACTGTAGACTGTAAATGAAGCTCATCACTCTGCACCTTGATGGCAGTTGCTTACCCATTGACTTGGTCTTTTCTCCTCTTCAAACACAACTAGACCTGATGCCTTTTGCCTGCTGCTTCAGAATTTCAAGGTAAAACAGATCCAGCAAGTAAAGACGTTTGATTCACTTCTATACCTTCCTATCCCAGCAGGAGTGTTACCCATTTGGCTGATGGTTAGTACATTAAACAACTGACAAGTTGGGTTTTGTGAAAGCAGAAATGAAGGAACTATTCCTGCCCTCTTGCCCTAGCAAAGTACACAACTCTCTGGCTTTCCGCATGTCATTCCTTGTCCAGCCTCTCCCTCTAAATGGGAGGGATCTCCCACTAATTCCCTATGTACACACAAGCAGAAAGGGCATCCAAGGCCACACTAGGTTGTTAGTCTTTACTTTAGACCCAGAATGTCAGCATTCACCTATTCGAGCGAAGGATTGATTCAAATTGACTATAGGATTCAGGTGTAGCTTCAAAATCCTACACAGAGGAGACAACTGGGATGCTGAAACACTCGGAGTGGATCAAGGGAAAGACTGAAGTGTCTCCATCATCACCAGCTTTTCTCCTCCAGCCTTTCTTGCATTGATACGGGAAGAACAGAGGAATTTTATTTGCTTTAGGAACGTTTAAAAAGAGTCTCTTGATTTTGCATTTCTGGTTCTTAAAGCTTTTTATCTATGATACAGGAATGAAAAAAAGCTAGTAGAGATTCACTACCTCTTACCAGCAAATATACCGATCCATTTCTGCCACACACACAACACTAAGTTTTCTACTGAACTCAGTGTATGTTATTTCACTAGCCTTCTACTTCTTAAAAATAAATTATTCATGTGAAGAGCACCTGCGGAATCAAACCCTGGGTTTTCAAAGCACACAGAAATGGCTGCGCATTTTGTTCTGTAAGGTGAACAGCAAGACAAAATTAATGAGAACCCCGAGCTCACCTCTGGTATTGATCAGCATCTTGGAGTATGCCAGGTTTGGTATTAATGATATGGCCCCGGACCTCAAATTGGGCAAGTTCCAAGTAGGAGAAAACAATACAATATTAACTTGAGCAATGTTTGCCATTGAAGTGAAGAAAAGGCTCCCCATGACCCGGGCCTCCAAACCCAGGCTGAACTTTCAACCTGTGATGTTCTGAATCACTGAAGCCCCGTGCCAGGGACACCGTTAAACTTGAACTTTGCTCCATGCAACAGGCAGCAGAAACTCACCTTGGGTTGCTTCATGACACATTAACTCACACCCAAACTACCCCTTTCCAAGGCAGACATGGCCAACCTGCATGGAAACACTATTTGCACTGCAGCCTGTCAGTAAGTGAGTAACCTTCATACCTGCAGAAACGGCTTCAGGGCAGGGAAAAGACCATGAGGAGGGAGGTCATGTACTGCTTTCTTTAAGGCAAGTAGCATTGCAAACAAGCAATTCAAATATACAAGTGTCCATTAGATTTAACTTACGGGACAAGCACCACAACTACAAGGATGTCCATTTATAACTATGCCAGAGGGAAAAAGCTGCTTCCAGAGAGCACCAGGAGCTTGAGGAAATACTGTGAACAAGGTAAGGAAAGAGATAAGGAAATAAATGTTTCTTTTTGGAGAATGAGTGTATTTTTGCTACTTCTGGAGAAGGTCTAATATAGAAAAGGATGAAATTATTTGCTCTACAGTGAACTGCATTGACAAGAAAGAATGATCTTATTAGTAATGAGATGAATTACATTTCATTCTCAGCAAACTTCAAAAAGTTGAGTAATTTGAGATTAACCTGTTTTCACATAATACAGTGGTTGGAGGTTTCTCAATAGGGATTGAGAAAACATTTGAGAAGAGATGTTAAACTCTGTGAAATGACCCCAAAGCCTTTATACACAAGCTCACTTCTTGCTTAACTTATGGCTCAACTTAAATGTTTATGTAGAGTTTATCATGCCCTCTCGAAAAGAATGCAGGAGAGCTGGGGTTGAGGAGAGAGCACAGGCAGGTCTTTTTCTTTTCCCCATGCCAGAAGAAATATCTTCAAATTATCCTATACCTCTGACCTACCCACAGAACCAAGGACTGCATTCCAGGGCGGATTAGCACATTTATGGTATCTTGCAAGCTTAGCAGCGACCACAGCAATACCAGAATTGCTGAAACACTCTTAGAGAAGCCACACGTTTACTTGCAAACTCTGTATTTGAGCTTCCTTGGATGTCATAATAACCTGGAAACGCTAGTGGAAGAATTGCTCTTGGAGTGTCTCTTTGTAAGAAAAGAGGATTCTTCCGATTTAAAGAATATTTAAGATCTAAAGCACACTTATAACATTAGTTTTCAGGGAAAATTAATCCTACTTTAAAATAGAAACGGAAGACGAGGAACTGCAATATTCCACAGGAAATAATTACATCGTTTTTTTAAAATCAAGACTACTGGCCTATTTTTGGCAGCATATCAGAAGCAATAATAGGTCGGGATTGTGTCGCTCACCCCCATTCGAACTAGCAGTTTTCTTGTTCCTGCTGTTTCCTCAGTTTGGCTCAGTTCAATTGCAGACTGACCCTATGTTTCTCCAAAAAAAAAGCAGATATTAAAAAAACAGCTGTATATCTTAGCTTTAGCATTCTTAATGGAGCTCTTACCCTGCTTTGGTTAATACTGAAGGACACTGTCAGCACTTCAGGCTGCCACAGAAGGCAATCAGGCTGAATGAGGGTTTCACAACTTCGTGCCATTCGAGAGCTTTACAAACAAACCAAAAAGCTGCCTGCGCTGCAGCCTGCGGAGGACTCGCAGCTGGGCAGGAAAACGTAAAAAGCAGAAAAATCAGCCAGCTGCTTTGGAGATCAGGATGCAGCTCCAAACGTGGAGCTGAAGGTTTTTTGTAGCAAACCCTCCAGGCCAAGGACTTGCACATTACTGAAGGCAAACTGTTTCTTCCAGCCCCTGAAGAGACAACTCTCTAAGCAGCTTTTCCTCTTTTATTATGTCAGAAAAAACACTTTTACACAGGAAGTTATTCTGCAAGAGCTGCTGCATTGGACCTGTGTGTGCAACAGCTCCACTGCCTTAACTAAATGTGAGAAGCAACACGTCACCCTAGACAGGAGCTGTTCCTTGAAACACACTTACCAGGGATTTGCTCTTTAAATATATATATAATAATGCTCTGGGCAGGAGCACGGGGATGCAGAGCCAAGAACGGCTGCAAGAGTCTGACATTAATTAGTTGAGGTCAATTCAGCAACAGGTAAAACCTGCCTTTGGCTCTAATAAAGCTACTTGTTAGAAAGTATAAGGAATACCTCCCTTTTTTCCCCCCCCTACGGAGAGAATATATGCAACCAGGAATTACATATTTAATACCACTGAAATGCCTTCTGGCATTTTCAAGCAGTTTTAGGTACCTTTTTGAAGCACCAGGGTTGAAGATCTCCCACAATGAATTCAGAGGCACTGCTTGAAATTAAGCATTTAGGCAAATTTTGTTGCTGAGGGAAGAAAGGGGCAGAAGGCTATTTGTTTTTAAAGGGCTTTACACTTTAATTTGTAAAATATATTTACTGCCTAATTCCCCAAGCTGACTAATTAGAACATGTAGTTGCATCTACTTAGCTATTTGCACGTAACTTAAGAAGGCCATGTGTAAGCTACGGACGCTCCTGTGTATTTAATTTGCTTAAAAATCTGGCCCAGTGACTCATCTTCCTTTTCCGATTTAAAAAAAAATAACAGTAGACTTCTCCAAATGAGCTGAATGTTCCTTTGAGACATATTCCTGCAAAAATAACTGCACAAATGCTCTATTGGAAGGCAGCTTCAGTAACTACATACATTTTTGTATAATTAAAATAAGCTGGCTGTCCCTATCTAATTATGCAGTCCATGCTAGTAAAAATATCTCGGCAACGGAGAGATGTTCAACTTTGTACATAAATATTTTTACTTACTAGATGAATACGCAGTTGTATATTTAGTCTGGTCTTATCTGATCAAGTGATTATTTTATTTACTGTTCGTAATAAATTGCTTTTAAAACAGAAAACTGGCTTTGTTTCTCTCTTTTTAAGGTTAGCTCACCCTAGAGAAGTCTCATGCTTGCTCATCCTGCCCGAGAAGTGTTTTCTGGCAACCATAAGCCCAGGACAAGCTAGATGGCCAGTTCTGGTCTGAATGTTATGTTAAAAGACACAAATAAAAATGCAAAGGCAGTTTTTAGTGGAAAGTGCACAGTGTAGCTTATTTCCCTATCCTCAGCCTGTGTGCTAAAGCATTAGCAAGCTCAGGCTTCGCCAAGAGGCAAAGGACAAACCTAACGGCTGAAGCCTGGGATGTCCATGGATGTGGATGGAACAGATGCGTATTTGGCACTTAGAAAAATACTACAAACCTCTCCGGTAGCCACTGGAAAGGGGCAGACAGGAAAGCTCCGCTCACCCGGGCACTCTCCAGCAGTGGGAAGCATCAAGCTGAGGTTCTCTCTGAAGTTTGGAGCAATGTCCTAAAAACGGGTGGTTTGGATGGCCCCGCACAGGCGCAGCAGAGCCAGGGGACGCAGAGCAGCTCCAGGCAACTTCCACCGAGCAGCAACTACCTCCTTTGAGGGAGTGGATGCTAGGGGTGCCCAATATCCTCATCACAAAGGATATTTCATGTCTTTAGGGTCTTCTGGGTCCTGCTTGGATGGTCACAACCCGCTGTTGCTCTTAAAAATACTGTCCTAGTATATTAAAAAAATCTTCACAACTAAGCTGACAAGGATTTTCCCAGCAAAGCTTTACACTAGAAAGTCACCCAACCAGGACCTGAATACTATGTTAGTTTATAGCTATAAAAATCCATATGTAAGTATAGAATCTATAACTATTTTACAGCAGAGCTGCTATGGCATGTGCCGGTCGCGGCGCCGCGTCGGGAGATTATCCTGCAGCAGCTGCTCCAGCACCACCCTGGCCTGAAGGGCAACGTGGTGATAAAACACGTTCCCCGGCGCCGGGATCAGGTAGCTGCCGGCTCAACCTCTGCCCAGGGACTTCTGCAGCCCACGGAGCAGCCGGGAGCTTCTCCTGCTGACGGGGAAATGCGGCAGAAAGGCACATTGCAAAGGCACTTCTGAAAACACAAACACGTCCAGCTCGTCTGCTTTGCAAGAAAGCTACTCCAACCAGTGCAGCCCAATGTTTGCATAAATAAACAACTGCTGTTCTCTATGTTTTTTGTAAACAGGATCAGCATCTTTGAAGTCGAGACCAAGACTGCAGTAACAAGCAGGTATTAGCAGCAAAGACAAAGTAATTTGATAGCAGCTTCAAAACAGTTTGGAGAACAGCACGAAAATGTTAACAGAATGAAAAACTAAGCATCCTATGGTCTCCTTAGTGCTTCTACAACCTAGAATAAGATCATATATATGATTAGAATAGACTGTACAGAATCTAGAAGAGCTCTGACAGCATGCATAGGTGTATATAACCCTGAAAACAGGCTTGCCAAGGGCCACACATGCATTTAGGTGCTTAGTTCAGAAGGAAAAAATACCCCTCTGCAGAGCTACTTCTGGGAGATTCTTGCATATTCTGGGGACTCGGGCCTCAGGTTTCAATATCTGGTTTTACTTTCGTAGTTTTGTATGAATCACTGTTCCTTCCCTTCAGATCTCTGACAGGATTTGGCCAGTGATTCAAAGAGATTGAATAAAGCTGTAGCTCAGCATTGAAGCTTCTTTTTGAGACACCGAACCATCACTAGAGGATTACTGTTGTAACCCATCTATGAAGCAAGAACAAGGGAAGGCAAAGCAAATCTCAGCACTGGGTAAGCCAGAGGGAATCCCCTGCAACTACAGCAGAAAATGCTCCCCACTGCTTTGCATCAACACACTTACCACTCGATTTGTAAATATGCAGGATAAAGTCAACTAAATGCACTTGACAGCTCTATTCCCTACCAGCTTTTGCAAGAGTCAGGATCACCAGCAAATCCCTGAGCTGTTTCATATCCCCAGCAGGAAGGGCCAAACTTTGAGCTCCCCAAATCCCTAATATCTCTCTCATACCTACTGTTCCCCACACACAGAACTCACTTATTACACACGTCCATGGGACTGTTTGCAAGAAAACAAGGTCTGAATTGAGCAAAACGGTCCGACTCAGTCTCTGCTTGAATTGTACACGTGGAGTAATTCATCCACAGAAGCAGAAAGCACCACAGGGATCATCTTCTAAGGTGCTTTCTGCCGTTTCCTCTCAGCTGTGTGCATCAATGAGGTAATTTTAGCAGGGCTACCCCTTCGAGTTACTGGTAAAAATAGCATGTGCACCACGCACGGCCGAAATGCATCCGCTCCCGGCAGCGAGGCAAGGAACAAGGCAGAGGAATCTGACTTCCAAGCTTAGAACTACTTTTTGCACCTGAAAAAAATAATAGTTTTGCATAATTTCCACCTGGGATTTTCCAGTGTAAAACAGCTAAAGGATATGGAACAGAGCCACAATTCCTGCCTTCCAGGAAGGCACCTGGCAGTGCTATTGGCAAACGCCTCAGTGCAAGATGTCCTGCTAGATACTGGCTCGGGATAACACGACCCCTGAAAGTTCTTCCAATTTGCTACAGCTGCAACTCCAAAAGGAGATTTTATTCTCAAATTATTGTTCAGCATCAACCCATAACAACTCCAGAGGCTTTCATTACACATATAGCTATCAAACCTCAATCTAGTTCTCAAAGTGCCTGGTTATCCACTGGCATTTCACCAATAGATTTCCAAGATTACCCTAAGCCTGCATGGAACAAAGATCCAGTTTTATTTAAATATCAGAGTACTCTGTATTTTAAATAATATAGTTTCTGTAATTAACTCAGTACAACTGAATTGGCACACAGAATTTTGCCGCTTTATTTTCACTTTATTCTTACCTCATTTTGATTCTATCAGTAATCAACTATTAGCATCAGCTAAATGAGATATGAGCAGGTGTGGGCATATTTAACTGCTAATAAATGAATCTTTCAATACTTCAGCAAAGCAAAGGTGAGCAACTTGTTTCTGTCTGCATTGAGAGAACCTTTCTGACCACCTGTTGAGGAAATCCCAAGCATCTGGACCCAAATCCCTGTGTTTTTTTGCCAGCCAGCTACACAAACACGAAGTCAGCCCTGATGTGCAACACGAATTAGCCTAATTTCACGGATATATAAACAAGACTCTACAGAAAACCGCGAGCAAAACCGTATCTGGAACATATGAGTTGCTGGTTCTTGCAGAGCGATCCTCAGAGGTCCCGAGGCATCGACGCTGCCTTGGAATCTGCAGCCTGAAAAACACCCACTGTTTTCTGCCCTGTGAATCCCAAGGCTGGCATCAGCTGGCAGGCAGAGTACAAGGGAAGTCTGTTTAAAAAACACAACCAATTTCCTCCCCTCTAGCTGCACATGTCCCTCCGTTAAATTTATGAGCTACCGCTCGCAAAGGGTCCCGTGCTGGCCTAAGTATTATTGCATTAGCTGCTTCTTTGCAGTCCATCTGTGCCTTATGTCAAACACTGAACGTGAGAAATCACGATCACTTCCATGGAAATAAAGTGTTGTCATTTACAAAATAAGGTCAATTTAGGATTAGAAAGAAGGGAAAGCAGAGCAGAGAAATATTTGCAGTAATAGCAGGGGGAGCAAAGAAAATTGCTGGCGAAGTAAAAGGCTTTTTTTTTTAGTGAAATGTTCTCATCTTTCCTTCCCACCCACCTCCTCGTTTTCAAACCAGACCAATATGTCATGTCAATGCTCTGTACTAAAGATAATGTATTTCCTTCTGCGACTCACTCCCCTCCTTGAAGCAGAATTTACTGTTTCCAATGCTCAATAACACCAACTTCTGTAACGTTATCTCGTAACGTTAACATATCTGCCCTTTTGTCTGCAGGAGCCTCAGATTATGTGAAAAGCAGACGCCTCCCCCATCTGCAGAGAAAAACCTCAATGATAACATCCAAAAATAAGCAACCTTACCAAAGCTCTCATGAGTTTTCACATCTAGACCCATAATTTGGCAGATGTGAAGAATTTGCTGGTTCGTGTAAGGAAATATCCATAAAAACTCCAGCTACCTGTTGATAAAATGGTGGTATTTTTTCAAAGCCTGTAATCCTCCATAAGGCATCTTTGGGAATAAACCAATCCAAACTTAACTGCACATTTGGAAAATGGGGAGATTTTACAATGAACTGACAAAAGAAGAGCATCTTAACCTACAAACTAACCTGCTAAAACTTCTTGAACTCTCTGTATGCTGCAGGTGAGCTGCTATTCAGGCAGCAAAGCACTGGTGACAGTAAGTGAAAAACGGCCACAGAGAACATAGTTTTCAAGGTGACAGGTGAATCACTTCCATTTTTCTCCTTTAAAGTGAGGATTCTTTGTTCAATTTGGTTCAGGAAAACGTAAACCTAGACAGGATAAGGCATTTATTTCCAACTCCCTATTTCAGAATCTATTCTTGTTTTTAACCTGCTAGCAGGACGGGCAGGCTCCAACAGCCGTGTCCAGATGTTGAAGGCACCGAGCCCTACGGAAACGCAGCGCTCAGCCAAGCCCTTCCCAACATTTCACACATCTACGCTCAGTCCTCACCCAGCATTTGCTGATTTGGCTTCATTGCTGCCACCAGTGCCAGGGGACACAATCCAGCAGCACCGTTTGCCTTCCCCGAGGCTGCACGATGTGTTTTCCACCTTGCAGGAAGCTTCAGCGTTTAAAAAACCTCCTCCATCCCCAACCTTTACAAAGATACCCCTGTGGTTATAGGCTGAGTGCTAGTTCTAAGCCTTACAGATGGGCAAAGTTTTCACAACCGATTCTTTTCTGGCTCTTGAGTTATTCCAGATCCCTTCACTAAGCCATTACCTTAAAGCTGGATCAAAGCTGCTTTTGCCCGAGTGCTGCAAATTTAATTAGGAGCTGAAGTCTCTTATGCAGTGTCCATTACTAGCAGGTGGTCATGCGACTGCTTCCCTAGCTGTGCCTGGAAGCATCCCGGATTTAATCCGCGGAACTAATCAACGCTCCAGAGCAGCCACTTCCAGGCTTTCACAGACCAAAACTGGCCAACAATTTGCAACACAAGAGAGCTCCTGCAGGGATGTGCATGCCTACATTCGTAAGTAATACCCTGAAGAGCCATAGAAAACTGCAAATAGCATTAAATACTAAAGCAATGCAGAATAGATGGTTTTTCTAAGTGTGCTGGTGTGTCCATGCTCTTTACAGCAGCTCCTCGGGTTGCTCTTGCTCCTCTCCCCTTACATCCTGCTGTTGCAATCCCAGATTTCTTGTGACAAAGCTGGTTATGTGGAAAGAGAGGTACCAAGGATGACAAATACATAGTGACTCAAGAGTACAAAAGTTAACTTATTAACCCGCAGCACCACCTAACAATGTAAATTTGCCAGAGTCCACATGCAGCACTAGGAGTTTTAACTCTAATTCCAGTCCTGAAATAGCCAGGAAGGGAACTACTTTACTTGGCTTCTGGCTTTGATGGCATAAAATGGACATATATATTCTTGCCTGCATGAGAGCAGATACTTCTGCACAAAAAGCAAAACTTGAGATTAAAAAGGCAATATTCTTTTGATTTAAAAAATAAAATCACATGATTTCCTTTATCCCAAAGTTAAACCTCCAACCTTAGCTGAACTCCAACATCAGCCATGGGCAACCAAGCCACATGATTCATGCAGAAGCTTCCCAATATACAATAATATCCAAGGAAAGGGGGAACTATGCAACATCAAAACATTAATACCCTGATCCTCAGATTTGACTGCTAGGAATAATTCTACATACTTCAAACTCATAAAAACTACTACACTGGAGACAGCAGGACAGTCTGGAATTCAATGACTTCTGTGCAGTCTAAGCCTTATCTGTATTGCTGAAGTTTACTTTAGAGATAAAATGCACAAAAACATAAACAGCGGAAACATTAACTACAGCTTTAAAGGGTGCTATTTTTCTAAACGATTATACGACAGGGCTTAAGAAATATTTAGGCCAACAGTAGTTGACAAATATTGTTGAGATAATGTTATGTACTTAATACAATAATCCAGGTATACAACTGATGTAGATCACAAGGCACTACAGTGTCAGGACTCGAAACCAAAGGATGTCAAGGTCCCATCCCCTCCCCATTCAACAGGCTTAATTGCAAAAACAGCATTGATTGTCATTAACTAAGAGAGCTCCCGCAATCTAACTTTTTGGGGAAAAAAATGATGACCCAAGGAAGCAGGAGAAAAACAGCAAGACCACCATATAAATACATTTTGTCCAAAGGAAATAAGATAGCAAAATAATAGCAATGGAGATTCCTGGATAGCTCCTGTCACACACATTGCTGTCTGTTTTAACAAAATTTAAGATTCCAAAGCTCATTATATATAACAATCTGCTTAATCTATCTGGAATTTATATTCTGAGGTCTACAGCATTAATGGAAGCAAGGAAATACTTTACATCCTCATATTAATCCAATATTAAATACATTACTCATGTATTTTTGCTAAAATTTGTTTTTTCTCCATCGCTCCAACCACCTGCCGTTCCTTTCATCCTGCAAGTCTCCTTATTCCAGCCTGGGACACAGAGATTCTGCAAAGCCTCAACTCCAGTGTGAACAAATAGTGTGAGTCTGAATTAAGCAAAAGTTTTACTGTGCTCACAAGTACTAAATGGAGTAGAAAGTGTAGAGTAAAGCACACTGCATCCAAAGTTTTACTCCTCTCTGCCTGCAGAAAGCAGCTTGTGGTTATCATTAGACACATGTGTTGCAAGGATTGTGATTCAGCTTCACTCCAACAGATCAGATTTCACCAGTTGCTTCATTTGAAAGCAGACTGGCTTGGAGAAGATTGAGGGTTTGTGTGGTAACAGCAAAGGAAGGATAATTTAAATGCACAGGAAGCAAGAAGTCCTTTCACTTCCAGAAAATTATACTTGGCCCATGGAGAAAACCATCTTCAAGACTGTTCATAGAGGAAAGCAGCATTGGAAACACCTGCAAAGCCTCATGCCAGTAATGGGCATCTCAAATACTACGCAGAGCTTCCAGTGCAGCAAATTTAGGACAGGGCTGTGACAAATTATGATTTTACTCTGTAATATAAAAAAGAGGTCCTTGGACTGCAGCATTCTGTGATATTCTGCAACTTAAAGTGTTTTTATTATAAAGATTCTTTTGTTCTGTGCTTGAACATCTGGTACAGTGTACTTATTCCACTGTGCTTTTGGAAAGTATGCTGCGGTCACTGACCATGTTTAATGCATTGCTCAAAAATGTCATATGCACAGAGTAATAGTGTTACTTGCCTGCAGTGTGATCCACCTAATGGCTGAATCATTCTCCTTGGAACGTTACAATAAGAGTAATTAATAACATCTCTAGTGTTTGAGAAATTCCTGCATCCTTTCAAACTTTCTTTTTACAAAGCAAGCTGAATTTTTCATTAAGATCTGATTAACGTAGCTTTGCTCTTCTGGGAATTGCCACACAAGGTCAGAATACCTCTACACCTACAGGCTTGCTGCAGATTAGTTTTGTGAATGGAGCTTCACCCAAGTCAGATGCCTCATTCTGCATTTTGGCACATATTGACTGAATTTCCCCTAGCTACCAGCTCAGGATTGCCTGCAGAATAAAAGTTGCCAGCTAATGTAATTTAGCCATTTTTAAGCTGCAAACTCCTTTCATCACCTGTGTCGCTCGCTCTGGGGAGAGGCTCTGCAGGTAGCTCCCCAGGGACTGCAGAATATCAAACCTTTATCTTGAGTTTGCAAACGGAGCAAGGGCTGCCTGACACAGTTAGCATTTCCAGGCACTGCAGCACAGCTCCCTTGTGCACAGAACACAAGGGTAACCTCAGAGCACGTGTCAATCTTAAGGTTAAAAGCATAGTTAAAACCTAGCAGCATTCTAGAAACAGTAAAAACTGTGCAACAGAGATGTAGCAACACACTACTGTGGGAATTGGAATTATATGTAACACGAGAAACCATCCTTATTTGCCTCAGTTCCTGAGCAGTAAGATCTGCCAAAACCCTAAAAATCTGTAAATAAATCCTTGCAGCTTGCAAGGGTAACATGACAACCAGCCCCTGAGAGAAGGGGAAGACTAATTCTGAAAGTTATCTTGAGTTAAAATAATGTCCAGAGCAGTGAAAATATATTTAAATGATCCTCAGTTACTGATCAAACAAATTTCACTTCAGGGTGAAAAGCACAAATTGTACTACTGCAGATTATGCCCAAATTTCAAAGAGCTACATCCTTGCATGTCAATATAAGCATGTGCTGGTATCTGTGTCTTATGTCTTCAGATACAGGATCTTCCTCTGAGCTGTGAAACAAAATTTTACTTTAAAGTATAATTCAGAATGAAACAGGCTATACAGAAATGTCCATCTTACCTTGCCTGACCACTGATTCATGCAGAAAAAGAACAGCTTTAGCTAATACTGATCGCTTGGCATGCAGAAATTGGTTAATTTTGCTAAATAACCTATGATCATCAGTAATCACAAGATGGGAAATGCAACCACTGCATCCCAGCAGATCACTGTTCCCAATAACTTGAGTGTGAATCCAGTGCACCAACATCTAGCAACGTTCCTGCCGTCGGCTGGGCCTTAGGGATGGAAGGAAGGGCTTGTGCTCTTACAAATCCTGCTCCTTTTAGCTTGTTTCACAAGGTAAATAGGTAGTACCATTCTATGCAGCTAGCACAGCCTAATTATTCAGATACACATTTAACAAGTCTCCAGATGAAGCATGGATGAATGTTTTTCCAGCTAATCACTTTAACTATGCAAACACGAGTGCATGCAAAGACTTCCACCACAGTTAAATATTCAGCAGCACACTCCACTGTTCCTTCTTATTTCTCCATCTAGAAGCATGAAGTATTTTATGCTAAAAGCTAGATTCAGAGGGTGGATTAGTGAGAAGACAGACACCAACAGCTTTCGTGTCCAAGTTTACTATAAGCCTATTGACTCAGCACATATACAGTCTGTTATGTCACAAATTTCTATAAATCAGGATTAAAACCACTCAGTGGATTAATACGAACTCGGCCAGTAATCCAACTGAACATGATGAATATTGTGCCTTTAATATGTCTCTTTTATATTTCAGCTACAACCTTTAACTGAGGCAGTGCAGCTCTACTCGTCCTGTCAAGATGAGGATGAGCTTGAGCAGCTCACTCATTTCTGAGCACAGAAGAGAAATTCTGCCCATCTGAGATACGAAACAGAACTCAAAAAATACCATCAACAAATTACCCCAGTCAAGCAACCCACGTGACTTTGAATTCCATGTACTGTAAGATAAGTTAGATTGCTCTATTCTTAGCAGAATCTGCTGAATTAAGAGCTATGCCTGTTTGCTCAGAGAATTTGAGGTCTACAGAAGTGCAATCATGGCCCCAGGCTGGCAAATGATCTTCAGCTGCACTCTCCAGCCTTAAGAGAAAACTCCCCACCATCCAGATCAGCACAGAGCAAGGAGAATTCAAAAGTAATTTTTACTGCTGGTGAACCAGAAAGCAGGATATCGGTTAGTAAAAACTGCTGTGTTTTTCCACAGCTCCTTTTACCAGCTATCACTAAGTCAATCTACAAATTAAAAAGCTACATTTTTTGAAAACTAAGCAGGTATTCTATAAGGGAAAAACAAGATCAGAGAAAGACATAATTAATTTTTACAGTGTACCATGACTAATCCTGGCATATATTCAGGTACTGGAACGGCAATCACTGAGTACGAATGAAAACAGTGTTGAACCCTGTCCTATTTTTATCAGATGAAAGCCACAAACCTAGCTGTGCTTCTGCTTAGTGCTGCATTTTCTCCTATCCTGATAGCTTTTACAGCTGGAGAAATAGCTACTTACAGCACTATTCTGCTGTAAAAACTATTGCTACTTACAGCTATTTGGATTATAGTTGCATTATGTCACAGAAAAGGAGGTCCAGGGGAGGCAAGCTATGAACATTTCCATGGGTTCTTTAAGCATTTCCAGGGTGTATCAGTTCCTCTGCTTTCAGGAGAGAAGTTGTGCTTTGAAATTCCTGATCGTAATTTAAGTGGTGTTAGGATTAAATTATGTTTGTTTACAAATAAACTGAAACAGTTACACAAGGTTATGCTGCAAACCAGCAGCAGAGAAACGGAACTCCAAAGACCAATTCCACACAATTTTCCCTTCTAATTTATACAGTTCACAGCATTTTAAAAATGGTACTTGAGGGTAAAAAACTAGTGCTACTGATGTGATGGTATACTTTACCTGTGACACTTTGGCCATCCAGCACTGTTTTTATTAGGCCCACAAATAGGTCACAAAAGCTGTTCTATACAAACAGCTGCTCACAGTTCAAAAATTCCCTCACATAATGTTAATTTTTTTGAAGAAAAAAGTCATATTTTTCCAGAATGTATACTTCCGAATTCAGTCATTAAACCCATTTTTTAGCCAGTGCAGGGTGTAATATCATTGAAAAAGTAGTAAAGACTTGCTTTGGATTGACAGTCAGTTTTGGGGGGGGGGTTAGAAAGCTTGTGCATGTGTGCTAAGGTGCAAGCTGTCCTCCCATCCTCAACCCCTTTTCTTCCCTCAATTTCTCGGCTGCCATTCTTGGAAACCAAGAGAAAGGTGGAAGGGAGTGGAAACCCAGCTGCTTTAACTGCCTTCTCTCCCAGTAAAGCAGCACTCGTCATGCAGTATACTCTGTACAAGATACAGACTGCCACTACAAGGATGAGAAGTTGAATGTCCCAAAGAAAAAAATACTAATTCTTTGAGAAGATATTTGACCCAAGCTAAGTTAGTACTTAAACTCACTTTTCCTGCTTATTTTCCAACAGAAAAATACTCATCCTTGTCTCCTGCTGAACATTTTTCATTGATATATTAACAAGTACTTCCTGCAAAAACTCTTCCGGGAGTATCTTTGCTCAGTCCAACTAAACAGTAAAGTGCTGAAATTCCAGCCTCCAAGCATGATTAAAAGTACCATTAATTGCCATAAAGAGGCGCTAGCTCTTTCCCCCAGTGGAAGCATAAGGAAGGGACACACCTTTGGAGTGCTTCCCCGAAGGCCTCTTGGGCAATGACTCCTCAATGGAATGTGTTGACGTATGTAGCACATTTTCCAAACTGTTACTGACGCTGTTGATGGGGGTCTCGGACCTCGGAGGGACCTGGAAAGAAGAACACAAAAAAACACTATAATACACCAAAATAATGCTAGATTGCTGCACCCTCCTCCGGAGCGGAGGGCACCACTCAAAGCAGTTTGGAGACATATATGCTTCTTTTAAAACCAAGTTGCTATTGACACCACAGAAGTAACAGTTCAGGGAAACTGTTCTAGATTTGTGTGTAGCTGCTGACCAGGTTAGTGAAGATAATCTATAAAGCCACTTAAAGTATAATTATTTTTTAAATAATAGTCACCCAGGAGTCAATCGTAGACCTGTTGCAAGGCAGTTAACTTTTCAACAGTAAAACTAGAGGAAGAAAATCTCTGGGAAAATAACATTATGTTTGCCATCTACTTATACAGATGCAGAATGAAGGCATGGAAAAGTATTTCCACATAGATTGCATGGAATGAATTCTAATATAGAGAAAAAGCTATCTTGTTGTTTTTGCCATTTGCAAGCCTGCTATCAAGATCAGATTTCAACAAAAAATTACACACTGAAAACTGCCCAAACAGTAAGCTGCACCATCAAAACAGATTTCATGGCCTAATATGTACCTTCTAAACTGCACTTAACATAACAAAATACTTTCACCATTACTTAAAGCTACAGAAACGAACATAAATCACAAGAAAAGGCAGAATAGGACATTGCCTGCTTTAGCTGCTGTCCACAAGGCCATTCACAATTATGTAGCAACACAAAAACATCTATTACTTGTAGTATAACATTCAACGCCTGCCTCATAAGCAAGGCAATTACTCGCTTGTTTTCTAGGTAATGAGGAGCAGAAGTGGATGAACAGTCACATTAGCAGCACAAACACAAGGGTTGAAGTATCTGAAAGAGGAAAATGCCTTTTAAAGAGGTAGTTACGAGCAACAAAAGTGCTCCCACTAACTAATGCATTGCTTGAATTTCAATCACCGCATTTGGAATTAACTGAAATCTCAGTATGCAGCGCTGGAACTGTAATTTAACAAGTATTTTGGCCTTTCACAAGTCTCCAAGGAAAATATCAGCTGGACACAAAAAAGCAGCTCTCCTTTACTCATGGTAACTAATATGGGAGACTAGAGTTTCCTGCGGGCTCATTCAGAGCCATTACTTGAGACCTGGAGGTTGGAAGGACCATTTACACTTAGAACAATACTGTGCTCACCCTCCCATTGCCTTACACATTGATATCAACCAACACAATGCCGGTTAAAAATAGCAACTTCCTAATTCTATACAATTACCTATTGTAAGCTTCGTTTTACAACTGACTTACATGTTCATATACACGTAGCTTAAGGCAGTGGCAGGATTACAAATACCTGCTGTCCTCTTCAGCACTGCTGGCTTATTTCTGGAATAAAGAAGTTTATTTGTACAGCTCTTCCCTAGCGGAGTAGTTTTCTAACAATAAGAACAATTTATTATCAAGCTTTTGTATACAAGCCCAGCAATTAAACTTTAAGCTTG
Source organism: Tinamus guttatus (assembly GCF_059628265.1). Classification (NCBI taxonomy): domain Eukaryota; kingdom Metazoa; phylum Chordata; class Aves; order Tinamiformes; family Tinamidae; genus Tinamus; species Tinamus guttatus. Next base: position 3,093,266 of record NW_028288857.1, read on the forward strand.
CAGGTGAGGGCGGAGGTGGAGGCAGGGATTAAATCTTCCTGCCTAAATCAAGCTTCACCAAAGAGCTTCCTTACTGCACCTTGGCTTTCCTGGAGCTCCATAAGCTCCTGCTCCTGTGCATTGCTGCTAAGGGGAAGCTCCAGAGGACTCTGCAATGTCCCACCATCCTGCTGGCAAGGGAAGGCCTCAAAACTAAGTGCCAAAGAAAATTAGATCGAGGGAGGACTATGTCATCCTAAACAGCCTGGTTCTGAATATCTGGAACAGTCTGCAAAACACTTGCAGTAATGCTTGAAACTGAGCAAGACCAGAGCCACATGGTTTCAGAATTTCCCTATTGTAACAGAAACTGCTTATCTTTATATTCCCTTTCCTCCTCCCAGTCCGCTGCCCTTCCAGTAAACATTGCGTGCAACTTCAAATTTGCATTGTGTTTATACATAGCCTCCAATTGTTTCCATAAAGATTTCATTTTTATGTATTTGGTAAAGATTAATTTAGCCCATATGTCTTGAAGGACTGAGCTCATACTCTATCTGATTTTGCCTCACATCAAAGCAGAGCAGTTTCAGTTTGGCTTTGAAATATCACAACACGCTGATGAGTTCCAAACGGAGACTGTCTTTAGCGAGCTCAACGGTGTTAGAACCAATCTGTCTGCCTGGAATTTTTGTTCCAGATTTTAAATAACTTTTTCCACTGACTTAAACATACCAAGAGTGCAAAGGCTTGGATTTGTTTAAGAAAAGAAGGAAATTTATTTGCAAAACATTTTTCATCATAAAGTTATTCCCAAATAAGCAACAGCCACTTTTTAAAATCTGAGGCTAAGTGAGGCACCCAGGAACAATATCACAAACTAGGAACTGCAGGAATTACTGTCCTGGGGAGGCTGGGAGAAACAGGGACAAAAGCCTGAGATGCTCAGGAAGGATTTGACTGAACAAGCTGTGGATAATTCCATTTCAATTAACTGCAAAGGAATGGGGCTCACCTTATCTGAACAGCATCACCCTCAGCTGAGACCCAGGGCAAACTGTACTTTAAAAAGGCAGAACAAATTAGAGGCTTTCCAAGAACACGGGCTCTGCCCTAAACATCCCTAAGGTACTTGGAGGCACCATTAAGACCTGCTGTCCAGAGGAGCTCAATCACCAGCCTCTAAACAAGCATTCCAGGGAGATCTTCGGAAGCAGCAACCAAATTGCATTGGACCTTTTAGGGTCTATAACATCTCTAAAGAAAGCCAGGAGGCCATTAAAGATTAAGAATCTGCTGTTCAAGAGCTGTTTTAAAGGCCTGTTCTCTCAAGGGGCAAGAGCTTCAGGTGAAGGTGGACACGATGCATGATGAAATATTCAGGCTGTGCTCCGTAACAAACCCCAGGCCTCACATTTTATAAATGCAGATAAAATCTGCAAACAATTCAAGGTTTAAGTGGTTACAGCATTTGAACAGGAGACTTTAGATTTCCTATGAAATTATTTTTGAGACTATCAGCATAACTAGCCCATGAAGACCAACCAAGTAAAACTGTACAGAGACAAAGCAACAGAAAGATTCTCCACTGCTCCTATTCCTACCTTCAGCACTGCATTTTGTAGGGGCAGAGGGAGCAGGAACCCTGCACCCAGCCCTAGCTTCATTACTCATAAGTTTTCTTATCAGAGTGGCCTGTAGGCTTATTCCATGACCCTAGGAGATTCAACACTCAGAATAACTTGGGATGGAGATTCTGACACCACTTTTACCTAACTTTAGTGCTGTGACCAATTCCCCCACAGCAAAGCATCTGCCTCACTGAAATTTCTGATTTTGCAGGCAAAAAACTAGCTTGTCTCCTCAATTTTGAGGTAAAGTAGCAGCCATTCTTATGCTGAAAACTGCAAGGACTAGTCTAAAGTTGTTACCAATGCAGGGAGGGCTGAAGTGAATATGGGAAGTGGTAAATCTACGGAGCCAGATTCAGGAACTGTTGACTACGCTTCCCTAGGGACAACATCTAACTGTTCATCTGCTGCATCCGAGCCTGTCGTGAGAATAACAGGATTCATAAGAGTCAAACGTAAGAATTTTACTAAAACAGCAATTATGTGTTCTTTTTAAGAACTAACCAGAACACAGAAAATGGGTGGTTTAATAGCAAAGTATTTGCTGACTTCGTTTGAAATTGAGCCAATATTAACAAATCAACACAGCCTGCTAATATGTAACATGACTTATAATTTAAGAAAACAAGACATATAGGAACTGGGGGAAGAGCTTGATCTCAAAATATTTCAGTTGAGATAAAACACTGGGTATAGAATTAGGTCATGCATTATACAGGAATGTAGTGAGAAAAGCACAAAAGCAAAGAAAGTCATTTAAATGAAGTACTATGGCAGCAGCAAGGAGCCAAAGACAGGAATACATTTTCCAACTGATTCATGAAAAAAAATGGTGTTCAGATTTCCAAAGTGGCCAATGCAACAGAAAAGCCCTACAGAGAGAACTTCTGCTAACACTTGCCTTGGAAATGTTTCCAGAAAGGCTTTGCATAGTCATATACTGGCCCCCATTTAAGGCTAATACAGGTAAATTAACAGAGCAGCGCTCAGGAACTAAAGTAATAAAATCTGGAAAGAAAAAAATCACTTCCATCCAATCTTGTTAGTTCCATATTATTAAGTATTATAGTAGCTTATTTTGAGATTAACATCAAGGTTTTGAACACAGTGCAACACTTCTTGCAAACATGCTGCAGCATAAGCCTAAAGGCGAGGCCACACTCCTGCAGTTTTAGATGGATAAGATACTATTTCCCAACATAGGTAGGTGGCTCAAGCTCCCAAATTTTTAAAAACAAACTGCATTAGTAGTCACTGATGTCCAGGACTGCTCAGTAGGCCAAGTCTGAGCGAGAAAGGAGAGCAAGTGGTGCAAGGAGCTGACACCCCAAAGCTACAGAGATTGCAGAGCCTGGGGGAGCAAGATCCTTCTCTCAGCAGCAAGTCATTAGATCCACCCAGCTGCTTGTGAAACCACAGCCCCAGGCACCAGCTCTGACATGCAAGTACCTGACTGCTCTCCTAGGAGGATTGCAGTCAGCAGGACTGCTCCTTTTGCAGATATGGGCCTTACTGGGCTTCAAAAAGGGTGTTTAAGGAATGCTGATAAACACACTCAACTTTTCATGTCCTTAAGGAAGCCAACTATAGCACTCAATGCTTGAATTTACACATTTTACATGTTTAGTCCTTTTGTTGCAGCAGGACCTAAACGGTGCTGGCCGCTTGACATTGTTTGTCCTAGAAACCTTCAATTCCAACAGTCAACTTCTATCAAAAAGTGACAAGTACCAGGTGTGATCAAGTTAGGGGTGCTCAAATTCCTCAACAGCTACAAAACAGCCACTGTTCTGGTAGGAAGTTGGGGAAAAAATCCCCATCCCAAAGATGGGATCCATCTTTGAATACAAAAGGGTGAAGAGGCAATTTACAGTGAAATGAGATAATAGATTGGCTGGATGCTTTTGTCCTGCACTGGACACTATTACTGGACTGAAATGAGGCAGGTGGTACTTAAATACCACAGGATAATCACACACCTGCTACAAGGCTATGGTATAAATTTGGTAGATCAGAGGGACCAGAAAAGTCTAAATTGCATTTTACAGATTAAGGCAATCCCCCTAAAAATCCTTCCTCTAAATAAGAATTATATTTCTAATATTAACAAAATATTGACACATCCACAATAGAGTAACTGGAGTTTAATTTCATTATACCGTGTGCTTGAATGACAACAAAGACAAATAGTAGAAAGGAGCATTTTAAGGCACATTACAACTGTAGTTCACAGATGTGTACTCACCCTGTATGCAAAACAAGCAAAAATGCATTGTAAAAAATTAAAATTGAGTCCTTCAACACTAGCTAGGGCAGTGTTTGTTGCTGCTATGAGGCAGTCTCCAAGATCTAACCGTGTGGGAACAGGGGATTTTGTTCTGAAAAGACACACTATGAGTTAAAGTCTGAATCTAAGGAAAACACTCTTTGTAAATGGCAACCACAACAGCAAATATTAATACTATAAGCTACCCACTGGCAGCCTGATTCACCTGTGTGATCTTCCATGGCTTCTGATCGCTTAGTGCTAGAGAGGTTGCAAGTGCAACCAGTTAACTAACAGCCCCGATTCTTCACCAATATATAACTAAAAACTGAGCTCCTAAACCAGAGAGGAATAAAATGCATCTTCAACTTGCCCAAAGAATTTGAAGTGTAACCCAGTTTTCTGCTATAGAGGTATTTTATCCTTAACCACATCTACCTTTAGAAAAGCTACAATTGGGTTGAATTCAGAGCTCTTGTACTTACATGGCCAGGATATAAATGGGAAGTTGCCACAGCACAAGGCCATATGCACGCTTGGGGTGTGAAAGGATAACCACAAAAGGCAACTCTAAAATCTGCTGAAGCAGAACCCAAGCAGTGAGAAAACCATATACCTTCCCCGGGGTTTCATTGCCATTCTGGTCTCTTCAGCCACAATTCACAAATTAACGAGGTTGAGAGAAGTATTTTGACAAGTCACAAACTCACTGAATTCTCCCTCTTCCCTCCTTTCACCCTCAATATCCACTAATAGCTAGAGTGCAATATAGCTACTTAGAGTGGAAAAACAAGACCCAGGAAAATAATTCATAATATACACCAGAAATGTTCACCGTTGCTATTTATCACCACGAGTTGGCAGATCTTTAATTAAAATTAAGATCTCACTCCTAAGTAATTGATCCTATTATTTCTGGATGCCTTCAGCTTGCTATAAAAATACCGCCATCCTATACTGATCAGCACAGTTGTTTATCCCTTCAAATGTTTTTTCACAGCAAAAAAAAAAAAATGAATATATTTTAGCATAAGGCAAAAGAAAGGAATTTAGGGGTTTGCTCAGTACAATACTCATTTTCAGAAATACAGATCTGGATCACAGCAACATCTCCTTGCTAGACTGAGTACTCTTGTCTAATCAAATAGAGAAAACTGCTTCAGTTCAACTTGTTTCCTCCAATTCTTTGACCAGAGAGTGAAGTCAAACTCGTGCATTTCAAAGGAGGCAACAGATCTCACTGACAGTCTAATCAGATCCAGCATTTCCACAATAAAACTATCTTCACCGAAAAAAGCTTAGCTGTATTATTGGGAATAACATTCCTCTATTTCCTTTGTTTTAGGGGGAAAAGGGCTCTTAAGAGCAAAGACTAAGAGATACACTGCAGCAAATCCATACAATGACTGCATTTGCTTCTTTACTAGTCCTCATTTAAGAGCAGTGTTACAAGTACTGCCAACCTCAGAAGCCCACAGAAAAAAACAGAGCTATTCTGCTAGAAAAAGGCAGTGCTTGTATCTTTTTTTGGGTGAAGGACCTTGGTTTAAGCAATTCAAACCATTTTTAAGAGCAAGCTCTTGGCCAACTAAGCGCTTCCCAATGAGGATGCTGTTGAAACCCTTTCAAGCTACACACTGGAATGCCTGCTAGGTTTTAATACAAAAGATCAGCATCTTCTTTGGACGATTCCCTTACACATGAAACTCATACTTGTGAAAATGCAAACTAAGAATATCAATAAAATTATAGTCAGAATAAGAAGCCTCCAGCTTCTAACTTGGAACATAGCCAATAGCTCTGTGTAACCCCTGTGGCCTCAAGTACCTAAAATACCAAAAGGACAAGCAAGAATTGGCACATGCCACCAACTGGAAGCTGAAAGACCTGCTCCTAGCTTCTGAGGTTGAGTTTCATGTGTTTTTAAAAATAAAATCGCTCCTCAGACAGCAACAACTTCTCTTGTTCCTGGGTGAATCTACTCATACCAACAAACTAATTCTACAGAGCAATTGCTATTAACACAGTAAACTACTAAAGTGGTTAAACAACATCCTGTTTTGGTTGGGAGGCTAAAAAAATGCAAGGTCTATTCTACCCCTGCAAAACTAGCATAAAAAGCCATACAGGCACTTGATGTGCAGCATTTAATAGTTTCACTTGCTCTGTGAGCACTTTAAGGACTTGGTTTCAACCTACCAAGTAAGGTTTTTGTCATTCCATAGCTAAAAAAATCTGTGCAAATGTAATTTCAATCACCTGAACCAAGCAGTGCTGAAACAAAACAGCAGTAGAGATACTTGAAATGGACACCTCATAACATCAGTTCTACACGGTTCCCAATATACAGTCTTTAGCAGTTATTTCTAAGTTTTACATGAGCCTATGGAATTAGCACGGGTGAAAAATAGCATCTTATGCCATAAGCTTGAAATAGACATTGATGCAGAATTTGGAAGCTGACTGGACAAGCCTTGTTCCCATTCACAAAGCATCAACTCAAAACAGCCACATAAGTACAGTGTCATTTCCTTTCCACTGCAAACTGTAGTCAGACTGCTATTTATTACCCTGCTTCTACAGCTGAGGCCACAACCAACTCATTGCACTAAACATCAGTGAAGTCAGCAAAAGATCCTGTCAAAAAAAGGGAATAAAAGCCTGGCACTTTCATCCATAAGGATGCCTATTGCCACAAGATGTGCATGACAGAAGGCTGAATGGGGGGCCATTCTGACTCCTTCTGGCAAAGGCAGTATCAGAAAGACGAATAAAGTCATCTTAAAAGGTGAAAATGGCTGAAAAATGTCAGTTGGATCATTATCAGCTAAAAAAGAAGATTTTATGGTTAATCCCAGGAAATACAAAAATTTTAAAGGGCATCATTCATTAGATATGTATCTGGGCTTAATTTGAAGATGATCTGCACTCTTTCAAGTTAAAAAAAAACATATAAAATGTATTCAATCTTATGTCTGTAAGCAAAAAAGTTTGAAGAGTCCACAACACTGTCATGTAAGCACTAATGCAATTCAAAAGCGGAAGAAAATACAGAATTAAAGGCAGAAATTATCATCTTTGTGGAGACTGAATCAATAGGCTCTTTTGGGGAGGGTAGTTTTCCCTACTTAATGCAAGGAAACTTAATTTTGTTCTACCACGCAGCAACCATGAATCTAATAATTACTGACCTACTTGAAACCAGCCACAGCCATCCTTTCCTGGATAGTTCCAATTCACATAGTCCAAGAACAATCTTGAAATGCAAAAATTAAAGTGAAAAGTTATGGGCAGCTCCTGGGAGCCTTTTTGCACTCTGCAAATGCCCTCGGCAGTAAAAGGCCATGGAAAAAGGGGTTTGTATTTGCTAATAAAGCCTTAACCCCTTCCCTCTCCCAAAGCAGCCTCAGGAATCAGACAGACTAAGTTTGGGAACTCAGTCCTTTGGAAAAAGGAATTTAGCTAGTAGGAAAGTTGGGCCACACTAACAGGACCAGCTGGGCAGAAGAAGCACAGAAACATTTGTCTCTGCAGAGGCAACCAAGCACCTGACAACGTTTTTGCATTTCTGAACAAACACTTCGAATTTGAACACTTAGGAATTTTAACAGTCCCCAAGTTACACAAAAAACAGGTACTCACAACTGTTAGCCCCTGTTGCCACACTCAGCACAAGGGGAACACCGAATGGTAACTACTTTTGCTCACAAAAAGCTCCCTGTTTGCACGACCGTACACATGCAGAGCCTTCTAGCTCCTCGTTTTCCCAGGAGCTCCAATGGTGACAGCTCATTTTCAGAAGGTAAAACTGGAAATTTAGGTGCAGCACCCACACAGCACAGTGTTAACCTCAAGCTGTAGTAAAAGCTGCAAGAGGGATGAGAAAGTGCTGGCTTTGGGAAAGGAAAACTCCTCCAATTCCGAAGGCAGCTAAGAGCACAGCACGTTGGCAGGCAGCAGCCCAATGCAGCTCACGTTCTCTGGACATCTGCATTGGTTTTTCTAGGTGATGTTACAACACAAGTATTGTCACAACATAGCTTGGTAACATCACGAGATCGAAATCCACAGTATTGGAATTTATCTAAACGAGCCTCAATGGAGCAAGACATTGTTTTTTTCCACGTGCTTCCGCCAATCCTTGTTTTAAGCCAACTTTTTATTCTCAAAGTAGCAAAATTAACCAGCTATTATCTAAAAAGCTTAACAACCTTCAAAAAGAAACTTTGCATCCGTTCACAAACAAAATGCAAATTCAAGAGATGGTGAAAGTAAAATAACACTTTTTTCCTCCCTCTCAACTAGTGTATTGAGCTACCAGTGTTCCTCAAAGCCCATTTCTTAAAAAAAAAAACTATTTTTTCTTAAGGATAGTCCTTTCCTGTGTTCAGAACAACAACAACGACCAAGTGACTACACTGTTCAATTTACTGCTGGCAGGAAAACTGGAAAGATGAATCCTCCATCCATCTTAGAATGACTTAAACCATGCCAGGCCTTCTCAGCTACATAAAACATGTGCACTATTTGTGAGCCTATGATAGAATGCTCTAAAATGTAACCACCTCGGTGTAATTTTATCTTTTTTTCTACTCTTTTTGGAAAACTCTGGCAGATCTGCAATCTTTCCTTTCAAAGTTAGGGTCCATACATCTTTGGAATAAGGAAAGTTACAAGCAGTTAAGTATCTGTAAGGGATATAGGGCTGGTTTGAGCTTTTAGGTGCACACCACCTTTCCCAGGAAAGGGTGGGTGATGTCCCTCCATGGTAAATTTGCTATATGAGCCAGGGAACCAATTAAGTAATAAGCCCTCTTAGCCAAAACTTATTTTAAAGTTTAAAGCAGGTTATTTCAGTCAGGGCAGTGGTTTAACTCCATAGTTTGTAGTCGGCTAAGAGGACGTTAACACTAATAGCAACACATCTCACTACTAACTGCACATCTTCAAACGCTGCTGCTCAGCTTAATTGCTTGCAATCAAATGAACGACCTGCAAGTTAATGATGGGGAACCACGGGCACCAAGGTCAATAGCGGAGCCGTGCAGGACAACAGGGAGTTTCTTTAAGTTTAGGACCAGAAACTCACAATATTTGTCTAAAGCCTCACCAAGATGTCTTTGCCACTGGACAGCTACTTCCTACAAAGCCAATCCCCTCTTGCAGCCTCTTCCAAGGATGGGTTTGGGAATAGCTGCTGGCTCCCATTTCGGGAGATGTTCCGGGCTTGCTCGCCCTGCTAAATCCCTAACCCGCCCGGCACACAGCAAGGCAGGAGAGCTCCCTTGGGAACAGCATCACCGGGAACAGATCCATCCAGGATTACAGCGCTGCCTGTTGATCACCTTGCAAACACTCATTAAATGGCACGAGGCCACCAAAATCTCTGCCCATCCCCTCTTCTCACCCCACCAAGCGACTGGTCATGGACAACCTCTTGGGCTGCCACCCGTGAGCAGAAGGCCGCTGCTCAAGGCAAGAGGAAGGGCTGGAGACGCCGGCCCAAGGGCTACCCACCTTGTGGCACCCGGGGTAGGTGGCCACGGCGCTGAGGGCGGAGGTGCCGGGGTTCTTGCCGCTGCTGGCCATGATGCTCTGGATCTGCGTGAGCTCCTGCCTCAGCACCTGCTTCTGGTGGAAGCTGAAGGCCGGGTGGTTGGAGGCCATGGTGAAGAGCAGCAGGAACTCATCGCCCGTGCGGCCCTCGTTGAGCTGCAGCCCGTAGTTGTTGATGACGGAGTCGATGTGCGTGAGCGTGCGGAAGAGCACGCCGGCGGCCTCGCGGTGCGCCGAGCCCAGCAGCGCCAGCGACACGAGCAGCTTGCTGCGCACCACCTCGTCCGTGAGGTTCGTGAGGCTGCCCAGGTCGGCGGGGTTGTTGGCCTTGATCTCCGAGTCGCGCAGCGAGTGGTAGTCCTTGCGCGCCAGGTCCTCGAGGCAGGCGCCCAGGAAGCGCAGCTCCAGCGGGATGCACAGGTCCAGGAGGCCGCACAGGAACTCGACGCGCTGCGGCGAGGGCAGCTCCGAGAACCAGCGGTAGACGCCGTCGCGCTGCAGCCGCGGGCACCGCTTCTCCACCATGGCGCCGCGGCGGCCCGCGGGCCGCAGCGCGCTCAGGGGGCGCGCGCCGAAGGCGGCGCGCGGAGCAGCCCGCCGGGGCGCCGAGGCGGAGGGCGGCGCGGAGGGCCCGCGCAGGCCCGGGCGCTGCCGCGTCCTCGCCGCTCACGGGGCGGCCCCGCGCCGCAGCCGCCCGCCGGCCGCCGCCGCCGCCATGGCCCGCGCCGGGCGCCGCCACAACCGCGCCAAGTAATCCCTGCCCGCGAGGCCGGCGGAGGCGGACGGCGCCGGGCGCGCGCGCGTGTGTGAGCGAGGGCCGGAGCGCGCGCGGCCGCGGAGGGATCCCGCGGTGACGCGCCCCAGCCGGCACCGCCGCGCCGCGGGGGGAGAGGAAGGAGACACGCAGCGGCCTGACCCCGCGGCAGGCCCCGCCCACCGCCGCGCCCATTGGCCCAGCCGCCGGCGCGCGCCTCGCCATTGGTGCGCCGCGCGTGCGCCGGCCGCCCTTTGAGCGCCTCGTGGCTCCTCCCCCCAGAGCTGATTGGCCGGCGGGATCTTTAAATAGGGGAGGGGCGGGAGGCGCTGCCTTTTGTGTGTGGCGCGGCCGGGGGCGGAGGGGCCCGGGGCGCTGCGGCCGCCCCGGGGCCGTGAGGGGGCGACGGTGCCCGGAAAGTGGCGGTGACCCCCGAGCGTGGCCCTGACCCTCGAGCGCGGCCCTGCGGCTCCGGGCTGCCTCCGGAGAGCAGCTCTGGAGCCGGCGGCTCTGCCCTGAGCGCGTCTCATGGGCAGCAGTGGCGCTGGGAGGTGCTGCCCGAGATAAACCCCATAGCCTTAGTTTTTGTAGTTTACTGCTACTTTAGCCTAAATGTTTGCAATTTGCAGTCTCCACAGCTGCCTGTCAGGGCTCGCTCCCTCCTTTGCCCTTCCCTAGGTCATCTCTGACTTTTCTCTGTTCCTCTGATGTGTTCACATTGTTCCCTAATGCTAGGACACATACCTATATTCTTCATTTATCCCAACATGCTGTGGTACTTGTGGCCTTTTTCTTCATCGCCTGCTCCTTGAGTGGCTTTCTAGGTCTAGCTTGAAACCTGAAGGGGTAGAAGAGCAGGGCAGAGCTGCAGCACCTCATTTTTCTGCCAGTTACATTAAAATAGCGTATGGAGCCAGCATCCAAATGGAGCGTTTGGCCTGTGCCACCTTCATACCAAACCCAGCAGTGCTCCGCTGTCCCAGCTGGGTTGGCTTTTGACTTCAGTTAGTCTCCAAATGCAGCATGGACACACCAGAGACACCTTTTAAAACAGCGTTTTCCCCCCTTATTCCCACAGCTTTATTCTAAATTTGCGTTCAGGCTCCCAGGGGTTTGTGTTTAGTGTGGGCTGCACATTTTGAAGTGCCTTCCATGGCTGGATTTGCCTGCAGTTCGCATGGATGGTGTCCAACAACCAGGAGGCAAACGCATGAGCTCTTTTCCTGCCTTTTTTCCCTGCACCTTAGTTGTGTGGCTGTTGTGGCCCAGCAGCCAGGCTTCATATCAGATAAACGAGATGGGCTGGGATCTTTTAAGTGGAGCAGGGTTTTATTTGTGACCCCAGGCAGAAGAAGGATGCCTCTTTATTTTTTATAGATTTTAATCATCTTGGAGGAGGAGCCTTGTCTTAATTTTGTGCAAAATGCAAGGGAGTGCAATATCCCTGCGGCGCAGATAAGCAAGAGGAATAATATTTGGGTTTTCATAAGCACAATTTTATCTTCTGTTCATAGTCTGTGAACGCTATGGGGTGCACATGATGCCTGCGTTTGGGCTGCATGTGAGTTTGTGCACGCTGGTGTTTCTACAGTGTAAGAGAAAAAGGTTTATTCCTTTGGGCGATGGTTGTTGGAAATCTCATTATACACCTTGCTAAGATGGATGGCTGCCACGCAGAAATTCCGAATACCGGTGTTTCATCCTTTATTATTATTATTTCCCTTCAGAATAGTGCAGTCTATCAATTGTGTTTATTGAAGTCACGCTGAAACGCAAGAGAAAGCCACTCAAGGGCGCTTGGAGGGACTGCATAATGTCACGTATTGTAAAGCCAGCTCTGCTTCTGTAAGGACACTCTGTTAGGGCTTCATCGCTGCAGCCTCCTGCTCCGAGAGGCTCCTTGAAACCCTGCAGATTCTCTGTGCATCCTTTCAGCTCCATCAGGCGCTTCCCTTTCCTGCTGTGCCCGATGTTGTCTGGCCGAGAAGGGATCCGCGGAAAACAGAGGAAGCCCCTTAGGAAAGGTCTATGCTGAACCAAAGCACAAGCCAGGCCTCGGGCATGAGGAAGCCGAGTCCTCTTGGTGGCCTTTCTGCTGGCACTGGTGACTTTATCCCAGCATTAACCCATCCTCAAAGCACCACGCTGTGCTCAGACCCAAGTATCTGATGATTTCCTGGTCTAGCAAGTTGATAGCTTCATCCTTTTTTATTTTTCCACTTGGGAAGTTGGTCTAAGCTTGTGCCTCCGTGCAAGTTTGTGAGTTTTGCTGCTAAGGAGTGAGTCTGTGATTTGCAGCTAGAGCAGAAGTTGTCTGTCTTCGATGCCAGACAGCAAGACAGATTTTAATGTAAAGTGTATAGGAACTGGGAGACGCCTCTGTGCTTAAAGTGCCTCTGCCGGAATCCCTAGGAAAGCCAGAAGAGCAGGATATGGAATTCTGTCACAAGCCACCAAGAATTCCAGTGGCTAGCCAGTGGGCCAAGCAAGAAACCACCCTGAGGAAAATAAATCAGCTTTGGAGGAGCTTGTGTTACGACTTGCTCATGAGGTAAGTGAAGGTCGTCCTGGGGAGCGACCCTGTCTCATCCAGCCCTGCTCCCAAAAAGAGCACAGATCTCCAGACACCAATTCCGGCCCGTTTTATTTGTGTTATTTTATCCCCAGATGATCCTATTTCCTGCATTTTCTGTCTCGATAGTCCTTGTGCCCTGATATGTGCTTGTTTGGGACAAACAGCTGGGGAAGATTCCTTGCGGCAGCAGCCAGTAAACAACAACCAAGAGTCCGCTTTCCTCTTTCCATCAATTCAACGGGAGCAGAAGCTGTTATTTCTAACTGTCAGGCTAGAAGAGAGTGAAAACCACATGCATCCCGCTTAGTTTTCACCCCCTGGTTTAAGAAGGGAGTGATTGGACTCGGTTTTTCTGGATCTGCTCGGAGGGAGGGCGCGCGGATGCTGCGGTGCCTGTTCCCTGGTGCTCGCACTCCTGGTTTCCTGCGCGCTTCCTTGCGGAGGCTGGGACTGGAGCCCTTGGCTTTGAAAAAAAAATAAACAAACCTCAGCTTTGAAGCATGTTGAAAAATATCACGTGGGCTCTGCGAAAAGAAAGAGAAAACAGCCCAAACCCTGGGCCCGATGCTGGGCCTGCGACACGCTTTGCAATGCGCCTTTCGCTGGAAAAAAATGTGCTGGATTTGGACAGGGAATGGGGGGGTCCTTGGCTGTGACTGCAGCAGAAATGGGGGTAACTCACGGGCTCAGCCGCCAACAGTCGGCACAGCGAGTGTGTGTGTTCGGCTGTACGTGTGCGCCTGTCACTGCCCTCTGCCGATGGACTCCGGCAGGCACTCGCATGTCCTAAATGGAGATTTTTCTCCCCGTTTCCTCCCAGCAAAGGCATCACGGATGCTCTTGTCTCTCTCCCAGGGCAGGTGCCCCCTCGATCGCCACCCTGGTCCCATCAGGTGCCTTTTGAAACCCAACCCGAGAGGAACATCCTGCAGGAGGAGCATCCCTGGTTTCCTTCTGCTGCCCTTGCTCCGGCCTTCTCCTCCTCATCCCTGCTCTGTGTGCTGGGAAAACTCTTCCTCCGGGCAAGGAGGAAGCTGCTGCTGCTACCTCCTGGCTCCTCTGTGTCCCAGCAAATTCCTCCCGGCTCCTGCTTGGAGTTTTCCCATCCTTCCCCCCGGGAAGCAGGAGAGAGGGGTGCCCGCGGGATGCGCAGCTCCCCGGCACAGCCCCGCAGCCTGATTCCCACTCATCTTACATTGCACAACCTTAACGCTTAGCCAAATCGTTCTGCAGCTGCAGAAGGAAGTCTGGAAGTGTTTACTTGCGTATTCTAGTGACATTCCTCGGGTTGTTTTCCTACCGGATCCCTCCTGCCCCTGCTTGTGGTTGCTGTGCCACGAACGGCCCCTTTCACATGCTCAGCGAGGAGGCACGAGAAGGGAGCGGGCAGAAATACTTACCACAAATGCATGCGAAGCTCAGGGTCTTGTTGCAACAATTTAAATTAATTCCCCACTTGTTAAAGAAATCGTCCGTGCGAGATAGAGCAATAATGTCATCTGCCCTACCTGCCATCCCCGTGCTTCCCAACGCCTCCGCACGGGTTTGCACGTTGCGGCGGGCGCCGGAGCTGCGCGCGGGGGATTATTTCCTGGAGGAACCCACAAATAACGGCTGAATGACAACCAGGATGAGGAACTTGGGATTGGTTCACGGGCTATTCATGAAGAGAGAAAGAGATGAAATTAGCTGAATGAACTGTTCATTATGCATTATTCAGCCAGCTGTACTAATTAGTGCCTTAAGGACTGTTCCTGTTCCCGCTGCAGCCAACTCCCAAACTGCTTTTGATTTCAGCGGGAGCAGGATGGAGCCCTCCGAGAACAGGCCCGGTGCCTGTTTCCTTTGCAATGCCCTTTTTTTTTTCCGCCTTTACTCCTGCTTATTGATTCCAACTTTCTGTTTCTTCCATTAAAATGGCTACTTCTAAAATGTCCTGCGTGCCAATCCGTTAATTGCAGGAAAAGGAAAATACCACCGGTCCCAGGGCGGGCATCCTACGCCCAGTATGTGCTCTGAAGGAGAATGTTTTCTGTGCATCTCCTGGCTCTGCTGCTCTCTGGCACCAAGAACCCAGAGGATGATGGAAAACGTGAAGCCAGAGATGTCACTAGGGCAGAAGGTGCCCAGGTGGTGACACCCGGTTGTCCCTTGGTCCCGCAGCGTCGCGGTGGTGCCGGTGGGTTCAGAGCTGCGGAGGAGGCAGGAAGCTCCCAGCCCCGGAGCTCTGGGGCTGCTCTCCACACGCTGCCTAAAATGGATATAAAGGAGCCTCGGGATGGAATTTATTTTCTTCCTAAGATCATCCCTAAAATAACAAACACAAGAAAACTGGTGACATGCGGTACATCTGTTTGAATAACACGGGCCTTCTGTCTGCAAAAGCGGAAACTCCAAATAACTCTTTGATTTGTGTTTCCTTTCTTCTCCGTCCCCCTCTCCTCCTCCTCACTACTGTACACAAATCTGCTCCGCACACTCCGAGGCGCCAGCTCCCTCTCCCCGGATGAGCTTGTTTTTGTGCCGTGTGATGGTTATTTAATTTCCTCTCCGCGTCTAACGCAGCTAATATTTATCTTCCCTGATGGGATCGCGGCTCTGTTTATCCGCGGATGTCAAGGGGGTAAGGACGGCACTTCTTGGGAGCCGATGGACCAAATTCCAGCCCTCTGACTGCATTGCGGGGAATAGCATCTTCCCCCGCCGCCGTCCCACGGCAGCCAACTATCCCGGTTGAGGAAAAGCAATTAGGACTTAAATATGTGCTTAAAGTTAGCCCGGGCAGAAGCCCTCGTCTAAATA
Source organism: Tinamus guttatus (assembly GCF_059628265.1). Lineage (NCBI taxonomy): Eukaryota > Metazoa > Chordata > Aves > Tinamiformes > Tinamidae > Tinamus > Tinamus guttatus. The sequence goes on from NW_028288857.1 coordinate 3,108,829, forward strand.
GGGAGGCTCTCTGAGCCGGAGCCAGCCGAGTCACTGTGGCAGGCGACGTTCCGCATGGAGAAAACCTGGCCCCATGGGAGCCGGCTAATTGCTGCCCCACGAGCAGCAAGGCCAGGAAAACGGCAGCCACTGGCCATTTCTCTGTGTTTTTATGAAAAGCCGCTAAACGCAGCGTTTAAATAGAAGTGAAATTGCAACCGTGGCACCATTTCCAGCAGCTCTGCTGAAATCAATACAACCCTCATTGAAAAAATGCAAAAAAAAAACCAGGATCTTCTCCAGTTTTGTGTTTTGTCGGTTTTCTTTTGTCCAAAGCTGCCATCTAAACCAAGTAACAAACCATATTTTCGTCATTAAATTCACTTCCTTTCTGCACTCGCCTTTGCGCTTCGTTACCGCACACGATTTTCCGATTTTCCTGATTTTTTTTTTTTTTTGGCCAGCCCTCCGAGCTAATATCACAACTATGGATCTGGGGTTTATTTATAGCCCCGAGCTCGGCGGAGGGCTGTGTGTCTGGTGTTGCTGTGGAAACGGGGATTCTCGGAGCAGAAGGATTTCGAAGGGATTTTAAAAGGGACCTGCTGGATTGGAGCAGTATCATTCGCTTCCAGCAGCCTGCATGTAACTTTAAGGCATTAAACCTACCTGGAGAAAACACCCGGTGGGCTCAGCTCGTCCTGCGGGGTTGTTATGACCAGGGCAGAGCTCCGGATGGGCCGCGTGGCAGGGGACAGCGGTGCAGACGGCGGGTGCTGGCGCGTGGTGTGGGTGACAGGGACACGTGGTGGCAGGGGTAGAGAGCGGGAAACACCCTCGTTTTGCACGTCTGAGTTTGCAAAACTCCCGCTTATCGCAACGAATCCGCAGCTTTGAGAGCGGCATGAAGCAGCATATGCTGGGAATTAGGTTTTACCTCGTTAGACAGTGATGTAAATGATTTTATGTTTCCCTCAGATAGTGTCTAATGGAGGCGAGTGTGACGGATGTGGTCCTACCTGCCGGCAGCATCTTCTATCAGTGGGGAAGTGATGGGCAGACCCAGAAAGTCCCTGTTGGACCTTGCAGAGGGTCCCTGTGCCACCGGTTTGCGGCCAGCAACGGGCAGGAGGTGAGAAACCCCCCTTTGCCCCTCACTGAGACCAAAGTGCAGGGGACACAGCAGCACCTGGACGAGGCCAAGCCATTCCGGCCCGTCCTGGGGTCAAACCCACATTAAAACCCCGCCGAGTGCAGCAGGGTGCTGTGCCTGCCGTGGCACCGGTGTTAAAGGGGGCAATTCCCGATGAACTTCATGGAGCTGCTCATGGAAAAAACCTGTCCCTCCTCGCAGGCTGTCCTGGCAGCCCCAGGCCTGAGCCAGGCTCCCTAATATAATATAATATAATATAATATAATATATATAATACAATATAATTCAGTATAATACGATATAGCAGGATTCAAGCAGTAGTTCTGCTCAGAAAGCAGCTCCAGAGCCGCATCTGCAACACAGGCCCGGATTGGGTTTGAGGTGCATCCAGGCTCCTGAGCTCGAAAAACCAACCCAAAAACAACCCAGAAAACGTCACCGCGGCCGAGGGGAGGGACAGGCAGGGCCACGTGCCTATCCCACTAGCCCACCAGTGTCTTTAAACTCACAAACCGGGGCCCAAATGTCAGAGCTGATTATCCGCTGCCTTTCGTTTCCCTAAGGAAAAGCAGCCCCGGCAGCGCGCGGGGCTCCGCGGATCCCGGAGCAGCCCTGACATTTGCTCAGCACATTCCCCAGGCCCGCGCTGGCACGAGGAGCGTCGTGCCTGGCTGCAAGTTGTTACCGTGATATTAGATTAAAAATAGAAGAGCGGGAGCTGATACTCCTAGGCCAGTGGAATGGCAATTCAGTACTTAGCTTTTCCATTAGAGGGTGCCAGGAACCTACTGTTGCTGCAGACCCCAGAAATCCCGGGAAGCTTGATGTGCTCCTGTGCATTTTGGGACCTGGTGGCTCTCCTTGCTTCCACGCTCTCCCTGCTCATGCTGCCCTCGTGTAATTTGGCTGTCACACAAAACACAGGTGGGAAAAGCTGGGGGTGGCTGTACTCGAAGGTCCATCATGGTGCAATGTGTTCAAACAACACAGCTGGGGCCCTCAGCCTCCACTTCTTGGTACATTTACTGATGAATTATCAGCTGTGACCACCTGCAAGGCCAAAAAATGCATATGAGAATATGGAGAAATTGCAAGATCAGTCTTAGCAGCAAGAGATTCTTTAGAAAGGGAAGAAAACCGCTCCTGCCTCTTCGGGTCATTGGAAGAAACACACATTTGGTGCACAGAGTGGTAGAGCTGGCTCGCAGGCTTCATTTTGGTATTGATTCTACCAGAAAACATGGAAAAAGCATTAGTGAAACTATGCAGATCAGTCTGTCACCCCCAGTGGTGTGGAGACCCTGACATAGGTCCAATGCAGCTTCAGCCGCTGTTACCCCGTGGGAAAGGCAAGAAGAAACCTTGGACCAGGATACAAGCCACCCTCATCTTGACTGCTTTCTGCACTGATTTGTGGTTCACTGTTGGGCAAACCCGTCCCCAAGCATCACTGTCCTCATCTAACCATCCAGGCCAGTGACAGAGGTGGTGCGAGAGCCAGTGACTTATTTGAGACGGTGATTTCACAGCAAGGTGCAGCTCGGTCCCTAGTGTGACATGGTCCCCATGTGTCATAGAATCATAGAATGCTTAGGGTTGGAAGGGACCTCTAGGGATCATCTAGTCCAACCCCCCTGCATACGCAGGGACACCTAAAGCACGTGGCACAGGACTGCGTCAAGCGGTTTTGAAGAGATCCAGAGAAGGAGACTCCACAACCTCTCTGGCAGCCTGTTCTAGTGCTCTGTCACCCTCACTGTTAAGAAATTTTTCCTTAAGTTCCTGTGGAACTTTTGGTGCTTCAGTTTCCGGCCATTTCCTCTAGTCCTATCAGTGGCCACCACTGAAAAGAGGCCGCCACCATCCTCTGCACTCCCTCCCTTGAGGTACTTATAGACACTGCTTAGATCCCCTCTCAGCCTTCTCTTCTCCAGGCTGAACAGGCCCAGCTCCCTCAGCCTCTCCTCATAGGGCAGATGTTCCAGGCCCCTGATCATCCTCGTAGCCCTGCGCTGGACTCTCTCCAGCAGCTCCACATCCCTCTTGTCCTGTGGAGCCCAGAACTGGACACAATACTCCAGATGCGGCCTCACCAGGGCTGAGTAGAGGGGCAGGATCCCCTCCCTGGACCTGCTGGAGACGTCCCCATGGAGCTGGGGCCACCCGCCAGCCATCTCCGTGGCCGAGGTGACACCCTGCAGCTGCCCAAGGCTCCGGTTCCTCCGGAGCTTTGAAGCACTCCGATTTCACCGGACGGAATAGCAAATCACTGTGCTCTAGTCCTGGCCGCACAGAGGGAGGCACCGAAGGATGGTGTCATCTTACCTCACTGCAACGTGCTGCTTCGCTGAGGGATCCCAAAGCATTTTATGGACTAAATATAAACCAGGGATGTGTGGGGAGGAACCACCATAGTGGCGACAAATAACTTGGAGGTTTCCTCTTCAGAGTTTAGCTTGAGCTCTTAAAAAATCCAGGCCCGTATTCAATGTTTGATTTATTATGCGAAGACGCCAGGATTATTCGAGATAAGTCAGGAATTGAAGTGGGTGCTATTTGGCACTAACTTTTTGTCTGAGACCCTTGTTTCAGATTAACCATCAAAATTCACAGGCTCTTGAAGATCCCACTGACTTCAGTCATGAAGGGAAGGTGGAGGGAAGGGTCAAATGATGCTGGTAAATATGACCAAGGAGGAAATGTGAAGGGGAACATTAGGGATGGGAGAAAAGCATTCCCAGGAGTGGGGAGCCGAAGGGAGATGCTGCTTCTGGCTGAAAGTGAGGCTGGATAAGGAGAGAAATAGGAGTGAGAGAGCCAGGACAGGGAAAGGACCCCCCAGCTCTGCTCCTTCATCCCTTGTGTCTGAGATGAGCAGTTTCAATCCACATCCCTTTTTCCCCCAGTTCAGAAGATTTTCAGCATTAGGCAGGACCAAGGTGTGCGTTTAATCCCGTGAACATTCAAATAGCTTTTCTTCGTCATCCCGTGCTCTGTGCCTGGGGTGTCTCTTGGCGGTGACAGCTGAGTTAATCTGGAGTTTTAGGATTCTCGCCGTGTGATTTCTCTATGCCTCGCGCTTCCAGGGCTGCGTGCCTTTATCCCTCACCCTTTCTTTTCCGCCTGGATTATCCCATGTTAATAGGTACCATGTAATATGTAAGTCTGTTGTTAATGACTCCTGAATGCTGCTTGCTGATTCCTTAAGCAGATCTTGAAATCCCATGAATCTGACTTAGAGTTTTGTGGGTGTTTTCTTCTTTCATCTCTCCTCTCTCCCCTTTCCTCTCCCCTTTCCTTTCCTTTCCTTTCCTTTCCTTTCCTTTCCTTTCCTTTCCTTTCCTTTCCTTTCCTTTCCTTTCCTTTCCTTTCCTTTCCTTTCCTTTCCTTTCCTTTCCTTTCCTTTCCTTTCCTTTCCTTTCCTTTCCTTTCCTTTCCTTTCCTTTCCTTTCCTTTCCTTTCCTTTCCTTTCCTTCCCTTCCCTTCCCTTCCCTTCCCTTCCCTTCCCTTCCCTTCCCTTCCCTTCCCTTCCCTTCCCTTCCCTTCCCTTCCCTTCCCTTCCCTTCCCTTCCCTTCCTTCCCTTCCCTTCCCTTCCCTTCCCTTCCCTTCCCTTCCCTTCCCTTCCCTTCCCTTCCCTTCCCTTCCCTTCCCTTCCCTTCCCTTCCCTTCCCTTTTCCTTCCCCCCCCTTTTTTTTTAACTCAAAGCATGGAATACGGAGGATACCTTTCCACTCCGGCTTTTGGGAAGCAGTTTCCTGTGTTTAGACAGTCCAAATATGCTATTCTAGACTGCAAAGTGCAGACTGCATCTGCTTGCATCCCCTAAAGAATGGGCTGTAAGAAAGAAACCTCGTTTGAGACACTACATCAAATATAGAAGAAATCCCTATATAGCTGTTTATCTGCTCGGGGAAAAAGAAAAAAAGATCCTTGAGCATTCGTTCTTGACAATGTTTCATAAGAATAGAGTATGAGTAATGTCAATTTTTTCATATTGCTGTCTCTTCTTCCTCAAATGAAAGACATTTCTTTATTTTTGTTATGAATTATAAATCTCTTTGCTACCATCCAAACAATTCTGGGAAACTTCTGCCACCAGCTTTCTGAACGCAGTGAAATACACAGTCCTTGCCATTTGTAATACTCCAAACATTCATTATTCAAGTGACACGGGGACAGAAATATGCACATGGGCCTCTCCATTAAAATGAAAACATAATCCCATCTTCGGGATCAGGTGCCAAACTACCTCGTTACCCTGTTGATTCCCGACCATCCGCAGTTGTGAGTTTAATGGGAGGTTTTCCCAAAACCCCTGCTAGAAGCAGCGATGGATGCACAGTTGCATCATATGCTGCAGAACACTGATATTTTCTTAGGGTGCCTTGAAAACAGGGAAGGGACTTTGTTTTTTTTCCACCTTTCATGAAAAGCCAAACCTTGAGAAACAAAGTGCTGAGGAGGAGCCTTATCTAGATTCCCTAGGCTTGACCACAGGAGTGCAAATCTGGATAAGTGAACTGAAATCCTGATCCCTGTGCTCAAAAGCAGATCTTTTCCCTCCTTCCTTCCACATCCGTGGGCTGACATCAGTGAGATCCTTTTGGATAACAGATCATATTTGCAGGAGTCCTCGCAAATGAGTTTTCTCACTTGTGAAACAGGTGGGACAGCAACTCAAGGCTAGATCCGATGGGATCCTTGGAAAAAAAAAAGCAGGGCCTGAAAGCTGTTCATGTCTGGAAAACTCCCCAAAGTTCCTCAAACCAAACCCACCAGGATTGGCAAAGCTGGGAGACGGGAAACGCTTGGGAGCAGCAGTGCTGATGCCCAGGGCTGGCTTTGCCGGCCCTTTCCTGCATCCCTGATCCGGAGCAGCCTCTGCCCGTTGCAGCCGTGCGATGGGAAGCAGCAGCATGCCAAGCCTTTTCCCGGAGCAGGTTTCTTCTCCTCGCATTATGTCAGCCGCATTTCCTGACAAAAGCAGCAGGAAGGCGCGGGTGACAGATGTCCCTTAATTATCGGCAGCATTCCTGCTCCTTGGTCTCAGGCATTAAATTCAGAGGCTTGAGATGAAGGCCGTGCTTCGTTCGGTTAAGAGTGGCTGCTTTGGTTTTATTTACTAGCGTCTTTCACCTATGGAAAATTCATCATCTTGTTTTTTCCACCCTGGCCAGATCTTCACAAGAGCAGCAGGAGCACCAGGCAGTCTGGTGGGATGGAAAGTCCCGACATGCAGGTGCCTCCAAACTGATTATGTTCTTATTTTGCAAAATCACCACATTTTGGAATGGGAAAGGCAAGGGGGGACCATGTAGCGTGGCAGAGCAGGTCTACTGCTGCTGGAAGGACCTTGATGTTACAGAGCAAGCAGCTGCAAACACTGTCATGTTGGGGTGGTCCAGACAAAGAGAAAGGCAAATGAGACCTCTGGGCATTACAATATGGGGAGAAACCACACCGTTTTCCCCTGGATTGATTTTGAGGCTTCCCAGTGCCTCCTTCCCTGTCTGTCTTGAGCCTTTGCAAGCAACGTTGTCACACATTTCAAACCCAGTTTATAGAATCATATTGGTGCATGAGCAGCCTAGATGATTGATTTTCCGGGCATGTCCCACGGCACCCAAGGACCCAGGGGTGGCAGGGATCACCCCTCGATCCCTCTGGGCCTCTCTCAACCTGCAGCAACAGGTTTTTATTCCCCCGGTTGGAAGCCGAATGACCTGTGTCGCCCGCTCGCCCATCTTTGCCCTTACTTCTTGCAAAATACCCGGGACACCCCTTGCTTCTGCTGCATTGGCATTTACAGGCCCATCCTTCCAACTTGTAAAAGTGCCCAAAAGCTGCTCCGAGCCCCATCGGGGCTGCTTGTTTCAAGGTAGTCCCGTCGGGAAGACCCGCCTGGCCACAGGGAAGGAATGGCTGGAGCCCATCTCGTGCTCCCGGCGTGGAGATTTTTTCCTCCCATGTGTCCCGTTGATCAGGATCAGCTTCTTTGCTGCTGTTTTTGTGCCTCTTGATTTCCACACGGAAACTGGCTCTATTTTTACCCGGCTAAAGCTGATTAGATTTGCAGTAATTGGCAGGATAAACAGACACATACTGTATGCAGCAGGTTAATGCGATACATTCGGTGACCAGTAAATGCACTTAGCCCAGGCCCAGCACAGAGAAGACAATCAAGGTAATTTATTGTACACATGCCTGCAACATGCCCATTAACCAGCTCCATCCTTCCTGCCCCTGCAAGGCCATTTCCCTGGTGAGTCTCACTGCAAAATGCAAAACATTCCCTCATTCTCTCCCAGCGCTTTGCAGAGTGGCATTAAACCCAAGGACACGCAGGAATTGCTCTTTCTGGTAACTCAGGTCTTGACTTGTGTTGACCTGTGAGAGATTATTAGCACTGAAGCAGCCCCGAGTAAAAAAGAGAGATGCTACTTACAACTCATGGGCTGACCTCCTTCAAGTAATGTAATTTCCAGCCATTTCAATCACTTTCATAAGCCTCAGTCTACCAGAAGATTAGCAATAGTCCTGCTTGCCGCAATATTATTCTGCTCTTTAATTGATTTTGGGGGATAATTTAGCTAGAGACCAAGTAGATAGGAGAAAACTTGGGGACAACATGAGGTGATGCTGTACTTCTGGAATTCAATTAACTGGGGGAGGAAACGAGAGGGAAGCGAAAATGAAAATCATTGGTATTTCCAAAGCTGCCTGTTTCCATCTGATGTCCTTAGAGCCTGGGAATGCTCAGGGAATACGAAGGGATTGCAGGGACCCTCCGGAGCCTGGGAGGTGCTTGCTGTATGAGCCATCCTTGGATATGTTGGGATGGGAGCTGCCTGGCTCAAGCTCCTTGCACACTGTATAGGAGTAATATTCCTGATTGCCGCTGCGAATCCAGGGTCAGGACTCTGCTGGAAAGGCAGGGGAATATCCGCACGGTGCGGATGCAGCCTCTCTATGCACAGCTGGGTTTTGAGACCTCTCGGCCATGCAATTTTAATCTATTTAATGTAGGCTCTGGTGGTTCTGGGCTGTTTCTGCATCAGCCCCTTGCTTGGGACCCAGCCAAGGGCTCTGCAGACGGCTAAGGAGACCGTGTCAATAGGATCATCTTTACCCAGCAAACTTGTCACCTCCTCGCTGAAAGACACGTAGTGCAAAAACATCCATCTTCCTCAAAGTCGTGCCTGGCATTCGTTACACCCCCCTCTTTTAATTCTTGATTTATCAAGTTGGGTATTAGCGGTTCCAGCGATTGCCAAAGCTCCATGTCAGGGACAAAAGCCGATAATCAGGGTCACCTTGTTCACCCCTCGCCGCGTGGGCACGGCGCTGGCTCCCTCCCAGCCCTCCAGTACTTCCAGGGGCTGTTCCAAGACCTACTGAAAACCACCATTAACTATCCAGACAGCTCCTTGGCCTCCTCCTTTACAACTCTTACGAGTTATTCAGATCTGCTGGTTTAAAAATATCAAGCTCCATCAGCTTGCTCCTAATGCGCTTCCTATTTACTCTCGGAGAGTATTTCATTAGCACGTTGCCTTTTTTTTTTTCCAATCAGATACAAGGCAGAAGCTTGCACCAAAAACTGCTGCCTTTTCTGGGTTCTTGATTAACCTCCCATTTCTGCATGATACTGGCCCGCTGCTAATGCAAGCTTCCTTTTCCTGAATATCTTGGAAATTTTCCTTCTGCTTTCTCTTCCCCAGCTTCCGAGGCCTATTAATTGCGACCAATTTCCCTTTTCTTCCTTTTATTTTGTGTGTTTATGTTTTATGTGTTAGTCTCAGTGGCTCTTTTGCTTCCCATCCAAGCCATTCTTTTTTAATTTATTATTTTTTAGTGAAGATTTCTGTCTGTTCTACTGCTTTGGAGGGAAAATATTCTTAAAGATTTCTCTCTTTTCAAATATATTTTTCATTTAACTTCTTTGCCCAAATTGATCCGACCTGTAATTATTTTATGCTTTGTGGAATAAGACCTTTTTAAGGTGCTCTCTGTATTGCTGCTTTGAGCTTTACTTCATTTGCACCTTAACAAATAGCATCAAACCGTGATCCTTTGTACCCAGCTGGGTGAGAAACTCATCTTCACCCGGCAAGGTGAGGTCTAATGTGGGATTCCCTCATGTTGGAGGCAATAAGGCAATAGCTTTTGCATTGAGGAGTAAGGAATTATTATTATTATTTTCCAGAAATCCGAAGGATGTTTTAATACCAGCAGTTTGAGACCTCTTGCTTGCATCGTCCAGGCTGAAGTCTGGGGTGATCATGCAAGTTTTTATTGGATATTAGGGACGTGGCTGCTGCAGGAAGCAGGTTGTGTTGAGGCCCCGCTGCAGCCGGCGCTCCGCTGCAGACACTTCCCGTCTCGTGCTTCATTTCCTGGGATATTGATCCCAAATCTCTCCGGATCATTTATTCTCGTGGCTCAGAGCTGGCTTTCGACCTTGACCTGCTTTCAATGCTGCCTTTCCTTGGCCCTCCTGACCCGCTCGCTTCCTAGATAAAAACACCTGGAGATGCAAAACCATTGCAAGCAAACCTCATGTTTTCATCCCAAATCCCACATTACTCCCGGCTGGATGCTGCAGAGGTGAACTGACACCCGGAGGTGACAAGAGCATCACGAGGAGGGAAAAGCCCATTGGAATTTGGGAATGGTGTGAAGTGTAAGCTCAAATTTCCCCACGCTCAGCCTTGTGTACATGAGCAGGGCCATGGAAATACTAACTGACCTGGAAAGGACTCCCCAGGGCAGCAGCAATCAGGGCCATGAGTTTTCAGTGAAGCTAAATCCCGATTTTGGGGAGCTGGTTGGATACAGCAGCATCCCAATGGGTGCATTGGTACCAGCAGCTGGTCCCTATAAACAACCGGCCTCTAGAGCTGGCCATTAATCAACATGCCAATTAGCATTTAAAGCTACCAGAAACATATAAAACTTTCAAGGAAATAATGGGAGGGGTCTGGATTTTTTTTTCTTTGCCAAATTTTTCATCTGTATTCAAGAAAGTACATTTTCTTTTTTTTTTTTTTTTTTTTTTGAAATCTTTGAGGTTTCCACCCAAAGTGTCTCTCCTTCGTGCATAAAATGGCATTTTGCAGTTGCCAGAAAATGAAATACCTGAATTGTTGGATTTGGGGGGAAAAAAATGAAAAATGATGTGCTTGGTGTTGCAGTCATGAAGAACTCAGGGTAATTAATTTCTCTGGCTCTGGCTGCATCTCTTCCTCTCGGTCCTTGCAAAGAGGAAGGCATTGCTTGTGGACCAGTGCAGTGAGACCTATTGATAAATGGACCAGAAAACACAATTAAAAGAGAAAAACCTAATGGGAAACCGCAATGTGAAACTTCCCAGTACGTGGCCAAGTTGGTGGCAGGTCCTGAGTTTTGCAGGCCCTGCCTGACACTAAAAAACCCTGGGTTTTGACCATGAGATCTTAAAGCTCAGTGGTTCCTTGGAGTCTTTGCCAAGACCTCTGGCAAGGGGGCTCAGAGCAGGGTCACTGGTCCCACCTTGGCTCTAAACTAACGCCTGGCGATGACTGTGGTGATGGCAGGAGGGAATTGGGATGCAGGGCACCTGGCCTAACAAACGCACGGATATTTTCCAGAAGAATCTTGTTCTCAGACATTTCACAGGCTTTTGTTTTCCAGCAGAGCTCCCCCTGTAATCCCTGTGCATTAATACACGTGTGTGCATAGATATAGATATAGATGTGTGCATGCACACAGATGCTGCAGATATCTGCATGCTGGAAAATACGCTTGTGTGTTGCAGGCCCAGCACCCTGCTTGCTTCAGGGCCACCAACGGGCCTGGCTCTGCCGGGGGGAGGATTTCAGCTCTTCCACCACCATGGAAAAAATTCCATGGGCAGCCCCGGCGCTGTCCCTCCGTTCTGCCGGACGGCAGCGCTCGGAAATAGCGGGAGAGGTGGGGAAAAAGCAAGGAGCCGCGGAGGGAGCAGCCGGCGGGGAAGGGCGCCCGGGATGCTGTGGGAAGCGCCGAGCGGCACCACGGCGGCTCATGAATAAATAATCCGTGTTGCAGTGGCGGCGAGCTGGACCCGGCGCCGCGCCGCATCAGTCTGCCCGGAGACGCGGCGCCGGTAAACAAGGCCCCGCGCTCGCTCCGTCGCCGCCGCGCGCTCCGTCGCCGCGCGCTCCGGCATCGCGCGCTCCGGCATCATCGCTCCGTCGCCGCTCGCTCCAGCATCGCATCCAGCATCGCATCCGTCGTCGCATCTCCGCCGGGCGCCGCGAGCATCGCCGAGGGGGGCATCCAACACCCGCAATCCTTAGGAATAAGCAGCCCCCCCTCCCTTCCCCTTCCTCCTCCTCCTCCTCCTCCTCCCGCGGGGCGGCTGTGGCGGAGCAGCGCGCGGCGCGGAGGAGGGGAGCCGGGACGCGGGCGGGTAGCGGGGGTTGATACGGGGGGCCGGGCCGCGCTGCGGGGCCGCCCGCGCGGAGCGTCGGCGGCGGCGGCTCCGCGGGCGCGGGAGCCGCATTGCTGCGCGCCGCGATGCTGCCCGCGCCGCGCCCGGGCGCGCAGGGGCGGCCGCGCAGCCCCGCGCCGCGCCGCCTCTGAGCGCCGCTCCCCCCATCGTTTCGATATTTTTTATTCTCTCTCTTGGCGTTTGGCCTCTTTTTTTTTTTTTTTCCCCCTGTTTTTCCTTCCCCCCCTCCTCCCCCCCACCCTTTCCCCGTTCCCTGCCTTGGATGGTTTTTAGGTGGAGTCGTTTGCACCAAAACCCAATAGCTGCTGCTGTTCTTGCTGCTATTTTTTTTTTTTAATGATACTGTTTCCACAGCAGGGGAAGAGAGAACTGATCCTGAACATACTCCCAGAGAATGAATAATCACGGGAAACTGGCTTAAGCAGCTCCCTGGATCTGGTGCATGATTCCTATTTGATTTGATTTTTTTTTCTTTTTTTTCCAAGTCATCGCTCTCATTTTATTTCCTGCATTTTTTTTTTCACCTTTTGGGGGATTTGCAAACCGAATTACATGCATGTCCAGTGGGGGAAGGTTTAATTTTGACGATGGAGGGTCGTACTGTGGAGGCTGGGAGGACGGAAAGGCTCATGGCCACGGAATCTGTACCGGCCCGAAGGGTCAAGGTGAATATTCGGGCTCCTGGAGTCACGGCTTTGAGGTGCTGGGGGTCTACACTTGGCCCAGCGGCAACACTTACCAGGGCACCTGGGCCCAGGGCAAGCGCCATGGCATTGGCATGGAGAGCAAGGGGAAGTGGGTGTACAAAGGAGAGTGGACCCACGGATTTAAGGGACGCTACGGGGTCCGCGAATGCACTGGAAACGGGGCCAAGTACGAAGGCACCTGGAGCAATGGATTACAGGATGGCTACGGGACAGAGACCTACTCGGATGGAGGTAGGTGCCGCGTCGATACCTCCTCGGTGCGGGGTCCCTGGCTTTGCGCTGGGCGCTGCGAGTTTGCGCTCGGGCCGCTTGCCACCAGGGCCACCCCGGCGCGTTGCCACAGGTAGCCCCATAGCCCAAAGGGGCGCCAGGCCCGGCGTCCCGGGGAGGGGGACGGCTGCCCCGCGCCGGGGGTCTTGGCACATGGATCCCCGTCGTGACTGCACCACCCTGACCTGTAGGATCTGCGTGGGGCGGTGGGAGCAGGGCAGGGTGTGGGGGAGATACGGGGGGATTTGGGATTGAAGATGCCCTCGGTTGGGAGCGGGCGGCTGGCCCTGCCTGCAGCCCCCAGCCCGCGACGCCGGGCGAAAGACTTTAATTCGGACAAGGCTCTTACATTCCTAGTTTACGGCTTAATGCTTAGCGTAGGGGCTCAGAGGGATCACAAAAGCTCTTCTCTGCCGTCAACGCGGCTTAACGAGACGTGGAGGGGAAACGGGGATTAAAGAGAAAACAAGGAAACCCAATCGGAGCGGTGGGGAATCGCCCGGCTAACAAGCTTTAAGGCCAAACTAGGGAAAACAGCTGGTGCTCTGCCCTAAGTGGCTATATCATCCTCTCCGATGTCTGGGGCCGCTTCCATCCCAACTGCCACCATAATCCGAGCCGGGCCTACCCGCCGAGGCTGCCGCAGGCCCGGGGGGTCCCTGCGGAGCCGGCTGCCGCTCCGAGGCATTCCCGCTTCCCGGCACGGCCACCCCGAGGGAATTGCAAGGCTTCCAGGACGCATCCCGGCCCTCCTGCGCGGTGCTGCAAGAGCCCTTGCTGGAAAGCCCGGCCGCCGCTTGGCGTTTGCAGGAGGAGGCGGGATGAGCCCTCACCTGCGGCTGCTCTTTTGTGCTCCCGGGGGGGACATGCACTGATCTCATCAGTCTGAAGATTTGTTGTTTTATTATTTTTCTTGCCGCTTGGTTTCTCCTGAAGGCAAATGCGGCTGCAACCTTTTGTTTCACGCACCTGGAGTAAAGCCGGGGCTTAGTGCAAAGCTGCCGGGCCTGCCTGCAAGCAGCGGGCGATGCTGCCGCTTCCCGGGAGGGGGGCAAGCGCGGCCCGGAGCGGGCATGGGGCCAGGAGGGCCGTGGAGGGGACATCCGTGGGCGCTCCGGAGCGCGGCGCCGTCCCCCCGCTCCCCGCCGGGGACATTTTCCGGCAGGCAGAGCGGAGGGAGGGATGGAGGAGGGCGGGAGCATCCCCGGTCCCCGAGGGCTGCGGTGGCGATGGCGGCGCCGGCAGCTGCACCCGGAGCATCCCGGATGGAGCCGCCAGGATCCGACGCGCGCCAGGAAGCGGCTGCCGAGCGGGGTGGGCTGTGAGCAGGTCGCGCTTTCCCAGAAAATACCAGAAGGAAAAAGCATCCTCTTCCATCTTGGCTTCCCGAGCCAGGCACCCCGCATCCGTGCTCCTGGCCGGTGTGCCGGGCGGAGTGGAGAAGACGGGGAGGGAAAGGAAAGGCCGGGATGTGTAGCAAAGCGCTCATCCCGGAGAGCTTGCAAAACCTCTGGAATTTTGGGAAGGCCGCGCTCCAGAGAGCCCGGCGTCGCGGCCAGGCCCCAGCCCACGGCCCTGCTCTCCCCACCTTCAATTGCCCTCGTCTCAACGCGGTTGCAAGCACCCGGGTGCAAATCTCTGGTCGATCTGGGTGCAAAACCCGGCACCTATGGGGCACTAACCCTTAAGGGACTTTGCCCCTTTGCCCACAAAATGTGGCCACACGCGGGCGTATTCTGGGGGGGCGGCTGCATCGCTCTGGCCCAGGAGAGGCAGCTCCCAGGGAGGATCTTTCTTGTTTCCCCTGCCGAGTTATTAGCTCCGTCGCACTGAAGTATCCTCGAATCCTCGCCCCAGCATCTGTCACTCGCCACCCACGGCTAAATATTCATCCCTTGCGTGTTTTTTTTTTAGCGCAGCCACCAGGGCGAGGGGATGGGTCCCTAAATGCACAGCGAGGATGAGGAGGCACGGCACGCGGGGAGGCTCCTCTCTCCCATTCCACCCTTGCTTTGCACGAGGGCGGAGAAGGGCAAGGCTGGAAACTCCGCCGAGCGTTACCGCTGCTCCCTGAGCAAGAGTTATATATATTTTTTCATGCGGATCCGCGCGTCCGGCCCCGGGGGATGGCGAGCGAGGCCCACGGGGCCGTTGCCCCCGCACGCAGCTTGCAGCTTCTCACACCTCCCACGGCGCCGCGCGCGTCGCCCCGCGCTCGCGGACCCACTCGCACGTGGGCTCGCCGGGGCCGAGCGCGCATGCTCCGCTGCAGGCAGCCTCCACGGCGCCCTGCACATTCCCTGCTTCCCCCGGGAACGCTTCCTGGGTTTTTTTGCCGAATCCCTGCGAGGTTGCGTGCTGCAGGAGCCCGCACCTCCGCGCCCCGGTTCCCTGTGAAGCGGCGGCGCTGCAGCCCGCTCCGCTAGCACGTGCCTCCGGTCTGCAAAGCTAATTGCTTCTAAATGGCTGATGAGGAGAAAACATGCGATGGAGCAGGGCCGAGGCGCCTCGCCGGGCTCTGTCCCCCTGCATTTCACTGGTTCCTCCAAATCCACTTGGATCTGACTAGTGAGGGCGAATTTCCATGCGATCTCCTAGCGCCCGTGCCAGGATTACCCTAAAAATCCCAAGGCTGGTGCTGTTTTGCTGCTGCAAAGGGGCTGTGAATGCACTTTCAGTAGCAGGTGGCGGGAAGAAGCTGCTCCCGGTGCCCTGCAGGAGCCAGACACAGAGCTCACTGTGCTAAGGACCCCCTAAGCCCCCCAAAAACATTAAACTTAATTCCTAAGACATCTTTCTATTTAGACGTGGTGCAGCAGATCCTTGCAGTGCCTTAAGTGGGAATAGGAGAGCGATGACTGAGACATCAGGCCACAGCGAGCATAGAAAAATGAATCAAAATACTAAATGAAGATTCTGACCAGTGTCATTAAAAATAAATGATCTGAACTCGTTATAATTACTTCTCTGCCTGGAACATGCTGCTTAGTTTCAGGTACAGCTCAGGACAGAAGAAGAAAGATTTTAACGTGGGGAGAAGAACGTGGCCCCAACGTCACCGGGTGGGATTAAACCCAAGCTCCATCTTCTCTAGGAATTTGGGGATGCCTGGGGAAAATGTGTGGCATGGCCCTTGGGGGTAATTTGTCCCCTTAAAATCTCCTCCTGCCTGCTCACAGAGACTGACTTGAGCCCTGAAGCAAAACTGCAATAGCCTTTCCCACTTTTTTTCATTATCTGTGATAAATTTGGGTGCCCGTGACAGGGCTAAAAATGTGCACCTACTTTATCAGTCTCAGCTCAACAGTATGGAAAATTCTTCCTCCAAGTATTTCAACCCGCCTGGAAGTATTTTCCTCTCCCTAGTAGCCCGGCCTCATAGGGCTGCATCGTCCTCAGGGTTGTATGAAGAGGCAAAGCCTGGGCTTGTTTGGGGAAAAGCAGAGGCCTCCACTTTTGGGGGCTGCACTGGTGGAAAATGCAAAAACACTAGAGCTTGTTGTGCAAAACCCGGGGAATTTGCATGGATGGTAGGGACCACTCTTGGCATCCCGTGTTCCACCTGGTTGTGCAGCACCCACTGCTGCCCGTGAGCGTTTTTCCCTTGAATCTCCAGTTCTTGCAGTCGTGTGGGTTTTTTTTCCCAGTATTTTCAGTTTTATTTTTGAAACAAAGTTCCCATGCAGACCCTTGCTGACAAATAATTCTTTTAGACGTGGAAACTAGAAGACGAGAACCTAAAAATGCCTTGCGTTGAAAGACGACTTGATTTTTCCATTAATCTGATTAATTTTGACTGCCCAGAGTCGGCAACGCCGATGCAAATGAATGATCTGTATTGCCGCAGCCATGACTTGAAGATATAAGTATGGGAATGGCATAAACCCAAAGAAACAAAAGGACAGAGAAAGGGGCTGAAGCTGATGCAGAGAAACCACTGGGAGATCTGAGGTGCCGCTGGGCATGACTTTTGCTGCCCAAATTGGCCCAGGGCTGCTGCATTTGGGGCTGTGCAACCTCCTGAAGTGCCAGGAACGGGCCCAGAGGGAGGCTTGGAGAAAACCCACCTGAATGGCCAATTTTGCATTTGCGGGTTGGTTTGGATTGATATGTGTTTTTATCCTGCAAAGGCAGATTTTTGCCTTTTAAGGAAGTGGTTGCAATCCATGCACCATCATTGCCTTGGAGCAGCTGCTCCTTTCCCCAGATTTTTTTTCCCAGCAGAGGCTCCGCTTCCTCTTAACTCCAAGCGAAACACCATGAATATTCGTGAACAAATGACGAGCCAGTGCAAAATTCCCAGTTTTGTAAACGGGTGCTCAGAGATGGCCATGGCAGGGGGACACTTTCCCGTTCACGCCAACGCTTTGGGTGTGCAAGGTGCTTTCCTGGGCTGAACATGGGAGCTGTCCTTTCTGGCACAATAATAAATAATAAATAATAATGAATCATGCAATTAAGGCTCCTGTCATCAAAGGCCATGGGGCCAGCACCGTTTTGGGGTCAGAATTGCCCTTTGAGGAGCCCTCGCTCCCGTGCACCACTGTGCTGAGGAATGGGGCGAGATCAGCGAGTTTGTGGTGAGGATTAACGCGCTCGGGGATTAACACTCGGAGCATTAGCCCGATTTTACTCTACTTTGCGAGGGGAGCACATTAGCAATAATAAAGGTGCCGAGCGATATGCTAATATCGCACACAAATGCTATATTCCCCCCGAGTCCAGCGCCCGACGCGTTAAGAAGAACCACGGCCGCCCTGAAAGGCAGCCCGAGCCCCATCCGAATTAGCGATGCTGAGATTGGATTGTCATTCTAATGTTTTGCAGCGTTTCTCCAAATGCTGGCTGGAAAAGGCAATTACCGAGGGCTGCAAACAAACTTGGGGAAGCTTGAGATAGACAGAGCAATAATGAGCGCGGAGAGGGCGGCAGCGCCCGGGATGGACTCGCCGTTCGCCGCGCACGGAGAGGAGCAAATTGAGTTTTTCCCCTTCTAAGCAAAGAGGAGGGGACAGTGCCCGCTGAATGTCCTCGAAGGGGATGCGCCGATGTGTGCGGGGAAAATGGGAAAAAAAAAGGGGGAAATGGGCTGCTGGCTCCAGCCTCTGGAGGGATCCATCACCCAACGCTACCAGCCCCTCTGCTTGTGCGCTCAGCCGGAGGGTCCCTGCCAGTCCTGGGCGCTCAGCACTGTAGAAAATGCAAGCTCACCGCGCTGACACAAGCCACATCCTTCCTCTTGATCATTTCTTATTTGTTGAGCCCCAGCAAGGTACTTAATACCACCAGCACCCAGGCAGGAGCATCACAGCCCTTTACAGCTCCACCGTAGCTCTTCTCCTCTTCTCCTCTTCTCTTCTCTTCTCTTCTCTTCTCTTCTCTTCTCTTCTCTTCTCTTCTCTTCTCTTCTCTTCTCTTCTCTTCTCTTCTCTTCTCTTCTCTTCTCTTCTCTTCTCTTCTCTTCTCTTCTCTC